>NC_142639.1:16762500-17387500 GCF_053813885.1 Theobroma cacao | reverse complement strand
CTAGCAAGCATCTCTAAATACAGAGCATATCATTATCCCTAAATCTCAATATGAGGGCATATCATCATCTTTAATGTCTCCAAAGGTCATCACACATATCGTTAAACTTACCCTCAAAGTCGATCAACATTATCAAATCATTCTCCATGGCACACTCTAGTGGCAAAAGTATCACATCAAAATCATATCACATTTATCTAAGCCTCTCCATGGTTATCTCACATCATATATAAATCAAATCAACGAGTGGTCCTCTTCTGAACACAGTCAGATCATGCACGGTGGCCACCAAGTGGAGAATAAAATCATGCTTAGGGTAAAATCGCTGGTAGAGAAACAGATCAAGCACAAGCCAAAGTAACAGGCGGAGAACAGATCACACACAACATCAAAGTAATTGGCAGAGAACAAATCATCGACCAGAGTAAACTCACGACGTTGTCATCACCTAGAGTAATCTCAACGGATAGCATCAAAGCACTACAAGAGGGAATCACAGGTGAGATTAGTGCAATCGTCCCTACTTACCACCATCTCTGTAGGCACATAAATGGTCATAGGGGGATAGAAATCCACTCAACCACAAATCAAATCAACGTCCGAAATTCATTCCCCGAATGAAACACAAGCCCATAAACAAGGCAATCATGCCTTTATCATTCACATATTTCTTTTTCAAGCCACAAATCACATTTGTCGAGCTTCAATCGTTTTAAGTTCGGTTAGGTTCTAAGTGCCTCTAAGTCTTTAAGGCATCATTCAATCTAATCATCTCACATATCATTCATCTAGGGTAATCTACTCCTAAGGGTTCATCATAGCCTCTAGACATTTTAGTCTAGGCACACACACAACATAGGCCACCAATGTGGCTCACATTACAGCACAGAATCACACACAATTCTCATATATACATATACACACATATTGTTCTCTAGCCTAGGTTCATTCATCTAGGCACACGTATTTCATTCTAATACTAGTGCAGCGCATCTTTCATGCATTATGCATTATATGCATATTAAACTAAACCCACTCACAAAGAAAATATGAGGCATTCCTTGCCAAGCTTTGATCCTTAGCCTTTGATCATCGTCTAGCTTGCCACTGAGTTGATTTAACTCTGTTTCCCCTTTCAAAGACATCAGAACATCAAAAGATTAATTATTCTTGACTTTTGAAAAATGCCAGCTTTTCACACAATTAATATAATCTTAGCAATCTAACTATTTAAGCTCAAATCCTTCATTAATGAGCTCAACCCATACCTTGGAAGTTAGATTGCACGAGTCTTAACTCCATATTCCTTAATCCAAGCTAAAAAAGGAAAAATACCAAATTTGAAAAAAAGTCAAATTTGAAGTTATTAAATAATTAAATTAAAAAATAATCAGTAAAACATTAAATCTTACCTCCAGAATGGTTTTCCAAGCTCTAAATAATTTCAAACGGCTCAGAAATTCAATTTTGAGGGACAAGGTTTGAACTTTTTAGAGAGAAAAAGAGGGAGAAAGAAAGAGCTAAGAGAAAGAGTTGGGCGAAATGGCCCAAAATCCCTTTTTATTTTTATCTTTCCTCTATGATGTATTGATACATTTTGGTAATGTATCGATACATTTGCCCTAATATCAAATGAATGTATCGATACATTGAGGAAATGTATAAATACTTTTCCCCTTGGGTGCTCTCTACTTCAAATGTATCAATACATTTGGACAATGTTTCGATACATGTTCATCTTTGGCCAAATCTATCGATACATTCTCAAATGTATCGATAAAATATTCTTCCTCAGGCCTTTGTTGTTCATCTTGCCATGAATGTATCGATACTTTCACCCCAATAGGCAGTTCTAAGCTTCCTAAAACTCCAAAAGTCCAAGTTTAACATTACAATTTTATTCTCAGTTGATATTACACCTTAAATCATTCATTTAAATTAATCTCATACACAAACTCATAAACATAACGTCGAATCTTAATCAAAACCTCAAATTATGGGATTTATCACATATTTTCTCAAAGTTTTGCCTAAGCGTCAATATGTACACTCTTAAACACTAGGCATACATATCCTATCATTGAAGTCCTCAAGACTCCACATATTTCATAAATCATTCTTAGTTTACCTCAAAAATTGGGGGTGCTACAAGGCCCTTCAGTTTCACCCATATACACCAACTCCTCCACACATCATCCAAACAAAAATACAACCATTCAATATTTCAAATATAACATTCAAAACTAACTGTATCAAATTAACCATACATAATCACAAGTATTCATAAATTAATCGGCAATGTCATGCACAATCAACAAAGCCAATACAAACATGGGCTATTATCATCAATATTTCCATATCAATATCAATCAAGGGATATCATTTCTCCATACACATCATTTGATGTTTACAAGTAATTTCACCTTTACCATATCATGGAAGGATATTTTGAAAATAAATCATTTGAAATGGCTTGTCCTCCCTTGTTTAAAACTACTAGGTAGTAATATATTTACTTATATAATAGATTGAAAACTTTTTCCAGAACATTTGAAAAAGTATTCAAAACCACAACTTTACCAAAGTCATTTTAAACATGCAATGGTAAATAATCAATCAAAATATGCTTATTTTACGTATCCAAAATGCTTGAAAAGGTGTACCCACTCAACTTGACAAGAAGCAAATTCTTTTCCTAAGCTTCAAGTCACCAAAATCTTATTCATCAATAGTCTCGAGCTTTAACAATCACCTAACAACACAAAATCTTAACATAAGCTCCTAGTTTCCAATAAAAGCCCATTTTGGGAGTCAGTAAATGTGTTAAAAAATCCTTTAAGTTCCAATAAATTTCATAGCACAAGCCTAATCCATAAACGAATAATCTTAACTTTCCTTACCTTCACAACCTCTTTGAAAAGCCAATATCCCAAAATCTATAGCTTAAAAATGGATTTAAATGAGTTAAAATTATAAAATCCTAATATTAAGTCAGACCCATGAGATTTAAACTTAAAAATACCAAATCTTACCTTAGATTTGAGTTAGAAGGTTGAATCTTTCTGCAATGGCGTCTTGGGAGGTTGGGAAAGGGTTTGGACGATGTTGAGGACGAGTTGGATGCTGGAAAAGCGTAAATGAATTTTAGGGCTTGCAAAAATCTTTTTCAAGCTAGAGCTTAAGAATCGACTTCTTGATTCCTAAGAATTGATTCTTGGAATTCTAAACTTGCAAAAACCAACTTCTTGATTTCCAAGAATCGATTCTTCTAGTTTAGAAACTTTTCTAACTTGTAAGAATCGACTTCTGAATTTCCAAGAATCGATTTTTTTTAATCCAGAAGCTACTTTAACTTGTAAGAATTTATTTTTCCTTGCTTGAGGTCGATTCTTGACACTTCCAAAAGCTATTTAAGGTTCATATGTACATTGTGATTAATCTTTCTTGCCTTATAATTGATCCTTCAAGCTTAAATTTGTTAAAATTGCTGTTCTTTGACTATTATTTCATATCATACTCTTATCCAATCATATTACATCAACTATAACATCATCATAGCAAGAATTTTACACCAATATAGTTGGAAAAACTCATCAACATCTGACATTGTGTGGAATCATAATTCATTCACATAATCCACAATCTATCATATTAAACCCTAATCAACATCTTTAGTTTCCTTTTTCATCCATTCTTACAACCATCATTTTTCCATGACTGTAATTCAATAATATGGAAAGATTGAATATCAAATGACAAGAATTTTTCATTGATAATCATCACCAATGTATAATCCATAAAGTTTAGATTTTTATCAATTTCCATCATAAGAAAAAATCATGGTTTAACAGCTTATTGACTTGAAACAAGCTTGGTGTTTTATAGATCAATCATCTATCAATGTCTTAAGATAAACTCCACCACTTGTGAACCTATCTTGTACTTTCAAACATTGCAATGTTGGCTCCATTAGTTTTTGATGATAATAAAACATTCTCATTCATTTGTGTCTAATAATTCTACTTGAGTGTGCATAACAAGAATTGTATGCCAATGATAAATAAATAATTCATGGGACATATCAAAAAGGCATATGAATAAGAAGCCACAACTAATCAACAAAACAAAAGCTTCTTTGTTGGATAAAGAAGGGTATTAGTAAGCTAAAATTCAAATCAAAAGTTGGCAGGCTCAAGAGTATTGAGAAAAAGAAAAGACATAGTCAATCACGAAATGGGTTAGTCGACTAAGAGTCTATTGCCAGAAATCTGGACTTCAAAACAGAATCAACTTAATCGACTAAGAAGGAAGTTAGTCGACTAAGTGCTTACTACTAGAAGTAGAGAACAGAAGACAGAAGTAACTTAGTCGACTAAGATATCAGTTAGTCGACTAAGAGCATTCTGTCAAAAAATTTGAATTATACACTAGAAGATAGATTAACGGCTAGAACTACTACCAAACTGTCTCAAATGATCAAAAACTGTTTAACCCACTTCAGAGTTGATTTTTCAAGTGCTAAAAAAGCATACTGAAGGCTTCCAAGTCCAAAAGAGCTCAAAAACCAGAAAATACTCTTTGCTCATTTACTACACTCAACTCTTATCTTTGTAATTGTGATCTGCACTTCACTTTGTACCACTTAGATCAACCTTGTGATCATAAGTGCACTCTTATCACTTCTCTCCTTGTATTCTTAAAGTGAGCGGGTCACTCTAAAAGATTGATTCAAGCTAGAATTACTTGCTTAAGTATAGGTTTCTAACTTAGCCTTGAAAAGTTAAGAGTTGGGTTTTAGTTGATCTTGGAAAAAACTATTGTGAAAGGTTTTAGCTAAGCCTGGTAAAAGCCATTGTAAAAGCTTGATGGAAGTTTGTGAATTTCACCATTCTTAGTGGATTGATTGGAAAATCCTTGGTTGAACAATCAAGGTAGTGGATGTAGGTTTTGGACCGAACCACTATAAATATTTGTGTATTGTCTCCACTGTTTTAGTTTGTCATTCATCTTTAAATTTCTCTTTTAGCTTTTGTCCCCAATTTGAAGGTAACCTTTGTAAAGAACCAAGAAAGTACTATTCACCTCCCTCTAGCACATTCATTTAGGACCAACAAGTGGTATCAGAGATAACCCTTGTTATTAAGGTCTAACACCCTTGGATAGATCCAAATGGCTTTTCAAAAATCCTTAGTTGCTGAGGGACAATAAACAAACAGACCACCTTTGTTTGATGGCTCAAATTATCCTTATTGGAGTACTAAGATGTCAGTATATATTAGAGCAATTGATTATGAGATGTGGGACGTCATAACTGATGGACCATTCATTCCCTCAACTTTAATGTTGTGACTAACGAGATGATCCCTAAGCCAAGGTCTACATGGATTGAGACTGAAACCAAAAAGGTCCAAACCAATTTTAAGGCATTCAATACATTGCATTGTGCTCTAACTCCCATTGAATTCAATAAAATATCAAGCTATACCATAGCAAAACAGGTGTGGGATAAACTTAAGATTATCCATGAAGGAACTTATCAAGTCAAGGAGTCCAAGATAGCCTTCTTGACCCATAATTATGAAATGTTTAAGATGGAGCATGGTCAAGATATCACTAGCATGCTAGATAGATTTATAAACATCACAAACAAACTTAGTCAACTAAGCAAACCAATCCCCAAGCATGAAATTGTTAAAAGACTTCTTAAAAGCCTACCCAACAATTGGAAGCCTAAGGTGACAACCATCCGAGAAGCCAAGGACTTTAATGTTATAACTTTGGATGAAATTTGTGGTTCTCTCCTTACTCATGAGCTAGAACTCAAGGAAGAGGAAGAAGAAAATATGAGGGAAGCAAAAAAAAAAAAGAAGAGCATCGCCTTAAAAGCCAGCATTCTTGAAGAAGAACTGGACGAACTATCCTATGATGATGATGAAGAACTAGCACTAGTTGCAAGGAGATTCAAAAAGCTTATGGGCAAAAGAAACTGTAAACTAACTAGATGAGGGTTTAGAAGAGATCAAGGTTTTTCATGAAGAACAAAAAATAAAAATGACTCCAACAAAAAGGAAGAGCTTACATGCTTTGAATGCAAAAAGCCTGGACATTTCAAGTCCCAATGCCCTTTGCTAAAAGAAAAAACTCCAAAGAAAAACAAGAAATCAAATAAGGCAATGGTGGTAGCTACTTGGTCAGATAGTGGTACTTCAAGTTTTGAAGCTGAGGAAGAAAAGGCTAAAGAAAGAGCAAACTTATGTTTGATGGCACTAGATGATGAATCCGAGGTATCCTTATCCCCTTACAATATTTCTGTTGATGAACTTCAGGATGAATATGAATGTTTATATGATGAATTTGAGAAACTTATTTTGAAATACGAGACTTTAAAGAAAAAGTCTACATCTCTAGAATCAGATTTGGAAAAGATTAAACTTGACTTTGATTCTGTTTTTTAACAAAGAAACTTTCTGCAAATTGAATTGAAACATTCAAACACAGATTTGGAAACTCTAAAATTGGAATTGGAAAGCAAAACTGAAGCCTTACAAAAGGTAAGTGAAGAAAATGTTGCACTCAAATGTTTGAAAAATGAAACTTGAAAAAAAATACATACTTCAAGAAGAATTCCATTAAGGCATCATCTAGGTGTTATGTTTGTGATAAACTTGGTCATTTATCCTTTGATTACTGTAGAAAAAAAATTTTAAAAAAATTAAAAAAATTTAGGTACCAAAAGGATCTTTTGTTGCTGCTAACAATCAAGGACCTATCAAGATATGGGTACCAATTAAGAAAAACTAAAAATTTATTTTGTAGGTTGAGCTACACTTAAAATATACATGTTCAAGAGCTTAACTAAAGAAGAAGCAGCCTTGGTATATGGACAGTGGCTGCTCAAGGCATATGATAGGAGATGAAATGCTATTTGCTGAACTAGACAAAAGAAAAGGAGGTACCATATCCTTTGGTGATGATTCAAAAGGTAGAATTCAAGGCATAGGAACAGTTGGTAAGAACTCCCAAACTCAAATTAGTCATGTATTGTTGGTTAAAGGTTTGAAACATAATTTATTGAGAATTAGCCAATTGTGTGACAAAGGTTTTAAGGTATGTTTTCACTCAACTAAATGTGAAGTGATAGATATAAGCATTAACAAAGTTTCATTTATAGGAAAAAGAATAAAGAATATGTATGTTGTATTTCTTGAGAATTTTGAAATGAATTATGAAACATGTCTTGTAGCAAAAGTTGAAAATAATGGTCGGCTATGGCATAAGAGACTTGGGCATGTAAGCATGCATACTATGTCAAAATTAATTAGGAAAAATCTAGTTATAGGATTGCCTAAGCTTAAACTTGAGGATGATCAAATTTGTGATGCATGTCAGTTAGGTAAACAAACTAGAACACTTTTAAAACCAAGAAAGTTGTCTCCACATCTAGACCTCTTGAATTGCTGTACATTGATCTATTTGGTCTAATAAATACAACTAGTCTAGGAGGAAAATCTTATGGGTTTGTAATAGTTGATGACTACTCTAGGTACACTTGGGTGTATTTTCTTACTCATAAGAATGATGCTCTACCAACATTCATAAGTCATTGTAGGAAGGTTGAAAATGAAAATGGACTAGCTATAGTTAGTATTAGGAGTGATCATGGAAGTGAGTTTGAAGGAGATGAATTTGAAAATGTTTGCAATGAAAAGGGGTTGGATCATAGTTTTTTTGTACCTAAAACACCCTAGCAAAATGGAGTTATAGAAAGGAAAAGTCGAACCTTAAAAGAGATGGCTCGAACTATGCTTTGTGAAAACAATCTACCAAAATGTTTTTGAGTAGAAGCTGTCAACACAGCAACATATATCCTTAATAGAGTCTCAATTAGAGCCATGATATCAAAGACTCCATATGAGCTATACAAAGGTAGAAAACCAAATATCTCTCACCTTAGGAGCTTTGGTTGCAAATGTTTTATGTTGAACAATGGAAAACAACCTTTGGGAAAGTTTGATGCAAAGAGTGATGAAGCTATATTTCTAGGATATGCATTAAACTCAAAAGCCTATAAAGTCTACAAAAAAAGATCTTTAACAATTGAAGAATCCATCCATGTAGTTTTTGATGAATCCAATACCTTGCAAAAGGAAATTTCTGATGATGAAAATGATACGGATGTCCTCGAAAGACAAATAGAAGATATGAGTTTAGATGATAAGAAAAATAGTGAAAAAAATATCTTAGGAAGAGAAACAGAACCTCCACCTTTAGAAACATTGCAAAAAACTGAAAATCAGCATAATGACCTTCTAAGAAGCTGGAGATACGAAAAAGACCATCCACAAGAGCAAATCATAGGTGATATATCTCAAGGAGTCAAAACTAGGAGAAAAACTAGAGAAACATGTGAGTTCACAGCTTTCATTTCACAAATTGAACCTAAAAGCTTTGAGAAGGCAGAAAAAGAGAAATGTTGGATAATGGCCATGCAAGAGAAACTTGATCAGTTCAAAAGAAACCATGTGTGGTCATCAGTTTTTAGGCCTTTAAACCACCCTATTATTGGCACAAAATGGGTGTTTAGGAATAAGGTAGATGAGAAAGGAATGTAGTTAGAAATAAAGTTTGGTTGGTAGCACAAGGGTACAACCAAGAGGAAGGAATTGACTATGATGAAACCTTTACACCAGGTGCTACGATAGAGGCTATAAGATTGTTGCTTGCATTTGCATGTTTTGTGAACATTAAGTTATTCCAAATGGATGTAAAAAGTGCCTTTCTAAATGGTTTCATCCAAGATGAGGTTTATGTTGAACAACCCCCTGGATTTGAAGACTTTGAAAAATGAGATCAAGTTTTCAAACTACATAAAGCCTTCTATGGATTGAAACAAGCTTTTAGAGCTTAGTATGAAAGGCTTTCAAAATTTTTGGTTGAGAAAGGTTATGTTAGAGCCAGTATTGATACAACATTATTTATTAAAAAATACTTAAATGATTTAATTATTGTTCAAATCTATGTGAATGATATTGTTTTTGGTGCAACTAATAAGGCTTTATGCAAGAAATTTGCTGAAAAAATGAAGGGTGAATTTGAGATGAGCATGATGTGAAAGCTGAAATTTTTTCTTGGGCTTCAAATCAAATAAAGTGAAAAAGGAATCTTCATCAATCAAGAAAGATATATTCAAGACATGCTCAAAAGGTTTGATATGCTGAAGCTAAAATCAATTTGTACACCAATGAGTCTATCCACCAAACTTGATATAGATGGAAAAGAAAATGATGTTGATCAAAAGCTCTATAGAGGTATGATTGGATCACTACTCTATTTAATAGCCAGCAGGCCTAATATCCAATTCCGTGTATGTTTGTGTGCTCGTTTTCAATCTCAACCCAAGGAATCACACCTGACTGCTATTAAAAGAATTTTTAGATACCTCATAGACACACAAACTTTAAGTATATGGTATCCTAGGGAATCATCTTTTAGTTTAGTTGGATATTCAGATGCAGATTTTGCTGGCAACAAAACTGATAGAAAGAGCACTAGTAGAACTTGCCAGTTTTTGGGTAGTATGCTTATGTCATGGTTAAGCAAAAAGCAGAATTTAGTTGCTCTCTCTACAGCTAAAGTCGAATATGTATCTCTAGGTAGTTACTGTGTTCAAATCTTATGGATTAAACAACAACTAAAAGACTATGGAATATCAATGCATAACATACCAATATATTGTGACAATACAAGTGCAATCAACATTTCAAAAAATCAGGTATAGCATTCTAGGACTAAGCATATTGAGATTAGACATCACTTTGTTAGAGATCATGTAGTGAAAGGTGACATTAAAATTGAGTTTGTAAATACCTTACATCTATTAGCAGACATCTTCACCAAACCCCTAAATAAGGATAGATTTTGTGAGATTAGAAGAAATTTACGAATGATTACTATGCAAGAGCTGTAGAAAATTTTTGAGTTTTTACATATAAAACAGAAGGTACTTAGTCGATTAAGAGAATCTTAATCAATTAAGAGTGTTCTGTCACTTTAAATAATAAAACTTAGTCAGTTAGAGGAGAATGAATAACATAGTAAAAAGGAATAGTATACCGAGTGAAGAAAACGGGCAGAAAATACTGCCCAGCTGAAAAATAAAAATAAGAGGCAAGATTCAAAATTTGAACAGGAGAAAAACTGATAATATTTAAAGGGGGAGACAAATGGTTTTTGAGAAAATTAAACTGCTCTTAACTCCTCTTCTCTACATTTTCCCTCTTCTGAAACCAACTCACCTAAAACTGAAACCCTTTTCACTCAAACTTTTGAAACCCTAAGTCAAAAATCTCACAAAACCAAATGGCAAAATCGGGACAATCTTAAGAAACTCTGGAAAAGAAAAAAGGGAAGTGGCCATTGGAAGAAAGTTCATAAGTTGAAATCCAAAAGAAGAAAAAGAAGATTATGTCCAGTTCTGAGATCGAAAAATCTAGAAAAAAGCTGACTAAGAAGAGTCACAAAACAGAGAAGAAGAAAGATAAGGGCAAGTCACCCAAGAAATATAATACTCCATCCTCCAAATTTAGGAATGAAGCGCATGAGGATAGATACAGGAAAATAGAAAATGCCCCAATCACTTGTGGTAAATTCATTGACTGGGATAGTTTCAATGAAATCCCAAAAATTTAGACAACCCTATCTGATTATTTTGAGGAATTAAAACTGAAAGAGTTTAGTACTTTTAAAAATCGATCTTGCAGTGCTAGTTTGGTAAAAGAATTTTATGCAAGTATAGCACTAGATAAAGATGAACTTGAGGATTCTGATGATTATATTGATGATGGACTGAATTTCTTTTTGAATGGAAAGGAATTTGTTGTAACTGCTGCTGATTTAGGGAGTTTACTCAAAATCGAGTGTGAGGAGGGTGAGTTTGAATTCCCTAAAAATTATGACCCCTCATCCCTATGGGAAATAATCACAGGGAAGAAGCAAAAATACTCCTCCAAAAGTAATGTCAGTCTAATTACAAGTCTTCAAATCATAATTTTGCACTACTTTATTGCAGCCAACATTCATGGCAAAAGTGGCAGTTTTAGCTACATTAGCCTTCAGAACTTATGGCTAATGGAGAATGCCTTCAGTGGCACTCCACTTAATTTAAAGCAGATTTATGATTGAAATGATGAGAGGAGCCTGTTGAGGAGACAAAATAAAATTGCTTTATGGAAATGTCATTACTTACCTAGTTTAGAAAAAGGGAATATAGAGCTCAAGGTATCAAATGGATTTAGTGAAATGCAAGGATCAAGCTATTTACCTTGGGAGTCTACCTAAATTAGGGTATAAGCTTGATGGAAAGAAATATGCTAAAGCACCCAAGGCCATTTCTGGCAAAGAGTCTTCACTCCCTGCTCAACCAGAAACAGCTCCTTCACAATTCTCTAATGAAATAATTTTCAACTTGCACATGAGGATGGATGGAAAGTTGACTGACTAAGGAGTAAGAATGCTGAAAATTGAAGAGAAATTGGCAGAACCAGAAAACGTGTTGAAGGAAAAAGGAAAAATGCCTATTAAACCTACAGTTGCAGACACCTCTGCCACTTCAAGCCCTGCACCAGTAGGACAAGATGCTGAAAGCTCTGCCTTTCAGGCCGAAGGCCATGAACCTGAAATAGATCAACAAATGAAAATCCCCTCATCTGAACCACAAAAGGAAGTTGAATCAGAACAAGGAACTAAGGTACTTAGCTCACTGGATAAAAATCCTCCATCTCCTCCAGAACCTCAAAAAGAGCAACCTTCTCCTCCTCCTTCTGAGGAAGTATCAATCATGGACATTTCCATTAGACGGTCAGGGAAGAGCAGGCAGAAAAGGAAGCAGTTGAAGCACAAGCACAAAAGTCTACATTCACTGAACTAACTCCCACAACAGAAGAGCAATCGGGTAAAGGAAAAGAAAAAGTTACTGTTACTCCACAAGCCAAGTCTAAACCATCTGGTAAAGGCATGAAGACAATGGCAACTAAGACCAAATTCGTCAAGAGATGAAAATCCTCTAGAATAACTAAAAAAGCTGGACCATCAGCCATCTCTTCTCCTCAAGACCCCCTTGAAATTCTTGATAAATCATCCCCTGAACCCTCACCACAAAAATCACCTCTAGAACCATCTCTTGAACCCTTAATGTATGATATTTTACTAATGAATCCTCTCCCTCATCTTCTTCAGAAGATGCTTAATTATCCTTAAGATTTAATGATCACAAAAGAGGGAGAATTAAGGTACAATTAATGTACAGAGTCTAGGGGAGAACTAAGGGTAATTAGGGGTAAATTAGGAACATTGACCACTATTTTTATTCTAATGCTATTTTTGCTTTGAAAGTTGAACAATTAAAATTGACTTTGCTGATAGATGTTTGTGGATGTTGATAGACATTGCTGTTTATGTTTTTGAATGTCAACAAGTTGATGGTTGAATATTTAAATCTGTTATTGAAGTTTCTGCCATTAAGTTTTTGCCGCTGCTTTGGTGCTGAAATTGGGTAGTCATAATTTTTAATATGATAATGTGAATGGAAAATGGCTGTGGATGTATATGGATGCTAATTATACTAAATTTGTTGGATGATAAATGGCATAGATAAAATTTAGTAACAATATGCTGTTGACAGATACTGCTGATATATTGATGATAATTTGTCAACAGTCACCTACTGTTAATTACTCTATATATCTGCATATATATTCTGAATATATAATGTCATTATTTGTATGACATAAATAAAAACCTGTTGAAATGAATAAGAAAAATATACATACACTAAGGGGGAGCACACAGTTAGGGGGAGGAAATTCTCATTTTGTATAAAACTAAAAAGAGTAAATGGACATTGTACGGTTAATTAAAGAATGTTTTGTCATCATAAAAAATAGGGAGATTGTTGGCTCCATTAGTTTTTGATGATAATAAAACATTCCCATTCATTTGTGTCTAATAATTCTACTTGAGTGTGCAGGACAAGAATTGTATGCCAATGATAAATAAATAATTCCATGGGACATATAAAAAAGGCATATGAATAAGAAGCCACAACTAATCAACAAAACAGAAGCCATTTAGTTGGATAATGAAAGGTATTAGTAAGCTAAAATTTAAATCAAAAGTTGGCGGGCTCAAGAGTATTGAGAAACAGAAAAAACTTAGTCGACCAAGAAATGGGTTAGTCGACTAAAAGTCTACTACTAGAAATCTGGACTTCAAGACAGAATCAACTTAATCGACTAAGAAGGAAGTTAGTCGACTAAGTGGTTACTGCTAGAAGTAGAGAATAGAAGACAGAAGCAACTTAGTGGACTAAGATATCAGTTAGTCGACTAAGAGCATTCTACTAGAAAATTTGAATTGTGCACTAGAAGACAGATTAACGGCTAGAATTGCTACCAAACTGTTTCTAACAATCAAAAACTGTCTCACCCATATCAGAGCTGATTTTTCAAGTATAAAAGGGACTTCCAACAGTTAGAAAAGCAGATTGAAGGCTTCCAAGTCCAAAAGAGCTCAAAAACTAGAAAATACTCTCTGCTCATTTACTGCACTAAACTCCTATCTTTTTAATTGTGATCTGCACTTCACTTTGTACCACTTAGATCAACCTTATGATCATAGGTACACTCTTATCACTTTTCTCCTTGTATTCTTAGAGTGAGCGAGTCACTTTAAGGGATTGATTCAAGCTAGGATTGCTTGATTGAGTATAAGTTCTAACTTAGCCTTGAAAAGTTAAGAGTTGGGTTTTAGTTGATCTCAAGAAAAACTATTGTGAAAGGTTTTGGCTAAGCCTGGTAAAAGCCATTGTAAAAGCTTGGTGAAAGCTTGTGAATTTCATCGTTCTTAGTGGATTGATTAGAAAATCCTTGGTTGAACAATCAAGGTAGTGGATGTAAGTCTTAGACCGAAGCACTATAAATATTTGTGTATTGTCTCCACTATTTTAGTTTGTCATTCATCTTTAAATTTCTCTTTTATCTTGCTTTTGTCCCCAATTTGGAAGTAACTTTTGTAAAGAGCTAAGAAAGTGCTATTCACCCCCCTCTAGCACATTCATTTGGGACCAACACGTAAGAGTAATTGTTAAAGAGATCATCAAGAGAACTCATTCAAGTAATTTTAACACTCATACAACTAAGTCATTCAAGCTTGTAGACATTTGAGAAATGAGTGTGTGAAAGTTCAATAACATTAAGAAATCACACAACTAAAACAATCAAGCTTGTAATCACATAAGAACGAATGTATGAGAGTTAAATTTTCAAGAATTTATCAAATATCACTCAAATAATGTTGAAAAAAATTTGATCATTTTGTGATAATCAAAACTATAATCATTTTAAAGTTAATAGTGACATATTTATAATATAAAAGGGTGAAAAGACAAGTTTAACTCTTTATTTTTTTAAGTCCAGTGTTGAGGTATTGATACCTTAGGTTTAAGTCTCGAAACATCTAGAAACATAATGGTTTTTCATAAGGTTTCTCAACTCAAGTCTCAAGACTTCTTGTGTAGGTCTCGAGACTTTCTTTTTGAGCAGCAAGGTCTTGATACTTTATGTGACGTCTTAAGACTTCTTTCTTCCCATGAAGCAAGTCTCGATATTTCTTGGCTAGGTCTTAATATCTTGGCTTCAAATTGCTATTTTTAAATGAAAATCAAGTCTTTTAGCCCTTATTTGAAATCCAACTTTCCTAAACCTATTTGAAAACATTTAAAGGATATTCTAAAGCTAAAGAGTGCTCAATATCATTCATAGAAATTTAAAAGATTAGTTCATCAAGTTAGGTTACACTTAGTTTCTCAAGTTCAAGGGTCTGATTTCACAAAGGCTTATCTTTAGTTAACTCTCTCTTTCTCTCTCTCTCTCTCTCTCTCTCTCTCTCTCTCTCTCTCTCTCTCTCTCTCTCTAACACACACACACACACACACACACACACACATAAATTTTTTCCCAAAAAAATGTTTCTCATTGGTCAAGAATTGAAAATAACATTATGAGAATGATATAACGGCATTTGTGTCTTAAAACGTCTATCTAGCATATAATCAATGATATGGTGTCAGATCGCATTTTTTGTTTAACTATTGATTAGCAGTGTAAAGAGTTAAAGGGCCAAAATATTCATTTTAAAACAAGGGAGGCGAAAATGTATTTTTAAAGTGATTTGAAGGGTTTTATTGGATTTTACTCTTCATAATACCAAGCAATAGATGATATACAAGAGTTCAGTGCTGTAAATATTGAATATTTATTAATTATTAAGGTGAAAGTTTAAAAAGGAAGAAAATATAGGGTTGGCTTAATGTCCTTATTTCCTTGTTTGGATACAACAACTACATTTAAAATGATTTGAGTAATAAAATATCAAAAATTTGGTAAACAAATTGCTCAATGGTATTCCACCATTTGGTTACGTACATGATCATGTTTTTGTGTTTGACAAAATATTTTCTTCAAAAATATGGCTTATATTTTGCATTTGTATACACTTGCATTTTTATATACATGTTTTTTCATTATCCACTAATTTTTTTATGTTTTTTATATTTATCACAAACTAAACATAGCCTGAGACAAATAGTTTATTTTGTGGGTCCAAAATTGGTTGTAGTCTTGTGATGTGCTCTTTTACTCGAGATGTTAGGAACGGCATGGAAGAGATCATGGCAGCAGAAGAAAAATAAAAAATATATATATCTAAACAAATAAAACTAAACACCATGTCGCATCTACCATGGATTTTCTTAGCGTTTTAATGCAAACAAAGATTTTGAGAAAGAGAGAAGTAATTAGAAAAAATTAGATTACCTTGCTAAATGATGTGGTTATCATGGTGGCACCTTTTTGGTAGTCAAACCCATGAACACCACAATGGAGAAAATAACCTGAGCCACTCAATTTCTTGGCCTCCAACAGATGCATACATAACTGTAATGGAAACTTTAATAAAGAAAGAGCTTTCTAACCATGCCTATATGCTTACAAAGTGGACAACTGATTGTCCTCCTCTTCTTCACCCAATCTCTAGCCAAATCACACAAGAGAAACTCTTCTCAAGAGTTCTCACAAGGGTGGAGGCACAAGAAAAAGACTCAATTTTCATGACAAAGATTCTCTTGTCAAGAATGGTTAAAAAAAAACCTTTTATATCTAGGTTAAATAATTTACTTATTTTCAAATAAGTCCTCAATATTATAACTCCTTGCAATATTGACCTATTACTTAATGAAACCATTTTAATTAAGTCTCTACTAGTTAAAAACCTAGTTTATGATTTAAGTCTAAGTTAAATTGTTATACTCTCAATTTAATCCTTAAAGCAACTTTTATGTGTGACCCATTAGATTTTTAATATATTGGCAATGGAATTGAATCATAATCTTTATTAATTAAATTAATTCAATTCCATAAACCAGGATTGGCATCTAGCAATGCATCATGGGCACCCGATTGTTAAGAGAGTCAAAGGGTTCTTTGACAACCTTTTAGTGTACAATCTATCAGTGTAATTTATTCTATCATCATATATCTTAGAAATGATAAAAGCATGCTGCAGTGTCTATTCTCATTGATTTCCATATTTGTTCTTGCAATTAGATCATTACCTTTATTGAGACTTAGGAAACTCGTTTCAAAATATCCCAATCACCTTAGCTAAGGATTTGATTAAACTAATATCAACCAAGAACTATTAGGATATGTCTCTTTAAATCATTTAGGGTGATGATTCTTATTTTAACCACTCATTTACCTTCACATGCTTTATATTATATCAAAAAATATCTTGATTTGGCATTCTTGGTAAGACTCGTAGAGATGAAATCAAAGCATAGCACTCTATACATAAGACAACTTTGTGTCTCAAGTCTAAGGAGTATTTACACGACAAACACATGAGAAGTATTACATAAACACTAGAATGAGATACCAAATGCACTTCTTATGTCGGGTTATGTTTAGTGAACCTGCTCTCACAAGGCAAGCACCTATATGCTAGTTCTAAGTATCTTTATACTTCAACTTATGAGATCAATTGCTTACTTCACAAGTAAGAAACATAACATGTGTTGATCTTTGAGCATTATTGATGCTTTTTCTTAATAATAAAATGATCATGAACTTTTAAGAACAATACTTTAATGCATAAGGATCTCATAATTGTATCTCAATACAATTCCTTAACAAAGTATATATAGTTCCATGAGCTTTTATCTACATAAATACAAATAGTAATTAAATTATAAATTCATGAATAAAGAACTGCCTCAATGTTATTGTAAATAATAAAATGTTATACATAAATATCTTAAACTGTAATTCTCATACAACCACAGATTGGCTTGTAGGCCTCATACTAACACAAGGAGTATATGTGATCTTTTTATCTACTTATCTAAAGAATGGACTTTTAACCCAATTTATACAAATAATATGCAAGCTAAGAATTGAAGGTTGGGCCATCCAATTCAACAACCTTAGGCCATGAAAGGCATGTTTCCATCTTTTTAATTTTATCATTTCAATATTGCTTTTCAATATTGAAAGATTGTATTAGGTGAGAGCCTAAAAACTAAATAAAATTCTACTTTGTGTTGTTCATTTCAACTATGTAGTCATTCATATCTTTGTTTTTCCTTTTAAAATTTCTTAATAAAGTGAAAGATGGAAGAGACCGAAGATGTATGTATGCCTACCAATTCACTTCAACCTCTAAATGCTTTCTAGTTTCAACTCAAAGTTGCATTGTGCATTGAATTGGGAATAATTTTCAACATCCCTTAAACAAAAGTCATTGAACAAATATAAATAAATTCATCAAGAAAGGGTGTTTTTTGACCTTTTCTTCACTTTTCTTTTGAATTTAGGAGATGAACAGATCTTATATCTTTTGAATTCTTTTTTTCATCCTCAAGAATCAAATAAAAAAGATAAATCTATTTTCTCACATGATTAATACTCTTATAGGAGCTATCATGTATGGGCAAATGTTATGGAAAGAAATAGGGTAAAAATATCTAGGAAGATCCCTATATTATAGTGTTTTGTTCAATTTAATCCTAAAAAATTTGTCTAATTTTGTGTTGTATTATGTTATTGGTGTAATTTGGTACTTATGAGTAATTCCATCTAAATTTGCCATTAGAGACATTGGTATGACCTTGATGTTTTAGACGGTATTAACGTGATACTGACATGTTAGACACAAAAAAATGATAGAAAGAAATTGGCCATGTGGCCAACCTATTCTTAACCCACATATTCTTAACCCTTAAACCCAACTTTTAAACAGTAAACAAGCTCAATGACATTTTTTAATTCTTTTATTCTAGAATCCTACAACCCAAGTCTCCTTTCCCATATTCAATTTTTTAATTCTCTTAAACACAAAACTCGCAACCTAAATCCCCTTTTTCAATTTTCTCAAACCCCCTTCTTCATTTCCTTCGAATCCCAAATGTATTTATGCAAAATTCCAACTTATCTTCGAAACACAGTAAAGTAAGAACATCGCCTTATTGATTTCTCCCAAATCCCCTTATTCAATTCCCAAATCCTTTTCTTCAATTCTTTCAAATCCCATTCTCCAATTTCTCAAATCCCCTTATTCAATTCATCCAAATCCCCTTATTTAATTCCCAAATCCCCTTATTCAATTCTCTCAAATCCCCTTATTGAATTTCGTAAATCCCTTCTTTAATTCCTTTGAATTCCAAATGTATTTAATTAAAAATTCCAACCCATCCTAAAAAAAAGTTAAAGGAAAAAAGGAAGAAAAAAGAGGTGCATAGATAAAACGAGATGGGAAATCACATGGCCATACGAATTGAAGGCTTTTTCATGCTAAGTTCTAAAGATTCCAACAATATTCATCCTTCCTATTTCGAAACCACTCATTTGAAACCTAGAAAAGCTAATCCTTTCATTTCCCATGGCATGTGATTTCCTATCTCCATGAGAATATTTTGAATTTTCTATTGTGAAGGCTCCTCCATGTTATTACTTTTAAATATTCCAACAATATTTATCTTTCCTGTTTCATCTATGCACCTCTTATTCTTAAGAGTGGTTTTGAAACATGGAGGATGAATATTGTTAAAATCTTTAGAACTAATAGCATAAAGGAACCTTCATAGTTGAAATTTCAGAATATTCTAATGAAGATGGGAAATCACATGGCCATGGGAAATGAATGGGTTGGCTTTTGTAGTTTTCAAATGAGAGGTTTCGAAATTGAAAAGATGAATATTGTTTGAATCTTTAGAAATTAGCATGAAGAAGCCTTCATTTCCCAAGGCTATATGTTTTCCCATTTCTCTTTAATTTATGCTCCTCTTGTTCTTACTTTAGTGTGTTTTGACGATGGGTTGGAATTTTTGTTGAAATACATTTAGGATTGGGGGAATTAAAGAAGGGGATTTGGGTTGCGAGATTTATGCGTAAAAGAATTGAAGAATAGGTAAAGGGATTTCAGTTGCAGGATTTAAAAATAGAAGAATTGAATAATGTTGTTGGGTTTTTTATTGTTTAAAAGTCGAGTTAGGGGGTAATGAAGAGGTTGGCAACGTGGCCGATTTTGTTTACTCAAAATTTTATTACTTATTAACGTGCTAGCACCATGTTAGCACCATTTGATAATTCAAGGCCATATGAGTGCCACGCCAACATCTTTAACGGCAAATTTAGACAAAGTTGCTCATATTGATTAAATTACCCTAAATATTATCAACCCTCCATAGTTGGCTATCTTGGCTTAAGTATGCATTCAATAGTGTCCCTACAAATGGTTCTTGGAGGTAACGTAGTCCCAACACTAATAATGTACATTGCCCTCACTTATGATGATTGATGGAAAAAAAGTTGTCTTCTTTTTGCGTTGTACCAAGGCTGTTGTGGAATACCTTCATAGGCTACTACTTGATGTATGAAAGCCTTAACTAGAGACTGCTATGATATTTCTTGGCTTTTCTAGCGCACCTAGCACTAGACATACACCTTTTATTTTAATGGTTAAGAATAAATTTTTAAAGTTTTGTAAGGTTTTATTTGTTGATTCCACTTTTTAACGAGTTCCAAAATTACGGTTGGCCATTGTTGAACTATATCGAGTGTTGAAATACATATTTCTAGTTTTTATTGCGCAAAAAAAAAAAGTACAAGGAACTAATTTAGACAAAATTTTTTGTGAGTGACTAAATTTGAACAAAATGTTATAATACAAGAACTTTCTAGGTACTTTTACTAAAGAATAGAGCACATAACTCATTAGGTAAGAAATCAAAATTATTTTTTAAAGAATTAAGGGAAAAAAAAGAGAGAGATTTGAGAGATGTAATTAAATTTAAATTTTTGCTTAAATAAGAATGATTGAATGCATTAAGTAACTTTTACCTATTTACGATTTTCAATATATATTTTTTTTAAATCTTATATTTAAGTGGTTTTTATAAATTTACTATGAAACATACTAAAAAATTTGAATGCAATTTAGGTCAAAATAACTTTTTCTTTTTTCAAAAAAAATTCAAATGTATCAAATCAAATCAAAATCATTAATTATAAGAAAGGTAAATTTACTTATTTTATTTATATATTTGAAAGGTAAACTATCCACAAGACAATTTTCCATTTTTACCAAATATTTTTTTATATATTTATATTAAATTAGATTATACTACCATTTTAGGTCATGGCAACGCTAATGAGGTTGACCTTGGTTTGGCATGGGTTATGGTTGAAGCAATGCTCTCAACACGACAACAAGACCCTCCGAAAACACTTGATATATTAGTTTAGTATAATAATGATAATACTTTTAAATTGTATATATTAGATTGCAACATTGAATTTAGACAATTCTTAATGGTATTAAAGAAAATGATTTATTTGAAAGTTTTACTTTGATACAAACATTATAGTTGATACAATTGTACATATGCTAGTTTTTACTGCAATGTAAGTCTCAAAATTCACATTGAATGAGATTATGGTAACGTTCGGTATAAGGGATGTGCACCCACATTCACTGTAATGTGCACCCACATTCATTGTAATATGCTTAATTAAATTATATTGTAACGTTTGTTTTGAAACAAGCCAACATAATGTAACATTGTAATGTAATCACATTACAATCAATAGAAATAAAGTTATTGTATTGAAAAACGAATATAATTCCATATTACAACTTACTCTACAATGTTATTAAACTTGATTTGACTTTTTCATCTTTCTTTATTTAAAAAAAAGACCAAAAATCTCTTTTTAACATAACCTACCCTTCTTAATTTGACATTTTCAAGTATTATCAAACAAATAGAGGAAGTCTTGTATAGAAGATCAATATAATAAAATTTTAATGAATTTACATATATTAGTAATAAGTATAATCAAGTATAACATTTACAATTCATAAAAGAAAATAGATAAATCAATCAATAAAATTCTAAAACTTAATTTTTATCACTTTAAAAATATTAGAAATAATTTTAAATTTTTGAAAAAATCTATAAAATTGAAAAACATTAATTTTTTTATTTTTATACATTGTAAATCTTTTTTAAAACCCAGAAATAATCTTTAATTGTCAAAAAAAATTCTAGAATGATAAAAAATAGAAATAATTTTTATTTTTAAGAAATTACAAAAGATTAGAAAATCCATAAATTAAAAAATATATTTAGAATATTTGAAAAAATAGAAGCTATTCTTTTTTATGCTCATAATTTTCTAAAATTATAAACTATTTCCTCTCTATAATTTTTAATAAACTTTTAAAAATAAAAAATATTTCTTTTTTACTTTCTGATTTTTTTTTCAAAAAATCTCTTGTGGTGTTTTATGATAGGTAAGTTCTACGCTTGAGATTGTTTCCCTATTGCCCAACTGATTACTTAACCATATGATGTACCTTATTTACTTTGCAATTGATGATTGAAGTTCAACCAATATCGATGTATTATAGAATAATTTATTCCTATGGGTTTTGATAGTCAAATTTTAATACGTTTCTTTTTATTTATGGCATATATAAACTAAATTTGTATTATGATAAATAAAAATTAAATATATGAGATTTAAAAATATAAAAATTTATAATAAAAAAATATAATTATATTAAACTTGTAGTTTAATACATAAGGATAATTCTGAAAAGTAATATTATATTTCGAGTAAAGTGCTTGTAAATCAAACGTTGCAGTATTATCTTTTCAACATTTTAGTTATCAGTTTCCTAATATACTAAATGCTATAATGTTATCTTCCTTACAAACGCATTCCCTGTAATGGCATTCTCTACGATCACATTCCAACAAGGTGATTGCATTGTAAGGTAACAAATGCTATTTATGTACTTTATTACTATGGAGACTTATCTTTTGGTTAACTCATTCTCATATTATTACTGTAAAATTATGTAATATTATAGTAAAAACATAATTTATAATATATATAAAATTATGAATAGTGATAAAATTTTTAATTGATAAAAATGAACATATTTTTTTATTATATTTTTAAATTACCTTTTTACAAATTTTTATTATAAATATTAATAAAAATTTATCTAATTTGCAAATAAATATTTTAATTGCATTGATAACTTTAATTAAAAAATATATGTTTTAATTTTAGTAGTAGTGAACAGTTATAAATTAATATTACAAACTTTAGATTAAACTTTAAAATTATGCATGATTATTATTTAAAATAATAAAAAATAAATGTTAATGTACAATGCATGTTACAATAAAATATTATTTAATTTTAATTAAAAGTATAATTTTATAATTAGGGATTGATATTAAAAAAAATCAATCATTTATTAATTTAAACCTAGAATCTCCTGAGCCCAAACGTTTCTAAATCTGGGATCTATTGGGCCACGCCTACCAGATTGAAGGCCCAAAGTATTCAATTTTATGAAAAAGTCCAACCAATGACAATCGCAATTTTACCGGCCATTCTCCCGTATTCTAGCCAACGGCCCATACTTCTAACCGCAGTAAGTGCTTGCAAACAACCCTACTAACCAGAAACCCTAGCAACCTCCGTCCTCATATATAAGCCGTATTTCTTCTTCAGTTAGCAGCTCCGAGAGAGAGAGGAAGCTGCAATAAGGTGAAAATAATGGTGTGTGGATCAGGGGTATGCGCGAAGAAAGTGGTGGTGGATGCCCGCCACCACATGTTGGGACGGCTGGCTTCAATCGTTGCGAAGGAGCTGCTCAATGGCCAGAAAGTGGTGGTAGTCAGATGCGAGGAAATTTGCATGTCAGGCGGACTCGTTCGCCAGAAGATGAAGTACATGAGATTCCTCCGCAAACGCATGAACACCAAGCCTTCTCACGGTCCCATCCACTTCCGTGCCCCTGCCAAGATCTTGTGGCGCACTGTTCGCGGGTCAGTTAGTGTTTAACTTTCTCATTCTCCCTCCTCTTTATGTTTTTTCCCCCGATTTTAGAGAATCTGGAGCCACAGTGAAAATGGTTTTGTCGCGATTTGTGTCTCGTCTGATTCTGTAAAGAAATGAATGTTAAACTCAAACGGACCAAATGCTTGCATTTTGAACCCTAAATAAAAAATGTATATATGGGAGGAGATTTAATGGTTGATAACATTTGCAGAATGATACCACATAAGACTAAGCGTGGAGCGGCTGCCCTTGCTCGTTTGAAGGCTTATGAGGGTATTCCCTCCCCATATGATAAGATTAAGAGGATGGTCATCCCTGATGCTCTTAAGTAAGTTTCTCTAATGTCTTTGATTTTTATTATAATCCTTTGATTTTCTTCTAATATTTTCTGATGTGTTCTTAAAAATGCAATTAGGGTCTTGAGGCTTCAGAAGGGGCACAAGTACTGTTTGTTGGGCCGCTTGTCATCAGAGGTTGGGTGGAACCATTACGACACCATCAGGGTGAGATTATCTTATCAATCCTTACTCATTACTTTGCTATCGACTGTCCTTGAATCCACCTATGCCCTTATTTTTTGAGATAAGCATTTTGTATGTTAATGTATAAAGTAGTACTTAAGTTTCTTGTTATTTGTTGAGGAAAATATTCAATCAATTTCATTTTGTCATTCTGTTATTATCTGTTTTAGAACTAGTGCATATGTACTCTTGTTTTAAGTACCTGAAGAAAGGATAAGAAAGGATGCATCAGTGAAACAACTGCAAAAAGGAATTGATACTGTATTAGGATGTGTTTTGTTAAATGCTGTAGGAATTCAACATTTTGATCTCTTAAAATTTTACTTCTGTCAAGAAAAAAGATCAGGAATTCTGCTCTGGATGCATACTGTTGGATTATTACTTATCCCTTTTAAGTGATCTGAATTGGTTTTTATCTAATTTTTTTATTATCTTTGTTAATGGTGAGATATATGCTAGTCTTGCCAGTGGTGTGATCATTGTGGAAACAAGGCAGTGTTGTGCAGATTGAATTGTCAATATATAACATTAATGTCAAGTGCCCTTGATTTTGTGCAATGGATTATGTCTTGAAAGTTTACTTCGCAGTCATTCTTTTAAACCTGGAAGGTGTGAAATTAATAAATGAAAATTCTATTCAAATTTTGTTTCTAATTATACTATGGACACCAGGAGCTGGAGAAGAAGAGGAAGGAGAGGGCTCAGGTTGCATATGAGAGGAAGAAGCAGCTGAATAAGCTTAGGGTAAAGGCTGAGAAGGCTGCAGAGGAGAAACTTGGCTCTCAACTAGACATCCTTGCCCCTGTTAAGTACTGAGTTTCTAGTGTCTAGCTAGTTTCATACAATTTTGTTAAGGTTATCTGTATGGATTTGGTTTCAGTGTTTTATTCTGTTTCAGATGTGGAGGCTGAAAATTTGTTGAATCTTGAGTTGTCCTGTCTTCTTATTTTTGCACGTAGGATCCTTCCAATATATTTCATATACGTTCATCACTAGTTGAGTATTGTGATTGCTATGGATGTTTTATATGTTGTGACTATTGGGATAGGGTTGCAGCGGACACATGGCAGTACCGCATTAGAAAACCATTGCATGTGCTGTTTTGTGATCATAGCCAGTTTAGAAGGTTTGTTCTATTATCAATTTACAGTTTACCTGGTGCTGTCTAAATTCTATTATCAATCACTTCATCGCTAAGAGCCTGGAAGCCTGTGCACCAAAACTGAAGTTTTGTTGGCGAGACACTGAACTTCAAAGTTGAATCAACCACAAATGATATTTTCAAGTTTCAACTATAAGAAAAAGAAAAGCGCTAAGTTATAGTTTAATCAGAAAGCATGGTAACATCCATCGCTCGGAAAGCACTGTCTCTACACCTAAATGTCTGATGCTTCACAGGAATTTTGTTCCACTATCCTGCTCAATGCCTATTACGTGTATGTTCATACTATTATAAATCCAGAATAGATGCACCAGAATTCCACAACATAATGGTACAACCAATAACATTCACCCGAATGTAAAATTTGCTTCTTTCCCTTATCTCCTAATCCTCTGCTTCTTCGCTGCATTGAATGCTATTGTCTAGCAGAGCCGGCCCCCCAGGGTATTCAAAAGTTGCAGACAAGCAGGTCTCGCGGGCCAGGTGATCAGAGTCCACAGGCCTCCCTGAAGCCTAGAGTGAATCCATCCCCTATATTGATGTAAAAACCTGGGGCTCTGTACCATTTTTCATCCTCTGGATTGCTGTTCTCAGTACCACCATCTGGCTCCTTGTCATCTCCAGGGCATATGGTATTTGAGTGGAAGTCCACTAAGCCCTACATTTCCCATATATGAAGTAGCACGAAAGCGCTGCAAATGAGTGCTCGAGGGAATTTTTGCAGACAAATTGTTATTTGATTAATTCAAGTAACTCAAGTAAGACGAATCGGCCAAGCCCAATGGAACTTCATCAGAAAGCCGGTTTGTAGACAAATCAAGAGATTCTAGCAGTTTCAACCGAACAATTTCTCTAGGAATGATGCCGCTCAACATGTTTCTCGACAGGTTTAAGGTAATCAACTCTACAAGACTTGTTAAATCTACAGAAATTCTCCAGTCAGGTTATTGCTTGAGATATCAATGACCTTTAGTAAGTGTGTTGCCATACTCTTGCTCCATCCCTTTCCAAATAGCTAATGCATATTCGGCGTAGGTTGCAGCTGAATGCAAAATGGTACCCACCACTACC
Organism: Theobroma cacao; assembly: GCF_053813885.1. Taxonomy (NCBI): domain Eukaryota; kingdom Viridiplantae; phylum Streptophyta; class Magnoliopsida; order Malvales; family Malvaceae; genus Theobroma; species Theobroma cacao. The sequence continues at coordinate 17,361,272 of NC_142639.1, read as the reverse complement.
ATCCCATTTAGTCTCGGAATAAAAATTGGTATACTACATGGTTGCATCTGAACTTTTCTTTTAAGCCACGGCAGTAGAATTTTCTAAACAAGTTGAAATTGTTCTTGATATATGGATTTGTTTTCAAGTTTGCAAGGAGTTGGTAGTAATATTACCAGAGAACTCATTTGTTCGTTGACCAAAACAATCGAACTCAGTAAGTTTTCCACTATCCACCCTGAGATATTTCCAAAATTTTACTTTCACCGAGATGTAAAACGTTTCAAACTTTTGCAATTTCTCAAAGATGGAGGCAGTTCACTAGAAAATTTGTTAGCCGCAATGTTAGGAGTTTGTACAGTGAGTCGACAGAGCTAGGTATTTATTCATTTTTTTTTGTTCAATCAAAAGTGATATTTCATTAAAACACTGCATTAAGCATTGAGTATCCTCCGAAGTTTGTCCGAAGGCAGGGGCGATTCAATATTTTAAAAGCATAAAACGCTTAAATATTTAAATAAAATTTTTTTAAAAAAATTACTGTTAATTGAAAATCATTAAAACACATTATATTTATGAAAAATAAAAAAATAATTAAGAATTATTAGCATTATGAAAATTGAGAAATGATAAAAAATAAAAATTTATTATTAACATAATTGAAAAAGTGAGAAAACATGTCATTTTATTAATTATTTTAACTTTTACACAATTGAAGAATTGAGATAAATAATTGAGAATTACTATAAGGTAGGAAGTGAAAGAAAATAGATATTTAATAGATACTTAATTTCAGAAATATTTTATTAATTATTGTAATTTTTATATTTTTTAATATAATTAATTATATTATATAAAATTATGAGGCCTATATTGTAACACCCCGTACTTTGCTACATTGACTAATAAAACTTATCAGATACCAATTGAGGTTAATTAGAGTGTTTAAGAGTGATGAAGGGTGGAGGGAATATTCTATAGTAAAATATTTCGCACACAAAGCAACAACAATTAAATAATAATATTTTTATTGAGAATGAATTAACGATATAAAAAGTGATTCGGAAGTGAATCGAGGTATAATAAGACATTTTGGATGTCAAGGAAACAAGTGAAAAATTTTAAAATAAAATAATATTTTATTAATAAAATAATATTAAAATATTAATATTTTATTCAGTGTCCAAATTTTTCATAAAGAAGGAGTATATGGTCAATCTAAGTGGGAGAGAAGAATAGTGAGGAAATTTCAGAGAAAAATGACGTTAATGGGGCCTGCGTATCTTTATTAAAAAAGTTAGCGTGAGTAAGTAAATATTTAAATACTGCAGTGATATCGTGTTGAAGTATAAACTTGATATTTTATTAATACAAGTGTTAAGGAAGAAAAATGAAAAGAAATTGGAATTAAAAGATTGTGGGAGGATACAATTAAAAAGGGTGAAAACTTTAGAGGGTAAAATGATAATTTTACCATTAGTTTGGTCAAAGCTTCCTTTGAAAGCTTTGACTCTTCATCCTTATCCTATGGCTGATTCTTATCTCCAGCCAAAAGATATTTCTTCTTCTTTTCCATGCTCTCAACGCCATTTTCATGCCCCCACACCATTTCACTTTGCCACCATACATTTGAAAAGAAAAATGGCTTTGTTTTGCAAGGAAAACCGTACTCTTGGAAAGAAAATAGATGAGATCAGTTGGAAGAAAGGAGAAGGAAAGAAAGAAAGTAAGAAAAAGCTTGATTTTGGTTATTCAAGTAAGGAAAGGTAAGGATTCTTGTTTTTAGCTTGAGTAATCTTTAAAAATGAGTTAGTGACTAAGAGAAATGTCTTGTGGTAGCAAATATTGGCTTGATTGGAGAAAAATTGGTGAGATACAAGCCAATAAACTCGTGGGTACATGATGGACTCAAAGTGGAAAAGGAAAGTGGTAAGCTTAACACTATGTTTAAAGCCTATGGACAGTTGAATATTGTGAGGAAATAATTGGGCAAGTGTGGGCAGCATATGAATGTAAATTGTGGCACCTGTAAACTTAGGAAATGTTTGATGAAATTAGATTTATAATTGCTGCCATATGCGAGGTTATTGGTGTGAAATTGATAATTGAACTTGATAGATACCATTGGAAAAGATTAATATGTGTGTTGACACTATAAACAAGTTACTGGTACTTATAATCTAAAGAATTACGCAAGCAAAGGATATGAAGAACCTTAGTAAAAACGTGTCAAGATGCAAGTTAGTAGAATATGGATTCATGAATGAGAAAGAGAAGTGGAAATGATATACACTCAATGTATTGAGTTTAATTGGTTGCTAGGAAAGTTGTCGTGGTAGTGTACCGAGCGAGGTAACGAGTGTTTGGCAAGTAAAAATAGTGAGATACGCACCCGAATCAATAGCGACAAAGCATCCCGCTATTGTAAGGTGAGTGGGGGGTGCTTATTTCAAAATTTCCATAGCTATATAATGTTATACGTTTTATAAATGTTGTCGGGTTTTATTAATTGCAATTGTGGAAAACATGAGCTGATAGTCTCGATAAGTGATTTCTAAATGGATTTACAATGATTTATACACTGTTATTGTGGAAAGCATGAGTTGGTAGAACTCGTAGGAAATTGTGGATGCAAGTTGTTTTGAAAATTGTTTTGGATATATTTATAGATGAGCTATATACATAAAGTATTTTAAGAATCGGGAAACAAGCCTTTTATACTGATTTTCATTCAAAATCGGTGCCTTGTATCTTTTGTGTGATATGCATTGTTAAATGCAACTGTTAAATGATTTAAAATGCAAGTTTTGAGCACCGATTTTAGTATGATCTTTGTATAAGAGAATACACCATGCCTTTTTACTTGAAAAATAATTTGACAGGTTATTGAACCTTGTTTTCAAATGGTTTTAATCGAAAGACTTGGAAACCTCAATGTGATTTTTGAAAATGGTTTTAACAAACCAAGTGCGTCGAGAATAGGCCGACTGTCACTTTAGTTAAGTGTGACCCTTGTGCACGAGTGAGCTTTAGTTAAAGAATTTTTGGGTCGCCGATTGGCAGTTAGGCGTGGCAGGGGCCAGAACCTGTGATATGTATACGTGGCTAGTTCACAAGTGATCTGATAGAGTGAGACTCCCGGATATGCGCGGTTGTGATCGCTTGATTCTTCGATGTCGGTCAACATCGTGGAGATTGCCATGGCTATGCGAATTCGGTGGAGTAAAACTCCCGGATTGTTTTTACGTGGAAGTGGGTCCACATGTTGATATTATACTTTCCTACTCGAAAGCCTTGTGAGTTTTCAACGCATACTCTCTTGCATGGTGGAGAGTTAAGATTTTCTCTGTAGCTTTCATTGTTTAAATAAAAGCTTTCAATGCTTACTTGACAAACATAAGTTGATATAGGTGGCCGTACACTTTGATTTATTTACATGCCGCACATTTTGGGAGCGTGGTTACCTTTATACTGTATTTCATAATTTGATGGCAATGATGTTTCCGATGATTGAAACTCTTTCTGTTACACTTATTTTCGGTATTGTTTTGCCAAAGAAAGCATTGTATTATGATTTTACGATATTATTTTTACAAGGCACAAATAACCTCCTTGTGGTTTGGTTTATAAGATTTGTATTTTATATTCTGGTTTTATCATTCAAATGATCTACTTATTGCTTGTTTCCCATCTTCTCCCTGCTCACGGAGCCGATGATCACTGAGTCTGTGAGACTCATCCCCTTATTTCCTTTTTGTAGATAGTGATCGGCTCAACGTGCAATCATTGACACTTATGGTCCATCGCCGATAGGTAAAGGCATCTCATAGCATTTCATTCCAAGTCACTCCGTTGCTAGAGGTCGAGTCGTAGCACTTTGTTTATTTAATTGTAAATAGATAATGGCCTTGGTATAAGTATTAAATTGGATATTTTAGACTTCATTGTATATACTTATGATTATATGTTTTAAAGATTGAATTGATTATTATAATTATGGTTCAGGTTATGATACGAAAAAATATGGTTTAAGCACTAATATGGATTGGTGAATGAGTATAGTGCATTATCGGGAATCTCTAATAAGGCTTGTTTGGGACTTGACGGGTTCTCTCAAAGGTCTCGAACGTCGGTAACGACCAAGGAGCGGTCGTTATATATAAAAATTTGAGGCTTAAAGTAAGGGTTTCGGTAACTTTATGCTAATGTCGACCCTGTTTAAAGGTTTGCAGACAGTAGATGTTACCATAATATCAACTACCATATGATCTATCTAGCCATATTACATAGAATCTAACAATATAAACAAACCCACGTATAAAGGTATGAACTAAGTAAATTGTCATAAACAAGCAGTCTTAGCTATGATAATGTTGGTATAGGCCCTTGAGCCAATTAAATTGGTTAAAGAATATATATTGTAATTTAATGCATACTTAATTGCATAACTATATGTGATGGAGGTTTTCCTTCATGTTAGTGCAATAATAAGGAATTATTAAGTACTAATTGGATGAAGCCCATGGAACATAAAGGCCTTGTAAAAGAATTGTAAAGTTGTTATAATTTTGAATCACTATGCATCAAAGCCATGTTCCTAAAATTGTTTCTGATCATTGTATTGTCTAGACAGGGCATTGAAAATGCTCAAAGACTGGTGCATGTTCTTACTTGAGAAATAAGCAATCAATCTCATAGATTGAAGTATATGAGATACTTGAGGATAACATATGGGTACTTGTTAAAGAATAAGTTCACTGAACATGACCTATTATGAGAACCCCATTTGGTATTTCACTCAAATGTCTATGGAATATGTTTTCATGTGATAGTCGTGCAAGTAGTCCTCAGACTTGAGACATCAGGTCATCTTGTATGAGGAATGACATACTTTGATTTCACCGCTATGGGTCTGGAGGTGACTAGATGCCTAAATAAGGTGTTTTTGCATATGCCATGAAGCATGTAAAGGTGAATGAGTGGTCAAGAGAGGATTCATCACCTTATGTGATATGTGGGGATGTATCTCACTTGTTCTCAATTATTGATTAACTTGTATAAAGTCTTTGGCCAAAGCATGATGAATTTGAGAAAAGTTAGTTTCCTAAATTCATGAGGTTAGTCATGGGTTATGAAAACTAATATGGAATGCCATAAGTAAACACCGAGCCATGCTTAATGACATATCTGGGATATTTGATGAAAGGACCGTATTGTATTGAAAGGCTGTGTCAAATACTTTAATTGACTCCCTAACATTTAGATGGTCATAATGCATTACTAGATACCGTTCATGATCTATAAATATAAATCAATTATCAAATTGATATTTGATTAGGATTTATATTTATTGCCAACATGTTAGAAGTCTAATGGGTCACACACATTAAGTGACATGATTGAGATTAAACAAGAATAATCAATTAAGTTGGACTTAATTGGAATAAACTAAACTAAACTAAAGTGAAAAATTAATTACATTTACAAGGACTGAATTGAATTAAAGTACAACTGTTATATCTAGGGTTACAACTTAGTTTGGCTATATAAATACATTATGTTAGCAAACTAAAACTCTAAGCTTTCAACCATTTCTTAACCATTTCATAAAAATAAGAAAAGAAAAATAGTTTTCTTTGTCTTACAAAAAAATAAGATTTGGCTAGAATTTTTAGTTATTTTGTTTTAAAAACAAAACTTACTAGCGAAAGTAAAATCTCACCTTGAGAAGGTCTTATTCGGTCACTATTTGGATTATTGTTAGAGGCCAAACACTTGGGTGGATAAAGATTTGACAAATCCTAAAAATGAAGAAGTAAAGATTTTGACTGCAGGATTTTAAATTGTCTTATTCTCTTTACTGGTTTTTTGCTTCATCACAAGCATTTTTGAATTTAAGTGGCTCTTGATTATGATATGTAGAGCAAGGTATGTAACTCTTAAACTTATGAATGTTCATAATTAATTTAAAAATCACATGAAAAACACAAACATTGATCCTGCAAGATTCAGCTATTTTTCTGATTAAATGCTAGTTTATTTTTCCGCTGCGTTATATTTTAATTTTTTGATTAATTTCATGCTTGAGTATGAGGTCGAATCCCAATAGATGAAAAGACATTTGTCATTATTGAAACAAGTACACAATCTTTTATGTAGTTTATCATCATTTATCTTTAACCTGACAAGACCATGAATTATAAAACGACCATGGTATTCTTTGTCCAGAAAACATAAACCCTTTGCAACCATACACCTTCAAAGGCACCCTATAGACATGTCAAACAATAAGTTAATGGCTTGAAGAAAGCCCATAGCCCCACAAATCACCAAAAGTTGCTCCAAGCATCATGCGTTATAACTAAAACTTAACATCTCCTTTGCAACCATAAAAGACATAGAAAACACCACCGCATACTTGCAAAAAAGCTAAGCGAAAATCCTTTCTATAGTATAGAAATCTTCACATTCACCAAAGTCACATGCAAAAGCTCAACTCTAACGACACTACAAAAATTTCAAAACACACCCACCTTCCTCGCTTGTACTTCAAATAACTTCACATGCCTCATGAATTAATGACTCAAAAACCACCATCCAATCTCTTGAACTGAAGCCTAAATTGCAAAGGCATGTTCCATATCTCCTTAGCTTCCTTATGGATAATAGCATTTTTGTTTCTAAAATCACCATCCGAAAATGAGGCATTTGCAACTTGCCCATTGAAACCAAACTACCTTCTTTTGGGGCTTTCAAAAATTTTCTTACCCATCCTTTTTTTATTCTTTTTCGTCAATCTCCTTCCACCTTTTTGAATTTTTTTTCCTCCCATTAAGTCTTTCTTCTATAACGTTTGTGCTTTTCTTTTTTTTGTTTTGGCATCAGTGATATAAAAGTGTTCCTAGTTTCTTACAATGTGACACTCGGTGCACCTAAATTCTTATTGGATTCACCCAACTACCAATTTAAAAAAACTTAGGAACAACATTACCTAGAGTGGTTTCAACACTCACAATCACAACTTGTTTTCCCCGATCTAAACCACCACAAATGTCAAGGCTGCTGAAGCTTTCTTCTTTACAATATCTGTGTAAGAAACTTTTTACCCATTCTTCATGATCATGTCTTTTAACCTGAACGCAAATGAATCGTGAACCATATTGTTCATTCCATTACAGCCCAACACTACTTTCTCAACCAAAGGTAACAGCCTATTCATAACTTTTTTTGAGCCCACATTGTTACATTCCTCAATTCTAGGCCTCCTTCATTGTTCAAAGGCCACTTTTAACAAGATATCCTGTCTTGGACGATCCAAAGCCATTGCATAACCCATGGATGCTTCACCATTATCATCCAATTTGATAGTTTGCAATGGGTGTCGAGTTTTGCCATTTTCAACAACCCTCAAAAGCTCCACTTTTACCTTATTTGCTACTTTTACATCAATCTCACGTTGGGTACATGGTCCCATTACATCCAACCGGTCATCACCATAGCCATAAGCTATAGATTCAAGACTATAATTTGACTTACTCTCCCACTCTGTTTATTAGTTTTAACAATTGACCTTATATTTTGAAATGATTAAAACAAATGATTAAAACTGCAAAAACAAGTTTGTTGGACGAGAAGTCAAAGAATAAGAGTCAACTTCAGAAGTATTGATACTTGGACGAAAAGTATCGATACATTTCAAATAGAAAGCATTTTGGCTTGAAAGTATTGATACCCCAATGAGAAGTGTCGATACCGAAGAAATCTAGGAGATAAAGTATCAATACGCTAACAAAAAGTATTGATACCTCAAAACAGACAAGTGCAAAAAAGACATAAATAATGGTTATTTTTGGTACAAAATATTTAGAATGGCTTCCCAAGCTTCCCTGAGTATAAATACAAGTTTTTAATTTGATTTGAGAGATGAGAAGGCATTGAAAAACACTCTTTTAAGCAAAGAATAAGAATCCTTCTAGAAATGATCCAATTTTCTCTCTCACCTCTTTAGTTTCTCATTGTATCATACTTATAGCTTAGACTTCCATTATTCTTTTATGATATTCCTTGTACTCATTTTGTAGTCACTACCATTATTAGCCTTTTAGAGGCATTAGAGCTTTCATTCCATCTTTTTTGGATTTGATTGTAAAAGTTCTACCTTAACCTTCAAAATGTATTATTTGTGATTAGTTATACCTTAACCATAAAAGGGTAAAAGGGTTAAGTCTAAGCCTTTGAAAAGACTATTGTGAGGGTTATGCTTTGTCCTTGAAAAGCATTTTAAATATTGGATTCTAAACTTTTTAGTGATCTAAGGAAAAAGACATAGGCAAAAAGCCGAACCTCTATAAACCAAGTGTGTTGAGCTTTTCTTCCTTTATCTATATTTACTTTGCAAAGAAAAATTCTTTAAAAATATCTTCTTCCTTGTAAAAGTTTTTAAGGAAAAGGATTCTTCAGCAAAGTAAAATTTTTGAGTCTTAAACTCTTAAAATTTTCAAACCTTCAATTCATCCCTTTCTTGAAGTTGGGCTATTTGAGCTTTTTTATCTAACAATTGGTATTAGAGTTTTGGTTTCAAATTTGCAAGTTTAACAACCTTTTAGTAGATTCATTATAGTTCAAACTATGGCCTTGCAACCCACAACCACTTTATTAAGTGAAGGACAATCTATGGTAAGACCACCTTTATTTTCTGGTAAGAATTATCCTCATTTGAAGAGAGAGATGGCAATGTTCATCCAAGCTCTTGATATAGATGTATGGAACATTATCTTAGAAGGTCCCTATTTTCCCACCAAAACTGGAGATAGAGAGGTAGTTATTAAGACTAAGAGAAGATGGGATGACAAAGATAAGAAACTAGTCCAATTAAATGCCAAAGCTATAAATACTCTTTATTATATCAAAGGACCAGAAGAATTTAATAGAGCTTCCATTTGTGAAAATGCTAAGAAAGTGTGGGGCACCTTAGAGACTCTTCATGAAGGAACCAATCAAGTCAATGAGTGAAAAGTATGTTTACTTACCCTTGATTATGAGCTATTTAGGATGAAGGATGGAGAAACTGTGACCCAAATGTACAATAGTTTTACAAACATTGTTGTAGGATTGAAAGCCTTAGAGAAACACTTCCCAAATGCTCAATCAATGAAAAAACTACCTTATAACTTACCCAAGTCTTGGAGGCCTAAAGTTATAGTTATTGAGGAAGATATAAATTTGAATTCCCTTAAGTTAAATGAGCTTATAGGATCATTGCTTACATATGAAATGACCCTTAAGCATGAAAATGAGAGAAATGAAGTAATAAGATAAAAGAGGCATTACTCTCAAAGCCATTCAAGTAGATGAGTCAAAAAGTGTAGAAAATGAAGATGATGAGGAAATAACCTTATTGATTGAGAAATTTAATAGATTTTTTGAGAAAACAAAGAGGTAGAGGAAGAAGGCAATTAAGGAGAGATGTACCAAGAAGAGAAGCACAAAAAGAAAAATCAAGAAAAGATCACATAATTTGCTTTGAATGTAGAAAGCCTAGTCACACTAAATATGAGTGTCCAAATGTCAAGGAAAGTTATCCAAAAAATCCTAAAATGAAGGCTGTGGTAGCTATTTAGAGTGAAAATGATGAGTCATAAGATGAGGAAGAATGAAAGGTTGCCAACCTTTGCTTTATGGTCCTTGATGATCCAAAGGTTTACCAAGATTACTTTTTGTTCATATAATTTAGATGATTGCTCATAATCTTTTGATGAACATCAAGATGTATATGATGATTTAGATTTTGAATTTGAACACATGTCTTTGAAATACAAAAGATCATTTTCAAACTTAACGTTGAAAATTAATTTTTGATTAAGACAAAAATTGAGCTTGAAGAAAGCATCAAAAGTTTAGAAATTAAGAAAGATGATTTGAAAAAGAAAAATGAAACCTTGCACGAATCTTTTTCAAAATTTCTCATGAGTCAACAAAATCTAAATGATATGTTGGAGACTCAAAGAGCATTTTTTGAACAAAAAGGTTTAGGCTTTGAATGGAACTCAAAAAGAGACTCATTTTCAAAATTTCTTTGTTAAGGAAAATGAAAATTGTAGTGCATCCACTAAATGCATTTGCTATCATAAGATTGGATATTCCATTTATTTTTGTCCATTGAGAATGGTGACACAAAGAGGTAAGGTGATCAAAAGTGTATGGGTTCTAAAAGGAACCAAACCCTTACATGGTAAGGTGATTAAGATGGAGTGGGTTCCAAAAGGAACCAAAACAATGAGCACTAATACAAATGGACCCAAGAAAGTTTGGGTACCAAAATAAAAAATTTGAATTCTTTTTATAAGATGGAGAGGATTGCTTAAAGTCAATAACACAAGAAAAAGAACCATGGTATCTTAATAGTTGATGTTCAAGACATATGACTGCTACCAAGGAACACTTTGTTGACTTGGAAGGAAAAAAAGGAGATGTGATTTTTGGAGACAACTCAAAGAGGAAAATAGAAGGAATTGGGACTATTGGTAACTATTCTCAAACCAATATTGAAAATGTGTTCCCTTCATTTAGTTGATTAAGAGTTCTATAAGCTTTAAAGGGTTGAACAAAACTTTTAGTGCTATTCACCCCCCTTTAGCATTCCAACGGGACTAACACTTCTAGATTATTTACTCACTTATGAAATGGCCTTTAGGCATGAGAAAGTAAGAGATGAAGCAATTAGAGAAAAGTAAAAGAAAAGACACATTTCTCTCAAAGCTGTAAAATAGAGTGATGAAAAGTTACTTGATAGTGATGATGAATATGATAATAATGATGATGCAGCCTTGTTGACAAGAAACTTCGATAGATTCTAGAGAAACAAGTGAGGAGTTAAGAAACGTCTTAAGAGGGATGGACAAAGAAGGAACATGAGAAGAGACAAACCAAAGGATGACCATGGAAAAGACCATATAATTTGTTATGAGTGTAGGAAGCTTGGTCATATCAAATATGAATTTCCAAGTCTCAAAAAGAGTTTTCCTAGAAACTCGAAGAGAAAAGCCATGATGGTTGTATGGAGTGATAGCAATGAATCTCAAAATGAAGAGGAAGAGCAAGTAGCATATCTATGTTTCATGGGAATTGAAAACTCCAAGGTATGCTTCTGAAACAATGACTCTTGCTCCTATGATTTCAATGATGATTCATACACATTTGATCAACTTCAAGATGCATATGATGATTTGGCATTTGAATTTGAAAATATGACCTTGAAATATAAAAGGACTATCTCTAAGCTCAAGGCTAAATATGATTTTCTCGATAAATTAAAAGTTGAGTTTAAGATAATTCAAACATTTAGAGAATATTATATTCCATCATGGGCTTTTTTTTATTTTAAAAAATTTAATTAAAATTAAATTCCTAGTAAGAGTCCATGGTGGTCATCCATAAAGGGCTATGGTCGTACCATACTCTTTTAAAAATTATTAAAATTATAATTAAATAATAAACAATTTATTTATTTAATCATAGTTATTTGTCTAAGTCAAAATAATATTTCTTATTGAATAATTATTCTATTTTATTATTATTCATCTTTAATTAAAAAGAATTACTAATAAAATAAAAGAATCCTAGTCAAACATGGGCTCTTATAATTTATCAAGAAATTATGATTAATTATAAATAAAGAATAAACTCTTTAATTCCTCCAATATTATTTTATCTCAAGACAATAATTACGTTAATAAATATTTTTCATTTTAAGACAACTCTCGCCTTAAAAAAATATTTAATCTTTAAGATAATTTTTAACTTACCAAAAATAAAATAATATAATTAGACATCACTTGTCTTAAATTAACACATATACCATTGTCTAATTTAAGACAATTCTTGTCTTAATTAAGACAACATATGTACCTTGTCTAAATTAAGACAACTCTTGTCTTAATTAAGACAATATGTAAAGTTACCAATTTGAATATTAATTTAATAAATTAAAAATACATGCATTCTAACTTAAACAAGTTGAATTTTATGAAGCTAAATGGAGAATTTATTTGGACGTAGATATTCCAAGCTCCAATAAACTTAAAATTACTTTTAATCATATTAAGATTATTCAAGTTTATTAACCATGAAATCACTCCACCATATATTCATGGTTGCACTCTTGGATTAATTACAATTGCAAGAAATGATCCAATATTCAATATTCAATACTCGTTGTCCAAATTGCAAACCTTATGTTGTGAATCCTTATAACCATCCATTGACAAAATGTATATCGCTTTACCCATTTTGTCAATTTTTTCCCTTAGTCTTAGATTTCATCTAATTAGTGATCCAATACTCTAAATTTAATTTTTTAAGTATCAAGATGTGATGAGTAGCTAATTCATCAATCCACTAGGCCTAGATTAATCGCCAATTTTTTTAAAATTACTTGAAGTAATGTTAATGCTATGAACTTCACTTTTTGGATATATGTTTCTAGATGGTCACCTTAGTTATAATCCCAATTTATGGAGTTTATATTAATGCTATAAGATGATCATGCCCACGATATATCAAGGATTATAAGGAGATAAAATATGAGTCTACTATCCATCAAGATTTGATTCTACCACAAGCGAATACATAAGTGTGAGATCAAGTTTAAGTAACGATTAAACTTAAACTCGATTCTCACGTTATTCTAGTTCAAATTATAGTGTTATTACTTGAAATCAATTACTACGATGATTTAAGATTCATCATTCCCTTTTAAGTGAATCTGAACATTACAATTTTAACATAATAAATTGATCAGCTTTATTATATGACTATGAACAATTTTGAATTCAATTAAAATACGTGTCTCCTATTTATGACTCTTATACAAATGTATTTTAATATCACAATAGAATCATGGTACTTTTATAACTAGAAAATAAATATTTACTTAAAGCAAACTCTTTGTCTTATTATCAAAATTATACTTTCATTACAAATAAAATAAATGAAATTAAATATAATAATATACTTACTTTTCAAGGCACTATGTTCCTAAATTCCTAACATTCTCAACCTTAGGCTTGTCATCCACCATCTTTGTTTGTGCACATGAATCCGTTACCGTTTTGTGTTCCATTAACTACTACATCTTTAAATGAACGTTGCTAAGGAAAATTTTCTATTACTCAACCATGAGTTATATCACGTGTACGTTGTTCCCTTTCCAATGCCTTCTTCACTGTAATTCAATGACTAAAAATAATCATCTCATTACCTTGATGGATTGCCACTTACTGCTCCCTAGCAAACATATAACATGTAAAGCAAAAAACCTACCTATTTTTCTAACAGATCTTGGGACAAATACATCAACCTAACATCAACTGATCAAATATCGATTTGATATTAGCCCATGACACTACTAGAATCTCAACAAAGACAAAGTATAAAGACCTTTTCCATTGTGCCAACTCAGATTGGCCACGATACCTTGTGCCTTAAAACCTTTGTTGACTGTTACCCATGACAACTGCTACTCCTCCATGCCTACTTGAAAAAAACTTATAACTCTCTCTCATTTTTTTATGAACAATTAAGTTATCTACTTATTTGGATATTTAATTGTAAATATTTTAATATTTTAAGTATTTTTTAATCTATGCTTAAGACAACCCTTGAAAGGCTGAGAAACAAGTCTATCTGGCCTTATTTTGACATGCAAAGGCGTTACATCTTTGTTTTAAAGATAAAGATAATGGGGATTCAAAACTTCAAAATCTTGCTAGCGACATATTTCCTTAGCCTGGATTCCAATTGACAAACTTGTAAAAGTCAAGTGATTGATTAAATTCTTAGTAAAATATTACTGTCATTGGTATTATCAACTTATTTATTTTCTTCTCATGTTTGTTTTAAACATGTTAAGTAGGTTGACTTTTTGTTTATCATTCAATTAAAAGTTCCTTCCTTTCAAGCTTAATAAAATGACCCATTTGGTTGCTGCAACCATAAAAAAAGGTACGGAGTTACCAAGTCGATTTGAATTTTGTAGAGGGTTCTTTTGGTTAAGGAGAGAAGAGGTGTTGCAATGAGTGAATCGAGATGTGCTAGATGCAATAAAGAGGAAGACTGGGGCAGTCCTTGAAGAATTATAGAAGATTGTGGGTCTCATGGAAGATGTCTTCATCTTTGGTTGTCACATTAAATGCCTTAACGCTTGCATGGCTAACGCCAAAGAATACATTATGACAAAGGTTGACAAACCTAACATAGAGGCCACGATAAAAGAGCTTGATGCAAGGAAGATTAGACAACCTCTTAAATTTTGAGAATGATAAATCCTCCTACCCTTTGAATTTCAAACTTAACTAGTTTTTCTTTGTTCTTCTTTTTTTGATATTGTAAACTTGTTCTCCAAAGTGAACATTTACTTTGCTTGCTTCATGGTTTTATTGAGTTGCTTGGTTCCGTATTTCATTCTTCCCAAACATATGAATGTTTCACAAGTATTGCTGTGTGCAACCAAAAGGGATTCTCAACTTCATATTAGGGAGAATAATCCTCAACCTAATAGGAAGAAGAATGACATATTACTTGAGCGTTTAAAGCTGCGACCTTTTTGTGAATAGCAAACTATGGCCAAGAAGTGAGCGATAAAGCTTGCGGCCAATAACATAAAGCTAGATTATGAGCGTTAAAGCTTACGGCTAAAATATGAATCATATGGTGAAAGTTTCAAGGATAAAACTTTTGACCAAGTGAAACAATAATATTACAGCCAAAATAATAGTAATAAAGCTTATGGCTGAAAATAAATTTACTTTGAATGAATTTACTTTAACATATCACAAGGCAGCCAAAATGAAAGTGATAAAGCTATGACTGATAATGCATTCAAAGTAAAAGAAATACAAGGCAATTGGCAAAAGCTCTAAAAAATCATTCATATAAAAAAGATAGATAGTGGATAGTATTGTCATACATGATACTTCTTAATGTATTGAAAATTGATTAGTGTTGTAATAGCATTGGTCTTTGGATTCACTAATGTGCAATATCCATTCTCGTTCACCTCATGAACAATGTATGGTCTTTTCCACTTTAGACTAAACTTAGCCACTGATGTTCCTCTGAAAGGCTCTTTCTTATGAAAAGTGGTTTTAGAGTCTCTCATTCTTCATCTAAGTTGAGTTCTTCCAACTCATTACCTTGCAACTTTGGTTGTTTTTAAAGCTGTTCTACTACAAGCAATTTTTCAAGTTCCCTTTTTATATCTTCTACCTGAAGGTAAGACGATGGTATATCAAGTGGTTCATGTGATATGAGGTTAAGAGAAGAAGCTTCCCTAGATCGCGTACCCCATCATAAACAGTAAACTATCTTTTCGTCTTCACGAGCATAGGAGCTTATTCTAGTAGAGTTTTCCCTCTTTATCATAGATAATAAACCATCTTTTTGTCTTCACAAGCATATGAGCTTATTCTAGTAAAGTTTTCCTTCTTTCTTTGAGAGCATCTTTTCTTTCCTCTTCAATTCTTTTTCTTTAGTATGCTTTCTTTCTCTTTTTGGGTGTATTCTTCCCATCATGGAAATGGAACACTTATAGGCCTAGCTATGACAGTTTCACCTTCCTTTGCTAGTTCCTCAAAGAAATAAGCTTCAGTGTAACTTACCTCATGGCGTTCAAATGGTGCATTGGTTACTAGAATGAAGATTTCCTTCCCTTTCCAGTAACCTTTGATAGATTGGTGGCACGAGGAGAGAATGATATAGTGAGTGTGAAGAAACTTCCTTCCTATGAGGAGGTGATAAGCCGCATTAGTTTCAATAACATAGAAGCAAGTCTGGTCTTGAATAAGTCTCATCTTGAAATTCATCATGACCTATCCTAGAGTTTTAATTTCCTTGTTATCGAAGGAAATGATAGGCATAAAATGACACAAACTCCTTAAGTCTATATTCATAGCCTTTAGAGTAGACAATGGCATGAGGTTTATCAAGGAACCGTCATCGATGAACGTCCTTCGCATTAGGTATCCGTTGACATTGCTCTCCATATAAAGTGGCTTATTGTGATAAGGATGTGGTGTGCACATGTCTACTTCTGTGAATACTATGGCGTTATCATATCCACTTGTCATTTTCTTCATAAGTTGTCCCACCAAGTTGTATTCCTCATGCTACAAACTAGTTATCTATACTAACATTGTGGCTGCCGTCTTCATTGATTCCTCTGAAAAGCCAAGTTTATCAAAGAACTATCTGTAACTAGGTGTTTTCATGAGTGAGTTAACAGTAGAAGAGGTAACCATAGCAGCTGCGCATGTATCATCTTCTTGACTAGAAGGTGGACTAAGCTCTTCTTGAATACTGATCACTGCACTAACATATTTTCAGGCATATTGATTCGTAGGGAGTGAATTATTTTGAATTCGGTTGTTTCCAATTAGGACTCTCCTGCTTGTGTCCTTCTATGAAATATCTTATGCATGTTTTCGCATTCAGCAAAAGGATGACCCACTACATGATGATAATTGCAATAACGAGGGTTGGACTTCTCTTCGACTATTAGGGGTCTCAATAAGTAAAGTAAATTTATTTGTCCATCTCTAATCCATTCTTGAATAAGTGCCCTTACTTTGTCAAGAGTAGCTAAAAATGGAAGAGGTGCAGCAATCTCTTCATCTTGTCTTCTCTTAAAGTTATCACTCCTTGGCCTCAGGTTTTCTCGAGATCCTCTTTTTTCCCTATCTCATCCTTAAATTGCGTTCACAGTCAAAGTGTTCCTCCTATTGAAACGATTAGCTCCTTTTTGCCTAAAGATCGTATTATTGGTCCGTCGTGCAGCTTCAACTAAAGTGGCAAAAGTAGTAAGAGGTAAGTTTTCCAAATGCACCCTATATTCATCAAACATACCTTAGATGCATACTTTGACCAACTCGTTCTCATCATGAGAATCTTGTATATCCAATACACGTTCTTTGAATCGCTAGATGTATTCCATAGGATCCTCTCTTACTTTCTAATGTTCTCTCCCCAAGTCAATAAGGGTCACTTTATCTTGGGTAGAAAAGAACTTTTCTTCGAACATCTTACACATTTGATTTCAAAAATCAACTGAGTCAAGAGTGAGATTTACGTACCAAGTGTAAGCTTTATTAGTAAGGGTCTTAGAGAACTCCTCTAATTTTAAATTGTCGTCTAAGCCTGCGACTCTCAAAGTTTCTACAAACTTCATGACATATTCTCGAGCATCGCCGATCTTGCCATTGAATTGTTTGAATTTTGGGCTGGTGCAATCCGTGAGGTATGGCTTAGCGGCTACTTTAGCAGAATAGGGTAGTTTCAGGTCAAACTTTGAGAAATTAAGACTCTTATTCTTCTGATCGAGTAGTTTCTCCAATTCTTCCTTTGTGACAAAACTTTGAGCGCTAGTGGCAGGAGTTACCATGATGGGATTGCCTACAATAGAAGGATGAGTAGTATTGAGGAGTGGGTTGGTACTGTTCTCTCCATTTCCTCCGTTTTCGTTATTATTGACCACATTAGCGACATTTTTTGCTAGCACAGGTGGAGGTTGAGAGGTTATGGTAGTTGAAGACGCAAATTGGTTGATGGTCTTCACTATCCACTTGTTGTTTTCTTCTAAAACTTGCATCCTTTCTTGGGAGGCTTGGAGCATTTTCATGAGCTCTTGGACATAAGTAGCAACAGGTATTTCTTGGTTGTCGAGTGAACTCTCCATATCTTTTAGCAAAAAATTTTCGGTAACTTTTTCACTTACTGCAATTACTCTTCCCTAGTGGAGTCGCCAAAATGTAGAGGGTTCTTTTGGTTAGGAGAAAGGATGTGTTGCAATAGTTGTTCCATGCTTGTTCTTGGGTGTTTTTGTGCTTGTAACGCTTCTTGGGCGCTTCTATGCTTGGAACACCCATGGGTGCTTCTGCACTTGAAACGCCCCTAGGTGTTTCCACGCTTAGAACGCCCCTAGGCGCTTCTGTGCTTGGAACACCTCTAGGCGCTTCTGCGCTTAGAACACCCTTGGGTGCTTTCGCGCTTGGAACACCCTCGGGCACTTCCGCGCTTGGAATATCCCTAGGCTTTTCTACGCTTGGAACACCTTGATGTAATTTTCCTTGGAACACCTCTAGGCACTTTTGCGCTTAGAACACCCTAGGCGCTTCTACGTTTAGAACACCCCTAAGTGCTTCTGCGCTCAAAACACCCCTAGGCTCTTGTACGCTTGGAACACCCTAATGTAGTTTTCCTATAAACAGTACTTCAAAAATAATAGTTAACCAGAATTGAGCATCTACAAATTTAATATTATTTTTTGAATTAACCAAATCAGATAAAAATCGATTTAATCATCTAAGTCAAAAATAAATTAATACAACAACAAAAAGCAAAAATCCACGAATTGATCAAATTCAACAAATTATTGACTTGACCAATTTAAATCGAATTGATCACCGGTTAATAAAAAGGAACTTGTGTAGGTGATGCCCAATTGATTTCAAGTCTATGTCCTTAACCACTCGAACATATCAACCTTTGCCACAGTAGAGGTAAACATTCCCTTCAGGTACCCAAGAAGCGTAATTTGCCTGATGTGATTTGCTTTAGCATATTAGGTTATAACTGCAGCTTATTTCCCACTCCAGAAGATAGCAAGACAAAAAGCTGTGGTCAAGTACGAATACTGTACTGGTGGTTTTTATTGGGGTCACTATGGTTTAGCTCAGCTCCTCGGCCAGATTACTTTCCCCTTAGGTCTCCCTTACCGATTATAATCATCATTGGGTATCCAACTTGACATTCTTTGGGCTTTTGACTTGTTGGCCTTGGCCTACATATGAACAAAGTACAAACTTAGAAGGGAAACAAAAGAAAGAAAAGTGAAAGAGAATATAATGAAGGCACCAACATCTTCCACTCTTACGAAAAAGGAGAGGTTTCACCATCTATATATTTGTTATGCATGGCATTGCTGCATTATTCAGGTTCCCTAAAAACAGTCAAATTATTGACTTTGGGCTTCTTCAAAGTAGAAAGCAGCTTTCCTTTATCAAGAAGATACATTTTTGGAGTGAGAATTAATTTGCAAGCAAAGCTGGAACAATAAACAGAGAGCAACACAAAGTATCATTGTAGTGATGCGGGTCCGGCAAGCATCCTTTGCGTCGTATCTACCAAATGTAAATCAATTGAATTGAACAGCTGCCATTTTGCTTTTAACGCTTCAACATATGAATGCATTCAAGTCTCTAAGTCCACAGAGATGGCCCTAATATTTTACTAATTTATTCACTCGGCAGAAGACTTATAAAAAGATGTGAAATCCTTTCATGTAAAGTTTGAAAGTTGCTAGCTAGTTTTATTATTTTATTCTTTTTTATATTTGAAAACTTGTCATATTATTCATTTAGGCCTTCATGGGGATGTGCGTTCATGAGTACAAGCAACTATTTTCTTAAACTGAAATAGAAAATAGATTGGTTGTGTTCCAAAATGCCATAATCTTCTCAATTTTTAATTGACAGAAATTTTTTAAGCATATTACTTAGAAATATTTTTAAATTATTAAAAAAATTCAAAAAAATTCTTATCTTATATTTTTATTATGAATCAAATATCTCATAACCGATATAGATAATTATTTAATTTAAATATCTCTTATTTTTTTATGTCATATGACGTAAAGATAACATGCTAACATGTAATGTGGCATGTCGTTGTAGCTTGATATCGTGATCATATGATTTTTTTCACTTTTCATGTCAGCATGTATAATGAGTGTGAAATGATAAGTGATATTTTAATTAATATCAATTAGTCAACTATTAGTGATAAGAATCTATTTACCTCAAAATAAGAATACAAGAACTTAATTGAATTGAACGTAATAGATAAATAAAAACTTATTTAAATTTTTATAGAATAGTTTAGAAGTTTTCAGAATTATGCTTTTTTTTTATTATTATTATATTACTTGTGAAGACCAACCTAACCTATAGAACTATATTCAAGCTGCATGTTTCTTTGGATACAACCACTAGAACAAACAAATGTTCTGATCTGAATTATCCATACCTGGTTGTTTATATTTTTGAACCGCTTGCAGCTATTCATCTGAGGCAAGGAATATGTTTCCCAAGAACCAAAATTTCTGCCCCAGACTTAAACCTAAAAGCTAAAACCTCTTTAAGAGACTATCACCAAGGCAGGTGGCTTTTTGAAATTTTCTATGCCCGAAACGCAATATACAGAAGCTAAGGGCAGACACAGAAATACGCCAGTAGGAAAAAGATAAAGTAGGAGTTGGTTAACTGACATCATTTTCATGGTCTCGACTTTTAAGTTAAACTTTTAACGACTTTGGTCCACTGGGAGAGAGAGAAAGCGGAGGTGCCATTTTCGTGCTTGCACTTTGAGACCCCTTTCAACTACTGCTACTGTAGCAGTGATGGTGGTAGTAGTGGCGTTAGAGTTGTCTATATGATAGCAAACAATCATCACCAACCTAGAACCATAACAATGAATGCCATCCTTGCCACCCCTTAATCATCACCTGTCTCTTTAATCCCACTCATTACTTGCCACTCCTCTTTACTCAAGAACTCTCTCTCTTAATCTTATTACAATCCCACCAATGTGGCACATGTACTTTCTCTTAATCCCCTTCCATTAGCGTTTCGTTGAGGGACTCCACTCTGTTTTTATTCAGAATTTCTCTTCATTTCTTTGAATAGATATTCCTTCTGTTTTTGTGAGAAGAGAGGCTACAGCTGGATTCTATGGCCCTGAAATGCTTCTGGGTCAGCTTGACTCTGTTCTGCGGCTTTTGGGTGGTTGTTTTCTGTGATCAAGATGGTATGTGTAATTTGCTTTACACCTTTTGGCTAGTCTGCATTACTAGATTTTATTGTCTGGAAGCTCTTTTGCTGCTCATGTACAGTCAAAGTGAATTTGATCCAATTTTCTTGTCTTGCTAGATTTCCACTTTTTTGCTTTTTGCTGCTAACTTTGATCATTTGTATACACCTGAGAAAATTGACAAGAAATAACAATTTCTTTTTTCTTTTTGCTTGAAACAACAGAATTTGAAGTTAAGGTTCTGCTTCTTGTGCTTAAATTTCAGAAAAGAATGGAAAAATGCAGTTCATGTATGCCTATTTAGCTTCATCTAGCTTACGTCTTTCTACAATTTGTGAAATTTGCAATTCAAGTTCTTTTTGTTTTGAAAGCTCTGATCATCAAATCACTATAGAACAGCATGGTCTAACAAAATGTCTAAAACAGAATGTTGAGGTTTTGAATTTGTGGAATTTATGTCTTAATTTACGTTTGAGCTTCTATGAGACAGGTTTCTTGAGCTTATCTTGTGGTGGAGCTAGGAGTTATATTGATTCATCTAAGATAACATGGGTCCCAGATAATACCTTCATAAGCACAGGCAACACTACTACCGTTGAGTATGTTGAGGGTACTTCCTCATCCAGTGTTCCACTTCGATTTTTCCCAGAATCTCAAGGTCGCAATTGCTATAAGTTACCAGTAAAGAATATATCGTCCGTGGTTCTTGTGAGAGCCCAATTTGTGTATAAGAACTATGATGGACGTTGGAAACCTCCAGCTTTCTCCGTTTCTCTCGGGACAGCTATCACTAGTACAGTGAACCTCACCAATAAAGATCCATGGAATGAAGAGTTCATATGGCCGGTGAGTAAGGACACACCCCCATTTTGCCTCAATGCTATTCCAATGGGTGGATCTCCTGTTATTTCCTCACTTGAAGTTCGGCCACTTCCTCAAGGCGCTTACCAAGGTGGCATGGAAGATTTCCCAAATAAAGCACTTCGTAAGTGTTATCGGATTAATAGTGGTTACACCAATGGATCGCTGAGGTAAGAATATTTAACGACCCTTCTCCATATGTGGCTTCTGTGCTCTGTCAGGATGCTTGTGATTAACTTCAGTTAAAACAGGTATCCTGTAGATCCATTTGACCGCATTTGGGATGCTGATCAAAGTTACACACCCTTTCATGTCTCATCTGGGTTTGACATTCTTCTTAGCTTCAATTTGTCGAGTCAAAAGGAGAGCCCTCCTTTGGATGTATTGCAGACTGCTAGAGTTCTGGCACGAGGGGAAGTGTTATATTATAACTTACCTCTCCAAACATTGGGAGACTACTACATTGTCCTGTATTTTGCTGGCATTCTTCCTGTGTCTGTTTCTTTTGATATGTTAATTAATGGGGATGTTCAGCAGTCAGATTTCACGGTAAGTACCTCAGAAGCCAGTACTCTATATTTTACAAAGAAGGGAGTCACAAGTCTGGATATTGCACTTAGGAGCATCAGATTCTACCCTCAAATTAATGCATTTGAGGTTTATGAAATTATCAATATTCCACCCGAGGCTTCCTCAACTACAGGTGGCATTTTCTTGCATAAATCTGATGAGTTTTTCTTTCTGACTAAACCTGACTCCATTATGCATGATTTCCAGTTTCAGCACTTCAAGTTATTGAGCAGTCTACTGGTTTTGATCTTGGGTGGCAAGATGATCCATGCTTCCCAACTCCATGGGATCATATTGAATGCGAAGGAAGTGTAGTGACATCATTGTATGTGCATAATAAATAGTAGCTTTGGGATTTCTATCCTACCTTACAGACCTACTCATATGGACTTATCATTTTCTCTTAGGGACCTTTCAGACATCAACTTGAGGTCAATTAGTCCAACATTTGGTGACTTGCTGGATCTTAAAATACTGTAATGTCTTTAACTGTGGATTCTTTGTACTATTAATATTATGGCATCCTTAAGTAAGCACTTCCTTGTGCTTATAATGTTCATGTGATGTTTCAGGAATTTTCATAACACGTCACTTTCAGGAGCAATACAAAATCTGGGTAGCCTGCAGCATCTTGAGAAATTGTAATGTCTCTCAAAGTTTTCACCTGTTATTAGTATCTCATATAGCATGTCTAATACCACTTAACTAAATTTTCAGGAATCTAAGTTTCAACGAGCTAACATCCTTTGGTTCTGATTTAGATAACTTGGTTAACCTTCAAGTTCTGTAAGTTGTAATCTTCTTTCTTTGTCTTGATTGAGATATACACTCAAAGAATGTTTTCTTATGTAGTCACACAATAATTTTTTCACTCTATATGAAAGTAATATGATAAAATATGATTGTACTAATTCTGCATGATTATTACTTTTTTCTACATGGAGGGACTTGCATAATAACAGTTTACTGGGAATAGTTCCAGACAGCTTGGGAGAGTTAGAGAATCTACATCTACTGTAAGTGACTTCTATAAATATTGTATCATTTGGTGAAGAACCAGATATGCAGTTTCTTTGTCATAGCCACCCTGTGTTTCACTGGATGAAAAACTGTTTTCTGCGTTCTTCAGGAATCTGGAAAACAATAAACTGCAAGGTACCCTCCCCCTATCTTTGAACAGAGAAAGTCTGGAAGTTAGGTATGGCACTGATATTCTTGTTTTTTTCAAGCTATTTATTCATGTGCCCTGATAGATCAACTTTTGTGCAGAACATCAGGAAATTTGTGCCTTTCCTTCTCCACAATGGCATGCAATGATGTCTCATCAGATCCTTCAATTGAGACACCACAAGTTACTATTGTTACCAATAGGAAGCACACTCGACGTAGTCATTTACTAATTATACTTGGTGCAACTGGTGGAGCCTTATTTGCTCTACTCCTCACTTCTCTTTTATTATTATTGTACATAAAGAAAAGGAAAACCGAAGCCACATATACTACAAGTATGTAATAGTTATTCACATCGTTGTTACCATGAAAACTGAAAACATGATTATTATATGCACATTATTCTCATATTCAGGTCCAGCGATTGATATGCGAAACTGGAACGCAGCTAGAATTTTTTCCTACAAAGAAATAAAGGCAGCTACAAATAACTTTAAGGAAGTCATAGGTCGCGGTAGCTTTGGATCTGTTTACCTTGGAAAGCTATCAGATGGCAAACTGGTAGCCGTAAAAGTGCGGTTTGATAGAACTCAATTGGGTGCTGATTCTTTTATCAATGAGGTTTATCATCTAAACTTCTCTACAATTTCCTTGTCTAACCAAAAGGAAGTGTGAGCTCAGTAATTTTATCAGTATTCCATTGATGAACTTAACTGAAGACCCTATAGAACAGTCATATAGACCATGGATTATCTTTAAGTGTGCATCAGTCTGGCTCATTTTTTCTTGATCCAGTAAGATCTGTCATTCTGCATTGTATGCATGTACCGTCTATTAAATCTAAAGTATGCAGTTTGATTCTTTAGTTTATGCATGTTGTTCTGCTTTCTTGTTAGATCTAATCTTCTTGTTGATACTGTAAATGTTACCTTGTCGTCCATACCTTGGACTGCCTGCAGGTTCATCTCTTGTCACAAATTCGTCATCAAAATCTTGTTTGCTTGGAAGGATTTTGTCATGAATCAAAGCAGCAGATACTAGTGTACGAGTATCTACCGGGTGGATCACTGGCTGATCACCTGTATGGTATGTTCTGCTTGACTAAAAGATGTAACATTTTCCTCTTTTTCTTCTAATTTTTGTTACATATCTTTAAATTTGCTCCTTTCATATGACAAAATGCCTGGTTCTTTCTTGATGTTTGTTTCAGGTCCAAATAGTCAAAAAGTTTCGTTAAGCTGGGTTCGCAGACTGAAAATAGCTGTTGATGCTGCAAAAGGTATGTCTAGTATTCTGTTTCTAGCCTTCATATAAAGTTACTAAGGAGGGACAGGAGCTGTGCAGATGAAAAAACCATGATGTCTTAGGCCCTCTAGCAATGGGAAAGATCCATTTTCTACAGTTTGAACTTTTCGTACCAGATGAATTAGGCTAGATATCATAACTTTTTCTTTCTTCAGACATAAAGATCCTTTTATACAGTGATGAGATTCATCTGGAATTCTGGATGAAAGATTTAGCCAATTTCTCTGTATAGGATTATAACATTCTATTGCAGGGGCAGTTAGCATTGTCTTCTTGTTTGCCACAATGGTATAGTTGCTTTCTTCGTGAGTGTGTGAGTGTGCGGTGGTGGTGGGGATAACAAAACGGTATAGTTATACACTTATTAGCACAAACACCGGGAGGTCGAAACTTTGGGCATAATTACTGCTATTCCAATATTCTAGACCTCCATCATTAGCCTTGTTTTTTTCTTTTGAAGGGCTGGACTATTTGCATAATGGGAGTGATCCAAGAATCATACACCGTGATATCAAGTGCAGTAACATCCTTTTGGACGGTCAGATGAATGCCAAGGTCTGTGATTTTGGCCTCTCTAAGCAAGTAACCCAGGCAGATGCAAGTCATGTGACCACTGTTGTCAAGGGCACTGCTGGCTATCTAGATCCTGAGTAAGTCTTAGTTAAGTTTATGCAAATGATAATTGATTCCTTTACAGCGCCAACTCAGGAATAGATGTCTTTATCATTGACTGATTTTATCTGCAGGTATTATTCCACTCAACAGCTGACTGAGAAAAGTGATGTCTACAGTTTTGGGGTTGTCCTTTTAGAGCTCATATGTGGAAGAGAACCACTGACCCACTCTGGAACCCCAGATTCCTTCAATTTAGTGCTATGGGTAACCTAATTTTTCTTTTTCTTTAACAAGTTCTTCACTGTACATTGTCATTCAAATCCTGCACATTTTCAAGTTTGATTGCTGGAGCATCATGGTTTTAATAAGGCAAATCAGTGTAAGCATGTTAACTGAAAAATGCTTACAATTAAGGGTCAAGGTCTTGTGCAAATTTTTAAACTCCTATACATTGGTTTATACATGCATAATTCTGAAACCTGTATCTTAACACCTAGCACTAAACAACGGGGTTCATATTGATTTAATGGCAGGCGAAGCCCTACTTGCAGGCAGGTGCATTGGAGATAGTGGAAGACAGCTTAAAGGGAAGCTTTGATATGGAAAGCATGAGAAAAGCAGCCTTAATAGCCGTAAGGTCTGTAGAAAGAGATGCATCCCGGAGACCAACTATTGCAGAGGTATTGGCAGAGTTGAAAGAAGCCTATAGTATTCAGCTCTCGTACCTTGCAGCTTTGGGACACTCAGGTTAAGCTAGCAAATGCAAGATTAAAACAATGTTTATATTTATATTAAAACTTTGAAAACTTTTCCCGCAGAGAGTTGGTTTTTGGGGAGGTGAGGTATAAAGCCTTCTGCGGAAAATGAAGAGTAAGTTATGGAGCACAAGGTTATTTCGGAGTGTGTCTATTAAGAGTGCATGTGTATCTATTCTGTCAATGCCAAGCAATAATAATTTCTCTTTATTTCGAGCAATTTGCCAAACCATCCAGCAATTGAGGGAAAAAAACACATGAAGTGCTGCCATACTCGTTGGCCTTTCAAAGGACATACAATTTCATGATGGTTCTTTATAAGGGATTAGCTACAAACAATCTCACCATTATCTTTGTTGCCTATTTTGGCATTCCAAGAAGTTACAATTTCAGTACTTTTCTTCTCTAGTCAACTATAGCTTGTCATCAGCCTCAGGAAGGAACCAAGCTCTTCTGCTCGGTTGGTGAATAGTGATACTGGTATCACCTTCAAAGAACCAATTCACTCTACAGGCTATCAACATTGAGGACCAATTACTCCCTAGGCAACAGCCGAAAATGTAAAGCCAAAATCCAACCTTGTTCAGCAGAAGGTCCCGTCTTTAACGGATTACAAGATGTAATGCAAGATACTAGAGGGTGATTTTTCGGTGAATATATTTAAATTGGCTTATCATTAACGGTAACCTGCACTGGAAGTAGAGATAAACTCGTCAGTGTTAGCACTCACAAATGGACATGAATTTGGTCAGAAAGCACCAGGGTGCCAGAAAACAGCTTTGTCTAAAATTAATCCCTTAAAAACATAGAGACATCTTAAAATGTTTTATGGATATAACTTGCAAGGGGAAGGGCAGTAGTTCCCCATGCCAGCAAGTTATGTTAGATGAACTTTACAGCAATTCTTGTTGTCTAAAGTTACTAGTTTTTATACTCTTTCTTTCTGTCCAATATGGAAAATTAGTAATTTAAATTGAAAACGGTGAATGGGGATGGATATTCAACTAAATAATATAACAACCATCCAATCACAAATTAGTAGCATCTCCTCTGCATTTCTGAATCTGATAACAATTTGAAAGGGCTAGGTTGAGTAGCGGTGCCGCAGGAAAAGGAATAATGCTGTTGCAGCAGCCACAACATATGGCAACGCAGTCCAAATTCCCTGCAGGATTGTAATATGTTAAATACCTCTATTTACAAAATCAAATTATCATGAAACACAACAACTTGTTTACCACTACTGTGGCGACAGTTGCAAGGGCAAAGACAGGACGTTTCCTCATCAGAAATCCAATTCCCAGCTGGACTCAAGAATAAGAAGGGTACACAGCGTTAGTCCTAGGAAGAGCAAGTTGAAATATATCACAATAGGAGTTGTATACAGAGATTATAAGTTTTCTTAGATACTTGTAATGACATCCCCAACAGACTTAGCGCAAAATACTTTTCTATATATCTAAACATAACTATAAAATTTCCCAATTAGAGGCAGGCTTTTAATTTTCTTCCAATAATAATAAGTTTAAAGTTGTTTTACGTATTTTTCCCATTAAAAATATTTCAGACCTAAATTGAAATTTGGTTATCTAAATGAAGAATAAGAATGAGGTGGAATCCGGGGGATGGGTTCGATCTTGACCAGAATGTGCTAATATATTAGGCATGAGGGAAAGGAGGAGGTACAAAAAGATGATACCAGAAGCAAGTGAAGATAATAATATGTTAAGAAACACCACGCAGTTGCAGTAATTTATAATAGATGAGTCAACTGTCTACTGCCTCCCCAATTCCACAGCTTTTTTCAAGAGAAATCTGACAAAGATTTCTCCCCGAAAACTTAGTACACTATTGCTTAAATTTAGCTATCATTAACCAAAAAAGCACCCACCCACACACACATGCAAAGACTATAAAACATAGGGATATCTGAATGTGCAAAATAGCATTACTGCCAATAGAAATGCAAGTATATGTAAATGTGTAAAATAGAATTATTGCCAACAGAAAATGACTAACCTGAATCGGAACAGTGACCAAGCCACCACAACAAACTCCAGCGAAGAAGAATTCAGGTGATATTCCCTTCATTTCATAAAAGCATATCATCAACTCAATTATCAACACAATTGACAGCCAGGAAATAGATATGGTGCATATTACTTAGGAATGGAAAGGCCATGTTAAGCAAGCACAGATGAAACAGATGCATCATTGTAATCATTAGATGATACTTCTAGCCATAAGCATGGAATTATCTATTAGCCTGAAATCAGTTAATAACTCAGTTTCCTCCTGATTGCATTTGCTAACTTGCAATTTTGATCATTCCCTCCTCAATTCCAATTATGTATACTCCACATTTTTTCTCTCCATGTTACTTCTGATCAGTCTTATTACATGACAAAATGTATAACAGACCATCATGCAACTCACTTCTCAGTTTATGTCACACCTCACTAAGGACCAAACACATACTTTCCTATGTTAGTTTCCACTTTCCACCGTCTTTGGCATCTCTTATCATCAGCATATTTTGTGCTAACAACAATGTAAACTTCATTATTGGGACAGCAGCATCATTATCGAGTCACCAACAATCTATTCTCCACGGTATTATGCTCATTAATGGGTATAGATCATCAATTTCTGTGGGTTTCCTAATGAACCCGGCTATGAACTTGTGATATGCTTAGAAAGCATAATGATGGATCATGTTTAATGAACATATTTACAATAAGCGGAATATGCCAGTGTTGCCGTGCAGAGAAAATTAGAAGCAGTTACTAACCAGGGACCCTGCTAGGAAAGCCGTGGGATTTCTTACTCCTAAGGAAAATCGCTCTACTGCAGATTAGAATACAAGACCACTAGAAAGAGTAAATTAAGTTTCATAAACAAGTATAAGGAAAGCTCACGCATAATGCATTAATAGCAAGTATTGAAGAGATTTGTCCAATATAGTTACAAGTATTCTAAAATGTCAAAAACAAAATTGAATATGCAGAGACTATGCAACTTTATCTTTTAAAGAATATCACCTGGCTTTGCAATATGGCCTAATGGCATAAAACATTTCAAACTTAACCTATAAACAAGCCAAGTGAAGCATGATAATAAATTAAAAAACATAATTGAGCACTCTGATTCCTTTTAAGAAAGCAAGATGTTACTAGTCTCATATAATGCAAGAGAAGATGATTCTGATTGAATATCCACTGTTGAGATATCCTAAATTTGCTTGGGTGACTAAACATTATTATCGATTTAGGCAGTAGTATAACCCTTTGTCTTAAGAACTGGCACCATAAAAATGTATGAGTCTATTAATATGCATATTTCGGAGAGAACTATTGATTTATCATTACCAAAATTTTATATGCAAAGCAATTCAGGTGCTATATCAGTACCTAGTTATTTAGACAGCAGTTTACTTGTTGCACTTGGTATATCAAGGTCAAAAAAATTTTTAAAAGCCTTATGAATATTGCCATGCTAAATGACGACTATATCTGAATTGACTTCTACTAATGGCAGCAGTGTGGTCACTCTATAGAATTACATTTTTCCACATGAATCGTGCAAAAAGGCACAGTAATGAAGCTCTTGTAACTCACTGAAGCCTATGAGATTGCCATATTTTTGAACCCGTGTGATGTGCAACACCTTCTCTTCACCAATCCCTAACTGTAGTCATCATCAATATAAATAAAATAAATAAATTATTATCTTGAAAATGCAGCAAACATAAATATTCCAAATAGAACAAGCTAAATATTTGTGCATAAAATATGTGCAGAGAAATCCTTAAGACCTTTTTTCTCTTTTTGAGAAGCTGAAATCCTTAAGACTTGATCAGAAGGAACAAAACAAACCTTTGAACAAACATCATCAGATGCTCCACTTTGTCTAAACAACTTTCCAAAGTAAAATGGTATCATATCACTGATGCAAACTCCCCTGATTTTTCAAGTTGCAACATAACAATAAGGAAGAAAAACAATTAAGAATTATAAGCTACCATGTCATAGAAAAGGAATAAAGAACAAGTCATAACCAGGTCAGGCACACATTTAGACTCAAATAATTTAAAAATGGTAAAATTTGTGGTTAAAGGTAGATTATCACCAAGGGCTTTATGCCTTGGATTACTTAGGCCTCAATTTCCTTGATTAAGAGGTTCAAGGCTTTTCCTTTCATCCTTATTATCCTTACCTTCCAGGTGTAAGCCTCAAAACTTAGAAGTCTTATAAAACCTGAGGTTGAAATCTAAGCACATTGTTGTAGCTAGAGAAAACCCCATTGACCGTATTTACAATTTCATTTCAAACATTGAGTGCTAATATATTACTAATCATATTACAAAGTATCAAAGCAATAACGAACAAGATGAAGCAGCCACTAACCAGTATACCCAGAGAACTGTGGATATTATGTATGGGGTGTTTCTTGAGAGAGATTCAACAAAGGAATGCCATGTTCCATCTAATGACAGCATCCGTGCCAAAGTTATGCCAACCTACATTTTTCAAACAAAATTTAAAATTTAAAGAGGAGTTCTTAGTTAAAACTAGAAACTTAACGAAAGCAAAGAAAGCCAGCAAATGTTGGAGGCAGTGAAACATAAGCACCAGTTCAAAAGACAGACCCAGATATTTAAAGCCTCTTCACTAATGAAAAGTCCAAACCCAGCAGCCATAAGCAACCAAAAGTAAATCCATCTGAAACATTGCATACAGTGAAAATCTTCAAAACCGTTTTATTCGTAAAATACATACTTGAGAAGGAGAGGCAGAGCCCAGACAGCTTCTGGGCAAACTCACTTCTCCCTATTCCCCCCACACCAATATAAATCTTGAAAAAACTATCTACTCTGCTGAGAAGACAATGCTTCAATTCTTTTGAATCAGCACATGCAAGTTGCATAGTCATTTGGTCTTTATTTGTGTAAAACTAAATTTCTGAGTGATCGAACTGTAATTTTGTGAAATCAGAATACTCTTTGTATTCCCTTTATTTTTCTCCCTTAAATAGGGTGCAAACAAGCTGAGATGCTTATGGACTGTTTGAACTCTGCTAATTTAGCAACCTACTCACTTAGCTTAATTAACAAAATAATGAATTGAGCCAAGCTGAGCTTGAACTTTTAAATTTTCTTTTCAAATGAAGCTCAAGCCAAACTCAGGGAAGTAGTACTACTATATAAACACTATTCAGCTTTGACTTGATTCTACCCTAGTGTCAATCTCCAAAGAACTAAAGATAGTGGGTGTAGTTGGAAAATGCATTCTGTATGGATTCCATCCCCCCACCATCGCCTTCCCACCCTCCATGTGTATCCTACCACTTTTCTCTCCTTTAAGACTAACGTGTGTTTAACAAAGAAAAGTGTAAAAGAGGAAGAATTTTAGAATTGCAATTTGTTCTAAAAAAATGTGTCCAAAAAGCTGGTAAGAGTTCTGATGATCATTCAAGCTCAGGAGCATACCCTGGTGCATATTCTGGAAGTACAAATCGGTATCCAAAAGCTTTGAAAGTGAAACCAAGAGAGGAGTCCATAATTGAAGAGGATGAACCTTCAGCCAGGTGTTGAACTCCTAGCAATGATCCAAAACTAGCCCCCTTGAGGCCAAACGATATGACAGTAAGAGCTGCAGCTACACCTAATGCAATTGCTAATTTTGCCAGAAATGAACTTCCTGTCCTATCAGTCCCACTGGTTTGATTTTCAAGTACCTCATCAGCAGCTCTATCTCCTTTCTCCAGCTTATCTTTAGGTTCTGCAGCCCCAATGTTTTCAGTATCTTCATGCTGGAAACTTCTAGTCCTGTTTGTAATAATATGAAATGAATCATTTGTCATGCATCAGTTGCATGAATTAATCAGATAAAGCATGACACCACTCTCTAGTATAAAAATGAATTGACGGAGTAACACTAAGTTAAAAACATTATTTCTCTCATTTGATAGTGACTGCACTTGGGCATACAAGGCAAAACTTTTTACACAAGAATAATGTGAAAACCCAGAAATCAGAGCATGTCAAGTGATTGAAAAGATGGAGAAGCAGTGCATACATAAATCGATGATGTCTAGGTGAAGAGGCCAGTGATATCCAATTTAAATTCTAATAATACATCAAACTTCAGAACAGTCCTGGCTTAAGAAAAATGGTATTGGTACTCAAACTGCCCAACAAATTTACATTAAATCTATCTGCCTCAATAAAACAATCACTCTTGCTAAAACAAATTAATAGCATTGGGACACTAACCCAGCATTAAATTCGAGCTACTTGCAACCAAAGCTTAATCCTTAATGATGGAATTTGATAACTGATTTTAGGGGTTGCCTCACAAAACCAAGTAGATTGATTAGTGTTCAAGAAAAAAATTTGCGACTTCAAACGGGATGATGAATTAATTCCTCCTAAACTCAAGTTTTAAATTTCGTCCAAAAGTAATACTACTACTTCCTTTCACATCATGACTCGTTTAATGTTTCAAGTAATCTTATTACTAAGGATGTGGGGCTATTGGTCAACCTTGGAATAAGCATTAGAATCCTTATGCATGCCAGACATAACTAATGCTATCACAACAAACATGTAAAACCCAACAATATATAAAGAAATGTATAATTAATACAATTTACATTTTTGGATTCCATAAGAATAGTGTATCAAATGTTAAAAAAAAATCTTTTAAACAGTATTTTAACTATTTTTAGCCAATGCCTACAGGCAACCTGACCCAAACTGAAAAGGCAAACAAATGAAGTTACCTGAAAGTTGGCTGTCTAAAGAAGTGATAAGCTGATAACTGTCTGGTATTATCAGCGGAAACTCTATAAGGAGGAAAAATGAAGCAGCCAGGCTGCTTTAGAGGTCGTCGATGGAATGAGCTGGGAACTGGTTTTGGAGGGTATGAGGAGAACCAATTGGAGAAAACTGCAATAACAGACATTTTTAGAAGCTCTGCAACTGCTACTTTGCAAGGCCAGGAAGTGAAGTCTGATAGAAATATAATGAGGCAAAGGGCAGGGATTCGGGGGTGCACGTGGCGTAGTTTGAAGAGAATAATGGGGATATCCCTTTTTTATTACGTAACTGATGTGACATGTGAGATTCCATTATTTCTCTGCAGGGAAAAAGGATCTTGTTTTTCAGCCTTTGATTATATTTCTTTATTCATATGCTTTCCAGTAGAATGATATTAAAGTATTGATGTACTGATGACATTGATATAGTGACAAACTTGGTTATTTAATAATTAATTATGTCTCTGTATTTTGTGATTTAATTTTTATATAATAATTTATAAATTTTGAGTTTTTATATTTTGTGATTTATTTTCATTATGTTAACGTGACATTAAATTTGATGATGTAATAATGATGACTTGACATAAAAAAATGATGTAATAATTACACAATGAAATTTGTTAAACAATTTTATCCAAATGAATAAAGATTCAAATAAGTTTTTAAGTCCTTCATTTGATTATTCTTATTCTCCCTTTTTCATTGTTTTCCTTTTTCGATTCTCTCAGTATTATCTTTCAAATTGATATTTTAATTAAATTGAAAAATCGCTTATCCATTTATAAAATTACCCTAATTTATAATCAAATTGAAAAATTGAAAAAATAATGAAAATAGAAATTTAAAAATGCAAAATATGATGTAAAGATTAGAGATGATTTGCTAGAGATGATGAGCATAATTATTGCAGCATTCTTAAATGTTCACACCGTCAAATTCAATACAAAGTTAATATAATCAAATATTCCTTAGTATAATAAATAACTCAAAAAATTTTAATTTAAATTAACATTATTAATTTTGAAAAGTATACAAATTCAATTTTATAAATTATTATAAAAGATTTAAATCTACTAATTGCATGATTTCACCTTAATTAAAAACCACTTACAAATGGATCAAGTAACCGTAATTCAAGATTGTACGTACCTTTCCAAACTGCCTGCATTTTGGGTTAACTCTTGAGATTGAACAACTGATACATAGTCTAAACGACACCGTTGATCTTAACGTATCGAAAAGGCACTAGCAGTTGACAGCAGTAATCTTTGTTCAGACATCAGGCAAAAACCGCCAACAGAAGTGAAAGACTGTGGCTTTCAACTTACCCATAAAGCTAGTCAGACTCGGCCATTGTCCCATTACCGTAACTATCAATACCGTAGAAACCGACGGCTGTTCCATTCTTGTCCGGTGCCACGAAATTTCTCCGGGCTAAGTGGGGATTCCGGAACCTGACTTCTCTTGTTTCCTTAACGCCTAAGTTCCCACTTCCCCTTCTCAACTGATCAAGTCAATTTCCTGTAAAAATCCAGGTTTTTATTCACTTATCCTGGAAAGTACGCTGCTCTTCTAAATCTTGAAAATTCCCCATTTTTAATTATAAGTTCATAAGTCTTGGACTTTGCTTCTTTGTGTTTTTTTCTTTCCCTTTCTTCATGTACTGTTAGAGTTTACTTAGAATTCCGTGTTGTTACTGTATTTCTCATGGTGGGTTGTTTTTCCTGGGCTAATTCTTGGCACCAAATTACTACAGAGATTGCCTTTATTTTCCTTGGTTTTTCACTCTTATTACATTCACTAGAGTTGCATTTCTGTGGGGATCTTGAGCGCTTCAAATTCTAATGGTTTCCCGTACAATTCCTTCATGGACCTTATTTGGTCTTATAAGAGCTTTTCTTGACGTTGCTGTAGCTTATTTCCTTCTATGTGGATCAACCTTAGGGTTTTTTGCTTGGAAATTTTATCATGTTTTTGGACTTTATTACTTGCCTTGTCCTTGTACTGGGTTTTTTGGGTACCAAAATAGCAACCTCTGCTGGCATAAGCTGCTCATTGAATGGCCGGCAAGAAAGATCTATTCTGTTCAAAAGTTGGCTTTGAATAGGTTCCCTTTTAACCTAGTTTGGTTCAATGATCAAGAGTGCAATTTGAATGCCAAGTACATTAAAGATAGAAAATTTGGCAATGGGGTTATTGAATCGGATGGTGAAGCATGTTCTAGTTCACCTTCAGGTTTAAGATTGCGAACTATGGTGGATAAAGAGAGTGGATATGATGCCAAGGGAAAAAAAATTATAAATCAGAAGCAGAAATCTGGAATTCGGCGATGTAGGAGAGCTGCTTTTGGTTATGGAAAATCTTCTCCAGTTTTGTTGTCTGGTAATTTCTCATCAGCTGTTGCTGGTGTTTCATGTTCCTCTTATAATGGCGGTGAAACGAGGAGCGAAATTAGTGAACATTTGGGTCCAGTTAGTGAAATAGACGATAGCTTTCCTGGTAAGTAAGAAAAA
Source organism: Theobroma cacao (assembly GCF_053813885.1). Taxonomy (NCBI): domain Eukaryota; kingdom Viridiplantae; phylum Streptophyta; class Magnoliopsida; order Malvales; family Malvaceae; genus Theobroma; species Theobroma cacao. The sequence goes on along the minus strand of NC_142639.1, from coordinate 17,325,823 downwards.
TATCTAGTGTGACATCCTTATAATTGCAATTTTTGGTCCAGTTGATAGTTTTAGCTTCAATGTTGGCACATTTTTTTGTGAATTTCTGCTCCATTATAGGATTGCATTTGAAAATATTATGGGTTTTGTCTGCTAAAGTTTTAAATGCTCACTCTAAAATTGGTAGAAGTTTTCTGATTTTGAACCAATATAGACTGGCTCTGTTTCTTAGTAAATTAAGGAAATCACTTATTGTGTTGAAGTTTTCATTGAATCTTGGATCCTTATAAGTTACTAGCTTTACATGTGTATTTACCTATGTGATCATTCCATTTTAGATAATAAAAATAATCAAACTGGCACTGATGGGGGTGACGGAACCTGGCATGGTTTTGAATTTAGCAATGGAGAGGAAAAAGTTTCAACTTCTATGAAAAAAATCAATTGTAACACCAACGGAAAATTGGGGATTACTGGAGATGAAGCAAATCGGATCAGAATGTTGGAACAAGCTCTTGAGGAAGAAAAGGCTGCATATGCTGCTCTATACCTGGAGTTGGAGAAAGAAAGGGCTGCTGCTGCTACTGCTGCTGATGAAGCCATGGCAATGATTTTGCGTCTACAAGAGGATAAGGCATCAATAGAAATGGAAGCAATGCAATATCAAAGGATGATAGAAGAAAAATTTGCTTATGATGAAGAAGAGATGAACATTCTAAAAGAGATCCTTGTGAGGAGGGAGAAGGAGAATCACCTTTTGGAGAAAGAAGTTGAAGCTTACAGGCAGATGAATATTCTAGAAGATTTGCAGCAGGAGCATGACTTGAGTTATAATTTGAGTAAAGGGCAACAAACGCCTTTGGTCTCAGTTGGTTTAGATGAAGATCCACTGCTAATGATGAATCAGATGGGGAATAGTGGATACACTAGAAAGAAGGAAGTGGGCAAAGGTTCTAGTTGGCCTTCAAAAAATGAGGCTCCATCAGCTGGAAAACGAAGTCATACTGTGGCTGTCAATTTAGCAGGGAAAGGAAAGGCACAAGTTGATGATGCCATAGTATGCCAAGCAATAGCAACCAAAGCAGCCCAAAATGTCTGTAGCATTGAGAAAACTTCTTTAAGTGAAGAAGGGCTTGAGAGTAATGCAGAACTTGGGGATCAACTAGGAAGCAATCTGCACAATTCCACACTTGATATGGAACCAGATATATATGATGTCCATGTTGTTGATGATACACTAGACATTCCTAGGGAGGAGAATATAAAAGAAAGCACATTGCCAACTTTTTCTGCTTCAGATCACAAAAACTCGCTATGTGACTCAGGGAGGAGTTCTTTCTGTGCAGTCAGTAATGAAAGGTTGGAGATTGATGCTGAAATTGAACGCCTTAGAGGAAGGCTACAAGTAGTGCAAGGGGAAAAAGAAAAGCTGACTTTCTCTGCAGATCAGAGGGAAAGGTTAGATACCCAGTTAAAACTCATTGAGGAGATGGTAAACCAGCTTCGAGAATTTCAGCAGCTAAAGGAGCCTGTTCAACAGAGCTCTGTACCTCCTTTGGCTTCATCTTCTAAGGTGTGTAACATTTTAATAAACCAAGGGCAAGTGATTGTTGCATGCTTGTTTAGCTATCTTCTGGTCATAATGGCTTTATGCTGTTATTCTTCCAGTAAATTTCCATGTTTGAGTTCCTGAAAGGACAGGAACAAGGAGTCTTGTTTTTCTCCTATAAAAACAACGAAGACATGATTATTAGTGTTAACACAAAATCTTTGTAAATTTAGAGTGCAGGGTCCCCATGGTAAGTGGACTATGTCAAGTGAGTGACTGTATACAAAGTTCATGTAGTGTATAACTAAAACAAAATTGACCATGAATTCCACAGATGTAACCCTCCTTATTGAGTATAAATATAGTAAGAAATGACAGCTATGCTTTTTCTTTTACATCAATGGCATAATAATGCTGTTTGTCTTAGTATTTCCTTAGTAAGCAATCTCTGGTAGCATTTCAAAAATGATTCTTTATCTTTTATGAATTGAAATGAAAAATATACCCTTTGAAGATCAATACACTATGATTCCATAGAGGGACTTCTTTTATCATGTCTAACTCTGTGGGTTAATCACATGATAATGATTGGAAAATATATCTAGAAAAATGTAGGAAAGTTCCTTTCCACGTTCCACTACCATTTTCTCCCAAAACTTATAAACAGTTGAGGTGCTTGTATGTCATTCCTTAGAACTTACTTCACTTACTGCTTTTTAGGTAGTATGGATGTGTCTTTTGAGGCCTGATGCTAATATCTTTAAGTGTAGGGTCCTTCTCCGGAGAGCACTTCTTTTGTGAGGATTTTAACATTCTATATTTTTCTGCCTGTTGAAGATAATATCTGGTTTCATTGTCAAAAGATCTCCTAAATCAAACCAAATTAGGTGTTGTTAAGATAATTTTAAAGCAGCTTTTTATTTAAAGAGCATCAGTATCACAGCTGTTATCTTGGTAAAGAGAAAAGGACCATATGATCATCATGTGAAGTCAATGCAGCTGAGTAATATAATAATCTGTTTAATAATAATTTAAATATCTTATAATTTAGCAGATTATTTGAAATTTGGATTTAAGGGTGGATTCATGAAGCTGTATCTATATATAATTGCTGAAATTGAGAATATTTCTTAATACCAATTGAGAAAAACATGCTATATACATTTAGCAACATCAATATGAAAGGAGCTTTAAATGATTATGGCTGCTCTGCCTGAAAGTTGATGGATACTAATGTATTAGAGGTATTCAGAGCTGAGTTTAATTAGGGTTCCATTACTATATCTGAAAGGCTCAAGAATTGACTTGGAACGGACCCAATTCCATCATATTTTACATATGTGCAGAAAATGAGAACAACCCTATTCCTTCGATGAATTTTTGTGATGATCATTACCAAATAGATGGAATTAACTCTCCCTAATTTTCATGTTCACTTGCACATTTCTTTCATATTTACTAGTGATAATTCCTCTATTTTCAGGTCAGCTCAAATCGGAGATGCTGCCGAAGTGCATCAGATGAAATGGATGGTAGTGCCTAAGCCATGTGCAGTTAGTTAACAAACATGTTTCCTTTCCTTTGTGCACTGGGTATGTGTCCAGTCCCGTTTTAGATAGAAATTTTGTTGATAAAAATCTGTAAAGTCCATACAAGTTAGTTGCCTGTTGAAAAACTGTAAGTAAAGCTTTTAATATGTTAGTCTCAGTTAAATAAATTAGAGTAGCTTCAAAGTTGTCTCTAGGCGTCGGTCCAATTTTTGGTCGCCCTATAAATATATAATGAAATGATCAAAGCAAACTTTGATCACTTATTTATCATCAAGCTTCTTCTCCGGTACAAAAGGGTTAGGCCCAAGGGGCTGCCTGCCAATGGATGTAATCATTGTTTGAAACGAAGATTTAACCAACAGAAATGAGAAGAAAAGTGGACGTTATATGTGCGGACCGGATATTCTCCCTAGTTGACTTATGCTTTGTTAATTCTTCTTCAGCCGTTGATGGCATCCTGACTTGCATGAAAAATAAAATAAAAAGAATTTGGAGGATAAAAAGGTTAATTATTCAAACGTAGGTGAAGAGTTCGATGATCCCAGCAGCAGGATTAGTGTAATTTTCGGCAACTAATCACCAACCTAACGCATACGCATTGGCCAGGATTTAAAAGGGTTGAGACTTTTTAGTCGAGTTAATGACCATACTTGGCTCAATGGATGATAATAATTTATAACTATAAAGCCCACAACTAACAAATTTAATTATTAAATTAAATGCGGATAACAATTATGGCATGCGTACTACCTTCATTTAAAAAAGTTGGATTACTAATAATTGTATATGACTTTGTCCAAATATTATTTATAACCATTATTACCTTAAATTAAATACAATTAAAAGCATCAGGTTTCACGTAATTCTTCTTCCTAACCTTGATCATCATCTTCCTCTCATTCCTTTTTCATCATTCTCACGTGCGTCGACACAAGCCCCTGTGACCACCTCCCCTACTGCTTGTGAGCTTGTGCCACACCGGAATGCTTCCCCTGCTTTCTACCTCAAATAACCCAGCCTTGTTTTTGCCCTTTCCTTTTCTTTTTTATGATCATAATCAAACAAGCACAAGAAATGAAAGGAAAATAATAGTAATCATAACACTTTCCACGTTAGGAGCAAGAGGGCCTCAGTGGGACCTTAGCTGGAAAGTATGTGCTCTCCATAAGTAAATCAAAATTTCTAACTTAATCCAGATTTTGAATTGAGAAAAATGAATTAAATGATCCCAACATGAAAATGAAAAAAAAAAAAATTAAGAATAATGCTTTAAAATATTTTTAAATTATTTAAAAATATTTAATTTTTATTACATTTAATTAAATTTTTATATTTTTATTTTAATTTAAATAAATATTTATAACAAACGGTTGATTAATTGTCATTAATTAAAACGTCAATTCTCATCTTATGTTCGTGAAAAAGTAAAAAATATCATATGATAATATTATCATGAGTCATGACACATCAATATATCATTTATTCATTTACTATGACATTAGCACCATATGAAATAAAATAATAAATAACGATTTAATTACTAATGATCAATAAACTATTATGTGTAAAAGTGTATTTGATTCAAAATAAAAGTATGAATATAATAAAAAAAATAATGAATTTTTTAAATATTTTGAAGTTTTGTTTAAATATTATCTTATAAAAATAATATTAATTTAAATAATTTTTATTTTCAAGAAAAAGGTTTTATATTTATATTAGAAATATTTTTTTTATATAAAGTACCTGTTTTATGAGATATAAGGGAATAAATATAAAAATAAATATAGAGAACTCGTTCTTTTTATTTTTGTTAAGAAACTACACCTCAATGTTTTGATGTTGATTGAGAAATACCTTAGCTCTCACATTAAAATCCATAAGCAGCTGCCTGTCTCATTTTAAAATTTAATTAAATTTCAAAATAAATGTCCTCTTAATTACTGTTTTTTTACAATTACACTCATTTCCATTTACATGTCAACAAAAATTATTTCCAGGTAAAACAAACTTGCATTGATTGACGGAATTTCTGGTTTATCATATGCGACAAACTCCACTTGTTTCGATTACATCCCAAGTGAAGTCAAATTGATTTGCATCCCTGATTAAGTTATGATCAAATTCCGAAGAACAAATCTAAACCCTTTATTAAAAGTGGGCTCCACTCACCCAATCAACGCAGGGGGTGGTGGTCTGGTTGTAAGCGCACGTGGTCGGCCTCTTTCAGCCGATTCCTATAGTCCCACCTGCCAACCAATCTCCACGTGGCACGACCTCGGTGTCACTTGACGTGTTCCATACCAAACTTTTTTCTATTGTTTTGCCATTTTATAAATTAACATAAACAAAGAAAAAAAAAAGCAGTTTGTTATTGGCTTGTTGCTTTACGCCGACCGTGGACTCCACCGCACCTAATAATCTCTTACTCCCCTCTTCTTTTAAATAACGGCGGTTAACGAGAAAACCCCGCTCCCTTTCCAGGCCAAAGCAACGAACAAAAAGCGTTAAACGGTTGACGGAAGGACCACCACTTGAGTAGCTGAAGCGGCAGTTCCACGCTACGTTTCGATTTCGCTCTCGGAAAAGGAAATTTTGTTTTAAAAAATGAAAAAAGAAAAGGCTTTTTGACAACGACACGCCTCAGCTACGTTCCTTAGCTAACAGACCCCAAAAGGAAAAAAATAAAGAAAAAATCCTTTGCCAAGTATTCTGGAAACGACAGAGAGAAAGAGAGAGAGAGAGAGAGAGAGTTTTTCCTTCCGTTTGGAGAGAGAAAAGCCCGCCTTGTAACCTAAAGCAACAGTTTTTCTTTTCTCATTTTTTTTAGCTCTGGCTTTGATTATTATATATATATATAAAGAAATAACGAGAGAAATTGAAAATTCAATCATCCGTTTATCGTGAATTTAATCTCGCTTAATTCTTGTGAAATGAATACGGTTTTTTTCGAGGTATATTCGAATACGTTTGCCTTTTTTATTATGTAGTTATTTATTGATGCAATAATAATGCCATTGAAATTGAAGGCTATGTTTTGATCTTTCAATCCTGTTTGGTTTGATCTTCATTTTTGGATCTGACGCGATTTAATTGCGTTTATTTTTTTCTCTTTTTCTTACTCGTAATGGTCTTTTTTCTGTAAATGCTGATTCGTGTCCTTTTTTGTCCATTTCTGCTTGAATTTCTGGTCAATTTCGTCGTTTTTCAACAGCAACGAGCTGTAACAGAGAATCGTACAGATCTGGAAGATTTGCTAGTATATTAAGTAACAGCGTCTCATTATTTCTGAGATTTTCTGCGTCTGTTTGGTTGCAGATACAATTCTGATCTCGATCTCGGATACAGATTACAATGCCTGGTAAATTTTGCCTAATTTTACCCTATTTCTAACGAAATTGAGATCAAAATGGCGATTCGTTTAATGATTTTTTTTTCCTATAATCTCAGGAGAGGTAATTTCGGTTCAAGAAAATGAGAGGTTCAGAAAGGAAGGGAATTTGGATTTCGAGACGTCTGAGGACGAGAAAAGAAGAACAACGCGAGGGAGATCTTTGAAGAAAAAAGCGATGACTGCTTCAACGAAGCTAACGCATGGTCTAAGGAAGCGAGGTAAACGCGTGGCTGATTGCAAATACGCTGCAATTTCAATCGAGGATGTAAGAGATGCGGAGGAGGAGAAAGCAGTTAGAGCTTTTCGCCAGGCATTGCTTGCGAAAGATCAGCTTCCGCCACGTCATGATGATTACCATACTTTGTTAAGGTAATCGAACCAATTATTAGATTTTTTATTGTAGTTTTTTGGAGAAAGTTATGCTATTGATTTTGTGTGGTTAGTTAACATTAAACTATGTTGATAAGATAATGAGATCATTTTATTGAAGCAAAACTGTGCTGTTTTAGGGTTCCAGCGATAGCTTGAATGACAAGGTACTGAATATTGCAATCCATTTCAAGGTTTGAATTGTATAAAATTGACTTTAGGAAGAATTTTATTGTCTGTTTATTCCTGAAAACCATATTTCCTGTATGTTCTCGAATTTTCAAAATTTCCTGTCTTTCTTAGGAGTTTGTAATTATTTCACAAGCAGCAATCTAGAAGGCAATTTTTGGATTGTTTATTTAAGCTTGACGTGTATAAAATGTGTAGGTTTTCCAGAAACAGGTTCATTGGGATTTTAAAAGAAAAAGCATCAGATATGTTTCTTGATTGCTTAGTTGGTAGTTTATTGGTTACAAAAAGTGGATGCCTGGTGCACTATATCAAATCAACTTCAGTTTTCTTATTTCATGAACTGCAACGGATCCTTTACTGTGTTTGTGCATTCCACTAGTTTTCGTCATCAAAATTGTAGCAGCAAGAATTTTGGAACTGTGTCTCCCTCTAAAATAAATTGTTTAGAATTCTATAGTCTAACTAAAATGATTTATTAGTAGCCTTTTATTGCAATAAAATAATGATTTTGTATCTTGGAATTTTGTACTTTAGATAGACATAATGCAAATTTCTCTTCTGGAATTGTAGTGAAGCTTGAGATTTAGAGTTTGCATCCGATTAGGAGTTAAGCTGGTGAATCCCCTACTTAACGACTGATTTTACTCTAGGCTAGGCTTTCAAATCCGATAAAGCTCGTCTCCTACCAGATGTTGAACCTCGGCTCCACTTTATATATTTTTTTTAAAACAAACATTTCTGCTGTAATCAATATTCCCCATCCCCAACCCCCGCACCCCCCCCCCCCCCCCCCCCCCCCCAAAAAAAAAATCCATTCAACTATTTTATTCAATTTCAAAAATCTGGAATCTGTTTTTGCAGATTTTTGAAAGCAAGGAAATTTGAACTTGATAAAACAATCCAGATGTGGGAAGATATGCTAAACTGGAGGAAAGAGTACGGAGTAGATACTATTATACAGGTAAAGAGTGCTCCTTGTATCATCTTTAAACTTGGATTAGTCAGGTTTCTCCCGCACTACTTATGATTAGTTGATGGAGATAAGCAACTAATATTTTACTGTCTCTGGCAGCTATAAAAGTTTTTCTAGTTTTTTCTGAAAGTTGTGCTAGCTGCCTTTTCTGTTGGTAATAGTTTAATATTTCATAGTTTTAACAGATGCTATGATGCATATGCAGGATTTTGTATATGATGAATACCTAGAAGTCCAGCACTGTTACCCGCAGGGTTACCATGGTGTAGACAAACAGGGTCGGCCTGTTTATATTGAAAGAATTGGTAAAATTGACCCTGCCAAGCTGATGAAGGTCACTACAGTGGACAGATTTTTGAAATATCACGTACAGGGCTTTGAGAAGGCTTTCATGGAGAAGTTTCCAGCTTGTTCTATTGCTGCCAAGAGGCACATAGATTGTACAACCACAATATTAGATGTGCAGGGGTTGGTTAGTGTTCATAAATTACAGAACATACATTTCATGCAATTTTATGTTTCTCATTGTGTCCTTCTTTATGCAGAACTGGATGAGCTTTGGCAAGGTTGCACATGATCTTGTAATGCGCATGCAGAAAATTGATGGCGACAACTATCCTGAGGTGGCTTAATTACTTCATTAAGCTGAGGGAAAAAAAACCATTATATCTTACTTATTCATGCATAATTCCTCAACTGTTACTGATGTTAGCATTCTCTCCACAGACTTTGCATCAAATGTACATAGTTAACGCTGGAAGTGGATTCAAACTACTATGGAACACAGCAAAAGGCTTTCTTGATCCAAGGACTACTGCAAAGATTCATGTACAAGAATATTGAAACATGTGATCATGAAGAAATATATATATATACATTGATACATGCTTTGTTCAACTTTTGGAGGTTGGATTTCAACTAATGAAAAAATATTCTTTGATTATACAGGTTCTTGGGAACAAATTTCATAATAAATTATTGGAGATTATTGATCCAAGGTTGTGATTTCTTCCATATTATTACTGCAGTGTCTGACTGCCTGCTTATGTTCTGACTTTTGTAACTAAACTTGTTTGTCAAAAAATCTCTCAAGCAGCCAATTGCCAGAGTTTCTTGGTGGAACTTGTTCATGCCCTAGTGATGGTGGGTGTCTTAGATCAGACAAGGGACCCTGGAATAACCCAGAAATAATGAAGGTTGGATCCTTGTCAGTATTCAAAGGAAAATGTAGATATGATTGTAGCTTTTAGTAGCATTCCTCTCTCTTCATGCATTTTGATGTCCGAGAAATTTGGCTCCAAACTGATGCCCTGATTATAATTTGATGCCCTAAATGTCATGCCCATATTCTATTTTCAGTTGATACATTCGGGAGATGCCTTGTACTCAAGGAAAACAGAAAGTTCTTCTGAGAATGACAATTTGGAAGTCAAGTTTTTGTCTACTAAGGTTTCTCCCACCCCCTTTTCTATTAATCAAATTCCCATTTGTTTACTATCAATTTATCATCATTTAGCTATGCATCTTTTCTATGTTAATTGGTTCTTTTGCAGGTTGCAAGTAGTGAAATATCCTATGCTGATTCAGTATCTGATATGAGGCCAGATACCTTAGATTTCAGGCAACTAGTGTCACCGTCTGACAAAGTAAGTTTTTCAAAGTAATTGGTTGTACCTTGCTGTTCTGACTTCTCTTATAAGTTTTAACTTTAATTATGAATTTATTCTAGCCATTAAAATTTATGATCCTTGTTTCTTTGTGCTACTCTGCAAAAATATTATTTAATTTCTATTAACTCTTGTGTCAGGTAAGGATGAATGGTTCTAATTCTATGCATAGCATTACTGAATCAGAAAATGCTGCAAGAATTGAAGATGCTAGTTCAATAAGTAAGTGATCACTCAGCAATCCTATTTGAACATTGGATTTGTGCTTATGTTCTTGATTCAAATCAGATCATTCAATTTGTTATAAATGTGTGTTGTGGTAGTGTTCTAACATGTAATTTGAGATAGTTGTTCCAACTATCACATAGTAAATAACCATCATTTAGACCAATAAAGATGGCATAAAGATAAGCAGTAGCAATAATTAATTTTCTGGAATCTATTGGACAAACTATGTCCTATTGTCCATGCTTTTAAGATATGGAAGTTTGTAGTTCTGTGTGTGCTTTCTTTGCCCATGCTGGGTTTGAACTTGTATGCCCAATCAAATTTTGAAGTGTGACTCTTAAACTTTTAACAAATATAGTTGCTACCATATCGTAACAAATGAGACTATCTTATAGACCAATAATGGCAGGATTAAAGCAAAACTAGTAGCCCTAATAAATGCTGCCATGTGTAGGACAAGCTATGCTCAACCAGCCTTGCTTGATTAAGATATGGAGCCTGTAACTCTGTATCTGGTTTCAGTAGCCATGCTGGGTTTGAAATTGTATGCTCAATCAAAATTTCAAGTGTGACTTTTAGACTGTTAATGAATCTGACTTGTCATTATTGCATAAGAATGTTATGTCCTATTTATCAGCACTTGAACTTCTTATTGGCTATGCTAGTTTTTCTCCTGTAAGCTAAATATTACATTTTAATTCGGTGCTGTTGACAGATAATCTAACTCGTGATATTACTCCAAGGAATCCAGGAAAGAAGTTTGGTCACCATGTAATGAGTTTAGTGGTTCATTTTGTACTCAAATTGTTGGCATGTATATATTTCTTAGTCCCTGGACTGGGAAGATTTTTTGAAGCGCAAGAGGCAAGACAACAAACAGAAAATCAGTCAAATCCCCAGATGGCAGGCTCAGGCTCTCTAGATAGTGGTATTTTGACAGAAGTAGAAGAGGACTCACTCCATCCATGCTGGCAGAGGCTACAACATTTGGAAACGTTGGTAACTGAGCTTTATAACAAACCCACGAAAATTCCTCCTGAAAAAGAAGACATGCTTCTTGAGTCATTGAATCGTATTAAATCTATTGAACAAGATTTACAGAGAACAAAGAAAGTAAGACCTCTTTCTACAATAAGTCTTGATTGCAACCAGTTTTGTGCCTTTGTAAAATCTGGTTACTGAACACAGACTTAATTTTTGTAGGCATTGCTTGCAACTGCATCAAAACAAGTAGAGCTTGCTGAGTCATTGGAACATTTAAAAGAGAACAACTTACCTGTAAGTTTCTATTTCCTTAGGGAAGAGAATATAAAACTGGGTCTGGTAGTGCTTCATTAGGGAGATAAGAACGAGTTTTAACTGCTTAGAGTAGGAAAGTAATTTGTCACACTAGCCTGTGTTCTGATTGGTTGCCTAAGTGCTGTGATGTCAGCCCATCCAGATGGGAAGGTGTATGAACTAGGTGATGAATATTTGAACAAATTTATAATAAAAACAAACCTGAGTGGGAAATAAAGTTTCACCATGCTCTCTCAAATTATGATCACAGTGATACTTGTTATTAATAGGTGCAGCATATGCCTGAATAGTTGAAATTCTTGATTTATCCATTTCTTATAGCCAAAAGAAATATGGGGTAAGCATAGACGCTTCACAACAACAAAAGCTGTTGCAATTTGGTAGTAAAGCTGTTACCAAAGCTTCCCGAGAAAAGAAAACCTTAAGTTTCTGTGTTGTATGAAATTGAAGTTTCCCTTTCTTCAAACTTGAGCAATTTTGCAGGAAAGAATCAAAATATACACCTGCATTGTCCTTTTATATAGAAAACTAAACCTGCTAGTTGGACTCCCTAAATACCTCTTCATCTAGGTTCCATTATTTTCTTCTGAGTTTTCAGAAATTGAAGGCGCATTCATGTTGTATTATCTGTAGAATATGTAATTTTGTCTGTCATTCATGGACATATATATTGGCTCTAATTACTGGGGCTATATATGTATATATATATATTTCATTCTTTACTTATACACACGGAATTGATAATGTAATTGATTGCTTTTGTATATCTTCAAATAAAGTGCACAATTTGATGGTATTGGGTGTGGCATTAGCAGGGGACATATTCATGTTGGCGAAGAAATTATAAACCTTTGAACCCAGGAAGATGAAATTGCGGTTAGCGTGTTTGCTTGATTGTGCCGAGGTAGCCAATATGCATCTTCTGTCGTCTCTCAACAATGATAAAACTGCAAGATTTGGAATTCTTTTGCCTGATTCAAGCAGGTTGACTAACTCTTTACATTAGTCTCACCTCTCTCTCACATTCTGAATGTTCCATCTCATTATTTTATTCTTTTTGGCAGTCAAGGTTGATGCAACGCAGTTGTCAGATGACTGGAGAGCTAGTATGTGGGAATTAAATTCTCTGTGAGAAGAAGCATGCTAGGAATAGATGCAGTTGTGCATATAGGTTTTACAGTTTCTGTACATAGTCTGATTTTCCCCTCATTTTTTGGTCTTTGTTATAGAGAACAAATACATGAGCGAACTCGTTCGTAACAATAAACACACACATTAAAAAGAAATTAGAGAGACGTCACAGTGTTTTGTACTTTTACATTGGCGTTGGAGATGCTTCCGACTTCAAATCAATAATTATAATAAAAGCAAAGATATCTGTGACTTTAATTAATGTCTACCAAAATGGAGTGAGTAATAGAATGATAATAGATAATAATTACTTCCCATTTAATCCAATGAATTTTAAATAAAACTTGATTAAAAACTGAAAATGGAAAGGGAAAATCTTCAAATGAAAAAGGGCTGATATTTCCTCCCTTGAGATGGGCCACCCAAAATAATAGGGTAGGGAAACACTTACTTGGCCCAACTTTTATTGATGTTAGGAGGACTGAATTCCAAGGGTTGATCCAGAACAACATTACCGGATCCGGATCCAGGTCCAGATCCGGATCCATTTCATTTTTCAAAAATGGAAACTAAAACGTCTCCCACCTATCCCACCCACTCCACCGCCCACCACCCCCTCCACCGCCACTCCCCACCCTGCCCAATCCTTATAAAGATACAAAGGAAAAAAAAATCCCCCATAAAAATATAATGTCATATCCATCTCCAGCAGCCGACCCGCAACCCGCGAAAAAACCCCAACCCCTTCCCTGGACCCCCCAAGAAACCCTCAACCTAATCCAAGCCTACCAAGAGAAATGGTATTCTCTCAAACGCGGCCAACTCAAAGCCAGCCAATGGGAAGAAGTCGCCGTAACCGTCGCCGCACGTTGCGGCCTCTTCGACGACTCTGCCGCCAAAACCGCCCTCCAGTGCCGTCACAAGATGGAGAAGCTCCGTCGTCGTTACCGCTCTGAACGCCAAGGCGTCGCTTCGGCCTCCCTTTGGCCTTATTACGAAGCCATGGAAGCTCTCGAGCACGGGCCTTTGCCTATCTCGGCTCGGCCGTTGACTTCCTTGGTTCCAAACAGAGGGAAGAACTTTTATTCCGAAAATGGACATAAAGTAGGAAATATTTACGACAATAACGACGACGTGGTTGAGGAGGACGAAGAGGATGATGAAGAAGAAAACCAGTTTAGTAAAAGCCGGAGTATTAATTATATTTTGCGGCGGCCCAGTGTTGTGAACCGGTTTTCAGGGTTCTTAAGTGGGGCGAGGAAACGGGTTAGACCGGAAGAGGGAGGGGATGAAGACGTGGCAGTTGGGGAAGAGAATAGGGGAGCGGAATTAGCAGTGGAAATAAAGAGATTCGCGGAGAGGTTTATGAGGGTGGAAAGGAAAAGGATGGAAATGATGCAGGAGACGGAAAGGTTGAGAGTGGAAATGGAAAATAGAAGGATTGAGATGATATTGGATTCACAGAGGAAAATTGTGGATGTGATCGCGTCGAGTTTGGGTCGGAGCAGACAGTGAAGGCGGAGGAAGAATTGGATTCTTGAAGAAACCTTTTAAGGTTCAAATCATTCAATTCTTGTTCTATGCAGCTCTGTATAGACTTACTTGGATGGAACTAACAAAGTATTATTATTATTATTATTTATGTGCAATTATTTATCTTTCTCTGAAATTTTTGTCCAAGGGAGAAGAAGAAGATATCATGTTTTTTAATTATCCATTGTTTGCTGTTGTTTATGAATCACTTACTAGCTAGTGTCTTGGTGTTGCTGTAATATGACTAATACTATGGCGTCCTTGGGGGATGCTGTCCTGTGCGGGTTTGTTTCAAACATGGGCATGTCCAATTTTTTCAATGTTATTTTATACATGTATTTATATTTATATTTATATGTATATATTTGGAGGGTTAGGGTTGGAGCTCCATGCACAGAGGTAGGGAATCAAATCTTGAATGATTCTGTAGCGATGCTTTGATTTTTTCTACTTGCTTGCAGTTTGCATTGTGCTTGTTTCTCACTTTTAAGAGTTCACTGGGGAGAAAACGTGCACACGTCTTCTTCAGTGATTTGAGGGAAATATTATGGCTCTCTGGTGCATCCCTCTTTAGTACACTTCTCCTAGTCTGATTCAACTTCCTTTCTTTTTTTTTTCTAACTGATTTTCCTTGCAATTGACGTATTCCTGATCATGATCCGGTGATCTTTGACTCTGATTTTTTGTCCATCAGACACCGCATGTTTCACCAAAATTTTGGTGAAGTTGCTTCTGTTTAACACATTGTTGCTTGGTTTTAGAAGGAAGAGGATTAGGCAGTCTCTGGTTGGAGTCCCAAGCTGCTGAGAGAAACACAAACTATGTTATTAGGAATTTGGCCAGTAAGCAAGCCATAAAACATGTTAGTTCGTTGCCCAAGGGGAGAGTGCAAATTATAAACAAACATGTACGATAATGGTGATTTTTGCATGCCTCATTCACACATTCATGGGTAGAATCGGATGGCCTATGTATGCCGCAGTTGAACGCATTGAATAACAGGGGAGGAACTGTCTTGGTTGGTGAAACCTCATTTATTATTCAAAAGCTTGTAGTCTATATTGTAACCTCAATGGACCCATATACCGGAGTTGCAGCCTGGGAATTTATACTGAATAATACTCTTTTAAGCTATACTCGCTACTCAATAACCACCCGGCAGATTCAGGGCTACAACCCTTTGTCTCTCATACAATTAAGATCAAAGCTTATAGACACAATACGAAGCCAAAGGTGACACTGTTAACTTTGCATTATACATAATTTATAGCTAATTCAGGAAATAATCTGGCACTTGAACAGAAGTGTAGTTGCAGGGGCCAAGCAAAACAAAGCACGATAAAGATCAATTACCCATAAAGATCAAATACCATGCCAGCACCGTTAGAAAATATTTACATTGACATTGAATACAACTTTCTGGAGTCCCCATCAAATGTTGGCCTCTTCTCAGACTGAAATTTGAAACAAATCAAAGGTCCAAAGTGAATTTCAGATCAGATCCCACCACATTTTGGATTATTAAAACTTCAGAACCGGGTAGGACCAATGTTATACATCCACTACAATACTTGATGTCAAAAACATAAATGTATCGGGCATCAAGGTTGGAAGGCTTGTGACTAAAAGAACCAGCAGGATGTGGAAATGGAAAGGGATCAGCGATTGAAAGTTGCTGCATTATGAAAATTTTAAAGACTCTTACGACTTACAATACTTCATTGGTTGCCCAAGGCAGTGACACATGCTGATCATTCTAATTCCACTGAACACCAGAAACCTTATATTCACAAAATTTCCGAAGGCTTTTGCCCATAACAATGATTGCTACCCACTTGAACTGAAAGGGTAATAATACATGCACTAATCTACTGGGGCAAAAAGAAATAGGGCCCCTCTGCACATGAGAAGGTAGACCATGGAAAAGGAGGGGAAGAAAGTACAAAATAAGGGAGATGAGACCCCTGTACAAATGCCTCTATATCTGTCTCAATCTTCCCAATACTCTAAACCAGTGGTAATATACATAATCCCCCAAAAACCCAAAAATAAAAGTAGAAAAAAAAAAAAGAAAAGGTCCAACAGTTTTTCTGTGAATTTCTAACCTGCAAATAGCGACCACCTCTTTCCACATTGCAATGCCCTAATGGAGTAATCAGCTTCATCTGCATATAACCCACAGCATAATTAGTGTCCACTCTCCATTCAAGTGAAAGAAAATTTATATACCAAAGAAACAAACAAAAAGGACAAGAAAAGAAAAGGGGCGAAACAAAACAGGTTTTCACAATCCAAATAGTATACATGCCCAAGCACCCACACAAAGCTAGCTTTAAAAGGTAGCCATGGATTAAAAATTTGAGATAAGGGCCTCCAATCAAGAGAGGGTGTGTTGGGAGTTAATAATCAGAGAAAAGCTTCAACAAAACCAATTCAAGCAACAATGTAAGAGAGAGAGGATATAATTTATCATCATAATAATATTACAACTATGATAATTCTTTATGTTTTATTTTTTCCCAGTGATGACAACCTAACTTAGAATATCAACATATCATGTCTGCCTAAATCTGTAAATCATTATTACCTGTACACTGCTGTTACAAGGGCATGCAAACCCAACCCTACAGGACCCAAGGCTGTTGGAACTGCTCCATCCACTAGATTGCTTCATTCCAGCTTAGAATTGGAAGGCCTGTGATACAAGCTGCCCTGTACTGCTTGCAGATGCGGAGTTTGCTGTAGTGACTGCTGCTGCAATGGCAACTGTTGTGGGGGTGAATTATGCTGATCTTGTTGTAATTGATCCTGGTGTTGTTGAGATGGTGACGGTGTGGAAGATTGTTGTATCTGTGGCTGTTGTGTCCACTGTGCCCCAGCATTATTCCCATGAGCGGGTAAGCCACCTGATAATTGTCTCTGCCCTAACCCTTGACTGACAGAAGGTACTGGATCACTACCAGCAGAATTTGTAAGAGGAGGGCTCCCTCTGGATCCCACTTGAGTGGCTACATTTGGCCTTCCAGGATCATACACTGGTTCTGATGATTTCCACTGAGAAGCAACCTGTACCGTGTTGTTAGCTGAATCAATGCCAGCCTGAGTCATTGCCATGGTTGTGGTTGTACCCATCTGTGAAGCATTGTTCATGGGCTGTTGGTCCACTTGAGCTGGCTCAGCTTGAGATTTGCCGGATGGATCAGAATTCACTTGTCGATTCTGTTGAAGAATCCTTTGAATGGTAGGTTGGTTTTGATTAACTTGCTTTTGGTGTGGCTGTGACTGTAGCTGCAAATGCTGGTGGTTCAGACCCATAGCTGCTGGCAGGACAGATTGATGCACAGCTGAAAGTGTATGACCAGAGGGCACTGTTGAAACCTGGCCTTGAGTGCCACTATCAGAATGAGAAGCCATCTGCTGGAGTTGCTTTGTAGAAGGGGGCGTTGCGCCAGAAAATAGCTTTTGCTGCGGCTGGGAATGATTCAAAGGTTGAGATGAAACTAGAGGTTTAGATGGTTGGACAGGGCTTATACCAGACCCAGAATACAAGCCTTGACCTTGCATCAAGTGCATCATCTGCTCTCCTTTCTCAGCAGCTTGGTTGCCAGGGGCCATGGTAAGGCCATTCAGATGAGCAGGATCAACAGAAAGATTCTGATGCATCAGCACGTTCCCTCTTCCCATTCCCTTCAAAAGCTTAGCTTGCTGTTGAGACTGTGTTTGCTGTCGTTGCTGAGGGTGGTGCCTGCCAGATTGTTGAAACTGCTGTTGCTGCTGCTGGGACTGCCGCTGACGTTGCTTGCCTATCTGATTGGTCAACCCACTAGCACCAGGT
The DNA here is from genome assembly GCF_053813885.1 of Theobroma cacao. Taxonomy (NCBI): domain Eukaryota; kingdom Viridiplantae; phylum Streptophyta; class Magnoliopsida; order Malvales; family Malvaceae; genus Theobroma; species Theobroma cacao. Next base: position 17,308,124 of record NC_142639.1, on the reverse strand, counting down.
TGGGGGTTCCTACCAAGCCCGTGAGAGGCCAAGTGGTGTTTCTGTTGGTGCTGCAATGACATTGGAGTCATTGGCGAAGATGGTGTTAGAGGAGGGAGTGATACTGGCTGAGTTGAAGGTTGAGATTGAATCTGGGAACTATTCTGAAGAGAAGATATGGGAAGTTGGGTCTGAGGTTGGACTTGTGGCATCAAAGCACTTGATGCAGCAAACTGTTGCTGTTGCTGTTGCTGTGGCTGTTGCTGGTGCTGTTGCATAAGACGCTGCTGGTGCTGCTGCATTTGCCTTTCTTTAGCAAGGCGCATGGCATAGGCTTGCTGCTGTGACCCAGTAGCATGATTGGAACCCTGAAGATGAGCATGAGAGTTGCTCAGTCCATGGGACTGCTGTGGAGACATTGGATGCTGCTGCTGCTGCTGCTGCTGCTGGGGGTGACCTGGATATGACTGAACAGGTGGTGCAGTTGATTGATTAGGGTAAGCAGAACTCAACCCATTGAAAGCAGAAATTCCCTGGCTGTTCCCTTGAGCCTGCATCTGGAGCTCAGGCACCATCAATTGCCTTTGATGCTCTGGATTGTGGCCGGGCTATTAAAAAAACAAAAAAAATCATATTAATTTAGAAGTCGTTGTCCGTCACATAATGTACAAGAATTATAGAGTTAAAAGTCATCGACTATTTAGAAGTTCGGTGCTATTTTAAATTAACAAAGTATGTAAATGCCAAGTTAACCACATTTCTGTACCCAGAGGAATACTTCAAAGCTTAAAAGATGAGAATAATAGCTAATCAAAAAAGATACTAAACAAAGGTTAGTTAATATCAACAATTGATTGTAGAACAGATGTTGCTTACTCAACCAGACAAAATATCCTCCAACTTGAAGGGCATTGAGGTCTACAACCCCCTATTAGATGGCCTATATTAATTCCCGAGTTTCAGCAAGTCATTACATCTGAAGAAAGTCATTATTTAGATACCCACAGTTCAATGGAACAAAATTTCCAATTTTGAAGATTTCATCTTCTGACATTAGTAGCCAAACGATATGGCACTGTGATATGAAGCACACACTTCCAAATGGAACAATTACATTGTCTTTTCTGGTTGTTAGAGACAGAACCAGGGAAAAAGAAAAATTTTTGGTTTACAGTCATAAAAAAAATTCAATTTGATGGGATTTTTTGCAGCAGGTAATCCTCAGTCATTGAAAGTTCCAATTACTTAAATAAATTATCATAAAGCATTTGATCAAAATCTATTTCTTTACACTTTCAATAGATTCCCCATAATTAACATTGAAAATCCTTATTCAAACCTGTACGATTGAAGTCCCCGCATTCTGGAAATGGAATCAATGACAATTTACACTAATAACTGGGGGGAAAATTAATGCTGATTATTGGTATATAACTATAACCAATTAACCATTTATATAAAATAAAGGAAGCCCAGTAGGTTTAAGCATAGACTCACACTGCTCTTTGAGAAATAAATAACTTACTCGCATCATGTGCACGGTGTCACGTGGCCTCAATATTGAGTTTCCTTGACCAGAACCTGGTCCAGAGTGCATATTCACAGGGGTTGGCATTCCCACCATATTGGAGGAGAGCATGCTGCCAGAATTCAGCATTGCTGATGATGCTATTCCTTGGAAGCCTGGCCTTGACATTGGCATGCTTCTATTTATCCCACACATCATGCCCATACCGTTTCCACCAGGTATCATACGAACCCCACGATCTGATCCAGAAATAGCCCCAGGGACAGATAAGGTGGACTGCTGAACATTCCTGCCAGATAACATTTGATTATATTGCATTCTATGCTGCTCATCAGCAGGCAAAGATGTTCTTGGAACACCGTATCTACCATCCCTGAGAGCAAATATGACCCAAAATTTGTGCCATTAGTAAGTGAAAGTATACCCACTGAGCATGCAAGCTACACATTAGCTTAATACCTGACAGATGCATTGAGTGGGGCAGATGGTGACGGCAAATTACTGCCGAGAACCATGCCAGAAGATCCCTGCAGTGAGGAATTTGCTCCAGAGGCAGGAAGCATTGATCCCACAGCTCCTTGATTCGATATTGCTAAACCACTAGCATGAGGAGCTTGATATCCAAGGGATAGAACATCTTGGCTTGATGAAGTGGCATCACAAAGATCAAGAGGCCTTTATCCAGACAACAAATAAATAAAATCATGTTGCATCACATTGCATTAAAAGCAACAACTTAATAAGAACAATGAAAAAACATAAAAGTGAAAAACTAACAAATATGAATGAATTAACAAGCTAAAACATTAATCAAAAAGGGAAAGCAAAGCTTACGTTAGAACCCCTCCATTACGGTTATTCGGGCAAACTTGTGAAAGAGCAATAACATGAGAATTGTGGACTGGCACTATCTGCTTTGGATCCTGGTTATCATGCTTCACAACACAGAACAAGATACAAAGGCCAAGTCAGGAAAGTTTGGAAGACTCAAGGTGAAGAAAACAAGGAAAATTTAAGATGCTTTCAAGTATTAAGCCTGCAGTTTTTGTTCAACTCCATACTTTTTGGCACACCACTGAATGCTAACACAATTGTTCAACAAAAGGTGTGAAATTTCTCAAAGTAGAATAAATTTAGGTTGAAATAGAATTCATAAATTCTTTCAGAGCACAATCTAATGTTAAACAAAGTGCATCGAACAGTGGGGCACAACATCTTGAGTTCAAAGACAGTTAATTCAATTCAATGTTTTCAAAGTAAATCTAAAATTTCAAGTAGCACAACATCATCCACATATTTCTTTATTTAAAAAGAAGGATAACAGCACAGTGGTGTCAATCAAAAGGCAACTGTGAATAATAAACACAATCCAAACAAGTGCCAGTTTGCCAATTTCCTTGAAGCAAAGATTCAAATGTTTCAAAATGACAGGAGTACAGCAAATCTAGTATATTTTATATCAACAAGTCCCATGCACCTTCAGAAATTAAATTAACATTGCACAAAAGTCTTTTTAAAATGCCATTGTCAGAATTTGCATCAACCTGATACAAAAAAAAAAAAACTGAAAAAATGAAATTACTCAAGATAACAAAAAGACTACCTTCAACTAGTTGATTAAATCAGGCTGATTTGATTGTATAACTACCAACATGCAGAAACTCTAGAGATTAAATAAATGTACTCTAAAATTCACAAATGTACCTGACTCCGACGGAAGTGCTGTTTCTTGCCAATAAGTATAATTTTCTCAAAATGAGACTTAAGAGTATCCTCTTCCATCGGCCCTTGCAAACGTTGAAACAACTGTCTGGCACTTCCCTGCATGACATACAGCAATTGAAGCCAATCATAGAAGAAAAATTAGCTCAATGTCATATGTCCCATATCAATACATTAACAAATATGAATCTACTAGCTTTGAGGGAGAGACAGAACCTTCGGAATGCCAGGCAATGTAGATGGATATGACTGAGAAGAACCTGAATCATCAGCACTGTCAGCACCATCACCACTCCTATCCATTAAAACTTTGTGGCGTTCCTTACATTCTTTAGGCTTGCGGAATATGCACTGAACATGTTGAGAAGTTCATGAGATTATTTCCCAATGGAGGAAGGTGGAAGGGTGGAGGTGAGGGGGAAAAGAAAGAAATAAACAAGTAGGTCTGCTGCAGATATAGAAAGAAATATAGAGACAAACGAAAGAACAAATAGCACTTTTAGTGGAATAGACACATCATTGGTGGCAAATTAAAATTATTTCAGACACATGACACGGAAGCCCTTGATGACAGAATATGTTCGTAAAGACAATTTGCTCAAGTACTAACCTTAAATTGAATAGTACTGTTGATGGCATCACTTACAAGCTCCCAATTTGGACCCATGTCATGTACAAGGACAACAAGTGCCTGAAAATATAAATACAATAACATTTCAAGGGCCTGGTCACAATGCTTAACAGCAATTGAAGAATAAGTTCAAGAAAAGACAACAAAAGTTAACCTGATCTTCAAATAGCGACCATGGACTACCAGAACCTGGCTGACCAGCAGACATCTGGAAAAAATTTACATGGTTTTAATAATTACACCAGAGCCAAGACACCTAGGAAGCACATGATCAACCAGACTATCAAACAAAAGGGAAAAGAGCGAAATACCTTAGGTGTTTTGGCTTTTCTACCCCTGTCACGACCATGAATTAATCTAATGATTTTACTGGGATTGGACATATTACTCATTTGGGACCCTACTGGTGAAGGGATGGATCCACTTGGAGTGATGTCGAATGAGTTATCTGGCTGTTGCTTCATTATCTTTGGCTTCTTGGCAGAATGTTGCCCATATAAACCTAAGAAAAAGGCAATTGAAAATGTGAAGGGTGAAGAACAAAGGCTATCAGAATACCAGATAGATATATCCAACCAAGTAACCAACCATTAAATCATATATAAGAAAAAAAAGAGCTTTACCAGTGGCTCCATTAGAATCAAAATGATGACTCTCCTGTCTTTTTCTGGAATAATCCCTCTGCAAAAGAAAAGGCACCATCAAGCATGAGATTATCAATTAGAAAATTACCATGTAGAACAAAAAGGCAAACAATAGGGAAGAACAGAAGAACATGCAGATAAAGTTCAATGCTGCATAATTATACTTATGATACCCTCATATCTATAATGGAAAACAGGAAGTCAACTTTGTTGCTACAACTACTTGGTCTGACGTAAAACTGAAAATACTAAAATGAATTCAGCTTTAAAAGTTTCCTTGAGTGAAGAAATGGAGGAAAACCCGACTCAAAAGAAAATTTGGCAATCAACTTAAAAACCAGTAATACCTTTGAAAATGAATTTCTTGCTTGATAAAATTACACTTTTTTAAGTAACTTACAAGAGAACCTCAAAAGGTAATTACTCATCCAGGCAGAAAAAAGTTGAAATCCTTAACAATTTTTAAGCTAGAAAGAAAATGATGAAGCAAAATAAAAGAAAAAAGTTTATTTATGTCAACATAAGCAACTTGGAAAACCTAATGAAATTCACCTGTTCATTCTGAACAGTACACTCCAGCTGCCAACCTTGATCATATGCAGAACCCTACAAGAAACACAATTCTGGAACCTTTAGAAACTATGAAGGCAAATAACAAAAATAATCCACACCATTCCAGGGATTAACAAACCCCCTGTATCAGTTAAAACAGAAGAATTGCAACTTACAGGAATCTTCGTCTTTTTCTTCTTTTTAGGTTTTGTAGGTGTTTCTGCACAGTCATATGGTAGCTGCCTTTCAAAGTCTGCAATTGACTCAACCTCCATGCTTTTCTGGATCTGGAAGCCTCCATGCAACGTACTCTGATCATCCTGAAAAGAATTAGTATCTCCACTAGAAGCATCTGTTTTTGCCGGTGCCTGTAAACCCCCAGCAGCAGCTGCACTGCTAAAAGGACTTAAAACCCTCTGCCTGGAACCAGTGCGGACACGTTTTGTTGGAATTGGACCGACATTTAGGCTACTGGCAGGCCTTTTTCCTATCAACATGGACTGCTGTGCACAGTTTCCATATGGCAAATCAGCACCCATTTCATATGGTCTTGCAGGATATGATTTCATTGGGTTCTTCCGCTTCTTCTGATTTAGTTTTGATGATTTGCTACCTTCAAAGGCTCCAGGCAAATAATACGTACTCGTCTCTCCTTCATCCTCATCATACACAAAATCTTGATATCCAAACTCTGGATTTGAAGAAGTTGTAAGGAACAGAAGATTATTCAATGGCTAACAAACTCAGAACAAAAAAGTGTCATGATTACCTGCTCCAGCATCATAAACAGATGTTTCAACCTCCTCCTGCACGCTACTCCCAGTTTTCTGAAAAAAAAAAAATCATTCAGCATTAAGCAAGTGTAAGTACAAAAGTTTCAATAGCTGCCTTTGAGCAAATTAGCAACAAAAATGCATATATGTTCTCCATGATAACTTTGACTGATGCTTTTTCAAATCAATTCACATTAGTCCAGAAAGACTTTTTTTTTATAAAATACTCCCCCTTATTAGATATAGGGGAAGCAAAACAAAAAGAGCATGTATAAACTCATTAAAAGACCACTATTTACCTCAGTCTGTACCAAATAAGATTCAATAGATCTTCGGTAGGTTTCCATAGCACCTGAAGGAACTGCATAGAAGAGGCTTTCCTGAAGATAAAGGACATAAAATGTTTGAGCAAAGAATGCAAACATAAAGAAACTATTTCTGCAAGATACAGAACTCCACAATTGAGCACGCAGAGCTAAACAGATACAACCTACTAAAAGAGATAGATCAAAAAGCTACAATCAAAAGCCAACTATAAATTTGTAAATAAACCTGAAAAGCTATGAAAAATTTTAAGCCATACTTCTGTTAAGTGTTCATCCCAAGAAATGTCCATAATGCCCAAGTCAGATATCCTGTCGGGTGTTGCTGGTGCTTCAGCTTGAAGTGATGGAACATGAGAGCTGCTATATTTCAAAAATCTGAGTGCATATGCCCGAATAGCAAGTTCATTGTTCTTTCCAGGGGCCTGCTGCTCCTTATTTGTATCCTGCTCCATAACATGTTGCACATAAAGATAAGACAGAAAGAACAATATTTCATGGATCTGATACAAACTAGAACATGAATATGAGGGAACTACTCGGCATCTTTAGCAAGACAAAAAACCGGAAGGGAGGGCAGAATGAGACCAAACAGCTCTAAAGCTGTAACTCAATTCCAGATATTTAAGTGGTTATTCTGGATCCTACTTCTGGAATTCAAAGGCATTTATGAATTTTCAACTGAATGTTTGATAACTGAATTTTCAACTGAATGTTAACTTATCATCCAGAGTCTCTATGAACTCAATCATCAAATAATCCAACCAGCCCCAGCAAGTCAACACACTTAGAAAACCATGGGAGCATATATATTAGAAAACACAATTAAGATCCAAATAGGAAAACATGACTACAATCCATATAACTACCTAAGTTCCCAGTAACCCCTTCTCTACATATTTAAAATAAGTTACTTCTCCCCAGATCAAGTAAATTACCTTCATAGCATGTGAAAGATACAGTGTATTGAATAACAGAACTTATAAGCAGCTAACAACGTGACTGATCATACAAAACTGATAACTGAAGTTGAAGAACATAAAAGAAACAAGCACCAACATTAATAAGCAAACATACAAAATTATCATCATTTCTATCATCAGAAAGAGAGATGCATAAATTGATTAAAAAATAAAGACCAAGAAAAGTCCAAAAATATAACCAGTACCATATCAAGTTCTGCAGTCTTGTTCTCAGAAACTTCATTGGCCTCAATTACCCTTGACCTTACCAAATCATGACCACATTTCTTTGGACCAAGACTTGAATCCTTACTATTTAGAAGCACCTCTGCTGAATGCCAAAACTCCATGACAGCATTAGCAAGGGTTAAAGCTACTCTTTTGAGTTTCCAATACCGATTCTGTTCTTCAAATTTCAATCGTGAAGTAAAAGCAACACGATGACATATTTGAGCAGCAGCAGTCATTTTCCAAAGACGCTCCTATAAGCACATAAAGAATAAAAAAGGGAATATGTTCTCTAGTCAGCTTCATATACAGGTACATTAATTGAGTAAAGTTAATAAACAGAAAAGTTCTCAATAAGAAGGGAAAAAGAACAAGAAGAAATGCATAAGATGAATTTAATTTTATATTCTACAAGAAAATACCTGAGCAAAATCATTTGCCAACCATGCCATTTCCTCAAGGACAAAATCCCAGTGAGATTTTCGGCGATTCTCCAAGGGTAATGTACCAACAGATAGCTCTGCAATCCTTTTCCGTTTAGCCTGTTTACCATAAAGCCAGACCTTTTAAGCTTTTTAAAGAAAAAAAAGTTCCATTTAAATTTAAGAAATCACTGGGCATATATCAATCGATAAGATAAACAAACCACCTCTATAATCCGTGCCTCTTCCAAGATGGAATCTTCATGTGCCTTGTCCACCACTTTGACATGATTATCCGAACTAGTTTGCGGATCAGCAGTAGTAGTAGAGGTTCTTCCTGATAAAGTCGTCTCAGGAATCTCACAAGTAGAGTTATCCATTGTGCCTTGAGGCCTACTAGTAGAAAAAATTTCCTTGTTGGAGTTGGTATCATCACCCAACAGAGTACTAACTTTCCTATCAGCTTCTGATACAGCATGACTGCTCTGTTGCGCCTCGTTGTTGGAAGGACAACTAACCTCATTTTGCAATTCAGATCTAATTTCTTCCTCCATTTTTACAATAGAATCATTAACAGAGTGATTTTGAGAAGTATTAGTATCACAGACAACAGCAGCATTATCAACAGCCTTGATCTCATTCTTTTCTTTTGCCAATTCAGCAACAGCTAAGTTTTGTGATTCCTCTATTTCTGATGTTTGTTCCATGGGCTTTCCATTAGAATCAACATTTTTTGGATTTATACACATATCATTATCATTATTTACATCTAAGCTTAGGCTGTTTTGAGTACAAGAGGACTCCGAATCCAATCCCTTTGACCCTATTGCTATACTGCTATTTTGTCCTTCAGTTGGTATGTTTTTCCTATCTCTTTTGGCATCACCAAAGCCATTCAGCTGATTAGAACCAATATCATTTTCAGCTTTTGTCATACCTGTACCTGGGGGACATTCAAGACCAGTTGAAACTACCTGCTCCTTCCCTCTGACAAGATCAGGTTCCTCAAAAGCCAAGTTAACTGGAGATTCATGAGCCTCCACTGGAGCAGGTTCATTAGGCAGGTCATCTGTCACGCTTTTGGAAGCTGTAGCATCAACCTTGGTTTCAGATAGATCAGCTTTTGACTGCTCAGTCGTATCTTCCACAGCCTGCCCACCATCCAACTCCATATTCAACTGATTATCAGAAGTTATCACCTTTGAAGCCAAATCACCATTTGAAGTTGCAGATTTTGCAGTATTAACAGAGGGTATGTTCTTGTCCTTTTGGTTATTTATTTCAGATGTCAAAACCTTCACATCCTTTGATGCTCCACGAGCAGGTAAAGAAGAGCCATGACCACCTCGACCCTGAACCATATCCGTCGAACTTGATCGAGCTCCATCTCGATTTATTTTGGACCTGTTCCTTCGAGCATATGGGCGAAAAATAGCAGAATCTTCAGATTCCTTGGCATTTTGAGTCCCATCCATCTGAGAAGATTGTTCTGATGGAGCAACAGTATTCCTCTTACGAGGATGCATAGACTTTCTTTCACCTTCAGGCAACTCACTTTCACCATCAAAAAGTAGGAGGTTATCAGCACTATTGGGTTCACAAACTGCACGAACCCCTGGTCTACCACTACTCTCTACGGAATCACCATGAGGTGAGGCAGTCAGTGCAAAGCTACCTTTCGCTTCACTGTAATAATAATGGACAGAGGAAGCATCAGCCAATTACTCCAATACAATTTAGAACCATAATTCTGTAACACACAACTGTAAAAAGAATATACCTGGTAACAAAATGTTCTGCTTGCTGATCAGTGAGAGAAGTAGACTGGACACTAACTGAAGCAGCATTACCAAATTTGAAATCCAAGGGATTGCCACCCTGACAGCGAAGCATCTTATGGTAAATTTTAATTTATAAAAAATTGGACGTAGCCAGAGAAGATAAAAATGCATACTTTCTCAAGAAACTCTAGTTCCCTTCTCCTTTCCTCTCGAACATCATACTCCTGCCTGTTACAGACGAGCAAAAAATAAAATAAAAACAAGTTGCCTGTATTTAGGGATGTGAACCAAGTTTTTTAGGAAATTTAGAAGGGGAATGAGTAAACAAAAATAGAATGTAAGCATCACCTAAGCTCTGCTTGAGCCTTCTCAATTGCTGCTCTGCGCGGAGAGGTTTTGACACCAATCCCGACTCCGCCATCAACAACCCCTCCCATGGAATCAACCTCAGCATTTACTAGGAGAGCAGATCCTGAGTTACATCCATGCATCCCTACCTAAATATCTACAGGCTTGCCCCTCCCATCAATTCAAAAAGAAGATATTGTTGAATACCTAAAAAAGGATGTTTAGAAAATATGGAAAAGAAAAAATCAAAAAAACAAATACAGTAAATAAAACTAAGGTAGCCAAAAAAGGTAAAACTAAGGCAAACATTGAATTGCAAAGAAGCAGCAATCAACTATGAACATATATTTTTACCTCCAGTCAGTTGCAATGCAGTCACCCTCATAATTTCAGTAGTAATAATTTTCTTCATTCAATAAATATTAAAGTTTTGTCCCCAAAAAAAGCGAAAAAAAAAATCAAATTTGCCACAGTTCACAATTGTAGAAATTGATTGCAAACTGCTATCATCAAACTCACTCAAGATAATTAAAGAAAAGGAAGTTTATCAGGAGCTCAGATATTTATGAAACCAACACCGAAAGACAAGGTAGAAACTCTGAACAAATGGACAAAAATACATAAAACAGGAGAACTATGCATGCAGCATATGCATTGTTTACCATAAGAAGGATTACTGTATAAAGATTATTCCTCAAAAAAAGAATAGTATATTAATTTGAAAGAACAAAATGTAAGCATATAATGACTTGAACAAGGTTAAGGAGCAACAACATTAATCCACAAGAGTGATTTTCCCGCAAATAAAGGTGCTCCCTACTTTATTTCTCTTTTTTTTCTGCAATGAGTTGACAGAAGGACAAAAAAGTGTTACATAACTAGATCATCAATAGCACATCAATCACATATTTTTACCTCTTAATTTCCCACTTGTCCATTGTAGTTTGAATATAACCAAATTATCTCAAAAGGCAGTTCAAGTTCATTCACCATCTTATATTAACTGGAAAACTCACACAACAAATTGAACTTGCATGAGTAGCCACTAAGTTTAGTACAGTTAAAAGCTTCGAAAAGGAAATGCATAGCCCGCCATTTATAGGAATGCCTAAAGCAATGCTGAATTATAGTAATTAACTATTCTATCACTGCCATCCAATATGCATACATATAGAAGCAGATAATAATAGCTGAAAGAGTTTGGCACCAGCAATTCTCGTCAAATTCCAGGAAAAAACCACTAGAAGTCAAAAATCAGTAGCAAAACAATGAAACGTAGAGCCTAATGAGCTTCCTCAGCATTGAACTTCGAATTAATGTAAATAAACACAAAAGAAGACCACTTAGCACGTAAATCCACAAGCATTCAATCGAAACGTGCAAAGAATACCACAAGAGAGAGAAATAGAAACCCTAAACGCATTGAATCACGCAAATTGTGCCCTAATTTGAAACATTACTCAAATTCTAGGGTTTACCAAAGAAAACACGAACAAAAATTAAGCGCGAAAATAACCTGAATTGGGATACGGAGTTGAACAATTGGGAGCTAGGGCAAAGCACCGGGGAGCACCTGAAACGTTCCCGCTCTTTTTAACACTCTCGCTACCTCTCCCTCTCTCTCGCTCCTAGGGTTTTGAAGCTTCGAACCCTTCCCCGACGCCGTGCCCTCAATCAAAACGACACAAATTAACCCTAAAATGCAACATCTCCCTGCAAATGCAAGCCATGAGCGCGTTGTCGAGTCTCCCTTTATCAAGAGTCCTTTGTGTAATTTTTTTGTTTTCGCTCTCTAAAAAATAGTTGGTTTTTTTTTTTTTGGTGATTTTTTTTTTGAGTTTTTGTTTTTGTTTTTTTAGTTTTTTTTTTTTTTCTGTGTGTAGGTTTTGTTTGGCTTCGCTGCTTTTCGGGGTTACTATGCGACTCCTCTCAGTGAGTAATGGGCTTGGGTTTTCCTGAGGTAGACGACGAGGATATAAGGGCTTCTTGTTTTTGGGTACTCTTTGGGCTTTTTAGTCAGATTATTACAATTTTCTTATATTATTTTATTCTTCTTTCCTCCCAATTTTTTTTACCTCACGGATATTAAGAAAAATATTTTGACTTTAAATATTTAATAAAAATTTTAAATCTCTATATAAAATGATGTTCCGTGATTGTTTACATCAAAAAGTTTAAAAAATTATGATAAATAAATTTAAAACATGAAAAATATAAATATATTACTATTCAAAAAAGAAAAAGAGCTTCGTTTCGAAACATTGAAAAAAACAATTAAACAACTAAAATAGAATGAATAAGGAATGTACATGTATATTCTTGAAATATCAAATGCTACTAGTAAAATATTATTATTCATAATAATGTTTTGATCTTTAAAACATACAAAATTTGCTAAAAATATTACTATACTAATTCATTCTCGTTATGATCTAGATGATAAACAAGCAAAAGTATTTTGGAAGTGGAATAAAAAAATTTTGGTATATTATCTAAAAAAGTTTCTAAACTATTTAAGAAAATTCAAATAATTTCTTATTTTTTTATTGCATTCAATCAAATCATTATAATTAATGGTTGATTAATTGTTGTTACTCAAAATGTCACTTATTATTTTATGTCACATGACATTAACGTAACATGCTGACATATTATAACATATGATGATGTAGTATAATGACATGATTATGTAACATTTTTCATCTTCTATGTCAACACCATCTAGACATAAAATGAAAAGTGACATTTTTACTAATGATAACTAATCAATTGTTAATCAAAAGGGTTTATAAGACTCAAAATAAAAGTATAAAGGTTTAATTGAATGTAATAGAAAAATAAAGATTTATTTGATAGTTTTTGAATAGTTTGGAGATTTTTTCAAATATTATGTAAAAATTTTTTAAGCACTAAACCATTAGTGGTTTAGACTTTTTGTTAATTAATGGTTATAAATGCTTTGTTTGTTGATTACTAAGTGACTGTTATGGGTGGTACTAATTTGAAAGGTATTTTGGTGATTTGATCATTATTTAAAGCTAATAAAAGTCCATGGAAGTAGAGTTTCTGAATGGAAATGACCTAATGTGGAAGGTTGCTTAATTTAATGTTAACTTCAAGATTTTATAGTGGAAGGCACCATGAAAAGGTGCAAGACATTTATGAAGCCTTAATTTGAAGCCTCAACATCATTTATGAAGCTAAAAAGACTCTGAAAAAATATTTCTTGTAATTGATTCTAAACTTTTTAGCTAGGGTAAGGGAGTAGATGTAAGTAAGAAGGTCAAACCTCTATAAAATCTATTGTGTATTTTTTTCCTCTCAATCTTTAGAGTGTTTGATTCACTTGATAAGTTGGTGGAATTTCAAAAACATCTCAAAAAGAATTTGTTTTTTTCGAATTAGCTTTCTTAACTTTTAAAGTATTCTAGAAAAAGTTGTAAAAACAATTTTAAGTTTTCAAGAATTTTTAATTTCCAATTCACCCCTCCTCTTAGAAGAATATTGTTGCTATTTGAGGTAACAACTTTAATGACGGAATGGTCGATGGAAAAATCTATCGGCATGTGGTCGGAAATATTGTCGTTAGTAATGGTCATTTCGTTGTTGTTGGAAAAATTTGTCACAATATGCTTCGACGGAATAATTCGTCAATCTATTGGTCAGCAGAATACCGAACCCATCAGTCATAGGATTGGTTGATGAAATAGAAATTTAGTCGATAAATTCCATCGGTAATGTACCAATGGAATTTATCGATGGATTGGAAGCAGACCTTATTATAAGTTTCTGTCCATGAAAATTGTGAATTTGTCAGTATAAAAAAAAATTTTAAGTTGCCTTTAAAAATAATGATAAAAAATTAAAAATGTATTAGTACAAATATATAAAAGAAATATGTAAGAGAACTAATTTATAACGTACGAAATATTTTGTTAAATGTAACGCCTCTACCTATGTAAAGGAATTTAAGCATGGAAACAAGGTTTGCCTAGTGAGTTGGGTAAATTAATGAGCATATGGTTTATAAGAGATTTCATCTATGCATATATGTTATTAGTTGTCTTGGTAAATTTTGAATTGACTATGCTGAGTTTTATGAGAATAGGGCATGATGCCACATATGCACATGAATTGGAACATGAGCAGCTATATGATATGAACTTGTAAGGCACAAATATGTTTAATGCCATAGGTGCTGAAATTAAATGACTATATGTGAATATGTAAATATGTAAGCATATGCATGATAAAATGAGGTAAAGTATGCTATTGGTCATTAGAGCATGAGATGTGAAATGCAAATATATGCACACTTGAGCTCAATCATATTAAGTATGACTTGTGCATATTAGATATGAACGAAAAATGAATGTATCAATATATGCATGACGAGAGTTTGCATGCATTATAAAGAGAAACAACTCATAGTGACATTTAGCTTAATTGAAATTAAATTTCCAAAGGATTGACAAGGAAATGATTATGCTTTGAGATGCATTTGATGAGTTTAAAGGTATGTTTGATGATTAAATGATGTAAGATAAAGTGGCAATGTTCTTGGCATTTGAGCTGCAATTTTGAGTTCCAAGGATAATAGTGAAATCCTTGAGTCTATAATGTTAAGTTTCCAAAGATAATAAGCAAAATCCTTGGAATTGTGATTTTAAGCTTTCAAAGATAATAAGCAAAATCCTTGAATTTGTGGTTCCAAGGTTAATTCTCGATATCCTTATGTTGTGGTCTTAAGTTTTCAAGGATAATATTCAATATCCTTGAGCTGTAACTTCCAAAGCTAAGACTCAATATGCTTGGTTTGTGATTCTAAGTTTCTAAAGATAATAAATAATATTCTTTAGCTGTGGTGCACATCATGGACAAACTTTAAGAGAATGATTAAATTGAAAAGAAAGAAAATATTAGAGGACTAAATTGAAAAAGAAGAAAATGTTGAGGGATCACATTTAAAAGAATGAAAAGTTTAGAGGACCAAATTGAAAAGAATGAAAAAGTTTGGAGGATCAAATTGAAAAAAAAAGTAAAAAAGATATGGATTAATGAGTAATTAGCCCAATATATTCACCTTTGAGAAAAAAAAAAGCTGGAAAACAAGAGGTTGAAACCATGGGTTTCAAAGCAGCATTGGTTTTTTCACCCAGCAACATTAGTTCTTCCACCCATTTCATTTTTTAAAAGTTAATTTTGAAGTTTTCTCTTTTTCAGCCAAAAACATGTTGTTCCTTATTGATTTTTAGCTTCCAAATTGGTGATTTGAGGCTCGAAATTAGTAAGCAAGATAAGAGTAGGCTTCCCTAGTGCTCGAGCTTTAATTTAACCGATTGCAATTCCTAGTTTGGTTATGTTCCAACCACTATTTTCCCTTTTCAAGTTTGAAGGTTTTGGAGATTTTGATAGTTTTAATCTAGCTAGTAAGGTAAGGATTTGATGTTTAATTGATTAACGTACTTAAGGTTGCTGTTTGAATCATGGAAAAGAGTTAAATGCTTAATTAATGTATTGGAAAATTTATTTATGAATATCTAGGAAAGTTATGAAGTTTGAGAAAAATTTAAATTGGAGTTTTACAGCTTTTCGATATAGAGAATGTCACGACCCGGAACCTTCCTCGGGCCCATGACAACCGTCGCGACGTCCCGATTTACACTCATTACCCTGAATGCCAATCGGAACCCCGCAAGGCTTACGTATAAGTTTCTTGCATTTCCTGTGAGCAATTGTTGTTAAACATTTCGTTTTAAACAATTACCAGTCGTTTCCGGCTCAAGTAAATCAAAAGACAAAAATTATTTTATTATTATTTAAAAAAAAAGATTTATAGACAAATATTACTATTCAAAATATTGATTAAAATATAGCATTTTTATATAAAACAATATTTATAGAAACACGTGAAAGTAAAATAAATTCATGCATACAATAATTTACAAAGTTATAATGTACAATAATAATTACAATGATAAGTGGCCTATAAATACACCAAGTGTTGGTAATAGTAACCTATTGTCTGTGAGATAGAGGGGTCAACTAGAATCCTCGACAAAATCGGGTATTTACAAGCTACCACAGGCCTAAAATATTTGGAAAAGAGGTGGGTGAGATTTTGCAATCCCAATGAGTAAACAGACATTATTATAAATATCTAAAGGCGAGTAAAATGGAGGCTAGTTTAAACAACAAATCACAAACCATTTCATAAGGTTTTCAATTTATTTCTTAAACCATAAAATATTTGTAATTTACCAAAACAATTGTTAAGGCTTATGACTTTTATTAGAAACAGGGCTCAAGCCAAAAACTAATTTTCGGGGATACCTTGGCTGAGGCATCTAACTAAGTCCGTCAAGGTTGTTAAGATATTTACATGTTAAACACATGTTAGTTTTAAAAACAAGTCGTTCCTTGGCGTTGGTCGAGTTACACATTCACGTGGGGGTTCGACGTGAAGTGAGCTCTAACACTACCTTGAGAGTTACCCTCCTCGCCTCTACAACTGGAGTAACTATATAACCAGGTTTACCGTACCCCTCTAATAGGCAGTCCACGAAAACCCGTCACTGCAGTGACTAAACTCACCAACTTTAATAAAATTTCGACAGTATAACGTGGCTTTTATTTATTTACCCAGCCTGCATAGTAAAAGATAGCTTACATAAATTCCCAATGCAATTATAAAATATAGCCACATATACTCATATATCATAAGCCATTCATAGGAAAATATATTTTTCAAGACAATTGGCAGCCTCCCATTTACTCAATTTCATAATCAAAAGTTTCTTTTCAGATAATCAACACAATATATTTATTTGTCACATTTATTTCTAAAACATCAAAAGTCTCATTTTAATATCATTTTCGTTTCATAAAATACATAAAGAGCATTTAAAAATAAACTCTAGAAAATTTACAATAATAATAGGTTTACTCATAGTTTCTAAAAACTAAATTCGGGTACTCCAACTATTACTCCTCGGGTGCGATTTCTTTGCCCTTGCCAGAGGATTCGCCACCTTGACAAATTGCACAATTAAGAGGTTTACTACTTTGGTACTAAACCAAAATAAACTAATTTATACTACTAATGCATGATATGAAGTGCAAAATGTCTAACTTTTGCCTAAACATGGTGTTAGCCTATTTCGGTCTTTTACTCGATAAATTGATATACGCGTCCGTTTAAACTCCAAATTAATTTTTTTTTTCAGTTTCTATACCTCAATTGCACCCAAATTGACTTAATGTCCCTCAGTATGGTGCAAATTATCAGTCTCGATAGCAAATTACGAAAATACCCCTAGTGGGTAAAAATTCATATTTTTTACTTCGAAAATTCTCATTATTTTTCTAGGCTCATAATTCATCATTATTCATTATAATTCCTCAAATAAACATCAAAATCAGCAGCCAATATTCTCCTAGAAAATTCGGCATAATGGGTTTCAATGAGAGAAAATTATTTCTCTAGCTTATTTTTGCTATATTACAATATAACCTAACTAAAATCACTTAATTCAATTAAAATCAACCAAAACTCAAGCTCAAAACTCATCCATGGAAGTTTGGCCAGCATGGGTGTCCATACCCACTTTCTAATTTTTCATGAAAATGAGAAAAAATGCATGGGTAGTGAAAATCACAAGGAAAATCAGTGAAATTTACCTTTTTAATGCTTGATTTCTTAATTTCTCTTGATTTTTCCCAAAATTTTCAGCTAGGGTTTTTATTTCTTTTCCCCCTTTTCTCTCCTGGTTTGGACAGCTTGAAGAAGATGAGAATTCTGGAATTTTGACCTTTTTAAAGGCTAAAATAATATAATATTATTTTATTTATTTTTTAATGTTTTATTAATTCCTTAAATTCTAGTCATCCATTTGTTTCCAAATTTTCACCATACACTTGTCCCACATATCCATAGCTTAGATAAAATTCTCAGACTTATCCAAAGTCTTGGTGGAGTAATTTTTAAAATTTACACTTTTACCCTCGTAAAAGTCAAAAATTATATTTTTGCCTCAAAAACTGAAAAATTACCCATACACATATTTTTCATCCCTTATACTCATACCATTCTCCAATTTGTCAAATTTGATCTAAATTCTCTCAAAATCTCAAATTTTGTTCGCGGATGGTAAAATTACGAATTTGCCCCTACATTCTAGAAATCATCGGAATTAAACTTTTTCACTTCCGATCATTAAGTTATACTCCAAATAGTTAATCTTGGTCAAAAATTTCACTCCATGATCAAATTATTATCTTAGGTGGCAAAATGACGATTTTGCCCCTAAACATCAAAATTTTTAAATTTTTCCCAAATGAACCTTCAAACTCCGAACAATCATTTTTAGTCATTCCTAGACTATAAAATATTAAATTTCATTCTACGATTCCTATTTGAAGTAGTTCGAGGTTAAATCAACTCAAGTGTATTGTTAGGTACAATACCGGGTTTCATCTATTCTTAGAGACTTTCCTAGCGTAATAACATACTACTCAGTGCATGTATGTCATGACATGTGTTTATAGGGTCAGGTTTTACAGAGAACAAGTACAATTCAATCAAGTAAGGTTTTTTAGGAGCTGTTGAGCTAGAAATGAGTTAGCTCAAGGTGAGTTTACTAGACTTGCATCAATTACCAATAAGTTTGTTGAAAATGTGATAGAAAATGCTTTGGAGAATGTTAAGTAGAACGTAATTAGATAGAAAGATTATGAATTAAATATATTATTGATATTTATGCATTAGTTCAATGATAGACTATCTTGGAACACCAAGTCTAGTAAAAAGGAGATTTAATCTACTATACAAACAAAATCATGTTATGGGTAAAACTACAAGGTGAGTGGATACTACATCCAAATGGTTTTGAAAAACGCATGAAATAAGGTTTTAAAATTATGATGCTATGTAAATGATTTTATAGAAAAGTGCATGGAAACAAGCTATTTTGAAATGAATTCTATGATATTATATGAACCCTAAGTTAGGATGAATGTTTATATACATAAGTAAATGTGTTAATGTCATGCCCATTTTGTGGTGATGGGCGGGCTAGCTTGACAGTAGGGGACTAAGACTCGAGAGTAGGCGAGCCAATTCAGGGATGGACGAGCACCATGGGTTGGGACTCCGATTCGATGTGGGGATAACGCTGTGGCTCGAAAGTAGTGGCACTCGGGAGTAAATGGGGCGCGCAAGCAGGCAAGCAGACTAGGCACGGGGCCAGCAAGCAAACTGAATGCATAGGCCAGTAGGAAAAGGGCGCATAGCACAATAGGCAGACTAACTCGAAATTGAGGTGCCCGGATTGCCCAGGCAGTTTGTCTTATGGGCGGGAACTACTGGCCAGCTAGGGGCTGTGAGGCAAACACTGCCTACTGTTGGGAATGGTGGCTGAGGCACGTCAAGAAGGCCCATTAGAGCTCAAAATCCCTCCTAGTTGTTAGGAATGGCCTTGTGACTGCTCTAAGGGGTCCACGACTTATAAATACCCCTTGAGCTCCCTCATTTAAGGGTAATGACTAATGTATTGAACTTTTATGAAATAAAAACTCTCTTTTTGTTCCCTAAGCTCTCTTTCTCAGTTGTGCTTGCCTTAAATAATCCTAATTTGTTTTAATTGAGTAGGCTGCTAGCCTTTCTAAAAGCCTTTGAGTAAGGTAAAGGCTAGGCCACACAAATCAAGAGAAAACCCCTGTAACTTTAAGACATGGGTGGATTATGACTAAATGACATGTTAATACACATAAGTATATGTGGTAAGCCATGAACAGATTATGATTAGATGTAATGCTTATGCATATAAGTATATGTTGAGTTATGAATGGTTTATGAAAGGGTATGGTAGTTGAGCTACATGTCATGTGGGTATATATATATATATATAATGATTTATTATTAGATGCTATTTTATGTAGGCATTATGTTATGATATATAATGAGAATGCAATATGATGTTGCTATTATGTTTGGGGTGGAGTGATACCATTGGAGAAAAGGGTCAAAGTTACCCAAAATGTATTGCGTTGATTAGGTAGAGTAAAACCACCATAGAAAGGAGTTGAAGTACCTGAAATGTATTGCTTGGTGGGGCAAAGGAATACCACAAAGATATAAAAGGTCGGAGTACCCATATATGTATTGCCTTGGTGGGGCAAAAGAATACCACTAGAGTAAGAAAAGCTTATGTGTGCATTGTTATATGCTGATATTGATGATGAAATGAATTGTTTAATGTATGTTTTAATGTTTATGTATTAAAATAGAGAACTAAGAAAGGTAAATGTCAGTTAAAACTATAAGTGTAGAAAGTAAGTATAGGGAAGGCTTGGATGACCCTAAAATGAAAATTTATGCATAAGATTTTGCACATTAAGCTGAAGTATCGAGATAAATAAGGTAAGATTCAAAGCCTTTCAGGCAATCTGCCCATTTCATCTCTTGACATTTCATAATGTATTGTTTTAAATTCTTAAGTAAGCTATGAGTAAGGCAAGATGCCGAAGTCTATGAATGACAACAACGGATGAGTTTAAGATAAATAAGTTTTATTGGGTGAAATCCCAAATGCATCATGGATTTGCATAAGAAAATGTGCATGTTTTCAAGAAATAAGCATGGTTTATAAACCTTCTAAAATTAATGCTTATTCCCCTTTACAACCCTTATTGAGTAATTGTACTCATGTTTTTAAACTCTCATGTTTTATAGATTTGAAGCTACTTAAGACAAAGACGCATAAGGGATCCGTATCTGTATTATGGTAAAATAAATGACCAAAGCATTTGACAATACCGTCCACACCAAAGAATCACTCTACTGGTAGTCAGTCATTTAGTTATGCTATGTGTTTGGCCATGTGGCCTTGTATGTACAAATGTATGTGGGTTATGGGACTTTAATGAATTATCCAATATACTTTGAGTAGCCACCCTTTGGCAAATGGTAGATAAGATCGATTATAAGTAATAGCAAATGTTTTTGCACTATGTAATGCTTTATGCATATGCTTACAAAAATGTTCTATATATCAAGTATGACTAATGAATTAGTGTTAAAAGTCCCCATGATAGACTAAGTAATCAAAAAAGATAATTACGCTTACGTGGGCTTGGTGGATTAGCTTTATTGAGTCCTCGTGTTAGTCATGGCTCGGACAGGGTTGTGACATTAAATTTTAATATTGAATATATTTTATTAATTATATAAAAAATGAACACAAATTGTATTGTTTTTATTACAATCAATTAAAAATAAAAAGTAAAAAACGTACAATTATAAGAAAAATACAAATGAAATATAAATATTAATCTTTTTACTATGTATCATTGTTGTTGGATTTACCACGTAACTACATATCGTTAACAAATAATATAATAGAAAGTAGAATATCATTCCCACGGAGAATTGCACCAAAATTTTTTGCTAAGTATTAAAATTAACACAACCTAATCTTATTCAAACAACCAATATTAAAGCTATTGAAAATTAAAGAAACTAAAACTAAGAACAAGAATCACAGTTTAAATAGAATTAATCAATCAAACAAGACATAGAATTACAATATCCCCTCGACACTTCATTTGAATCTTTTATACTCTCTTTTTACTTACTAGATAGTTGAGTTGTTAACCTAGAGTTCTAATATATTTATAAGTCTCTATCAAGATTCTTATAAAAACATCTTTCTCAACCAATTCACTATATGTCTAAGCAAATTACAGTTAAGAAAGACTCATTAAGCTTATATTCTAATTATGGCTACATATGACATGCAAATGTATGTCTACCTCACACGTGAATCAAATCAATCATCTCATGCAATTGATATTGAACATATGCTATTTCATCCAAGGTTTACACTAAACTCCCTCTTCAGTTCCATTTAGGTTACCTTGTTAATCTAATTGGTGGCCAATCAATCAAATGTATTAAGAATAGAATTAAAATAAACAACTCAAACTACATTAAAGAGAATATTAAAAATTTAAACTACATGTTGGGTTCAATTGCAGTTTTATATAAGAAATTTAGTTCCTCATAACTCATATAAATATTACAAAAAAAGAAAATTAGCCATCAAAGCAAAACAAAGAAAGTATAAAAATAAATAAAGAAGAAATGAAAACTAGGATTTGCTAGGTCTTGAAACTTCAAGAGTTTTTCCTTGTTTTCTTGATGACTTTTTTTCTTCAAAAAACCCTTAGTTTTATTGTGTCTTTCAATTGCCTCAAGTGCCTTTAAATAAGCTCCCAAAAAACCTAATTTGAGTCCAATATAGAATCAGAATGTCCGGATATCCTGTCGGTGCCGTGGTACCCAACTTGTTGTCTCTTAGTACACTTTTTACTACACTTAATCAACTTGTGACATCATTTTCTCCTTAATCTGTGCAGAACTGGGTAAAGTGTAAACATGAAAGTTGTAGCCCTATATCTTAGTTTTCCAATAGCTCAAGAATCGTGTCAATTGAACCTCTAGAATGAGAGTTATGCTCAAAATATGAAACATATACGAGGGAATCACTTAGCTATTCATGCATTCTTCTTCACCAATTGAAGCTGTTTTAATTGCACACTTATAAAAGCATAAAACTAACTCAATAATAACTAAATTAAAAGCAAACTATCATCAAACTAAAATAAAGTAACTTAAATTAAATCAATCCAACATGATTTACAAAACCAAGATAAATAGTTAAAAATATCTAATTCCTAAACTAAATTTCAATAACTTAGACAATTTAATACTCAAAATGTGATAAAATAACTCTATAAAATACAGTTATCAATCATCTTTTTGCTATGATGGCCCATCAATCTCTTTGATGAAGATTTGACATTGATTACTAACGACATCACCTAATTTAGGATCTTTTGGACACTCACTCGAATACTGGTAGCTCGCAAACCTCAATATCTTGCCTAACATTATGAGGGATTTGACATTGTGATCAACCTCTACTTACATAATGTCATCACCTCGTATATTTTATGGACCTAACCTACTTAGACAACATTATTAAAGATTTATGTGCTCAACGCCTACTTGGTAAATAATGCCAAGTAATTCGATTAAGTTCATTTAAGCAACGAGTTCTAGATTGTGTTGTACTCTTTGAACGAGAGCTCAGATATTCCATCCACCTGACTAATGTACTCAATGTCGACCACTTGTACACAGGGGCGGAGCATCCCTTTGTAATGGGGGGGGGGGGCATTTTTGAAATTTTTTATATATTATATATTTTTTAATAAATTTTTAAAATAATTTTTATTGAATAATTAATATAATTAAAAATTAACAAAATGATCTTGCAAGCCTCATTCAATTTTGTTGGCTTCATTAGTTTTTGATGATAATAAAACATTCCCATTTATTTATATCTAATACCTTTACTTGAGTGTGCAGGAAATCAATATATGAAATTAATTAATTGACTTTTCAAAGAGTATTTTTGAAAGAAAAAAAGGGATAAAATCAACAAGATGTAATTAAATAACAAGGAGGAAGCTTATTGGTGAAATAAGGAAGAACATTGGTTGACCAAATTTCAAATTGAAGAAATGACGGGCTGAAGAGTTTGAGAAATAGAACCAATTTAGTCAACCAAGTCAGTCGACTAAGTGCTCTCTGCTAGAATCTATAAACCAGAAACATAACCAACTTAGTCAACTAAGTTAGTCGACTAAGAGGTCTCTGTCTGTAATTTGAACTAGAGTACTACAAGATAGATTAACGGCTAGAACTTATCTTCAACTATTTTCAATAGCCATAAATAGTCAAACTGCCATTAGAGTTGCATCTCCAAGTATAAAAAGGTCTTCCAACAATGAGAAACACGTTTTTTGAAGCCTTGAATGAGATTTGAGCTATAGAAAGTAGAAAAAACGAGAAAAGCTTCACTGGACCTTACTGCACTTAAACGCCAATCTTTGTAATAGAGTTCAGCACTTCATCTTGTACCATCTAGATCAAAGTAAGTGATCATGGATACTTTTTTATTACTTCTATTGTATTCTTAGAGTGAAGGAGTCACTCTAAGGGGTTGTTCAAGCTTGGGATAGCTTGATTGTTGTAGGTTGTGGTTGACTCTTGGAAAACTATATTGGGTTTTAGTTGAGCCCGTGAAAAACTAGTGTAAAAGGTTTTTGGCTGAACCTGGTAAAAGCCATTGTAAAGCTTGGTGAAAGCTTGTGAATTTCACTGGTCCATAGTGGATTTGTGAAAAAATCATTGGTTGGATAATTAAGGTAGTGGATATAGGTCTTGGACCGAACCACTCTAAATTGCTATGCATTTTATACTCTGTTTTTTGTTTTCTTAAGTTTTGAAAATTAGTTTCCAATCTTGTCAAGAGCCAAATTGTGCTATTCACCCCCCCTTTAGCACATATTATCGGGACCAATAAATTTTACTCAAATTCTTAATTTTTTTTAATTTTTTAAGTTTCTCCATCTATTTTTTTCTCTTTTCTTTTTTGTCTTTATCATGTGAAATTATAAAGAGGTAAAGTTTTTATTTAATTTTTTCTATTTATATATATATATATATTTTTATTTATTTATTTCAATTATATTCTATTTGCTCATATATTTTAAGTTTCTATAGATTTTCTTTTTTAAATTTCTACAAATCATCAATCACATTCTTTTTTTTTTGTTATATAAGTTATATCTTCTACTTGTCATGTTTTTTTTTTATGTTATGTGGATTTTATTTTTGATGAGTTTAATTTTTAAAAATTAAAAAATTATTGTATATGTAATTTTTAAATATAAGTTCTAGTGTTGCATTATTAGTTGTTGTTTAAAATTTCACTAATATATTATTTTTTATTAATCCTAATTATATAAGAAAAACTTATCTTGAGTATATGTTTTCAATGTGCTTTATGTTTTATATTTGATTGAAAGGAAATTATCTTGAGTATAAGAAGAAATTATTAATTTTGTATATCGTATTTAACTATTCATTTTTATGCATTATAGTTTAATATTTAGTGTTACAAACTTAAATATAATAAAATAAGAATATTAGATGTTGACTACATTAATTTTTTAGTCGTTTATATTGAGAAAGACAATACTTTGAAACAAAATGGATGATAAGTTTTTTACAAATAATTTAGTTGTTTATATTAAAAAAGATATTACTATCGTCAAACAAAACTTTCATAGAGCATTATTATAAGTTTTTCTCTTTTTGTTTCTTTTGATTTACATGTTATATAAAATTTTTGTCTATTATAAATCTTTTGATTATTAATGGTTAAATTCAATATATTAGTTTTAAAAATTTTTAACTTTTATTCTTAGCCCCCCTAATAAAAATTGGCTAACTCTGCCTCTGCTTGTACATAACTGAAAATATTACAATGTCGACAGATTGTATATTCTATAGACCTAACCAACTAACCTAAATTAAATTCAATTTGAGGTTGGTTAGTCAAATCCATGGGATATCAAAGTAACAGGTTTTGTTGTACTCCCTAAACAAAATAAATGACAAATTGTTATTAGTTATTAATTTTTTTACTAGTAGGAAATCAATTTCAACAAAAACTTAAGCATCACACATGAACAATCTATGCCACTAACAACTCAAATGACCTTGGACACATGAATTCAAATGAAAAACCGAAGGAATGAAATGATTTTCAATATATGGAATGAAGCTAGCTAGTACCACAAAACATGTTAACAAATCAAGAATAATAAAAGGATTAAAGTTAATTAAAAAATTAAGCAATAAACAAGGAAGGAATATAAACTAACACAATTAAGACAGTAGAAACAATGAAAAGAGTAATCTCTTCAAATGGTTATTGAGCTTTAAGACTCCATACTCTAAACCATGCCTCCTCATTCTTAGTTTATCACATAAATATAATGACATAGTCTGGTTATTGATACATGTTCTTGCATGTATTGATATATAGGTGAAAGAATCAATACATGAGTCTTTGCAGCCTTAAAAAAGTGATTTTTTTTATTTCTAAAAATTCGTGATTTGGTCCAACCATGTTTTGCAATCAAAATAATGTGAAATTTTTGTTTAAAAATAGTTTTAAGTATTGTCTTAAACTAGTGCAAGTGAGTTTTTTACAGTAAATCATGAATTTTAAAGAAAATAGCTCCCTTAACCACCTTATCATATATCTTAAGAGTTGGATGGCCATGGTATGAATGCATATGAATGTATATATGTCATGACATGATTCTATAAGCAGCGTACATACCAAATGTAATAACCAATCTTCAAATATGCCCATTACATATTACAAGTCATGAATGATATAAATAGTAAAGCATATATACATACTTTATTCAAATAGCTTTAAACAAAATTTATCATTTTCATTCAACCTTGACAGTCTTTTCATCTAGAGTGGATTCATAAGGTCTAGTTCACTTTTTATTTTGCTAAATTGTTCTCTATCAACCAATTGGTGAAAATATCAACTAATTGGTCTTTGGTACTTATATATTCAAGAACAACATCTTTTTTTTTAACATTATCTCTAATAAAATGGTGCCTTATTTCTATATGTTTGGTTCTACAGTAGTGGATGGGATTCTTTGTAAGATTTAAGGCACTAGGATTGTCACATTTAATGGGAATTCTTTTCATAGCTAGTCCATAATCTTCTGATTGTTATTTCATCCATAACATTTGAGTACAACAACTTCCGACAACCACAGACTCAGCTTCGGTAGTGATTGAGCTATACTATTTTGTTTCCTTGAAAACCATGAAATCAACATAGTACCTAGAAATTGGCATGTGCTAGATGTGCTCTTTCTATTTATTTTGCATCCATCAAAATCAACATCTGAATATGAGTGGAGATCAAATGTGGAACTCCTTGGATACTATATTCCTATATTTCCTATGTCTTTTATGTACCTAAAGATTCTTTTGACAACACTTAAATGAGGTTTTCGAGGAGATGATTGAAACTTAGCACACAATCCTACTCTAAAACTTAAGATAAAGTAATAAACCAATCATGGATTTATAGAGCTTTTGATCAATAAGTGTACCCTTTTCATCCTTATGAAGCATTGTTAAGGTGCTCATTGGAGTGTGGTATGTTCTTGTACTTTCCATGCCAAACTTTTTGAGCATATCATTTGTGTACTTGGCTTGACTTATAAATTTTTCATTTTTCTTTTGTTTTATTTGAAGTCAAAGGAAATAATTGAGTTTACCCACCATGCTCATCTCAAATTTTCCTTGCATAGTTTTAGTAAACTCTTGACAAAAAAAAAAAAAACTCATTAATAGCACCAAAAATAATATCATCAATTTAAACTTTCAGACTTAAAATATCTTTGCCTTTGTTTTTGATGAAGAGAGTTTTATCAACCTTGCTTTTATTAAAATTGTTTTTGATTAAGAAATTTGATAAAGTTTCATATCATGCTTTAGGAGCTTGTTTTAACCCAAACAAAGCTTTTCTTAATCTAAAGACATGATTTGGAAAAGTAAGGCTTTCAAAACCGGAAGGTTATTCAACATACACTTCTTCATTAATTAGAGCGTTAAAAAAAACACTGTTAACATCTATTTGGCATAATTAGAAGTTCATATAACATGCAAAAGCTAAAAGCATTCTAACAGCCTCTAATCTAGTTACTGAGCAAGTCTCATCATAATTCGTTTCTCTTGACTACATCCTTTGACAACTAACCTAACTTTTTTTTTTCTAATTAAGGCTACATTTTCATCCATTTTATTCTTAAAAACCCATTTAGTGCCTACAATTGGATAATCATTGGGCCTAGGATCTAACTCTCATATTTGACATCTCTCAAATTGATTTAATTCTTCTCGCATGGCTAGTGTCCAATAATCATCATTTAATGCTTCATCAATGTTCTTAGGTTCAATTTAAGAAATAAAGGCAACGTACTTAAAAACATTTTTAATTTTTGCTCTAGTTCTTATCTCATGAGCAGGATCACCAATGATCTTACTTTCATCAACTTCTTTCCTTACCATTAGATAAGTAGGCTCATTTTCTTCAAAGACTTGCTCAATTTGTTGCTTTTTTTCATATGATGCTTCTTCAATTTCTTTGGATCCTTCTTGGTTGAGATTGAGTTCTTCAATTTACTCTTGATGGATACCTATATCATCATCAAAATCTTCCTTTCTAGGAGGTGAATTGGAATCATAAAAAAAAATATATATTGACTCTTCAACAACCAATGTTCTTTTATTGAAAACTTTGTATGCTTTAGAAGTTAAAGAGTATCCTAAAAAGATTCCTTCATCACTTTTAGTATCAAATTTTCCTAGACTCTATTTTCCATTGTTTAGGTTAGACTTGGTAATTTTAGACACAACACGTTAACAAGACACGAGAAGACACGAGGTTAAACAAGTTTGGGTTTAGTCTTAACGTGTTTCATGTCTAATTGTGTCTGACACGTTTAAGACACAAAAATTTATGTGTTTTAACGTGTCAGACACAAGTAACACATTTAAAACACATTTAAACACGTTTAATTAATCGTGTTATCATGTTTAAATGTATAAACGTGTTTAATCATGCTATCATGTTTAAACGTGTATACATGACACGTTTATCAACTTATTAAAAATTAACAGTCAAAGACAATTTTAGCCTTACTTAAATAATTTTAAACAATTATTTTATTAAGATTTTTAAATTTTTTAAAGATAATAATGTAATTATGTCATACCTAAACCCTAATTTTAAATTTTGTTTTGTTATATTTGATGTTATTGTTATTTTGTTTTATTATAATTATTTTTATAATTATTGATTTTAAATTTAAATAATAAAATTATATTTAATTATAAATATTTTTATTTAATCGTGTTATTAATCGTGTCGTGTCATATATTGACATGTTCAAACGTGTTAATCGTGTCGTGTTACATGATTATTAAACATATACGTGTATATGTTTCAAATTTAAAACACAAATAATATTTGTGTCATGTTTGTGTTTAATCGTGTCTGACACGTTTAAGACTTAAAACCATAAATTGCCAAGTTTAGTTTAGGTGGCTTTTGGTACAAGTAATGTGATTGCAGGGAAAATAATATTGCAGTGTTTGGTATATAAGCAAAGTAATAATTAACATGTAAGACAGATAAAATTGCAGCGTTTGGTTTACATGTACTCTACAAGGAATGTAATGTCATTTTCCAAAATTGTCCCTATTTATTAAAATGTAAGTTTAATATACTTGTATCTTTTATTGTTAAATTTAATATAGTAGAATCTTTAAATATATTTTTAATGTCATATATTTTATTTTTATTTTTTATTATAATCTTATATTTTTTATTTTCATCTCTTAATATAACTTTCTATATTATATATTTTATTTTAATTATTTTCTTTTAAAAGATAATATAAATTTCATTGATAGTCCCATGACTACTGAGAATAATAAAAAGACATTCTCGAAATCTATATAAAAAACAAATTATAACATTATAAAATATTTTTAACAAAGTAATAAAGTTGAAAGGTAAAAATATCTTTAAAAATATTATAAAGTGCAATGCAATCGATTGCATTAGTTTTAGGTTGCAATCACATTACATCCATTGGCTATAATGTGATTGCATTGTAATCTTACATTACAGTGGTTTATTGCAAAACAAACATTGTAATGTAATTTAATTGAACACATTGTAGGGAATGTGCTCTCGTTTCCTTTTACCAAACGTTACCTTAGCACAAAACATTTACAACCAAATGGATGAAAACATGCAATGTTGGGCTTTTTACCTTGGTATAGCTCATTGGGTGTTTTCTTTAGTATTGGCCTAACCCCTATTTAGAATGTAGTATGATGTGTTAATTGCTTCAGCCCATAAATATCTAGATAAGTTATTTTCACACAACTTAGTTCTAGCCATTTATTCTAATATTCTATTTATTCTCTCAATTACTCCATTTTGTTGTGGAGTTTTAGCAGCTGAAAATTTATAACTATATCTTTTCCTATCGCATAAATCCTCTAAGCCTGTATTCTCAAATTCTTTTCTATGATCACTTCTAACATTAGTTATTGTATATCTTTTCTCATTATCAACCTTCTTGCAAAAATTAGTAATAGCATTTAAAGCCTCATCTTTTGTGGCTAAAAATAGTGCCCAAGTGTATGTAGTATAGTCATCTACAATCATAAAGCCATATGATTTTCCTCATAAACTAATGGTTCTAGTTGGTTTAAAAACATTTAGGTGAAATAGTTGTAATGGCCTAGAGGTTGTAACATCATTCGTTGATTTAAGTGAACTTTTCTTGTGTTAAAAATAGAGAATAACTCGATACCTTGATAACTCGGAACGATTTTTCATTAAATATTGCCAAGTGACATGAGAATAGCCATCAACAAAAGTAGCAAAGTATTTAAAACTAGACTTAGACACAATAAAACAAGGACCCAAAACATCAGAATGGACTAACTCAAAAGTGGACATAGCTTGCTTATTGACTCTAGAAACTGAAGGGAGACGATGATGTTCGGCAAACTAACATGACTCACAATCCAACAATGATACATTTTGAAATTGAGGACATAATTTTTTAAGGGAAGACAAAGAAGGATGTCTTAACTAACAATGCATCTCAAAGGGGGTCAATACACTTGAACAGGCAACAGATATTGGCACCTATGTGTCATGGTAATAGAAACCTCCAAACTCAAGACCTCTACCAATAATGCACTTCTTCATAAGATCCTGAAATAGACAATGCACCTCAAAAGGGGTTGTTGTTTGATTTTCTACCCACATAAGTATACGTATCGAAAAGATAATATAATAATGTGTAAAGTATCGTTCTCACAGTGAATTGTTTTAATTCCTATTGTTAAGTACTAAAATTGACACACCTTAATCTTATCCAAACAATTAAAATTATATTCAAAACTAATAAACTAATAAACTAAAAATAAAACTAATCTAAAATTTATTAGCAAATTTACTTTATTAAATTTAAGTGATTACCAGATGTAAGATCATGATGTCTCTCAATACTTCATCTGATTATTGTCTTTCTTTCTTAACTCAGTATAATGGATTAAGTTGTTAACCTAAAGTCTTAAATTATTTACAAGTCTCTATCGAGTTTCTCATAAAAATATCTTTTTCAATTAATTTACTATATGTCTATGCAAATTAAATTGAAGAAAGATTCATTAAATTCATGCTTTAATCTTGGCTACGCATGGCCTATAGGTGTATGTCTACCCTATATACAAATTAAATCATCTAATCAACTAAGTGCATTCGATCATAGGCTATTCTCTTCTAGGTCTACTTAAATCTCCTTCGTCAAAATTTAACTTAGGTTTCCAATTCAATCTAATTAGTGGCCAGTCAACTAGAAGCATTAAGAACATAATAAAATAAACAACTTAAATCCATAAAATATAGGCAAAAGAGAGATAAATAAATCAGACTGCATATTGAGTTCAATCATAATCTTCGATAAATAATTTAGTTCATCATCAAGTCACACATTATTATCAAAATAAGTTTAAACATTGAAACTAAACCAAGAAAAATAAAGAATAAAAAAACTCTAAGAGTGAAACTCTTGATCTCCAAATCTTCTTGAATCCTTCAATTTCTTTTCAGCTTTAATGAGCCTTTTTTCTTTTTAACGATTTTGTGGCTTGAATCTCAGTTGTCAATCTGGTGACTCATTCTCTTCCTTCTTAAAAGTCATTCAAAAGGTTGTTTTTTATAGGGCTTTGAAGTTAGGGCAAGTTGAGTGAAGAAAGAAGTCAATTCCAATCAAGATTTCTTCATCAGACTACGTGGGCCACGACCTGGACCAATTAATTAGCAGAAATCACAATTGTTTTAGGATTGTTGCAGTGCTTCAAATTTGACATGATTTTTTACCACTTTTTAGGCTAAACTAGGTGAAGTATAGACATAAAAATTGTAGCTTTTTTACTTAGCTTTCCAATGGTCCAACAATCATCTCATTCAGAGTTCTTAAAGAGGGTTATGGTTGAAATACCGAAACATATATAGTGAAAGTTTTCACCTCAAAATTGCTCTCATTCTTCCCTTGAAATTCTCCCTTCATTAAACACCTACAAAAACACAAATAAATTAGCAATAACCTATCTCAATCACATTAACACTAAATTAAGCATAAAATTAATTAAAATTAGATTGACTCACCTAAAATAACTAACTTAAAATAATTTAAATAAAACTTATTAATTTCTATGCATTATTACAAGAACTAAGTTAAATTACTATCAAAATTAAGCCAAAATAACTCTATATCATAGAGTTATCACTTCCTCGAACTTAATATTTTGCTAGTCTTCGAGCAAAAGGTAAAAAGAACTAACTTATGAGAATCAAATTCAGATAGCGAAAACAAAATAAATATATTTATTTCTACTAGAGATAAAGTGCACCAACTTAATGATTTCCTCATAATTTGCTCAAAAGTATATCTATCAATCATTAACTTACGGAAAAATATAGGCATCATTTAAATTCATGTTTCAATTCCAATGCAAGAACATTCTCGAATGGATTTTTGTGTGTGTGTAAAATCTTTTACCAAGAATATTAAGATATCCAAATGAGTTTAAAGAAGTACAAATTTCTAATTAGTACTAAATTCCATAGGTTTACTTCATCTCTCTCTCTCCACTAATATAGACTAACACCAAGCTAGGGATCAATAGGACTTTAATAAGCTTGTAATGTATGGTTAGGGTCAAGGTAGGATAAGAGATATTAATGTGGCTCAAACCACCCTAAGCACTTAATTATTCTACGACCTATATATAGAGCTCTATTTTCCTTCCCACAGTATATCTTTTCGTCCACATTTGGACTTTTCTTTTATTCAATACATTTGTTTTTTACAATTTCACACCCCCAAACTTATTTTCTTTGTATTGTAGGTAGTGCGGTGATTTTTAAAATCTTGAACTTTTTCTTTTTTTTTTTCACATCAACATCACATTTCTACCTTTTCTAACATTTAGCTCAATTTAAATTTCCTAAAACAATATACATGCTTAGGACTGAAGGTTGTAAAATTGAAAATTTTATTTTAAGGCTAAGCTCAATTATTATGTAGTTAAACAAAGAAAGGGGAAATTAGGCTCAACAGGGTACACTAGGGATACAAATTTAACAAGGTTCACTTTTTAGGCTCAAATGGTCAAGAAACGACCTAAATCATCTCCCTAACTAAGTATTGCCTAGGATTTTACCTCAAGAGAAAATCAAGCAAATTCTAGAATTCATGACATAATCTAAAATTCATATCAATATAATCATTCTCTAGATATTTAGAATAATTCAAAGTAAAAGATATAGTGCTCAAAATTGCGAAAATCATATTCTAACAATGATACTCAGCGACAGAATCTAGCATGAATCCAAACAAAAACTTTATTAACCTAAAGTTAAGAATTCAAAACAACTAGTTATCATCATCAGATAGGGGAATTATTGAAAAAAAAATTAGCACAACTTTACATTAGATTCCTAAAATTAGAGCAAGTAATAAATTAAATTACTAACTAATCCACATTATTTAAAAATCTAAATACACATGCAAATTAAATCTACAGCTTCCACAAAATATTTACCACCAAAAAAATAAATAAATTGACCCCCCCAAACTTAATCTAAACATTATCCTCAATGTTAGAAAAAAATAAAGAAAAGGCAAAGAATACTCCCCTGATGGTTAAATGAGTCTGAAGAAGCTATAATCTTTGTTCTTTTTCTTATCGTCATTTTCCTCATTGTCACTTGTGGGAGGATTTTTTTTTAGTACAAAAAGAAAAAAATAGAGATTAATGTAAAAATAAAACAATTGAAACAAAAGATAAAGAAAACAAAAGTTTGAAGTAAGATTAGGAATGCTTGTTATTAATATTAACAAGAAAGAATTAAAAATCAATTCCCCAACAATGGCACCAAAAACTTGTTGTTCAATTTTCTAACCATGCAAGTATACTATCGAAAAGATAATATAATGATGAGTAGAGTATCGTTCCCACAAAGATTTGTTTTAATTCCTATTGTTAAGTACTAAAATTGACACACCTTAATCTTATCCAAACAATTAAAATTATAATTGAAACAAATAAACTAATAAACTAAAAATAAAACTAATGTAAAATCTATTAGCAAATTTACTTTATTAAATTTGAGTGACTACCAGACCAAAGATTATGATGTCCTGCAATACTTCATTTGATTATTGTCTCTTTCTCTTAATTCAGTTTAATGGATTAAGTTGTTAACCTAGAGTTCTAAATTATTTACAATGTCGAGTTTTTCATAAAATATCTTTTCCAATTAATTTATTATATGTCTATACAAATTAAATTAAAGAAAGATTCATTAAGTTCGTGCTTTAATCCTAGCTACGTATGGCTTCTAGGTGTATGTCTATCATATATGTAAATCAAATTACCTAATCAACTAAGTGCATTTGATCATACGCTATTCTATTCTAGGTCTACCTAAATCTCTTTTGTCAAAGTTTAACTTAGGTTTCCAATTTAATCTAATTGGTGGCCAGTTAACTAGAAGCATTAAGAACAAAATAAAATAAACAATTTAAATCCATAAAAAATAAGAAAAAGAGAGATAAATGAATTAGATTGCATATTGAGTTCAATCATAATCTTAGATAAATAATTTTGTACATCATCAAGTCACACATTATCATCAAAATAAGTTTAAACATTGAAACTAAATTAAGAAAAATAAAGAATAAAGAAACTCTATAAGTGAAACGGTTAATCCCTAAATCTTCTTGAATCTTTCAATTTCTTTACAACTTCAATGAGCTTTTTTTTTTTCAACGATTTTGTGGCTTGAATCTCAGTTGTCAATCCGTTGACTCATTCTCTCCCCTTTTAAAAGTCATTTGAAAGGTTATTTTTATAGGGCTTTGAAATTAGGCCAAGTTGGGTGAAGAAAGAAGTCAATTCCAATCAGGATTTCCTCATCAAACTACGTGGGCCACTACCTCAACCAATTAATTAGCAGAAATCATAATTGCTCTAAGACTGTTATAGTGCTTCAACTTTGACATGATTTTTGACCACCTTGTAGGTTTAACTAAGTGAAGTGGTAAACATGAAAGTTGTAGCTTTTTTCTTAGCTTTCTAATGGTCCAAGAATCATCTCATTTGGAGTTTTATAGAGAGATTTATGGTCGAAATACCGAAACATATGCAACGGAAGTTTGCATTTCAAAATTGCTCTCATTCTTCCTTTAAAATTCTTCCTTTATTAAACACATACAAAAGTACAAATAAATTAGCAACAACCTATCTCAATCACATTAACACCAAATTAAGCATAAAATTAACTAAAATTAGATTGACTTACTTCAAATAACTAATCTAAAATAATTTAAATAAAACCTACTAATTTCTATACATTACTACAAGAACTACGCTAAATTATTATCAAAATTAAGTTCAAATAACTCTATATCATAGAGTTATCATGGGTCAATACACTTGAACAAGCAATGGATCTCAACACCTGTGTGTCAATGTAGTAGAGACCTTCAAACTCATGACTTCTACCAATAATTCGCTTCGTCATAAGATCTTGAAATAGATAAAGATCGAGAAAGAATGAGATATAACAATTCAAGGCATAAGTGAGTTTACTAACAAAGATTAGATTAAAAGAAAACTTGGTAGATTTAAGACATTGGACAACAAAATTGATGGAATTGGATTAACAGTTACAGAACCAAGAACACAAGAGTTTGATCCATCTGCTAAAGTAATATTAGAGGAGGTTGTATGTAATTGGAAAGTGGAAAATAAATTCGAATTACTTGTCATGTGATCTAAGGCAGCAGAATCAATGACAAATTTGGATAATGTGGAAATAAGACATGTAGTAGAGTTACCTAACTCAGCGATAGCCATGACAAAAGAAGGAGTGGATTTTAACGATTCTTGGTACAAGAGAATTAGGTAATTCATTAGCAGAAACTATAAGTCTTATAAGAAAATGAAGTATTAGAAGCTACAACATTTGCTAACTAACCTCATTAAGACTTATTTTCGAGTTTCTTATAAAACGCTTTGTATGGCCTGACTTATGACAATAATAGCACACAATTCCTCTTAACTCCTAACTACGACTATCAACATCTTGGTTAAGATTACCCGTTCCCCCTTCTCTATTACTACTCCTATTATTCTGAGGACTTACAAGAGCATTGTAATTAATCTGTGCCAACGTGGAGTTGAAGGTTTTTGTATGAAGTACTCTCGTAAAGGTGTCATGTAGGGAGAAAATCTTGGAACAAAAAAAATATAAGATTTTACAGTTTTAAGCTTTAGAGAAAGACTTGTAAAAAAACTCATAACCGCCATTTGCTCCCATTGAGCCTACTAAACTTTCACATTAGGACTAAAAGGCAATAGAACATTAAGCTCCTCATAAAATTTTTAAAATCCATAAAATAGGTTGTGAAAGACCTATCTTGTTTCTCTGCATGATAAAATGCTTTACATACCTCATAAATAGGAGAGATATTCCTTTTTACCAAAATACAAAAAATCTAAATAATCCATCAACTTTTTAACAAACTCATAATGATTAATTAGACTAATAATCTCACTATTAATGGAATTTTGAATTTGTAAGAACAACTATGCATCTTCCCTCATCCAGTTTTGCCTTGTATTATCAGTAGAAGAATTATTAGTAATATAATCATCCTTATCGATGCTTATTAAATAAACCTGGATTATCCTACTCTAATACAGTAATTAAAACCATTAAGTTTATGCTCTGTGACCTTTGTCATCACAAAAATCACATCAATCACTATCATTGATTTTTTCTCTAGCATAAACTCTGTCGTCTTAAAAACCCAATAACAAAACCCAACATGAGTACCAAACTATCTTGTTGAAACCTTTCGGCTTAAAGATCATAAGAGAAAATCAAAGTGAAAATCTCCTACAGTTAGCCTTCACGTGCTGACGTGTAAAACAAAATCAGAAACTAAAAGTGGCATGTGACAATTACTCGCAAGGACTCTAGTGGCAGGATTTTAGGAAAAAGTTGATCAGCAAGTGGATCTCTTCCTAGTGTTGTTTGTGATATTAGATTGTCACCCTATATTGGTGACCTAGGTTTGGGTTCATAAGAGATACTAAGAACTCTGTTACAAAGGAAACAAATTTGCCAAACCTGGCTCTAATACCATGTTACTTAGGAAAAAAAAACTCAGCATTTTTCATTCATAATACATCATCTATATATAGAACCTAAACATCTTTAAAATAAGAAAAAAATAAAAAAATAAAATCCCTATAATTATGATGATTCTCAATCTCTATAATTATGATAATTTTTAATTTTTATAATTATGTTAATTAATAAAGGAATATTTATAGATTTCTTATTGTATAACAAAGACATTTTACAAATAAAACATTTTTAATTTGAGATGAATAATTTTTACTAATTGTACCAATACTTTCTATGTAAGATTTTGAGTCATCTCTAAAAATCACATTTTTTCTTTTTTTTTTGTTTTAATTCTTTGAATGATTCTTTGTTCCCGATCATGTGTCTAGAGCATCCACTATCAAGGAACCACATTCTTATTCCTTGTGCTCTTGATTTTAAGCATGTATGTTCAACCTACAAAGAGAAAATTTAAATTTTTTACTTTGGTACCCAAACTTTCTTGGGTCCATATGAGTTAGTGCATTTGGTTCATTTTGGAACCCACTCCAAATTTACTACCTTGCCATGTAAAGGTTTGGTTCCTTTTGAAACCCATACACTCTTGATAACTTTTCCTCTATATATAGTGATTCTCAAAAGACAAAAATAAATTGAATTTCTCACTTTTTGGCAGCAAATGCATCTAGTGAATGAACCATGTTTTTCATTTTCTTTGATAAAGAAATTCTTTAAATGAGTTTATTTTTGAGTGCTATTAAAACCTAGTCCTTCTTTAATCAGAGAATGCTCATTGTGTTTCAAGCATGTCATTCAATTTTTGTTGACTCATGTGAAATTTTGAAAATGAATAATGCAAGTTTTCATTTTTCTTTTTCAACTCATTTCTTTCAATTTCCAAATTCTTACCTATGCTTTCTAGCTTTCTACTTTAAGTTTGGATATGATGCTCTTATATTTCAATATCTTTTCTTCAAATTCAAAAATAATATCATCATACGCATTTTATAGTTCATCAATTGAATATGAGTTCTCATCTAAAGTATATGAGCAATAATCATAAGAAGTAGAGCATACCATGGAGTCTTCAAGTGCCATTAAGCAAAGGTTGGCAAATTCTTCTTTATTTTGAGAATCATCATTATCGCTTTGTGTAGTAACCATTGCTTTTTGCTTGAAGTTCTTTGAGGAACTCTTTTAGTTTGGGCACTTATACTCAGTGTGTCCTAATTTTTTACACTCATAACATATCAAGTGATCTTTGCTATGTTCTCCCTTGGGCATATCTCTTCTAAAAGGTCTTCTACCTCTATAGTTCTTTCTCATAAACTTATTAAACTTTTAGTTAGCATGGCTATGTCCTCATCCTCCTCACCATCATCTCCCATGCTTCTATTTTCTTCCTCAATTGTGGATTTTAATGTAATTCCCTTTTTCTTAGTGTCTTTTTTCCTCTCATCATCTCTCTTACTTTCATGTTTTAAGGTCATGTCATAGATGAGTAGTGATCTTAAGAGCTCTTTTAATTTGAAGTTGTTTAGGTGTCTTGCTTCCTCAATGGTTGTCACTTTTGGTTTTCATGATTTTAATAAGCTATAGAGTATCTTCTTAATTAGTTGAGAATTTGAAAAATATTTTCCTAAGGCTTTTAATCCACCAACTATTTTTTGTGAATCTCTCAAACATTTGGTTTATAATCTCACCCTCATTTATTTGAAATAATCATAGTCATGTGTACACAATCCTATTTTGGATTTCTTAACTTGGTTTTTTCCCTCATTAGTGGTTTTTAAGGTATTTCAAATTTGCTTTGCGATTTCACACATGGCTACCTTGTTAAATTCACTAGCACTAAAGGAGCAAAGAAAAGTGTTGTAAGCCTTATAATTTGTTTGTATCAATTTTTTTTCTTTATCATCCCACTTTCTCCTAATCTTAACAATTATCTTTCCATCTACTTCCTTATAAAGGACATGGAGACCATCTAAAATGACATTCCAAACCTCAAGATCCATAGATTAAATAAACATTTTCATCTTTTTTCTCCAATAAGGGTAGTTTGTACCTGAGAACATTGGAGGTTTTTGAATTGAATGTCCCTCACCAAGAACAATTGCGGTGATATCCATCTTGATGTGTTGAGCTTTGCTTTTAAATCACTCACGGTTGTTAGACTTGCAAGGTTGAGCCCTAGCTTTGATACCAATTGCATGACCTTAGATGCTACCACTTCGCTCAAAACTAATTGGTGATAAGAAGGCGCATACTTTAGCTTTATATTGCATTTAGCACACAAGCATCCATGGCATTTAATTATAATTCAGCCAACACTTGAACTTCTGCTACGGGATAATTGTTGCCAATACCTTGACCAACAAATCAAACCACAAATTAAAGGTTAAACCAACGATAATAAAAAACATGGGAAACAAAAGGAAGGAAATACTTGAAAAGGGTGGGTACGGCAGTGAAGTTCTACCACGCAAATTGGTGGAATCAATAGTGAAGTTCTATCCTACAAATTGGTGGAAACAATGACAGAGTTTTACCTTGCAAACCAATAGAATTGGGGGCTGAAAGAGTAGCTTAGATGACGGAGAGCTTGGGTCTACCATTATTCACAATCAGGTAGTGGTCAAGGGGTGGGGATGGGCTCTGGAGGCGTGGGTTGTGAAGGGTTAAGGTTGAGAGAGGCAAAGAAAGGAGAAGAAAAAAATGGGTGGGAAGGAAATTAACTCTATTAAATAATTAAAATTACTAACGAAATTACCGATATAATTTTTTGTCAGTAAGCATGATTGATGTTTGATTGACATATGGCCATACTTTTCTCAACGAAAAATCTATCAGCATTTTGAAAACACTCATCGATATCTTGCTGGCATTTAGGTTAGTAGCTACTGATTGAAATTCTATTGGTAATTTCGTTTTTATGTTTCAAACCCCTAACACTTCATTTTCCAGTTATCGACGAAATTAACAACAGATAATTCTTTTGGCAAGCGTGATTGACATTTGATTGACGTTTGAGTTTACTTTTCATGGTTGATGGAATTTTTGTGGGTATTTTACAAATTTCGTTGCTATTTTCTAACCCCAAACACTTTATTTTAAATTTTTCAACAGAATTAGCGATGGCCATTTCCATTGGAAAAGGTGATTGACGTTGGAGTTTACCTTTCCCCATTGACGAAAATTCTATCTCCATTTTTTAAATTTTCTTTGTATTTTTGTTGCAATTGCTGATGAAAATAGCATTGGATGATTTCGTTGGCAACCATGATGGACATTTGAATGTACCTTCTTGATTGACGAAAATTTCATCGCCATTTTTGAAAATTTTGTCGATAAACTACTGAACTTTCGCAAAGTCATTTTCGACTGATATTTTGTAGGGATATTTCATCGATATCTCTGCCAATACCTTCTATCCTTGCAAATGTAATGCATCAATAGTCTTTGCGCTAATTGCTGTTATTACCCGCCAAATAAACACCAATCGAATACTGTCAAAAATTGTTCCATCAGAGTTTGTTGTCAGTATTCCGTCGGTGCTCTACCAAAGAATTGCATAGATACTATTCATAAAAAATTCATCAACAATTAGTTGGCATTTAACAATAGAGTATTACAAACGAACACGATTCCATTGATGAAGCTCAAATTTTTTATAGTGAATAAGAGTGGGACACAGAGTAAACTTTATTTACTTTTTTAATTTAATCTAAAAAATTCAAAAATCCATTCTTGCACACCCAATCTTGTTATAAATTCAACCTTTCTTCCTTTGACTTTTAACTTCCATTGATTGATACTCTGATTGCTAAATGACATGAATATTATTCAATACTATATTGGAATAGCCTAAATAACACTTAATAAAATCTAAATGTTATTCTAAGTGTTAGTGTTCAATCAATGTAAGAGTCAATGTCTTACCAATTTCATTTTATTCAATACAAAAGGAGATGGTGGCATAATTTCATTAATGGTCACCTCCATGGTCAAATACCATTGGACATGGATCAATGCTCATGTGACAATTGATCTCTACATATACTACTTTTTTCTTTATTTTTCTTTTATTTTTCATTCCTGCCCTAATATTATTTTGGCACAGGATGGGCAATGGTCAACCTTGGCCGACATCACACCTGGTAGGGACTAATTTAGCCTCAACTGGTCCTACTAGAGCTACCAAGGACCAAAA
Organism: Theobroma cacao; assembly: GCF_053813885.1. Taxonomy (NCBI): domain Eukaryota; kingdom Viridiplantae; phylum Streptophyta; class Magnoliopsida; order Malvales; family Malvaceae; genus Theobroma; species Theobroma cacao. Next base: position 17,266,767 of record NC_142639.1, on the reverse strand, counting down.
TTTCTGCTCCTTGAATCCGTATATACAAGTAGGGCTGTGCAAACGGGTAGTTCGGTTAATTCGGTTACTGGATATCCAGTAACCGAACTAACCGAACTCCTATATAAAACTAACCGAAACCGAACCAAAGTAAAAAACTAACCGAACTAACCGAAATCGAACTAACTCGGTTAGTTCGGTTCGGTTATCAAAAATCGAACTTAATAATTTTTTTTTTATAAAACAAAAAATTATTTATTTTCATTAGTAACCTGTACATTTGCAAAAGAAGGCAAAACAAAAGAATTGCTAATAATGTTATTTACTCTCTTTCGGCACCTCTTTACTCCCAAATAGGGCTTGTGTGACAAAATATATGAAACAAAGGTAAAGTCAACTTTAATACAAACACAAAAATGTACATATTTAGGGCACGAAAGGTAGAGTCAACTTTAATGGAGACACAAAAATGTCCAATACCCTAAAAGTTCCTACAACTCCCCTGAATATATTTAAGAAACAGAGCAAGAAATATCCCACAGCAGCACAACTATAACCAAAAATCAAGGAAAGATGCTGCACTTTTACAACAATTCAGATATGCAAAAAGAAAAAAGGACCTACATCATTTCGATCCTTATAAATTTCAACATAGTAGAAAAGCAAAAGATCCAACAACAACAAGAACATCCAACAACTAACAACTATCATTACTGTCATGATAATTAAACATACAAAACAACAACAGAAGGGGGTTCAGATGGAAGGAAAGATGCAGGAGACAAGAGTGGTGCAACAAAGGGAAGTGCAATAGCAGGTGCTTGGGTTGGATTTTCAGCAGCAACCTAAAATATAAAATTCAAGAATAAAGACTATCAATAAAGACTATCAATAAAGGCTAAACTTTTTCAAGAATACAATAATATAAAATTGTTAATTTGATAAATATTTAAGAGTATATTTATCAAGTACTAAACCTTACTTGATTACCTTAAAGATTATCAAGTACATTGTCCACTGCAATCTTTAACAACTCTACAATACATAAACAAGAATATAAGAAATAAAACAATAACATATTAAAAATTGAAACAACAAAAACGAAATGATGATATAAATAAAATACTTACCTTCATCAACTTTCTCAAGCTCTGCCAAATCATTCTCAGTGTCATGAAGATAATAGGAAGGTCCACGTTGCCAATCTTGAGCACAAATAAGAGCTTGCACCATCTTAGGCATTAAAGAACTCTTATATGCATCAAGCACACGACCACCGGTGCTAAAAGCTGATTCCGAAGCAACTGTGGATGGAGGAATTGCTAAAACATCACGAGCTAGTAGGGCAAGAGTAGGATACCTATGACTATTGAGTTTCCACCAAATGAGAACATCAAAATTGTCACGACCCGGAACCTCCCTCAGGCCCATGACAATCGCCGCGACGTCCCGATTGACACTCATTATCCGGAATGCCAACCGAAATCCCGCAAGGCTTACATATCAGTTTCTTTCCTTTCCTGTGAGCAATCATTGTTAAATATCGAGTTTTTAGAGAATATATACTATTTTAGATCAAAAACAATCAAAATAAAATTTTCGCCACACAAGGGTATTTTGGTCATTTTTTTCTCAAAAATTTCGAAACTGGCTAAAACGTAATATACAAGTACAAAACACATAATTCATATTCAAAATGAGTTTAAAAGTCTAAAATCTTCATTTAAAACGAAATTACGGTTATTTGAATATAATAAGAAAATAAAAGAAATATTAAGGAAAATATTCTATTTTCTTATAAAACAATATTTATAGAGTTATACGTGAATAATTTTTATAGCGTAAAAGCTAAATAAATTTATTCATACTGAAATACAGTAAGCCAAAATATTTAATTTAATTTACAATAACAAGAGGGCCCCCGAATAAACAAAAGTAAAGAGGATTGTGAACCTACGGTTTGGAAAATGCAGATCCAATGGTAGTCCTCGATGAGATCAGCTATCTACAGTCTATACTGAACCTGAAATGGGTGGAAAGGAGTTGGGTGAGATTTTGCAATCCCAATGAGTAAACAGACATTATCATAAATATCTAAAGGTGAGTAAAATGGAGGCAAGTTTAAACAACAAATTTCAACCCATTTCATAATGTTTTCAATTTATTTTTTAAACTATAAAATATTTGTAATTTACTAAAACAATTGTTAAGGCTTATGTCTTTTATTAAAACAAGGCTCAAGCCAAAACTAATCCTCGGGGATACCTTGGTCGAGATATCTAACCGAGTCCGCCAAGGGTGTTAAAATATTCACACGTGAAACACATTTTTATTTTTAAAAACCAGCCGTTCCTTGGCGTTGGCCGAGTTACACATTCACGTGAGGGTTCGACGTGAAGTGAGCTCTAATACTACCCCAGGAGTTACCCTCCTCGCCTCTACAACCGGAGTAACTATATAACTGGGTTTACCGTGCCCCTCTAATAGGCAGTCCACGGAAACCCGTCACTGCAGTGACTAACCCACCAATTTTAATAAAATTTCGACAGTATAACGTGGCTTTTATTTATTTATCCAGCCTGCATAGTAAAAACAACTTACATAAATTTCCCAATGCATTCACAAAATATAGCCACGTATACTCATTTCTCATAAGCCATTCCTAGGAAAATATATATTTTTCAAGTAATTTACAGCCTCCAATTACTCAATTTCATAATCAATATAATATATTTTTATTTGTCACATTTATTCCTAAAACATCAAAAATCTCGTTTTAATCTCGTTCTCATTTCATAAAATACATAAAGGGTATTTAAAAATAAACTCTAGATAATTTACAATAATAATAAGTTTACTCACCGTTTGTACAAACTAAAAGCTTTCTAAGCGCCCCGATCACTACTCGTCGGGTACGACTTCTTTGCCTTTTTTGGAAGGCTCTCTTCTTAAACACATTACAAAAATTTACACAATTCATCACATTGATGCTAAATCACTATATAATTAACTTAAATCCTATACTAATGCATGGTATGAAATGCAATAGCCTAAAACGGCTTAAACGCGGAATTAACCTATTTTTGGCACTTTGCCCGATAAATTACTAACGCGCTCCATTTTAGCTCTAAATCTTCCCATTCTCTCTCCAACATTTCTAACCATTAAATATCAGCCAATAACCTTCTAAAAACAACAAAATCAGCTCACTCCCTTCCTTGGAAAATTCGGCCAAAAATGGAACATTAACTCGGTTAATTTTCTATTTTGTTCTTCTATCACGTTTAATCGTTTTTCATCATTTTCTCTTCATTTTTCTTAGAATAAAATCAATTCATCATCATTGTACAGCATTGAGCATCCAGCCAAGAGTGGGTATTGTGAAAATTTAATGATTTCTTGCCCAATTTAATTTCTAAACACATTTAACTAACTAAAACTATCAATTTAACTAAAAATCAAAACCTAAAAATTTCAATTTCTCTCCCCTAGAATTTCATCCAGGCCTTGATATCACTTTTTGATCTCTCTCCTCAAGCATGCTAAATGGAAATAAAGGCATAGGAAAGGTAGAAATCAAGCTAAAATCGAAAAATCTTACCGTTAGACGCGTAAACGGTAGAAAACCGCGAATTCCCCTTTGAATTTTCTTGTTTCTCTTTGGTTTTTCTTTTTTTCTTCCTTTCCTCTCTATTTCCTCTCTTGTTCTTCCTTATGGCCGGCCATCACTTAAAATTTGGCTTTAAATGGGCTGACTTTTCATTAAAATAATATTATATCATTTTAAAAAATGCCACATGTCACTTTCCCATTGGCCCATTTTTAAAATTTCATCCATTTGTTTCTAAATTTTCACCATACACTTGTCTCATATATTCATAGCTTAGATAAAATTCTCAGACTCATCCAAAGTCTCGGTGGAGTAATTTTTGAAATTTACACTTTTGCCCCCGTAAAAGTCAAAAATTACATTTTTGCCCCAAAAATTGAAAAATTGCCCATAGACATATTTTTCATCCCTTATACTCATAGCATTCTCCAATTTGTCAAATTTGATCTAAATTCTCTCAAAATCTCAAATTTTATCCGTGGGTGGCAACATTACGATTTTGCCCCTACACTCCAAAAATCCCCGGAATTAAACTTTTTCACTTCCTATCATTAAATTATACTCCAAATAGTTAATCTTGGTCAAAAATTTTACTCCATGATCAAATTATTATCTTAGGTGGCAAAATGACGATTTTACCCTTGAATATCAAAATTTCTAATTTTACCCCAAATGAACCCTCGAACTCCGAACAATCATTTTTAGTCATTCCTGGACTATAAAATATTAAATTTCATCCTAAAATTTCTATTTGAACTAGTTCGAGGTTAAATCAATTTAAGTGTACCGTTAGGTACAATATCGGGTTTCGTCTATTCTTAGGTGCTTTTCTAGCGTAATAACATGCTACTCAATGCATGTATGTCATGACATGTATTTATAGGGTCGGGTTTTACAAAAATCATCACTATCGGTTGCATTAGGCTCATTTAAATTCAAATACTTCTCCAATTCAGACTTATCCTCTTCCCTACCAATTGCAATCTTATATCTCTTAAATTTATTCAGAAGAGCAACACTAGCACTGAAGTCAACATCATCATTAAATTCTGAAATTTAGCTCACTTGGGATTGGCTATTATCACCAACTTTCTCAATAGGAGGTTGTACATTTTTCTGGTATTCAACAAGCAACTCTTCCATTATTTTCTTCAAACTCACACAAATCGATGAAGCCTGCTCATTCGAATACATTTTCCTCAAACAAAACTCCACAAATACAAGTTTTTTCCTTGGATCAAAGAACAGAGGCAACATAAAGCAACTTATTCATTTTTTCTATATTTCCCCAATACTTATCAAATTTCTCTTTCATTTTCTTTGCCATTGTTTGCAACTCAACATCAGGATGCCTTTGTCTATCTCTCATAATGCAATAAATACCACAAATATCATCAAGAAAAGTATTAATAGTGGCATAAGAAATACCTGAAACTTTTACTGTGAGTGTGTAAAAATGTTTCAAGAAAAGATTCAACCTCCTAACATTTTCCCAATCTTCATGTTCAGGTATCCCATTTCCCATCAACAAATCAGTTCTATATTGAGAATCAGCTTCCTCAAATAAAGTAAAGGCTTCTTCAAACTTTTGAGCTGTTTCTAACATCAAGTAAGTAGAGTTCCATCGAGTACTAACATCCAAACACAACAAATTTTTTGATTGAATATTTGCAGACTCAACACATTCCTTAAACTTTGCTAACCTAGCAGGTGACTGTCTCACATATCTAACTGCCCCTTTGATACAAGCAATTGAATTATTCATTTCCTTTAATCCATCAGTGACAATGAGATTAATGATATGTGCAATGCATCTCATATGTAGGAATTTGCTTTCTAAAAAGCTATTTCCTAAAAAGTTCAATTTTTTCTTCAAATATGCTATTGCAATATCATTGGAACTAGCATTATCAACAGTAATAGTGAAAACCTTACTAATCCCCCAATCACGCAAACATTTATCAATCATTTTTCCAATGGCCTCACCTTTGTGACTATAAATGGGACAAAAGTTTAAAATTCTCTTGTGTAATTTCCAATCATGGTCTATAAAGTGAGCCGTAAGACACAAATAATTCTCTCTTTGAATTGATGTCCATGTGTCTGTGGTCAGAGAAACTCTAAAAGAATATGTTCTCAATATATACTTGAAATGGTTCTTTCCATCAACAAAAATGTTAAAGCAATCTCTAGCAACAGTCCATCGTAATGGCACAATAAATCTAGGACATGAAGTTGCCACGAATTCCTTAAATCCTTCCCCTTCTACAAATCTAAAAGGTAACTCATCTCTAATGATCATCTTAGCTAGAGACTTTCTAATGGCTTCTTGACTAAATTTTCAAGTTCCTATGGACCCATCCCCTGATTGAAAAGCTAACTCAGTTTGAGTAAAATCATTAGTAGAACTAGGAAACTTTTTGCAAGAATTCATGTGATTCTTCAATGAAGTTGTGCCATTTTATTTAGTATTAGCAGAAAGTACCCTATCACAATAATTGCATCTAGCTTTTTGTTCACCTTGATCATTGACGAATCTGGTGAAGTGTTTCCAAACTTCAGACCTCGGTGGAAGTGCTTTCCGTTTCTTAGAATTGACAGCATCACTTTCATTAGTGGAGATTATAGTTTGCTGTGTAGTTGGTGTTAGTGACGCTAACGGCATGGCAATAGGAGTAGATTGCGTAGCAACATTACTAGGAGTAGAAGTTGGAGCTAGATTATCACTTTCACTTGCCATTGAAATCTTCAACCTGGCACTCAAAAAAAATAATTAATTAGCAAATTTGTCATGATAACTTTTTGTTGGAAAAAATTAAATGCTAAAAAATTTGTAAAAGGAACAATGGGCTAAACTTAATTAATCAGCTTTACACCTTGAAACATAAGAAAAAGAAAATAATAGACTTTTTGCTTCTAATTGTCAAGAGCTTAAGTGTGTTCTAACTAAATGGTTGTCCATTGAATTCAAATGAGAAAATTCGACTTGTATTCAAAGATTAATTGCTCAAGGGAGCTTGAAATAGTAAATGAATATAAATGTCATGCCAATATTTTCATTTTAATATTGATGGAAGAAAAAATTAACATATGGTACTATCACATTCAATGAATCAAATTTGTGCTGATATTATATTGGAGGAAATTAAAAATAAATGTCATAGTTATTAAAATCAAAACATTAACTTTTAATTGTTTAGTAAATTTATTTAATCATACCATCTAATGAGTAAACAGTAATCACACTATCAATATTTTATTTTCTGAACATGTTGGAAACTTGGAATTGTTGAATGAAATGAGATTGAGCTTTTAACTATTAAGAATTTAATTTCTTATATGTAAAATCATTACTGTCATGATAATTTCTTAAATGAAATGAAAGAGCAAAACTTTTATACAATTATTGTCGACAAAATTTAATTTCTTAAATGTAAAATCCTTACTATCATGATAATTAAACATACAAAAGAATCAATCAAAATCCAACAAAAAAAATACAAGTAAAATTTTTCATAAGTTAAGAATCTCGGCCTTTTCAAGTCTGTTATTACATGTCTAGGCAACTTCCACAGGAAATTAATGCATTTGATGTCCGTTTGTGTAACTAACAACTATCATATCATGCATCCATCTCTCAAAGCCAGTTAAACACATATGGCAGATTAGTTCAATTTTTTACACTGAAAAACAGAGAATAGACATGTCTAATCATGACCGCCCTTCCTTGATTATCCATGTTTACAGATATTAACATAATTCTAGAAAATTATATTAACTATGATATTAACAAGTAAAATGGAAGAAAAAATTTGGCTAAAAATCCGATATTTACTTGTGAAAATGTAAAAACTTGATGGCTAGAGTCTTTCTGTCACAACCTGGAACTCCCCATCGAGCCCGTCACAACCGCCGCGAGGCCTCGACATACATTCTTCACCCCGAATGCCGATCGAAACCCCGCAAGGCTTAGCATCAACTTCCGCATCTCTTCGGTGAGCAACAATTATTAAATCTCACATTTAAAAAAAATCATAAGTCATTTTCAAATAAGAACAATAAAATATTATTTTCTGGCTCATAGGGGCATTTTCGTAATTGTTCGTCAAAAATCTCAAAACCTGCTAAAAATGTAGTAGGTAAGTAGCAAATATATATTTAATGATTTAAAAACAAAATAAGTATCTAAAACGTTCATTTGAAAGCAAATTGTTAACAACTAGTACTATTAAAAAATAATCAATAAAATATTTTATTTTCTCATAAAATAAATTTTTATAGAAATATTCGTAAATAATTTTTCGCACATGAAAGTAAAGTAAAAATTGTATGAATAGAAATACAGATAACCAAAATATAAGTTTTGATCTGCAATGACACGTGGGCTCCAATTGACCAAGAGGATGTAAGACTGTGAACTCTTACTTTTTATAATGCAGTTCCGAGCTTAATTCTCGTCCTACTCGACTATCTACAAACTGTCCTGAGCCTGAAAAATGTATAGGAAGAAGGGGTGAGATTTTATAATCCTAGTGAGTAAACAGATACCATCTAAAGTATCTAAAGCCGAGTAAATGGAGACAATTAAAATAAGTCATCATACTGTAATTTCATTACCTTTCAATTCATTTCAACCAAATAAAATCAATCCATATAAATCGAGTAATCAACTTGGCTTATGAATTTCTTAAAACTTTGGCTCGTGCCAAACTCATACTCGGTGATACCTTGCGCAGGGCATCCAACCGAGTCCGCCAAGGCTATTAAAATTTTATATACACTTAAAATATAATTTTAGTTTAAGAAAAATACAGTCGTTCCTTGGAGTTGGCTGAGTTCCCCTTCACGTGGTGGTTTGGCGTGAAGTGAACCCTAAGCTTTACCCCAGGAGATACCCTACGCGCCTCTCCGTTCGAGGTAATAATATAATGGAGTTTACCGTGCCCCTCTAATAGGCTGGTCCATGGAACCCCCTCTGCAGTAAATAATTAATATATACTCCACCAATTCAATAAAATTTATTCTAGCATGGCATGACAATTTATCGCAATCTAGCCTCTCAAGGCTGAATACATAGTATAAATAATTATAACACTAAAATCAGTTTAGCCATTCATGCTTATTTATTGTCATAAGCCATTCAATTCAAAACTATAAATTTGCAACACAAACTAGCAGTCTCCAATTACTCTATTTTCAAAACCAATATTCGATTTTCCAGAAAATTTATAAAATCATTTTATAAAATTACAATTTCTCTTAAAACATAGCAATTTACCATTTAAACTCATTTTTTATAAAATCACACAATTGTATAAAACTACTCTAGATAATTAAGACGATAATAAGTTTACTCACAGTATTAGGAGTAGAAATACTCCTATATTCCGCCCTCGGGTGCAGTCTTTTACCCGAAACAATTGACTCACCACTTATCCATAATCTATGACACAAAATTCAATAAATTGTGTCAATTTATCATAAATTATTTCAGGATCTTATCCATGCGTATGCACTAGATAGGATTTGAAATGTTTAAACAATCGCTTAATTGCGGTGTCCGACCTAACTCGCTTATACACGGTGTAAAGTCTTAAAATCTCCAATTCGACTCCAATTCCATCCATTTCAATTTCAATTATCCAATTATATCCACAATACCTCAATGACTGTGAATTTGGTCCAATTTATCAGTCTGGACTATAAATTACGCTTTTACCCCTAGTGGGTAAAAATTTCAATTTATTGCACCGAAAATTCCCATTTAATTTCCAACCTCATAATTCATCATTTTTCCACCCAATTCTCTTAAAATAAAGTCAACCTCATCCTCACATACCATTGGCTAGATTCGGCCTAGAGAAATTCATGGAGAAGATAAATATTTTTCTTGTTGTTTTACTTATAAACATGCTAAACTAACACTAAACACTAACATAGCTCAAAATCAAATTTATCTAACAACTTTCTCTCTCTAAACCCATATGACCAGAATTGAAATCATCCTCAAATCACATGATTCAACCATGAAAAATGATGGGAAATGCATGGGAAACGTAAAGCACAAGACAAATTTAAGAAATGTTACCTTTTTTCACTTGATTTTTGAATTTCCACCTATTTTCCCTTTAAATTTCTTAGCTAGGGTTTTATTTTCTCCTTTCTCTCTCTTGTTTCTTGCTTGGCCGAATGTTGAAGAAGAAGAATGGGTGGGCTGATTTTTTTATGCCTTTTTATTGTTTAATGAAATAATATTATTTTATTCATATTTTAAATATTTTATTAATTCATTTTTTTTCTAGCCATCCACTTGTCCTACTTTTTCCACCATGCATTCCCTTTGACTTATCCAAGTTTTAAGTAAAATTTCCAGATTTTTCCAAAGTTTTGGTGGAGCAAATTTTTTAAAATTACACTTTTGCCCCCGAACTTTTCAAAAATTACATTTTTACCCCAAAAATTGAAAATTTGCCATAATGCATAATTTTCACTCCTCATACTCATTTCACACTCCAAATAATTAAATTTGATCAAAATCCTTTGAAAAATTAAATTTTCGATGTCGGATGGTAAAATTACCATTTTACCCTTTTACTCCAAATTATACTGAAATTAAAATTTTTCACTTCTAAACTTCAAATCTTACTCCAATAAGTCAAATGGAGCCAAAAATATTTTCTAAAAATACCTTTTTTGTCCCCAGGTGGCAAATGACCATTTTACCCCTGGATAGCGAAAATTCTGGTTTGACTCCAAATTGATCCTCAAACTCCGAATCGTCATATTAAACCATTCTGGGACTTTAAAATTCTTAAGTTCATCGTGAATTCTCTATTTGATCTAGTTCGAGGTTTAAATCAACTTTATTGTACCTCTAAGTACAATACCGACTTTTGTAAATTTTTCAAGACTCTCTTAGCATATAAACATGCTATCCACCACATGTATGTCATGACAAATATTTCTGTAGAGTCGGGCTTGTCATCTTCTCCCCCACTTGGATCAACCATATGATCCTCCTTCTTGATTGACTTCGACATCCGGCTAAATATTAATATTTTAATATTATTTTATTAATAAAATATTATTTTATTCTAAAAATTTTATCTTGTCTCCTTGGTACCCAAAATACCTTATTATTCCTAACTTGACTTCCAAATTGCTTTTTATCTCACAAATTCTCCTTCGATAAAATTATTATTATTTTATTATTATTTTTTCACTTGCGAAATATTTTATCCTAAACTACTCCTTTCATCTCTTATCACTTTTAAACATTTTAATTGACCTCAATTTGCATTCGATCAACTTTATTTATCACCATATCAAAGTATGGGGTATTTCAATCTCCCCCACTTAAATAGAATTCGTCCTCGAATTCCCGTCGATGTTGCGTTATCAATCTCCCTCTATGATCCTGCTCCTTGTTCCTTCTATAGGGACGTTCAATTTGTTCACCTCATTCACCTTCAGTTCAATTAAATGCTTTATTTATGGCACTTATCATCCTTTGGAGCTGGATCAGTAATACTTTTCATAACCATGATCTCTTATATCGAGACACTAAGCATGCCTTTATCACCATTATTAAATTTGAACCATAACTTCACCTCAATTATACTGATTTCAATCACATATCATACTTACTTATGTATACCTAATCATCATTTTATTAATTCGCTCCGTACCAAATTTCTCAACCTTGATTCATCCATCTTATACTGGTCCATACCCTTCCTTTATTAGAGTTCCATTAAGAACTTAAACAATCCAAGGTTTACCTTCAAAGTCATTCATAACTTTAATCGTTCATTACATGTTCGTTAATACTTTAGCTCACTAACCTCTCTGAACACTATTTCAAAATCTCTCAATTATTAATAACCATTCTTCACTTTAGTTAGTAAAATTATCAATTTCATATATACATAGATACATGCATTTTCAAATGTCAACATCTCTCTTTATATATAGGAATCCATGTGTTCACATGCCTTGGACTACATTCCCCCTTTATTCATCCGTATCCTAATCCTCGTTTCAATATAATAATTCTTATAGTGCATGTCAACCTTCTTATTATACTTGTGTATAACTTCATATCATTCATATCATTTCCAACCATATGTTTGAGTTTCCTTATATTATATATCATTCATCACAATGTCATCTCTATTGAAATATAATCTATTATGTGTGTATGCTTTATAATGCTATTGATGCCTCAAAGATTTATCTCAACTTGATCATTGCATCTCATGCAATACCATAATTCCTAAGAGTCATCCTTTTGTCCTTAATCATCTTTCATGCCTCTATATTACCTTGTATCTTTCTTGCATTACGATATTGATTTGTCACTTAAGACTCAAACCCATTTGAATCATGTATGCCTTAAGCATTTTCGAATTCCAATTTTCATAATATATTAGGAAAGTTTCATTATCTGACTTCATTTTCAAGGTCAACTTCTATCATCGTTTGTTCCACTCCTTCATATGAACATAACATCATTTTTCCTTAACTAATTTATAAATTGTACTTGAAATTGTAAAACTTAAAACTAGATTCTCCTTAAGTATTTTTCAATATTAATACTAATATCACTCTCAGCTTACAGCTTCCTTTTTATAATCACATAACTTAGTGCTTGCTTTAACGAGATCCAGAGTAAAACTTCTCTTGAGTATTTCCTTGGGAATATCTATCTTAAAGTTATGTCTCACAGCATGTGATCCCTTAACTTGTGATTTAGCCGTTAGGCTTCTCAGCAAGTTTTAAAAATTTTACGTTTCATACTTGCTATGTATGATTAGAATCTCTTCTCAAAGATGTTTATGTATTCTTAAAACACTTACTCTTAAAGATATATAAATACGTACTCATCCATTCAATCCCTAACTCGTCTTCATAGGTTTCTAGGGTGTCACACAATTAGCCTCATGTCGTTCCTAACTCTTGTCATTTTACTGTATCAAAATAGATATTACAAATTCTCGTAATAATATTCTATATAAACTGATTTCCTATACCAATCTCGTAATTCTTCCTTCACACTTTCATTATTTGGTATCTCATCTCAATATAGTCACTTCAAGAATCTTTCAATTTTTTTCTTTTAATTATATGCCTATATACAAGGCAATAAAGAAGTTTTTCAATTCATTTGGGTAAACATTCTCCAGAATATTTAAGACTCCCAGATAACAAAACACAATGACCAACAACAAAAATTCAATTTGTAAGCTCACTATTATGTCACTCCTATCTTACTCATGCATCATAAGCGTGAAGTATTCGGAGCATTACAGCGTTGAACAGTCAATGTTGAAGTACTGTAGCTATTAGAAATTTTCTCATCAAAGCTATTTGTTTGCATTCAAAGTCACCACATCAATCATTCTCAACCAGTGGTTTCCCTTTTAGATATATATCATGAGTTCCATAAGTATAGGTACCTTCTATTTTCTTGTCATACACACTAAGCCAGATCAATACTTTCATCTCATGTCATCTTTTGACGTTTATCAACATTCATAAAATTCCACCTCAAAACATCCTTTCCATACAGTGTAATAAATTCATGATAAATATACCACTCCACACATAAGTTGCTTACTATCTACAACTTTCCTCAAATTTATCGTCATCCCTATCCAATTATCTTCTTTGTCTTATACTCCAATAATTTTATTGACTTTCGGTATAATTAACTACGATAACAGCTCAGCTTCCTCCTTATTTTATTCTCACAATCCTTACTGAATCAAAATTTTATATTCCTCATTTTCCATAATTTAACTTCATTGGGTTATATTTGGCCTAACTATTACCTCATAGTGTCATAACATCACTGAATAATCCCCTTCATGCTTAAATTACAATCATCAACTTAATCACGTTACCTATTTCGAATGTCATTTATAACCTTATTGGTTCTTTCTATAACTTTCCTCAATAATTATATTACCAATTTATCTCTGTTATACTAAAAGATTCCCATACATATCTAATTATTTAAACTGCTATTTTACATTCCGTTCGAGTCATACAAAATAAAAGCCACTCTTAACTCCTTTACACAAGTAACTACTACATTTTCCCTTAAACGACACTTGCCTAGATTTATGACAATACAACTTCAACTAAAGTATTAAACATCTTTAGGTTCCTCATTGTCTTGATCCGGGCACATCAATGGATCCTCTTCCTCCTGAGATTTTCTCTTTTGTTCTTCAATCTAGGCTTGTTGTATTCTCCTACGTTCCTCATCACTTATCGGTGCAGCATTTCTTTCACAACCGGGAGGAAAATATCGTACAACGTTCACCCCTTTCCTAAGACGAATATCTTCCCTTGCAATTGCCTTCTTCGTATGTTCTCTATGGTACTCTTTGGATTGTTTCAAAAGGAAATCCATTTCAGTTTTAGAATATTGGAGCTACTCTCACTTTCAAAATTTCGGCTACTCTCAAAGCGTTCCTTATTATGAACCCATTCTGCTAAGTTTCGATGAATTCTGTTATTAGGAATTCGGGATGGACCACCTTCCGAATCACCTGTATCAGGGTACCATTTGCTTCTAGCCGTAGAATCTAGAGATCCCTCGTTATCACTATGAGAGGTATCGGGACTACCACCTCTTCTAGACATGGTGTGTATGTCACCAGTGTACCTCAAAACCTATATGCAATCAAATAGTAATTACTTAATCATTCATGTATCCCAAAAGTAGGTAGGTTTATATATGTAGATGCATGCATTCTACTCAATCTAACCTAACTTAACTTATCTTAACTTAATTGGACTTGGGACCACGCAGTGTCAGTGTGGATTTCTTAAAACAATCTTAAAATAAAAAACTTTAAAATCCAAAGCTTTAAAATCAAAATATCTGATCTTTAAACCACGCTCTGATACCAATCTAAAATTGTTACGACCTGGAACTCCCCATCGAGCCCATGACAACCGCCGCGAGGCCTCGACAGACATTCTTCACCCCGAATGCCGATCGAAACCCTGCAAGGCTTAGCATCAACTTCCGCATCTCTTCGGTGAGCAACAATTATTAAATCTCACATTCAAAAAAAATCATAAGTCATTTTCAAATAAGAACAATAAAATATTATTTTCTAGCTCATAGGGGCATTTTCGTAATTGTTCGTCAAAAATCTCAAAACCTGCTAAAAATGTAGTAGGTAAGTAGAAAATATATATTTAATGATTTAAAAACAAAATAAGTATCTAAAACGTTCATTTGAAAGCAAATTGTTAACAACTAGTACTATTAAAAAATAATCAATAAAATATTCTATTTTCTCATAAAATAAATTTTTATAGAAATATTCGTAAATAATTTTTCGCACATGAAAGTAAAGTAAAAATTGTATGAATAGAAATACAGATAACCAAAATATAAGTTTTGATCTGCAATGACACGTGGGCTCCAATTGACCAAGAGGATGTAAAACTGTGAACTCTTACTTTTTATAATGCAGTTCCGAGCTTAATTCTCGTCCTACTCGACTATCTACAAACTGTCCTGAGCCTGAAAAATGTATAGGAAGAAGAGGTGAGATTTTATAATCCCAGTGAGTAAACAGATACCATCTAAAGTATCTAAAGCCGAGTAAATTGAGACAATTAAAATAAGTCATCATACTGTAATTTCATTACCTTTCAGTTCATTTCAACCAAATAAAATCAATCCATATAAATCGAGTAATCAACTTGGCTTATAAATTTCTTAAAACTTTGGCTCGTGCCAAAACTCATACTCGGTGATACCTTGCGCAGGGCATCCAACCGAGTCCGCCAAGGCTATTAAAATTTTATATACACTTAAAATATAATTTTAGTTTAAGAAAAATACAGTTGTTCCTTGGCGTTGGCTGAGTTCCCCTTCACGTGGTGGTTTGACGTGAAGTGAACCCTAAGCTTTACCCCAGGAGATACCCTACGCGCCTCTCCGTTCGAGGTAATAATATAATGGAGTTTACCGTGCCCCTCTAATAAGCTGGTCCACGGAACCCTCTCTGCAGTAAATAATTAATATATACTCCACCAATTCAATAAAATTCATTCTAGCATGGCATGGCAATTTATCGCAATCTAGCCTCTCAAGGCTGAATACATAGTATAAATAATTATAACACCAAAATCAGTTTAGTCATTCATGCTTATTTATTGTCATAAGCCATTCAATTCAAAACCATAAATTTGCAACACAAACTAGCAGTCTCCAATTACTCTATTTTCAAAACCAATATTCGATTTTCCAGAAAATTTATAAAATCATTTTATAAAATTACAATTTCTCTTAAAACATAGCAATTTACCATTTAAACTCATTTTTTATAAAATCACACAATTGTATAAAACTACTCTAGATAATTAAGACGATAATAAGTTTACTCACAGTATTAGGAGTAGAAATACTCCTATATTCCGCCCTCGGGTGCAGTCTTTTACCCGAAACAATTGACTCACCACTTATCCATAATCTATGACACAAAATTCAATAAATTGTGTCAATTTATCATAAATTATTTCAGGCTCTTATCCATGCGTATGCACTAGATAGGATTTGAAATGTTTAAACAATCGCTTAATTGCGGTGTCCGACCTAACTCGCTTATACACGGTGTAAAGTCTTAAAATCTCCAATTCGACTCCAATTCCATCCATTTCAATTTCAATTATCCAATTATATCCACAATACCTCAATGACTGTGAATTTGGTCCAATTTATCAGTCTGGACTATAAATTACGCTTTTACCCCTAGTGGGTAAAAATTTCAATTTATTGCACCGAAAATTCCCATTTAATTTCCAACCTCATAATTCATCATTTTTCCACCCAATTCTCTTAAAATAAAGTCAACCTCATCCTCACATACCATTGGCTAGATTCGGCCTAGAGAAATTCATGGAGAAGATAAATATTTTTCTTGTTGTTTTACTTATAAACATGCTAAACTAACACTAAACACTAACATAGCTCAAAATCAAATTTATCTAACAACTTTCTCTCTAAACCCATATGACCAGAACTGA
This sequence comes from Theobroma cacao, assembly GCF_053813885.1. NCBI lineage: Eukaryota > Viridiplantae > Streptophyta > Magnoliopsida > Malvales > Malvaceae > Theobroma > Theobroma cacao. The sequence goes on along the minus strand of NC_142639.1, from coordinate 17,250,122 downwards.
AATCATCCTCAAATCACATGATTCAACCATGAAAAATGATGGAAAATGCATGGGAAAGGTAAAGCACAAGACAAATTTAAGAAATATTACCTTTTTTCACTTGATTTTTGAATATCCACCTATTTTCCCTTTAAATTTCTTAGCTAGGGTTTTATTTTCTCCTTTCTCTCTCTTGTTTCTTGCTTGGCCGAATGTTGAAGAAGAAGAATGGGTGGGCTGATTTTTTTATGCCTTTTTATTGTTTAATGAAATAATATTATTTTATTCATATTTTAAATATTTTATTAATTCATTTTTTTTCTAACCATCCACTTGTCCTACTTTTTCCACCATGCATTCCCTTTGACTTATCCAAGTTTTAAGTAAAATTTCCAGATTTTTCCAAAGTTTTGGTGGAGCAAATTTTTTAAAATTACACTTTTGCCCCCGAACTTTTCAAAAATTACATTTTTACCCCAAAAATTGAAAATTTGCCATAATGCATAATTTTCACTCCTCATACTCATTTCACACTCCAAATAATTAAATTTGATCAAAATCCTTTGAAAAATTAAATTTTCGATGCCGGATGGTAAAATTGTCATTTTACCCTTTTACTCCAAATTATACTGAAATTAAAATTTTTCACTTCTAAACTTCAAATCTTACTCCAATAAGTCAAATGGGGCCAAAAATCTTTTCTAAAAATTCCCATTTTGTCCCCAGGTGGCAAATGACCATTTTACCCCTGGATAGCGAAAATTCTGGTTTGACTCCAAATTGATCCTCAAACTCCGAATCACCATATTAAACCATTCTAGGACTTTAAAATTCTTAAGTTCATCGTGAATTCTCTATTTGATCTAGTTCGAGACTTAAATCAACTTTATTGTACCTCTAAGTACAATACCGACTTTTGTAAATTTTTCAAGACTCTCTTAGCATGTAAACATGCTATCCACCACATGTATGTCATGACAAATATTTCTGTAGAGTCGGGCTTGTCATCTTCTCCCCCACTTGGATCAACCATATGATCCTCCTTCTTGATTGACTTCGACATCCGGCTAAATATTAATATTTTAATATTATTTTATTAATAAAATATTATTTTATTCTAAAAATTTTATCTTGTCTCCTTGGTACCCAAAATACCTTATTATTCCTAACTTGACTTCCAAATTTCTTTTTATCTCACAAATTCTCCTTCAATAAAATTATTATTATTTTATTATTATTTTTTCACTTGCGAAATATTTTATCCTAAACTACTCATTTCATCTCTTATCACTTTTAAACATTTTAATTGACCTCAATTTGCATTCGATCAACTTTATTTATCACCATATCAAAGTATGGGGTATTTCACTTTCCTACAATAAAAAAAAAGGTAGATAAATCAGACCTCATTGAACCCTAAACCCAAATCAAGGAAACCCAGATTTGAAGAAAAGAAAGAAAAAGAAGAAAAACCCTAACCCAAATAAAAAAAAAGGTAAAAAATCATATTTAAAGAAAAAGAGAAATAAGAAAGACTAAGCAAAAACTCTGAGTTGAAAAAGAAAAAATCAAATTTGAATAATAGGGCTTACCAATTGAGATGGAAGTCTAAGAGAGAGAGAGCCTTCAAAATCGACGATCGCTGTGGTGTGTATGTGTGAGAGTTTGAGAGAGAGCCTTCGAAGATGGACAGGAGAAGAGAAAGCGAAGAGTGGAGATGGACAGCTCACTAGGGGATAGATTTGCCTGAAGATGGACTGGAGATGGATTAGAGATGGAAGGCTCATGGGGGAATGGTAGAAAGCCAAAAACCAGAAGGCAGAAAGGGATAACTGAGATTGGGAATATTTGGGTTTAATAGTTTTTTAGATAAAATGTCTAAAATGCCCTTCGACTAGTTCGGTTAGACATTTTTCTAACCGAAATCGAACCGAAGCAATTATACTAACTGAACTATTATAACCAAAAAACTGAACTAACCGAATCGAAAAAATCGAACTCATTTCGGTTCGGTTCGGTTGTTCGGGTCGGTTCCAATTTGCTCACCCCTATATACAAGGCCTACATCTACCTCCAATGCCGATTCCACGTTGCCCAAAGTCACATCGGCCCCTCCCTAGATTCCTGACAAAGAAGGAGAGTGATACCAAAACACACACCTAATTGTTTCCACATGCTTAAATTTCATTATGCCGTATAATGTGTTCAAATTTTGTCATTCAATGAAAATAAACAACATATTTTTTTAACAAATCATATTGTAAAATAAATAATTAATTGAAAATTAATATATATATATATATATATATAATATGCGTGTGTTCAGTTTTAAAGCAAAAAGGAAAATGAAGAGAAGTTCAGTTTTAAAGCAAAAAGGAAAATGAAGAGAAGTACAAGGAAAAATACACGACGATGGAGAACTTAATGAAAGTCAAATGTTGACATATGAAAGCATAAAATTTCAAAATGTCTCTAAATTATTTAAAAAAATTTAAATTAATCTTTATTTTTTTATTACGATCAATCATATTCTTATACTTTTATCTTATCTTAAATATGCACTTATTATTAATAGTTGATTAATTGTTATTAATCAAAGAGTACTTATCATTTTATATTATATGGCATTAGTATGACATATAGATATAGCATAAAAAACGATGTTGTGGTATGTTGATATGGAATAATAACATGACTATATAATATTTTTCGCTCTTGGCATCAATATTATGTAAATATAAAATGACAAGTAATATTTTAATTAATGACAATTAATCAATCTTTAATCATAAGAACTTATTTAACTTAAAATAAAAATACATAGATTTAATTGACCATAATAGAAATATAATGACTTATTTAAATTTTCTTAAATAATTAAAAAAAAAATTCAAACGTTATGAATATAAAGTATATTTGACATTGATGCTTTAGATCAAAGTGGTGCAGATTGGTTGCTATTAAAATTAGCATAGAAGGAGATCAAGTGCCATTTTAACTTGTAGAATCCAAGGCTTGAGCAGAAAACAAGAATGGTTATATCCCGTTTCTAGTCGTAATTGGACTATTTTTTTGTATATATCCATAACATAAGTAAAAGGAAGCCCCAAAGGGGCTTCCTCCTTTAACCACGTGGAGGGCTAAGAAAAAAGAGAAAAAGAAAAGAAGAAGAGAAGTAGAAAGAGAAAAAAAAAAAAACTAGAAAGAGGCCCGTGTGCAACGCACGGGCCATAATCTAGTAATAATAATAACAAAGCACTTTCAAAAGCATCTTTTGCAAAAGCATGTTAGAAGCCAAATGACTCTTTGAAAAAGCCACTGGACTCTCGGGGTGACAAGACTGAAATTGAAAAAGCATCTTTAAAGATTGTAAGGCATTTTCGTCAAAATTCAAAAAGATAGTAGAAACTTTCGAAATTTTAATGAAACTTTGTAACAATTTTCAATATTGTTTGTTAAAGGCATCTTCAACAATATTGTTTATGAATTTCTTTATAAAAGATTTTCTGAAATAAAAGTTGCAAATTTTCATATTCTTTCTTTGAAGTTTCAATATTTCTGTTTCAAATTTGTTTTCGAGACTTCAAATTTTCAATATTGTTTTCAAGATTAGTTGTCCCAAATTAACTTTCTGTCTACCCTTTTATATAAGCATTTTGTTTGAAAGATTTATACTTCTTAGATCCTAGGTGACAATTCTATAACATACATAAAAAGAAGCCCTTTTGAGGCTTCCTCTTTGGACCACGTGAAAGGTATAAAAGAAAAAGAAATAAAAAACAAATAGAAAGAGACCCGTGTGCAACGCACGGGTCATAATCTAATATACTTAAAATAAATGTCAAGCCACCAGGATTAGGTCATAGATTTAGGTTAATCTACGGTGCCACTTGTCAACAAAGCAGGAACGTACGGCAATTAATTTATTTGGGTCCCATATATATTTTCAGGCAGAAATTAAACAATCACATGTATTTATGCATGAGGGTGAGTCCAATCCTAACTCCTGGAGACGAAAAGTTGCAAGCCGTGGAGAAGCACTGACCAACTCTCGTAAACTCTCCAATTCATTTTTCAAGAATTCAAGGATTAAACTGCAAGTGCAAATCTTGTTCTTGGTACGTGCTTTTTATTTCTATTAATTCTTGTTTCGTCATCATCATGAAGGAATATTGAAGAAGAAGAAGAAGAAAATGTATTGCTCATTTGTTGTGTGAACTTGTACTTGTTTCTCTGATTGTCAGAGTTTTTTCTTGTCTTTCTTCTTCTTTTCTCGGTTGTTTTTCTTCTTCTTCTTTTCCCGGTTGTTTTTCTTCTTCTTTTCTCGGTTTACCTTGTTAAACCAAAACAACTATGTATATTTGATATCTGCAGTTCTTTATAACGTTTTTAATTTCTGCTTCTCTATAAATCTACATGGTTTCTTCAGTTAGTAATATGCTAACTATATTTGTACTCACAATTGCACTGCTTTAATGCCCTGCTACTTTGTTTCTTGATATTCTCCCCGGTCTTTCATTACTAGCTTATGTTTGGATCTTTCTTGAGTAATTGCCACTTGTGATTTTCTTGGATATAATAAGGTCTCCGCTCTTCCATCTTAGACTTAAATTTCTTGATAATCTCCAACTCTCCTTTGTTCCATTTCCACTTTACTAATTTTTGTTTCTTTAAATGGACCATAGCATTATTCCAAGCAAGATTACCGCTAGAAATGAACACCGGAGGGAGGGACGGAGACGATGGAGTCAGAGGAGAGCGGGGCAGAGGAAGTGGTAGAGACGCGGGAAGAAGGGGCAGAGGAAGTGGTAGAGACGGGGGAAGAAGGGGCAGAGGAGATGGTGGAGGCAGAGGGAATGAACCAGATGAAGCCTCCTCTTCGCAAGCAGCGACACAAAATCCTTCCTTGGTCGGACAAGAACAATCACTGCCAAGTCACTCCTTGCATGGTCCCGATCAGCCAGCTCGACCCTCCGTAAGTCCGAGAAATCAGACCTTTCACCAACAGCAGACTTCAGGACAACAGGCTCCTCAAGATTCAGAACATCAGAGGCTGGCAGGTCACACAAACTTGCGTCGTAATAACCTTCATAACGAAGCAAGAAATTTTCCGTAAGTCATGCCACATGTTTATCTCAATTATATTTTTCCTCTCAAATCTTCGTTTCTGTTGGCAAATACGTATCTTTCACTTTTAACTGACACCCTGGAATTTTATTTGCCGCACCAAGCCCATCTGCATCATTGCCAGTTAGAGTTGTACGACCGCAAAGGCATGATATTGCTTTACAGCTCAGAAAAAGAAACGTTGTTGTTGGTTCTCAGCAGAGTTCGTACACACCACTTGCTTTGTTCAACTTTCTAGAGCCAAATAATTTTACATTGAACTGTCAGGAAATGAAGTCGTCTCTCACAGCAATGTTCTTTTTGCAGCTCGTAAGTCTGGTTCATTCGGAATTGCAAGGGAGAAGCCAGCGACAACGTCACAGCTAGGACCTTCCTTTCCTCATAGAAAGAGAAGCGCTACTGATATATTACTAGCTGACAGAATATTAGCTGCCTTTCTGTGTATGAACATTAGTTCAAATTTCTAAATAAATACCCAATTTCTTGCTTATGGAAAATAAGAATTGATGTCTATATATACCCATCGGCAGCATTGCCTGTTCAAGCGTGGCTTCCAGATGGAGTAGCACAACCGCAGAGGCAAGATGCTTTGGAGCGCAGCGAAAGAAACGTTGCTGTTGGTTCTCAGCAGAGTTCGTACACATCCCTTGCTTTGTTCAACTTTCTGGAAACAAATAATTTTACATTGAACTGTCACGAAATGAAAGACTTTCTCTCACATCAAACTTCTTTTTGCAGCTCCTCGGTTTGGTTCATCTGGAATTGCGACGTCACAGCCAGGACCTTCCATTCCTCGTAGGGAGAGAAGCGCTACTGGTATATTAGCCGACTTTCTGTGTATGAATTCAAATTTCTAAAGAAATAACCAATTTCTTGCTTAAGGAAGACAAGAATTGATGTTTATATATATATATATATATATATATATATATATACATGATGCAAAATTTCTAGCTTTTTTTTTTTAGGTAAATCAACTCCTTTAGCAGTAGACAGAAAACAATATGCAAAATTTTCTTTATGAAAAGATTTGGGGATGGAACCTTTCCTAACAATAAGTAAATTCATAGAAATCCTAATTTCTTTCCAAGCAAGAGCAAAGATTTCTATAAAAGACGCTACATGGAGCTTATGACAGTGTAGAAGCCGCAAGTTTCAACCAGGAACTCAATAGCTTCTTTAATAGAAACAAATGACAGAAGTTTCAACCAGGAACTCAAAAGCTTCTTCAATAGAAACCAATGACAGAAGATTCAACCAGGAACTCTATTTGGAAAAAGAAATAAGCCAAATTCCCTTATTATCAGATTAAACATCACCTCTGTATTCATTTATATTCATTCTCAATGCTGTATAAAGGTTGCGCAAAATGATTTCCTTCTTGGTCAGTCCTGAGGGCTTATATTCATTTATTGATGTAACAAATAGTTGTCTCTAGGATTGGCTCAAAATCAGGCGCTAACTCAACACTTTCCATTCAAAATGGTTATTGAATATTCATTTATTTCTATATTGTCATATGAAGCCAATTCTGTTGCTAATGCTGCATATTTTTATTTTCAGCTCGTAATTCAGGTTCATTTGCAGGAGCAGTTTCACTTCAAGGGATGGGTGGATCAATGACACAAACACAAGGAGACCCTGTTGGATCCTTCCATCAGAAGGAGGAAAAGCCTTTCCCAGATTCTGAGCCGAATTCATATGCAAAATCTGGTTTGGCCCTCCGTCAGAAATTTTCACAGAAAATTGTTTGTTAATTTGCTTTTCAATATATACAGAAGCTATACTAGAGCACCTGTAGTTTTCAAGGTCTTACATTTTCTGTGTGCTTAACAAACCTGAAGAAATTATGACTTCCATAACTAAATCACATCAATTATACAATGTTAAAAATTCAGTACCCTTTCTCGCAGCATGTTATAAGAAGTTGCCTTTCATTACCTTTCTGAATATCAGATTGTTTTGTGCCAGTGAAAAAGAGAAAGAAATCAACAGAAAGCACGGATGGCAGCGATGAGCAAGAAGCCCCCTCAGCAAGTGATATCACCATCAGAGAACAGCAGCCAAGTAGCAGTGCGAGACCGACAGAGGCTCACCAAGGCAACCCTGATGATTCTGACGAAAGCTTAGATACAGATTTAGGGTGAAGCAAAAGGCAGTCACAAATAAACTTACAAGCTTCTTGCATGCATGTGCTAACTGATGAAGGGAGAGCTCAAATAAGATCCCAGCATTTAGCAGAACCCCAACTATTAATTGCACAGATCATTAAGTATGTGGGTCTTGATGGAGAAGAAATGGCTTATCAATGGTAGAGCCTTTCTTAGAGTTGTTGAGGCTTTAAACTGAGTTAGTTTGTAGACTTTTGTGAGTTGAAGTAGAAATGGCATCTAGATCAGAAACTTAACTGCAAATGATGATACTTTTTATATTTCATCTCACTAATGTTGCTGTGCATATACAACATAAGAACAATACACACATTAGATCTCAGAGATGTGTGACCTGTAATATCTTCATTCTCGGAAATCAGGCTTCGGCATCCCCAAAGGAGTCCCTGACGCTGACTCAAGAAGATCTCGAAGCTCCTTTACATGGCTAGTCATCCTGCTGATTGAATAAGCCTTAATCATGGTTCTATAGGTGACCTTATCAGGCTTATATCCTTTCTGCTTCATCATTTCAAGCACCCCTTTCATCTCTGAAAAGCACCCCATCCTACCATAAGCATCCACCAGACAATTGAAAAACACAGTGTCCAACGTTACATCTGAATTTTCAATGAACCGCAAAACACCTGCAATTTTTTCAGCTTTTCCAGCTTGACCATAAGCCCTTACCAGAGAGCAAAGGGTGACACAACTAGGCTTGATTCTCTCTGACCGCATTAGCCTAAACAAATACTCCATCTGTTTTAAATCACCAGCCCTTCCAAAGGCATCTATGACTACATTGTAGGTAACAATTGTCCACGAGTAATGGTATTTTTGCATATATTCCATTACAGCACTCATCTTATCATAGTTTCCAGTTTTCCCATACGAGTCTAGAAGAATGTTGAAGGTCTTAATATTGGGCTGGATACCAGCACGCTGAAACTTCTCATAACACTTCTCCATTGTTTCAATTTGCCCACTGCTGCCAAAGGCTCTGATTGTGGAGTTCATGGTCCAAACATCCGGTCCACAATCCTTCTCCCGAAGCATCTCCACAAGCGTCATTTCCATCTCTTGAAACCTTTCAGGAAACAAAAATGATGAGTTATTTCTCAGTATGTGAACTTCAATCTCTCCATATAGTCACAAATTTTAAGCCGATTTTCTTTTGTATGGAGATCCATGTCTCATCAAAAAGTTTTGATTTTAAAACTACTCTGTTGCATTATAATCATGGCAACCAGATGTTACATTCCTGAAATTTTTGTGAGGGATTAACAAGATACATTTTTGCTTTGCCGTAGGCGTCAATAAGGGTGTTGTATGTAACTGTGTTGGGCCTGATTCCCTGACTTGCCATGTCGGAAAGCAATGCCTGTACTTTGTCAAAGGCTAAAACTTGCAGGCATGACTTTATGAGGATTGAATAAGTCTGCACATCAGGATGACAATTAGGAGTGTCTTTCATCTCCTCCAAAAGGGAAAATGCTTTGTCAAAGAGAGCACTCCTACCGTAGGCAGACAAGAGGGCAGTGTAGGCTTCATGGTTAACAATACAACCTTCATCAATCATAGCCTGGAAGAGATCATGGGCTTTCTCAGGCTGCTTACATTTCCCAAGCATGACAATAAGCTTAACATATATAGCAGAGTTGGGTCTGTACCAAAGCTGCTCCCGTAGTAGCTCAAAAACCTGAAAACATAAAGATGCAAAAACCATGTGATGAGCCCGGTATTGTCACTGGAGTATGAGCTCTAGAAAGTTAAGATTGTTCTAAACACAACAATGAGAAAGTAGAGAACACTGACAACCATATGCGGAAAAACATGAGCTCAAAGTTGAAAATATTCCAAAATTAAATTGGATCCCCAAACACTTAGGTGCGCTTCTTTTCTTGACATAGCACACAACAAGAATTTACAAAGATAAATAAGCAAAATCATAATTTAATCAGATGTTAGTGCATGATCCCCATCTGCAAATTATCTGCAGGCACTTAAGGAACTCTATCACTCAATTTGCCCTTCACCTCATGGTGGTCATCTTAAAGCAACCATCTAAGTTCACATTATATAAACATTGCTCTTTCATACAAGCTATCCGAGTATGCTTTAGCAGTCATATCAACTGGCATGCTCGTTCATTTCTTAAGCGAACTTCTCCACCATCAAGCCAAGCAGCAGCAGTCTAATGAAGCAAACTCTTACCAGAGTTTGACCCAAGCAACCTGAGCAGCTCTAACTTAAGATTGGCTTCACCTTTATGGCAAATTTGGATGTTTAAAGCAAGTGTCAAGGTAAAGATATGGTTCTACTGTTAACTATGGTACTCAGGCAATGCCTAGGGGCCATTTCACACAATGGAGCAGGGTGGTGGGGAGCCATAGGAATCACCACACCACCCCATGGTGCCAAACACACCCCTACAAGATAAAGGGCAATGATAGAGGCCAAAATTTTACTTCAAGCCCACTCTCTAAAGATAAAGTTGGTAAAAGGAGAGTCAGTAGATAGAGTCTAGTAGCAGTTAAAACGCCAAAAATAAGCGCCCCTTGCAGAAACAAGTTTATCATACACGCACACGCAATAGGGTATGAAATTACCATAATATCCTTAGTGTGATTTTCACCCACCACATCAGCCCCCTACTCCACGACCCTAGATAATATAGGTCGGGCTAAGGGAGTAAAGGTACATTGGACTTGGTGGTTCTATCAAGAAGTTACTTGCAAATGTTGCTGCTCATATAAGGTTTACTCTAGAATTGTTAGAGCAAGGTTAGAAGTTGGTTTTCTATACAACTTATGGCTGGATGACATAATATGTAGAAAGATTCTTAAGGTTTGAGAGTTGTAGTTGATGCTCGGAAGCATTTGTTCCTCATCCATCTAGTGTTCTTTTGGTTTTCTTTAGGTGTAACTCGAAATAAAAGACAGTTATAATTTATTATTCCCACTTGTAGGTAGTAAATACTTAAGGAGAATGCTTTTATTTCATCCATTATTTTGATCTTTTAAGGTGTTTTGTTTTGTACCAAATTATAAGGAAAAAATGGCAAAATTGTAAGCTCACCAAAGTTTCCACAATCAAGAATTGAGAAAGACCTTTTCTAGAGAAATTTGAGCCAAGTGGAAATGGTCGGCCGTTCCCACAAACAGTGCCATAATGTTGAAGTAAAAAAGAAAATCTTAAACGGTAAGCTTGTTTCTATAAGGAGAGACTAATTCTTCACTGTTACTAGAATCTCTTTCTCTACTCTCTCTCTTTAATCTCACTCTTCACTATCCTAATTGTTAGAAAATTTGGGAGAGAAGAGAGATGTTTGCAATAGAAAATTGAGCTAGTTGAGACATGACCATGATTCCCACAGGGAACTCCAAATGTTGCAGTAAAAAGAATGATTTAATATGATAAGCTAGTTTTTGTAATACTCAATTTAAAATGCTTGTAAACTCTCTTCCTCTATTCTCACTTTTTACTGACCTAATAATTGAAGAGTTAGGCTAGAGTAAAATGTCTGCTTTGCTCATTGTCACCTTGTCTTGTAAATCATCAACTAAGTACCATCATTGATGATAGAACTAGAATTTTACCTCAATATCTAACGTTGTCTGTGAGAATGGTGGTCTTATCTCAATTAAAGGTGGCAATTCGTGTAATTATGTCATAATTGTGTTGTGTCACAGTAGTGTCACTATTAAAGTATGGGCTGACACAAAACATGACACAATTAAATAATCATGTCAAGAAGTCCTATTTGTTAAACAGGTTACCCAAGATAACATGAATAACAAATTTAGCTAAACAAGAAGTGTTAAAAGTACAACACAACAAAACACAATTGACCTTTTTAAAGATGGTTAATTGATTAAATCTATAAACTTTAAAATATAATTAATAATTTAATAAATGATTTTAAACAATTAGATATTTTGAGTTATGTGGGATAATAATTAACAAGATTAATTAATCATGCCAAAATGGGTTCTAGAAACTCAACTCGCATTAATCATAGAATTTTTCATTTCAAGATCCAGTTAACATAATTGTGCAAAATCAAAAACTTTTTTAAGAACATGTCATGTCATTGAGTTAAAGGTGAGGGTATTATGGTAATTTTCTGTACCCGATATACAGTAAACTTATATTCATAAGAACTATTTTCATTGCCAGTGAACTCTATCTCCTTAATTCCCTTCTCACTACTGACTTATCTTTTCTCACTATTTACTGACATGGTCATGGAAGAGTTGGACTGTGATAAAACTTCAGCCTCTTTGGACTGTCACTTCTTTTACAGGACTGGTTAAGCACCATCATTTATGGTAGAACCAGATCTTTACCTCAACAATGTACAAGATAGGTTCTTAAATTCAAGAGGGCAAGAACCATTGTCACAAGTAAATACTTGTAGTATGCCATGAATTATTTTTAAGGCCTCTATCAGAAGATTACATCTTATATAACCAATTGTTTTTAAGTCTGACAACCCAAACTTATCATTACGCCGAATTACTTGTTCTACAAGAGTTGCTACATAACAAATGAAAATCCATATAATAAATGCAAAATCATAATTGATTAAAATTAAATTTTTTGTTATTATAAGTATTAAAGCAAAATATGTATTTAGTAATAAAAAGAAATCTTTTTTAATTTTTAATCTTGAAAATATATATTTATATATAGTTACAATTTTTTTTCTTTTTCTTCCAAAAGCAAAGAGCAAGTACATTAGTCACTCATCAAAGACCCAAAACCCAAACTTTATAAATTTCCCATCAACCTAATATACCCTCCAAATAATGAACCTCCAAAAGAAACCATTTCTCCAAAAACGAAAACCAAGGTAAAAACTCTAAATTTCAATCAAACAACAAAAAAATAAAATAAAATAAGAAGACAGACCTTGAGAGCAGACTCCCAACGCAAAGCAGTGATTCTGTCATGAAGGGCTTCAAGCACAGTCCTGGGAAGCAACTTCTTGGAATTGTTGGGTCCTCTCTTCTTTTCGATCAAAGCTTTAGTGGCCTCTCTTCGCAGAACGACGGAAATAGCCTTCCTTGAAGCTATCTTCCTGTTCACTTCGTCTCTCCTCTCTCTTACCTCCCTCTGTTTCAGCTCCTCTGCATTTACAAGTCCTCTATTTTTTCTTCTTCTCTCTGTCACTGTTAAGCTACCCGTTTCCTCTTCTGCATTTTTGTGTGAGGCAGATGCTTCGGGTTTGGACGCGGATATGTGTGAAAACCGTATGGGTTTATGGTTTTGAGCCGGTCGCCGGTTCACAGCCTGTGGAAATGGGTGGGGGTGGCTTGAGAGTGAGGCCATATGGATTTTATGTTTTTCCTGTTTTGAGTTTGCAGCATGGAGTGGTTAAGGAGCAGAAAAATAAGAATTGAAGTTGGCGTGGCTTTTGGGACTGAGAAAGCTGGGCTGGGCTAATAAATTCTTATAAAGGCCCAATTTAAAGAAAATATGATCAATATTGATCTTGGTGGGCCTCTGCCCTCAATTCAAACCAAATGTTCCTAAAATAATAAGTATTAGAAATGCACCCATAGGTTGTAGATGGATATAAAAATACATCTCTATTAGTTCGGACTGGTTATAATCTAACATGGATTTTGTACACATTCAAATATGTGATAAAGTAGTTGATGTGTGATTTTTATGTTCAAAAAGTAGAAATCCATAATTTTTTAAATAAAAAGCGAATTTTGTATAAAAATAAAACTTTAGAAATGAAATTATGAATTTGGGTCATCCGAATTTCAAAACATTTGAGAAAAGCACGGACAACTCCCCCAAGTTGGAAGAAAGGAAAGAAAGATCTGGAAGGCAAAAAGAGGTTGAAGGAAGAGTAACACGAAAGCAGTGATGGACAATGGTATAGGAGACACCATCCCTCAAGCCAAATAAGCAAAAGGCAAAAGCCATTTCAAAACACAGATTAGGTAAGCCCTACGGGGAGATGTGAGCTTATGACTAGTTATGCTTTTAGGGTAATAAAATTTGTCTATGACTTCTAGCTTACACCATTGAATTTCTTTTTGTATTTTTTAATCACCTTTTTTATCTCAATTATTGTCTTTATTTTAATATTTGACCAAATGAATTCGATTGGAGGGAATGGAATAGTCATTTCTCTTATATTCTCATTCTTAATATAAAGCTGCATTTGGTTCAATAAAATAGTTATTCGTCGAAATAACCATTCCAAGAGAAGCCTAAATAGCTATTACCAAGGCTTCTCTTGGTAATGGCTATTACAAATTGTTGGGAATAAAAAAAAAAAAGTTGATTAGATAAATATACCATTTTACAATTTAAAAAATTACCTTATAAAAAAAACTAAATCTATTTTTTCTCTCTCTCTTCCTCACTTCTTCTCTCTCTCTAAAGCACAAAGACACAAAATTTTTTACTTTATTTTTAAAAAAAGGAAATAAAAATATTTAAATATTATTTAATATATTAATATTATTTAACTATAATAAATATTATAAAGAATATTATTTAATATTATTATTTGAATATAATAAATGTAATAAAGAATATCATTTAGTATTATTTAAATTTAATGAAGAATATATTTTGTCTTTTAATATTAAATATTATTTAATTATAATAAAAGGTTTAATTATCTTCTAATACAAAATATTATTAAATTATAATAAAAATATATTTGTATTTTGATGAAAATATTATTTAATTATAGTAAAAGTTATTTTGATTTTATTACTTAGAATATTTTTATCTTTTAACAAAATAAATTCTTTAATTTTAATAAAGAGTATTTTTTTTTAATTAAAAAATTTTTAAATTTTAATGAAAGGTATTTTTATCATTTATTCATTATTCTTTAACTATTCTTAAAATTATTTCTGCTTACCAAACAATGGAATAAGTAATAATCGTAATTTCTATTCTATTCTATTCTCATAAACCAATCTACATAATAGATATTCTTTCTCTATTCTATTCCTTTGGAATGACTGTTCTATTATCATTCTATTCCTTCTAGTGAACCAATCATACTATTAGCATTATCTTTATGTTGTAAATTTTATTTAGATGAGGAGTTATTAGCTTATAAATAGACCCCTTACTTCATTTGTAAATACACACTTGAATAAGATCTTCTTACTCCCTCTAAATACTTTCTTTTATATTTCTCTTATAATTGTTCTTTTGAGTTATATTTTATAGCACGTTATTAGTATGATTCTCTAATCTCTCAAGTTTTGTTATGGATTAAAGTAATTCAAACGCATGTGGTATAATCGCCTTAGTGAATATTTGTTGAAAGAAGGCTATAAAAATGATTCTATATGTCCATGTGTTTTTATAAAAAAATTTAGATATGAATTTGTGATAATTGTTGTTTATATTGATGATCTAAATATTATTGAAACTCTTAAAAAATTATCAAAAGTTGTAGATTATTTTAAGAAAGAATTTAAGATGATAGACTCTGGAAAAATAAATTTTAGTTTGAGTTTTCAAATTGAATATTTGATAAATAAAATTTTTATCCATCAATCAAATTATATAATAAAAGTGTTAAAATGATTTTATATAAATAAAGCACATTCATTAAGTTCACTAATGATTGTAAAGTCATTAGATGTGAAAAAGGATCATTTTCGACCTCGTGAGCATGATGAAGAACTTCTAAGTCTTGAAATATCGTATCTTAGTGTAATTAGAGCACTAATCTATTTTGTTAATAATAAACAATCTGTTATATCATTTGCTGTAAATTTATTAGTAAGATATAGTTTTTCTCCAACTTAAAAATATTGGATATTTCGATATCTTCAAAGAACAACGAACATGGACTTATATTACTCAAATATATTAAAATCGAATTTAATTGATTATGCAAATACAAAATATTTATATGATCCACACAAAAATCGATCCCATACAAGTTACTTATTTATATGTTGAGATATGACTATTTTATGGCATTCTATAAAACAAACTATATTTGCTATTTCTTTTAACTTTACAGAAATTTTAAAAATTCATAAGATAAGTTGTGAATATATCTAATTAAAACTTGTAACTCAACATATCGGACAAAAGTGTGACTTGTCAACTAAGAAAAAAATTCCAACAACTTTATATGAGAACAATACCACTTGCTAAACATAGTTAAATGAAAGATACAATATGCAACTTCGAGTTGTCAATTATATCCTTTATGGAAATGAAAAACAGACTCGGAGAATTTCTGATACAAGTATTCAACTAGCTCGGACTTAGAACAAAACATATTTCACTAATTTTTTTTTTATAATTGAGAGAGAGAAGATTCAAACTCTACTCTTTAGGCGGTGAGATTATGCATCAACTAGTGAGCTAAATACTTGGGTGTATATTTAACCAAAATTTTTTCACTCATGATTTCTAAGAAAATAATGATATTAATGTTCAACAAATTCGTTCAAGTGACAATCTAAAAAATTTATTCATCAAAATCCTTCTTACTATAACATTTAAAAAGTTGGTACAAAAAATTGAAATGCTCCATTTTAAAGATCACCATTTTCTTACTTGTAGGATATCAACATTGAAGAATACAATAATGAAGACCAAAGGCAGTAAATGCTTGAGAAACACAGCCTGTCATGGTTATAAATCCTCATTTGTACGATGCAAACAGTTCACAACTAAAACGGGTCCAAAGAACCTACTGAATTGGCCACAGATGGATATTGGTGATACAGATATTTAATTCTCATCAATCTCACAGTTTATGACCAATGCTCAGCCTCAGCTTACTCTTGATCAAGGTGATACTTAATATGGAATCCCAACCATCCTGATCATAACAACAAAAGGATATATGTTTCAATTATCAGGAGAAGATGCAGGCCATATATGTAGTAAACTAGATTCCAACACTTGCATTTGATTTTCAACTATCAGATATTCAATCCTTATAAAAATTGGAACTTTTATCACAGATCAATCTGTTTCAAGAAGGGAGGAAAAGGTATCCAAATACACAAGTTTTACTCACCAATAACATTAATCATGTCGCTCTCACAAAAAAACAGTTTATGAATCATAATCCTGAGGAAATTTCAAAGATTTTATCCATCATTTAACCAAAGTACGCTATCTCATAGTAAGCAAACAACTGTAAAAGTAAACCCCAGCCTCAATGCCCAAAGCATCCCTAAACAAATTCATAAAAGCACTACGCAATAAAAGGGAAAAAAGTCAAATGAACAAGATGATCAAAAAACGAAAGGAGTTTTATTAACGGGGAATCAATAATTACAGTTAAAGAAAGCATCAATTGCAGAATGCTACATAGAAAATCAATTCCATTCCCAATCAGATAGAAAATTTAAGAGTCGACATCAATGCCAATTAAACAAACACACCAAGAGTTTGTTAAACCTTAAAACGACATAGACAGAGACTCTGAAAACCAAAAAAGAAACCCAAAGATCTGATTCCCCAATCAACGTATATAACACTATCTTTACCCTCCACCCTAAATCATTTCACCCAGCATTACATTATTATTTCTTGGTTTTACTTCCTGCACCAGCGCCCGCATTGTTCCCTCCGGCCGCTGCCTGCGCCCCCTTCTTTGCAGCCTTTTCTTGCAAGGCCTTTGCATCTCTGCCCATAAAAAAAGAGGACACAATTCCCAAAATCAGAACAACATCAAACCGAATTTTACAAAATTAAGAAAATTAAAAGAAAAAGAGAAAGAAGGAAACCGTTCACGGCGTTGTTCGGGGGTTAGCCCATCGTCCTTGACACTCTTGCCTTTGTTGCCTGTTCTGGCTTGAGCCCTTTCTCGATCTCGTTCTCTCTGGTTACCGCGTTAGCCTAAGTTAAAGAATTAACAAAAATAGCAACACCTTAATTTATATTAACAATTAAAACCAAAAAATTCACGAATTTTCCATTAATCAAACAAATTAAAGGATATGAGTCATTGTCGAATCTCGGAAACCACACAACGATTAGCGAAGATTAAGCCCTGGAAAATTCACACAATAGATAAATCAATCAACCAATTAAAAGAAAATCAGGGTAACCCAAAAAGAAAAGAGAAATAATAGAGAGAATGAGAAAGAAAAATTACCTTCGGTTGAGGCAAAGAGAGGAATAAGGTGTGAACAAGAAAGAAAGCGTGGACTCCGGGGCAGAAGCGAGGGGACTTAAAAGGAAGAGTCTTGTTGTGTTGTGAGCCAGTAGATCTGTGGAAGACTGGCGAAGCCGCACATATTCCGCTCTTACGTGTACCAAGCATAATACTCCTTTAAAATACTAATACCATTTATTTTATGATCTATTAGCTGGATGCCAATTGACAGCCCTCCGATTTGTGGAAAACTGGATTCCGACGTTGGGAGTAATCTCCTCTTTGTTGACCGCCATTCGGTGTTGAATTTAGATTTGGGCCGTTTCTGTTGGGCTTACATTTTTCCACTCTCTAAATATGTCTTGTTTAGGCCTTCTTTTTATTAGGAATAAAAAAAAGTCAAACTTATCACGCTTTTGGATTGGGTTCCATATTTATCAATTTTACTACACATAATTAATTAAAAATTTTTCCAATATGAAAATGACATAGCAAAAAAAAAAAAATTTTGACCAAATATTCTATTTGAATCCATCTGTGACTAGAGTTTCACTTTAAAAAACCAGAATGATAAATATGGACCCTCAATATAGTATATGGGTAAATTTGATCTTTTTTCCCTTTATTATTGTTGTTCATTTGTGCCAAGTTTTATTACCTTTTTTTATACATGCCAAGTTTTATTATTGAAAAAGGAAATTACTTTTTTTTATTCTCAAACCTTGAGATACATATCATTTATTTTTTTTAGTTTAAAAAGTTATTTTATAATTCTTATAAATTCAATGTTATAATGAATATAGTTTTTTTTTTTTTTATGTTTAGTGTCAGCTACCGACAAGTGAGGAACACGTGTGAGCTAATAAATGCTAATATTGAATTATGTGAAATTTTTTATTTCATTTCTCTCGGCTTTTTCATTTTTTTTCTTTGTTATTTCTTTTTTCTTTTTTCTTTGTTCCTTTTTCTCCTTTCCTCCCATTTTGCCCACCAACCAAAAATGCCTTTTTTATCATTCAATTTTTTTTTAAACAAGCATGCACATCCAATAAAAACAAGTCAATAAATATATTTTTTTTGAAAAAGAAATTTATTGATTGATTAAACGTGGAGTACAAACTCCCAACATATCATTCAAGAGTAGAGAGGAAACTGTTTCTGGTGGAGAATCGTACAAACTACTATCAGAGTTTAACTCAAATCCTAGATTAGCCATAAAATCAGCAATTTTGTTCCCTTCCCTATATATATGACTTATACTAACCTCTCAATGCCTACTTAACAAGCCTTCAATTGCTCTAATTAAGTCTAGATTAGAGCAAGGATGAGCAGAAGAAAAGTTGATCGCTTGAACCACTGCCTTGTTATCAATTTGTAATTTAACTTTGCGGAAGCCTCGCTCCCAAGCCAACTGGAGGCCTTCGCAAACCCCCCACAACTCCGCACGATAGGCTGAACTTGTAACTAACTTGCAGGCATATCCCACTATCCAAGTACCATGTGTGTCTCTCAAGACCACTCCT
Source organism: Theobroma cacao (assembly GCF_053813885.1). NCBI lineage: Eukaryota > Viridiplantae > Streptophyta > Magnoliopsida > Malvales > Malvaceae > Theobroma > Theobroma cacao. The sequence continues at coordinate 17,231,220 of NC_142639.1, read as the reverse complement.
GCAGAAGCAGTCCTTGCTGCACTCTTGTACGCCCCATCCGAATTCATTGCTATCCATTCTTCTAGTGGTGGTGTCCATCCCACTAGGATCTCCTCTTGTCGCCTCATACCCTCACTTATCAAAGGAATAGTTGTCCATGTGCTATGAGTATCCACAACCATGCTTTTGATTATACTCAGCTAGCCTTCAATGGGGAGTTCGCGACCTTCAAATATAAACAAGTTTTGCCATTTCCAAATATACCAACAAGCTATTCCAAAAACAATATTCCAAGGGTCATCAAAGGTACTAAGATACTTAAAACTAAGGTTCGTAGACAGCCAATCAATCAATGGTGCTTGAAAAAATTGATTAATACTATTATGAGGCAATATACAGCTCCACAGAGCCTCTGCTACAGGGCAATCTCTAAGCACGTGCAGACATGTTTCCTCTACTCCATGATAGTGGGGACATAACGCATCTGATGAAATCCTGCGTCTAACTCTTTCTGCATTTGTCAAGATGCGCTTGTGCAAACAGAGGAATAGAAAGAGACAAATTCTATGGGGACCTTTCCAATCCCAAGCCAAGTACCACATTTTTTTGTTCTCTACTTGACTAGAATAGGCAGAACTCCCTAATTGCTCATATGTTGAGGAAATAGTAAAATACCTAGAAGGAGAAAGAGCCCAATAAGGCATATTTGGCGAGGCTAATAAGGTGGGAGGGATAATGCAAAGGATTTGATTCACCACTTCAATTGGTAGAGAAACTGTTAACCTATCCTTATCCCAATCTCCATTAGGCATAATATAATCCTTTACCCGTGCTCTTGAATTTAACATGAAACCCATATCTGCTACAACATTAATCAATGGCCTTTCACCCACTTAAATATATGTCTAGAAATTAACTAGAGCGCCATCCCCAATTGACCATCTCACATGTTTGGTGAATTCACCCCATAACCTACTCATTGATCTCCATACATTTGAACACCCACAACGCATAGGATTTTTTGAATACTCTGCTCTGTTAAAATTATATTTGTTCACAAGAACCCTTACCCAAAGTGCATCAAATTTAAAAAGTAGTCCCCAACATAGTTTTAGAATAAAAGTGTCGTTCATCAAAGATAGTCTTCGGATGCCCATCCCTCTTTGTGACTTAGGTTTACAAAGTGTATTCCACCTCAACAAGTTTGCCTTCTTGTCTTGACTTTCACCATGTCACAAAAAATTTCTACACAAACACTCTATCTTTTTACAAATATTTAATGGAATAGAAATTGTCTGCATTGTGTATAATGGAATACTTGAAATTACTGATTTGACAAGAGTTAAACGTCCTGCATAAGATAGGGATGATGCCTTCCATCCACTCAGTTTGCTTTTAACTTTATCAACAAGATACTTATAGATGTTAACACTTTTTTTGCCTTTCAATAAAGGAACTTCAAGATAATTGCCCACATTTTCAGCATAAGAAAAGCCAGAACAAGCCATCAATTGATTAATTACCTCTCTGGATACATTCTGTGAACAAAAGAAAGTTGATTTTGTAATGCTCACCTTTGCTCCTGAACAGGCACAAAAGTCGTCCAAAACGTCTTTTATTACCTCTATCTGATCTTCTGAGGCTTTTGCAAAAAGTATGAGGTTGTTAGCAAAAAAATAAATGAGATAAGACTGGTCCCTGTTTGCTCAAACTAATCGATTTCCACAATTTCTGATCGACAGCTTGTCTGATACCATGAACGAATCGTTCTATGCACAGCATAAACAGATAAGGGGCTAATGGATCTCTTTGTCGCACTCCTCTCGAAATGGAGAATTTCTCCAAGTGCCTCTCATTCCATAATATTTGAGAGCTACCATTGTTCCAACTCCTAATGAGAATATCAATAATAGTATTTGGGATTCTAGCTTCCACGAGTGAATCATGGATGAATTCCCACCTCAGTATATCGTAGGCCTTCTCTAAATCAATCTTAATCATCATCCAACCCCTTTGCCTTTTTTTTTTTTTTTTCGAAAAGAGTGCATTGCCTCCTGAGCAATAATTATATTGTCGATGATATGTCTCCCGAGAATAAAGCTAGTTTGCGTATCCTTTATTAATAAGCTCATATACGGTTTTAATCTGTTGGCTACCACCTTCATCAAGACTTTGAAAGTGACTAGTAATAAGCTAATAGGTCTGAACTGTGAGATATGTTCAGGAGCCCCAGTTTTGGGTATCAAAACAATCAAGGAATTACACATACTTTGACCAATCTCTACACCATTGAAAACATCTTGTATATATTCCATTAGTTTTTGTCCCACCACTTTCCACTGTGATTGAAAGAATAAGGCGGGAAAACCATCCAAACCTGGTGCTTTAAGGGGTTTCATCTCAAACAACGCTTCTCTAACTTCCTCCATGTCAACCGGATGTCTAATAAATTCATGAGCTTCCAGAGGTAAAATGGGAAATTTGTTCCGGATAGGATATGGTGGGAGAACATTGCCTTCTTTAGAATATAAACTTTGAAAGAAATCCACAACATGCAACTATAATTGTCTTTGATCATCACACCACTCATCATTTAAAATTTTGAGGTGTAGGCTTTTACATTTTTTTCTTTGTTTTTTCTTTTTTCTTTGTTCCTTTTTCTCCTTTTCTCCCATTTTGCCCACCAACCAAAAACGCCCTTTTTATCATTCAATTTTTTTTAAACAAGCATGCACATCCAATAAAAACAAATCAATAAATATTTTCATTATAAAACAAATTTGTTTAAATTATATATCATTGTAAACTCAGTGATGGCAAACATTACTCACTTATGAGTTTATTTTTGCTTGAAAAGTACCAATTCAAGTAATCAAAACTTATCAAATTCATTTTTAATCATCTTAAACTATTTACACACACCTCAAATGACAAAGTAAAGTTGTTCAAGTGGCTGCTTAATCCCGAGCACAAGGAAATCATAAAATCAACTCTTCAAACTCAATTTTTCATTTTCAGACTACTAGAGTAGATAAAAATACAAATCAAACAAGTAAACTCGTATTGCCATCATACCATCAACATCAAACCTTTTATGCTTAAGATTAAAAAAAATTATTTTTTAAAAAATATATAAAATCAATTTCATAAAATATGAGGAAAATATGCAATATACACACATATATCAAATTATTTTTCACTATCAAGCTAAACTAATTAAAAATCAAAGAAACAAGAAAAAGCAACCAAACTTTCACATTTGACAAATAAATAACTTTTGGGATATAAATCACTTATTTTCCATTGTATGTGACTAAAGAGCATCTAATCTTCAAGAAATTGTTTCGCTTTGCACTAGCGCACCTACACACTTTTCACTTGATTTTTGATATCCAAATTGCTCTAGATCCTTGAGAATTAGTGTCATCACACAAAGTTCACTTGTCTAATCCTATAAGATTGATGTTTTCTAATAGGACAAGCAAATGAATTATAACCATGAAATTTACAATAATTGCATTTGGTTATCTTTGAAAATGAGGAATTCATGAAAACTTTTCTATTTTTATTTGCCAAATCTTCAAGTTTCATTTTCACATTTAAATTTTTCTTTTCTAAAACATCAATTTTCCTTTGGAAACTTCAAAATCAATTTTCAATTTTTCATTTCCTTTTCGGAATCATTTTTTTCCTTCAACAAAAATTCATTTTCAACACTAAATTGTCAAATAATTTTGTTGTATTTTAAATTCATTTTCTCAAATTCACAAGCTAGTTCTTCAAAGGCATTTTGCAATTCATCAAATAAGTACGAAATAGGTTCACAAAGTGAAAAGTTGATAACTCTATTATATTGAGTTATCTTGCACTATTTTTGGGCATAAATTGAACTAAGTTCTTGTGTTTTTAAGTTGCATTTAGGTAGTTTTCATACTTTCAATTAATAAGTTTCTTGCATGTTTAATTATTTTAATTCCATGATAAAAAAAATCCCAAATTGAGCCATCATTGACTTGATCCTATTGTTATTGAAGGTTTTTATATGCAAGAGAGCTCAATGGATGATGAACTATGCAAAAAGGCTTAAAGTGTCTCCTAAACATGCTGCAGTATTTTGAGTAAAACTCAAGCTACAAATGTCTAATCATAGTAATTTTTGGACCACTAGAAAACTAAGAGGAGAGGCTATAATTTTCATGTTTATCACTTCACTCAGTTCTAATCATCATGGTCAAAATCGTGTGGGAAGTGACTGAATTGTAGTAAGGATAGCACAAATGTTGGAAGGCATAAGGTGCCAGTCCCTTGCTGCCACAACACCAGCATGAGAAATTCCATTTTTTGCAACTTCATTTTTTTTTAAATTCAGGCTTTTGAATATGTGATATAAATAGAACCTTTTAAGCTGAAAAAGGAGAAGGAGGTAAAAGCAACTATTTAGAGGAAAAAGAACCATAAACAAAAGAAGAAATGAAGAGAAAGAAAAGAAGATCAAGGCTCAAAAAGCTGCAGAAATTTATTTCTCTCTTTGGATTTGTTCGTCTTTCACCTTTTTTTTGCTGTATTCATGGTTTTTTTCTTGTGGATATGTTCGTTGAGAATATGATGAACTAAATAGGTTTTTCTAGGATTGTGGTTGATTAGTTAATTTGGTAGGTCATCGAAAAAGCATCCAGTAAGCATCAGTCATACTCCATTAATCAAACATTGGGTCATACTTTGTTATGGATTTTGGATTATATTTGGATTAATGCAATAAATGTTATAGTTTGGGTTGTCATAAGATGGCTTACATTGAATGTTAGATTTGTATTTGCTTTTGCACTTTGAGCATGAGGCCATGCAAATTGATAGATGTTGATATTTGATATAAATATTAGTATACATGCATTGTATATGATTCCATGGTGATACGTCCCATGATGTGATTTGAGTATTTGGATTCATATGATTTGAGGTTTGTTTGGACTAAGTGAGACCTTCTTATCATACCTTTGCACCAATCATGACTCCCGAGTTCGAATCATGACAATGTGATATAGAAAATATTTATAAATATATAAAATTGGAAGGCTTTTTATCTTACCTTCCTTGTTTTATGGCAAATTATGAAAAAGAAAATCATATTTTAAAAAGTTTTTTGTTATATCTTTTTATAATTTACCAAATCAAAAGGAAAGTTATAAAAAAATAAATAAATTTATGAGTATTTTATATATATTTGTAATTTGCCAAATGAAAAGGTAAATTACTAAAAAGGATAACGTTTTAATAAATTTTAAATACCTTTTTGAAATTTGCTAAAACAAAAGTAAAAATTACAAACGAAAAAAAGCACTTTTATAATAAGTTTTCCATACTTTTTGTAAATTTTTTGAAAAATAATCGAAAAAATTTATAAGTTTTTCATATACTTTTCTATAATTTTCCAAATTACAAGTAAAACTATGGTTTTTTGTAATTTATCAAACCAAGTACATATCTTACAAAAGCACGATGTAAAATTTAAGATTTTTCCTACTTTTTAATAATTTATCTTCATATGTATATCATATGTACGATGACTTTTTCTTTTCCCTTTTTTCATTACATAGCGAAATAAGTAACCAAAAGAAGGAAAGGTAAAGCCACCTAATTCAAAAAGGTGCATCTTTTTGCGAGACATCACTACAACCCAATTGGTTGCTCCATTCAACTCAAAATGATCAAAAGAGTTAGACCAACTTATGATATCTTTTGTAACCTATTCTCTTTAGGAGTTGTTTTACAGCGTAATATTATACAAAAAATAATGAGAATAATTAAAACAAGTGAAGTACTATTTCGCACTCAAGCATTTGATTCATTGGTTGGTGCATGATCCCCTTATATAAAGAGTAGGATTCGAATCCCTCTTTTCTCAATTATTAAAAAAAATGAAGTATTATTTCACACGGAACAACTAAAGTAAGTGAAGCATTACTTCATGTGGAACAACTACTTTGCGTAAAACAACTACTTCACGTGGATAGCAATGAAAGCAACCCAAAATAAGTGGTAGAATTCTTAGTTTACTTTCACCTTAAGATGTTTCAAAGAGTTTACCTTTGTGACTTAGATATGAAGATAGTTAAGAGGTCTTTCTCTTAATATTTTCTTGAAGTACAAGTGTCTCTCTCTCGTACCTTATTCTCTTGTATCATTTTCAAATACAAGTGTTTTTCCCTCTCATCCTTACATTGTTCTCTCATACCTGTTCACATACACCTTTTTCTCTTATCTTATTCTCTTGTACATTTTCACGTATACATTTTCTCTCTTACCCTGTAATGTACATTAAAGCTCTTTTTAATAATATTATTCATTTCATGCATTAAAGTCTATTCTTGAGTAACGGCCTCAATTGACACTAGATGAGAGCTTCTCAATTCATTTGGGTGAACCTTTTCCCAAGCTTCTCTCTAATTCTTTTATATTCACTAATTTTTCACCTACCAGGATACTCAGTACTTTAGAAATCACTTCAATTTCCCTCTCCATCGCCTTCGATACATATTTTTTTTACTTATTTGCAACACTTCCTTTTCTTTTCATAAAAAAACCCTTTACACATTCCAATATTAAAAGGGCTAAAATTCACACAGGAGCAATTAATTTTAGATAAATCCTAATTTTATTTTTTATTTAATTAGACAATGAAAGATATTCGAATGAAGAAATTATGTTCTTAGCATTGAAGAAGAGATGTTATAGATTCTATTATTAATTTTATAAGCAGTCGCTGCAATTGGTTTACCGAAAAAAACTTGCAAATGGGCTACAAAACTTATAGGTGACCGCTCCCACCATATAATAATAAAAAAGAACAAAAGAATATTAGGAATACGTGGTGGTCCATGAAGCTATTAAATTATACATGTGAGCTCATAAATATTAGATAAAGATAACAGATGGTGTCGAGTCAACTGATGGTGAACAATTCTCACCTATATATATAATCAATTCTTTGTTGTATTTATACATGCATATTAGATTCATATTTGACAGCTACATGTAAAATGAAATTGGCGTATCCGTAAGGAACCTGCCAATGGCTATTAAGTTGATAAAATTTTGCTGTTAAGTCGCATTTAAAGAAAGTGGGTAAATTTTTGCTAGTGCCAGGCAAGTAATGTTAATGAAATGATTGGAAGGCAGTCATGGAGTACATGCAAAGATGGTCTCAACACAATGGTTTTTAGGTTTTGGCAGCTAGCCAGCCAACGCCCGTCTCTCTTAATCAATTGCCGTATTCAATTTGTGCTTGCGGCCGCCGATAATAATTCTTGTGTTTCTATCTCCTCAACGTTGCACCTCAAGCAACGATCACAACTAATAGTTATTTTTCCGTTAACATTATTGACGTGATATTCATCATATAATAACATGAAAATTTTTAAATACTAATAAGACATAAACCGCAATCATTCATTTTGCATATAAAATTTAATTGAAAAAGGATTAAAACTTATTTACTTTTACTTTAAATTTTATATTATTAATTCTACTGTTAAATTTCATGCTCTTTATATATTTTAAATATATAATTAATTTTTTGTAATAAAAATCTTTAATTTTTTTCATTTAAAAGAAAGAAATTCGATCATTTACCAATCATGTTTGGATATTATGAAAAACTTTAATTTTAAATATATATATATATATATATAAATACCCAATTAACCTAAAAATTTTACAAACGCCATCATAAGTATTAAAAGTGGAATTCCCGCAAGGCAAGGAAATAAAATAAAGGGACCCGCATGTTCCCCTTAAGACTCGCTCAACACTGGAAACTCTCTCCCTCCTCTTTCTCTCCCCAGAGAAAACAGAAAAACAAAAAAAACAAAGAAAAAGAAACCCGAAGCATAAAAAGAGAAAGCAAAAGCAAAAAAGGACGCATGGACAAAGGAAGTGCTTTTGGTGCGTGGCCCTCCGTCTTATCTCTTCTGTTCAATCATTCTTCTCCTTTTACGGTTATTTGGTTTGGGATAAAAGAAGAGAAAATGAGATTGTTGTCTCATTTTATGAATATAAATAAAATATAAAAATCTATTTTACTGCGTGGTATATTTATTTTGCAGGTAAGTAAATCAAACGCTGTGAAAAAATTTTCACCCAGAATTTGTGTACAACCCTACAAAGTGCCACGCCAACCTAAGGTATCCGATGTTTATTTAATTTTATATTCTTTTTTTAATCATGATTTCCAGGCTTAATTTACCACAGATACCTCTCTTCTCTCTAAGCTATAAACCACGTCAACTCCCCCGTTTTCTCTTCCTCTGTGATTTCCAAGACATCTAGCAACTTTCCTCCATCCTTTTTTTTTTTATTTTCCCCATAAATTTTATATTGCTAATGCCAGACTATTCAAATTCTTTTTAACTGTAATGCGATGGAAAGTAGTAACCGGCGGCTTACACTTTTTGAGCAGATGTCAGCGGTTGACGACGGTCGGAACGCTCTGGCCGGTTTAACTCTCGACGCCATCTTGGGAAACGCCAAGCGCCCTGAACCACCGCCAACTCAGAACCGTACGCTTCTGGATATCATTCGAGAGGATGGGCCCACCAAAGACAAGAAGAGTTGGAAAACGTTTCGGGACAAGCTCCGCCTCAAGCGAGCGGGTGCTGCTTGGACCTCCTCCGTTCATATCCCGGCTTCCGATGTTAACGTTCATGGTAACAGATCGCACTTCTCGCGACGCGGTTCTTTCGCTTCTAACTCCGCTGATTCCACCCGTGTTGAGGATGGAGGTGAACGTGCCCCGGTTTCTGACCCTACGGTTATGAATTCTCGGTTGCAATTGGCGCGAAGGAGTTCGGTTCGGTTCGGAAACAATCTGTTTCAGACCGATCACGATGATTCGGCCGATGTCAGCATGCCGAGCGATGCTCCACCGTCCAGAAGCTTCAGGCCGCAAATTGCCCGCCATCGTTCGACCCGTTTTCCTTCCTCGAACACTGCCTCGTACGACGATGACAACAGTAGCGAAGATAACTCTCCGGAGGCGCGTGATGGAACGCATCGGCTGGGAGCGGCATTGGCGGAGGAGAGGGCATTATCTGCGAGAGAAGCGGTGGCTGCACAGGAAGCAGCCGAAGCGGCTGCCGCAGCTGCTGCAGCGGAACAAGCAGCGGTAGAGAACAACGAGGCTCCAACTGTTGCGGCTGAGGAGCCGGTGAGGATGTCATTGATGGATTTGTTGGAGGAAACGGGATCGAGATACACGATGGGCGACGACGACGACGATTACGACGAGGAAGAGGAGGAGGAGGAGGAGGGGGAGGAGGAAGTAGCGGCAGCGAGCGGTGGGATCGAGTACACGTGTTGCGTGTGCATGGTTAGGCATAAAGGTGCGGCGTTTATTCCATGTGGGCATACGTTTTGTCGGCTTTGTTCAAGGGAGCTTTGGGTCCAGCGAGGGAACTGCCCACTGTGCAATGGCTTCATCTTGGAAATTCTTGATATCTTTTGATAATTTGATATTTGTATTTTAATTCTTTCTTTTCCCAATCTCTGATTGTGGAGAAATTGTGTAAACGATAGTTCATCCTCTTCTTTGGTTGGTTTTTGTTTAATTTTTGAGATGGTAAATAAGCAAAGAGTTGTCGCTTCTGGGATTGCAATGAATGGTTATAATTGTTGAGTGGTTGATTCATGATGATGACCCTGACCCAGGTCCCAGACAGGGAATTTGCATCTTTTTGGGCTAACAAGAAACATTTGTGGATGGAGCTGGAAGGGGAACTGGGTATTGGTACTGGTATTATTTTCTTGTCTGCATGTGGAAAGGTGCAGCTGGACCCAGTGGGGCTGATGGCTTCTTTATATTTTGAAAGAAACTCAGCATGAGAGAGAAGCTTGGAATGGTTTTTGCATCTGAAGGTGAGTAAAAGAGAAAGAAGGGGAAGTTGAAAGCTCCCTTGTCTTGTGTTATTAACTAGCACACAGTGATTACAATAGAAAAGCTTGTATAGTCATTCAGCGATCAGCATCCATCTCATAAAAAAATTGTCAAATCCGTACTGAAAACTAGAATTGAAGCTGTAATGGGGCTTCATAATTTGTATAGGGAAATGCTACTACTGTTTTCTTCACATGAATGTAATGGAATTTACATACTAGACTAGTAGACTAGCTTCGATATGTTCACGTTGGATCCATATTTAATATCTTAATATTAAGCAATTCTTATGTTTGAACCCACCTTCACATTTTGTTGATTTAACATGACTCTCAAGTCTCGTAAGGGTATGCCTGCAGTGCAGGAAAAACCTCTTTAACAAAAACTATTTAAGATCCTTCAAAGGTTCAATGTAGCAAAATCAAACCAACCCCAACTAGTTTGGGTTTACTAAACTGTTTTAGTTTTCCTATCAAGTCTTACATACTACTAAAGATTTATTTAACAAACTAATTGGAGTAAATAATTGTCACGACCCAATTTCTTGAGCCATGACCGACACATGAGCTCAAAGAGTATAGCTCACTAAGCCCAAGCAAGCCTATCCATTTATCTTTGCTTAACAAATTTATCATATCATGCATACACACACACACCTTTTTCCGTGTGTGAACATAGCCAAAACAAAATGACATTATCTATAATAATATACATGCACTATATCAGTCATGTATTTAGCAATTTACATTGCATACACATATTCACATTGTTAGATTGTATTCATAATACAAAAAGACCCGTGACTTCCAGCGGAGATATTTACAATAAAAGGGATTACTATCGAATGCGAGACACATACCCAGGAGATGCACTACGGGGACTCCTCGATCTAGGGTTCAGCAGTCACCTGATCTGAAAATATGAATTTTTATAAAACGTGAGTACAATACTCAGTGAGTGAACAAGAAGGGAACAAGAAGGGAACAAGCATACCATAAGGAATGTTTATCGAAATCATGATGCATTCATTTTCTCAAAACCATGCAATTGTTTTAGCTCATTTAAACTCCTCATGTAAACCCTACATGAGTAAATCACTTTACAAAAATTTATGCTTAACTATGGTACCAAAGAAATGGGAAATATGACAAAAACCTACAAGTTAGCAAAATGGACAGAAAGTTTCTCGCTGTAGCGAGAACCAGTTATGGTGAAGGCCCTCAAAACTCGAGAGTTTCTCGCTGCAGCGAAACAGAGCAACAAGAGAAAAGTTTCCCTTCACTCAACAAAAAAGCCACCCTACTAAACCAACAAAGTCAACATAAAACTAATGAAAATTCTCAAAGTGCAAAGTATCAAATTTCACATATATGTCAACCATATATCACATTCATGAGCTTTCATTTCATAAGTCTAGATATGCATAATTAGATAGACAAACATCAATATTATCATAATCACACCCGGTTCATGTACATCTCCCCACATCGTGCACAATTAGTGCAATCGTGTACATCCCCCCACATCGTGCACACGGGCACTATCATCATCCACCTCTCACGCCACCATAAAATGGGGCTCTGATACCAAGTTTGTCACTAAAGAGGGACATACCACTCAACCCCTTCACTACGGAGGTGACAAACGGTACCTATCAGAGCACTCATAGGGCGGCTCCACCTCTTTGGGTAGCCCTTTCCTCTATAAGTCCCTAGTCCTGTTCACGCGTTAGAGTTCCTAGGGATCGAGTAAAACTCTTTACTCTTATACCAACTTAATTCTTCCCATATAGTGCACACACACGGTTACAGTCATTATACACAATATCATTCATCATGCACAACACACACACACACACACACACACACACACACACACACACACACACACACACACACACACACACACACACACACACACACACACACATATATATATATATATATATATATCATCATCATATTGCAATGATGCATGAATTCATAGCAATCACATATCACAACATCAAACCATTTAACAAAAGCTTGTTCCCAAGGTACATTTTCTAAGACAAGTTGGATAGAATCTTTCATATTCCCCAAAACAAGTTTGAAATGCAAGTCCACTCACCGATATCGAAAATCCAGATTCCGAGTGCACTCGGACTAATAGTCCTCAGGCGCAATTCCTTTGCCTTTTTCGGACGTCTCACTACCTTGACAAATAACAAAGTTAAGAAATTTACTATATTGTCCCTAAATTGATATAAACTAATTTAAATTACTAATGCTTGATATGTAAATGCAAAAATATGTCCGATTACCGCTTAATCGCGGTATTGATTAAATACGACTGATCACCGATTAATTAGCGATTGTGTCCAAATCACCTCCAAATTAATCCATTTCTCCTCTAATACCTTAATTTACCACATACCATTTAAATAAAGCCAAATTCAGCATTAGAATCCTCACAGTTCCTTATAAAAAAATTCGGTCATTTGGTGCACTAGCATCGAAATTTTTTTCTACATAACCGTCTCACCTTAATTCATCATTTTCCAAGCCATTTTCCTTGAAATAAAAACAATCCCCCATTGATATTCAACCCTCATGGTTCGACCAACAAGGAACCCTAGAGAAAATTGAATATTTCTTTTGTATTTTTATTCATAACCATGCTTAACTATCCCTAAACACTAATATAGTCTAAAATCAAATTATTCCAACAACAATTCCTCTTCCATACCCATTTTTCATAATTGAATTCATCATGATAACTCAATATTCAACCATGAAAATCAAGAATAAAAGCATGGGTAAGCTAGGTATCAAGGAGAATTAAAGAAATTTTAACTTACCTTACTTGTTTCCTTGATTTCTTCACTTTTTCTTTGAATTTCCACTTAGGTTTTCTTGTTTTTCTCTTTGTTCTTCCTTTGTTCTTGTTGCTGGTTGCCTAGGCCAAATATGGTGAGAGAATTGGGGATTTAATGGGCTGATTTCTATAAAAAATAATAAAATAATCAAGCATGTCACGTGTCACATGCTTGTTGGCCCAATTTTTTTTAACTTTTTGACTTTTTTTTCTTAATTTTTCACCACAAATATTCTGTTATTTATCCAATCCTACCACAATTAAAATCCCCTGGTCTTAACAAGTGCTGGGGTGAAAAATTTATCGAGTTGCCCCCGAGACGAAAAAATTACGATTTTACCCCTATACTCCGAAATGTACCGAAATCACATTATTTCTACTTTTCAACCTCAAATAACACTAATATTGATCAATATTAACCAAATGGGGTAAAAATCGTTTTATAAAAATTCCCGTTTAGTCCTCTAGTGGCAAGATTACTATTTTACTCTTGTGCTCCAAAAATACCGAGAATCATAATTTTTCACTGTTAAACATCATTTTATACTCCAATAATCATAATTATATTTCATATAATTATTCTTGGTCAAATGTGATCAAATCTTAGCTAAAAATCTCCATTTTATCATCAAATGGTAAAACGATTGTTTTATCCCTAATCATTCAATTTTCCTGATGGACTCCAAACTGGACCTTGAACTCCGAATCACTATTCTAAGCCATTTTGTGGGTTTCAAAATTTTCAAATTTCTCTTAAAATTTCTATTTGAACTAGTTTAAGGCTCGATTTAACTTAGTTGTACCACTCGGTACAATACCGTCTTTTAATCGAGCTTGACAAGGTCTCACAATAATAAGGTAAAATACCCCCACTTTCTAAGTTTTAATCAAAATTTGTCTATTAGTTTTTGAAATGGATACTTCATCCTAAAAAAATATCTTTCACTAGACACAAAAGTCTAGCCTTTAGTGAACTATTAATGTTTTCGTTAATCTAATGACGTGATAATATTAAAAAGATAATTTTACTTTTTATTAATTTTAAAAATTGCTATTATTTTTTTTGTAAAAAAAATCAGGGGAAAAAAAATTCAGGGGTGCATTGGTCATTGATTAGGATTTCTCACTAAAGTACGCTTAATGTGGAAAACCCTAATCTGTGGCGGCCTATGAAAGTGTAACCAACCGAAGTTCCCCCACCATTGGTTGTTAAGTTGGCGACTAACCTTATGCCAAAAGTAGGGCTAAAGAGAATGAGGGGTAGAGCGACTGGCATTACTTCCCAAGATTCTCCCCATATCACCATCGAACCTGCACCCTTTATGGTCAATGAAAGACCATTCAAAACGTCCTATAGGAATATGTTTATGCATGGTGAATAGGAAAATTTTTCTAATGAGGATGATTCTAATGAAGTCGCCATTAAGGAATCGAATATAAGATTGTCCAAAGAGGAAAAAATAAAGATCGGGAAGCCATGGAAACACACGCTCATTGTCAAGTTATTGGGGAGAGCCATCAGCTATACGTTTTTAGGTAATTGTGTAAGATAGCTATGGTCCCTAGTAGGTGTGTTTTAAACGGTGGATCTAGATAATCGATATTACTGTTTTCACTTTAGTAAGAAGTCAAACTACAATCATGTTCTACTTGAAGGCTCTTGGTTAATCACAGATCATTATTTAACCATTTGTAAATGGACACCTGAGTTTCGCTCTGATGAAGCTACAATAGATTCTGCGACTGCATGGATCCGTTTGCCAAGCATGCCACTAGAATTCTATGATTGAGGAGTTCTTGAAAAAATAAGAGATGTGTCGGGGAAAACTTTTAGCGTGGACCGAGCTACATCCTTTTGCAACAAAAGGAAAATTTTCAAGGATGTCTGTGGAACTTAACTTGATTAAACCATTTATTCCACAAATTTTCATAGGTAATAGATGGCAAATAGCAAAGTATGAAGGCCTTAAGATGGTTTGCTTCCATTATGAAAAATTCAAGCATAGTCTAGAGGGTTGTATGGTGAAGCAAAAAGAGGAGGAAGGCCACTTCGAGGAACAAGCTTTAAAGATGGATGAAAAGAAAAAAAAAACCCTAAAGAAGGACTATGAGTCATCTCGTTATAGCCCATGGATGGTTGCAAAGAAGAATTACAAGAGATAGCAACCACGATAGATAGAGAATTGAAAAATAAAGGTAAAACTTCTATACAAATTGAAACATCAGAAGACTAGCCAAAGTAGGGTCATGGTTCTATATACTTGAAGATGATAGCACAACTCAAGGTGAAGATGAAGCCATTCTAGAGACAATGGAGCATCATGTTCCAAAGCCCTCAATAGCTAATCTCATGAAAACCTAAATGGTCCATCACGATAAAAATGTGATAAAACAAAATCTTCAAGCTTCAACTATTGTGTTGAATAGAGGAGCCTTAGCAAGTAAGAAGGAGAAAAATAGCGGTAGGGGTTTAGTGTGAATAGCTTCTTCAAACCAAAATTCAAAGTAAGTAGAGAGTGATAATAAGAAGAACAATTTGATGTCATCAAAAGGAATTAATATGGTCCCAGGGAAAGAGAAAACACAGATTTCAATGATTAAGCCCCACACAATTGTTCAACAACAGGATAACCATACTAAACCCAACTCTCTTTCTCTTACATGGCATAAAGGAAAACAAGGGAATTTAGGCATTGGTTATAATGGTGCAACACAAGAAAAAGATAATGAGATCATGGAAGTTGATGATGATAGTGTGAAGAATACTGCTCCTATTCAGTCATCCATGGATGGGGGGGTAGCTGGTTTGGACTTAATGCAGGTTTAATTTGTAGCTTTTCTTTTAATAATTTGGTTACTGATTTATCTATCTTTTTCATTTATGTTTAACATACTTAGTTGTAATGTGAGAGGTGCGGCCTTTCAGAGAAGTGTTCGAAATATCAAGAATCTAATCCAGCTGCATGATTTGAAGATTCTGATCATTTTGAAACCACAATTTTTTGATGAGAAAGAAGATAAAATTTGTAAGAGGCTTGGACTCCCAAATTTTTTTTAAGTTGAGGTTGAAGGGTTCTCAAAATGTATATGGATTTTATGGGAGACAACTGTTGTTGACGTGGAGGTTTTAGCATACTAATCTTAACTGATTCACTGGATGATTGATTTTAATAAAGAGCAATGGTTATTGACTCTAATTTATGGAAGTTCTATCCATGATGAGAGAAGCCAACTATGGAAATCTCTATCACTAGCTAGCTCAGGTCATAGCATGCCTGGGTTAGTTTTAGGGGATTTCAATCAAGTAATTTATCCAGATGAAAAGTTTAGAAGAGTGGGAGTTAACTGCAGCTGTTGCAACCAGATGTTAAATTGTATGTGAAGATGTAGCCTGTCAGACCTAGGGGCAAATGGACCGAAATTTACATGGAGGAGAAAAAGTGACAGTATGGGAACAACAAGAGCCGGTTGGGCTGAGCATTAGCCAGCCAGGGTTGGAATTTTTTATTTTCGCATTTAAAGGTGTTAATTTTACCTCAAACCCACTTCGGTCACCACCTTGTGCTTGTTCATTGTCAACAATTATCATTGAACTTTGCATCATAAAAACATTACCGTTTTGAAAAGGTATGGATGACCCATCCTAATTTTGCAAAATTTGTTAGCAGAAATTGGAGTGTTATTGATAGCAACATTATCAATAGCTTCAAGCTTTTTGCTAAGGTGTTAACCAAATGGAAAAACAAAGTCTTTGGAAATATCCATAAATGGAAAAGATGAGTTTAAGCTCATTTGAAAGGAATTCAAAAGCTTTAGATAGAGGTTAAAATAATTTCTTGTAGAATCTTGAAGAACTCATGGTTGAGGAATATAATCTTCTTTTATACTAGGAGGAACTGTTGCGGCAACAGAAAGCCAAGATTGATTGGCTTAAATATGAGGGTGGGAATTCCAAATTCTCTCACTTAGTGGTTAAAGGAAGGCAAAGAATGGAAAAGATCACAGCTTTAAAAAATGATAAAGGTTCTTGGTGGTATGACCTCTTCGATTTACAGCAATGGGTAACAAACTTTTATTTGAAGCTATATACAGATGATGGAGTACTAAACCAATTACCTGTCAATTCGACTTGGTAGATAGATGAAAGCACCACCCAAGAGTTATCAAAACCTTTGAGTGATTAAAAAATCAAAGCAGCTCTGTTTGATATGGATCCTAATAAATGCCCTAGTTATGATGGCTTTCTAGCAAGCTTCTATAAAAAAAAATTGGAATGTGGCAGGCCCATAAATTCAAAAGTTTGGTAGAGATCTTTTAATTTAGGCTCTTTCTCGACTAAAATTAATCATAACTTTGATTCCTAAAGTAGAGTATCCAGAATCAATATCGTAGTTTAGGCCATTAGCCTATGCACGATGCCCCTAAAAGCAAAATATTGGTTGATAGATTGAAACCTTTTTTGGATGGTATTGTAAACAGGACACAATGTAGTTTCAGCCCAAGTCGACATGCAACAGATAATATCATTATGGTGCAAGAAGCAATTCATACGATGAGACTCATGAAAAGAAAAAAGGTGTTATTGCTATCAATATTGATCTAAAGAGGGCTTACGACAGAATTCAATGGAGTTTTATATAAGCGATTTTGACAGAAATTGGTTTTCCTGACTCTTGAATTCCTTTGATGATGTTCGTTGTTAAATTGCCCCCTTTTTCTGTTATTTGGAATGGTCACTATACAGGCTCTTTTCTCCCAACCAAGGGAATAAGGCAAGGTGATCCATTATCACCTTATCTTTTTGTTCTGTGTATTGAAAAATTGTCACAGTCAATCAATCATGAAGTGGAATTGGGGAATTGGAAACCACTATGCATGATGATGAGAGGTACTCTTTTATCTCGCGGATGATCTTATGCTCTTTGGAGTGGCCACCAAACCTCAATTAAACATAATGATGTGAGTCTTGGACAAATTTTGCTCGGCTTTAGGTCAAAATGTAAGTCTAGCAAAGTCTCGAATGCTAGTTTCACCTAATGTAAAACAATCACGAGCTAAATGCCTAAGTGATATTGCTAAAATTCCATTAACAAAGCATTTTGGCAAATATCTATGTACTCTTATGATCCATGGCAAAATTATTAGACTACATATACTGATAATTAATAAAATCAAGAAAAAACTGGAAAATTGGAGCAACAAATTTCTTTCTATGGCAGGTCACATAGCTTTGGTTAAGTTTGTTACCAACACAATGGCTGCTTATTTGATGCAAACCACGTTGTTGTCCAACCATGTGTCTTAAGAAATTAATAGACTTAACAGGAACTTTAGCTGGGGACAATTGGGTGGGATTCAAAAATGCCATGCCTTAAGTTGAGAGAAGCTATGCCTGCCTAAAAATTATGGTGGTTTGCAGATTAGGGTTGCCAAAAAAGACGAACTTTGCCCTTCTAGTAAAACTAGGATGGAAGGGAAAAGACTATCTATGGGTTGAGATTTTGAAGAAAAAGTATCTGAAAGATCATGATTTTGTTTCAATTCTTGTGAAGCTTGTGGAATCTCATGTGTGGAGAAATGTGTTAAAAAGCAGAAATGTGCTGTGACAGGGTCTTGGTTTGAATATTAACAATGGACATAATGCAAAATTCTGGATTGACATCTGGGTTAACAATGGTCCTTTACTTGAACTAGCCATAAGAAACGTTACAAAAATGGAGTTAGACCTTCTTGTTGCTAGTTTCTGCAATGAGTTTGGTGGTTAGGATTTAAATTATTTATTACAACTGTTACCGCAGCATACCGTACTCAAGATTCTGGTAAAACAAATTGATCCTTCTTCCTAAATAGAGGATGTTGGCTTCTGGATGCTAAATTTGGAAGTTGGTTATCTTACAGTGCGCTGTAGGCGGTGTGGTAAGTGTACAAAAACGTCTTTACACGCGCTAAGGGATTGTTGAAAGTCCAAGAATTTATGGCTACAGATTCATCTAGCACTAGCTTCTAGTATTTTCTTTCACTTAGATTTAAAATCTTGACTATTGGAGAATCTGTCCAGTGGGTTATTATGGGATGGTATTCTATGGAGTGTAGTATTTGCTTATGCGCTATGAATGATTTGGTATTGGCGCAATCTAAGTCTCTTTAAGGACACCTTTACTTTGCTTGCAAATGCCAGTCAACGGATCCGAACAAAGGCTAAAGAAGCTTGGGATGTCTTATGAAGAAATGAAATGCGTTTGAAGGATGAACTAACGATTTCTTGGAAGACACCACCTGAAGATTAGGTTAAGTTGAATATCGCGGAAGTGCTAAGGGACAATATGGCTTGGCTGCAATGAGAGGGATAATTTGAGATGCTAACGGAGGTTGGATTGCAAGTTTTACATATAAATTCAATATCTCACATTCTTTGACTATTGAAATGTGGGCGTTTTTTCTTGGATTGTTGCTATTGGAACAGAGGGTTTAGAAAGATTATAGTTAAGTCAGATTCTTTGCTTGTACTGCAAAAAATTGCAAATCCTTTATCAAATTTGGACTCAAATTCTCATTTGTTAAGGGACATCAAGGAATTGATTCATCGTAAATGAGAATGTTCAATTATTCACGTTCATCATGAAGTCAATCAATGTACCGACTGGTTGTCCACACATCATGACAACCTTCTTATAAACCTCCATAATTTTGATCTTCCTCCATCGGGGATTCTATGCTATATTTTTGTTGATAAGTTAGGAATAAGTTAGATTAGAATGATGTAATCGTTATTTGTTGATTATTTTTTCTCGTATAAAAAAAATTTAAACTTAATAAAAATATTGATAAAGAAATCATTTCAACATAATATTAAAAATATAAACTAATAAATTATTTTTTAAATATAAAAATGAAGCTCCACAGTTCAACCACCACCTTCCATCCTCGAGGCTTGGAACGATTGTTAAAGAGTAGCCAAACGGACACACCAAATCTGCAAATCTAATGCCAACTTTATTCTTTTTGAAAGAAATAAGTGTTGATCGCAGCGGCAAATGAGCATGAACAGACCCTTTTTTATTTTTTAGTTCAGTTTTGTTGACGCATGCAAGAGAATAGAGATGGTTCGCTAAAAAGTTAAAGCTAACGGATGCTTTAATGCGTGCGGTCAAGGCTCATCATGTCTTATCTACTTTGCGCGCAAGTTTAGAGGGAAAGGACCCTCTCTTCTGTTCAGAAGTAGCAGTCAAATGTCTACAACCTTTGTAATAGACTTTTAAATAATTTATTTTTATTTAAAGATATTAAAAATTTCAAACATACGTTAACTTTGTTATACGTTAAATTAAATTAAATGCTCCAGCACCTACAACCGTGGATAAAACCATAAAAAAAAGTCAGCGATATACATAAATACTCTGAGAAACGTTTAACAAGTCATATCTATGATGTCATCTCTATTCATTACGCAAAAGTTGTTCAGAACTCTGAGATGGTGAAGCAATTAAGGACTTTTCTAAATTTCAAATATTTTCTTTCTTCGGGCGTTCAACTTCTTAACGCATCTTTTTATTTGGATCAATTTCTTAACAGATTTTAATTAAGACATAATCTTTTAAAAAGTTCTTACACTGTTTGAAAAGATTCAAATATGATTTTATTTTTTTATCAAGTCTTTTATTTTTATTTTTATCGAATAGACATTGATATATGTTATTTTATATTTACATAACACTTACTTAAAAAATTAAAAATATCATATCATATCAACATGTCACGTTACTATTTAATATGATAAGTCAATACATGTCACTTCAATATCATGTTGACATAAAAAACTAAGTGACATTTTAAATAATGACAATCAACCGTTAATTATAAAAATTTATTTAATCTAAAATAAAAATATAAAAATTTAATTAAATATAATAAAAAAATAAAAAAATTTAGATATTATACTTTTAATTAACAAGGATGATCATGGTGAACATTTGGTTTAATAATAAATACACATATTTTCTTATTTCAAAAATTTAAATTTAAATCCCTTTCATTTGATTAAAGAAGCAATGGTGATGATAATGACTTTAACATTCTCTCAATTCAATCATTTTGTTTTAGCCACAGTCGGTAAACTTGCTAAGCTTTAGCTGTTAAATATATTTTATTTTGTATTACTAATTTCTCGAATATAAAAGCAAACAAATAAAAGCAATAAGGTGTAAATAAATAGTACTAACGGCACCGCAGCAAGAAAGCGCCAATGAACTTAGTAAACTTCTTTAATAATTATGTCTTTACTCTAAAAAAGAAACCAAAATCAAGGCTTACTTTCTGAAGGAGAAACGGTTGTTATCCTTTATAATGAAATGCAACTGTTAGACACAAAAAGCCCGGAAAAACTTGATAGCCACCATCAATGATCGACAGCCTGCAGACATGATAATATCGGGCAGAGTTAACACAAGGCACGGAAAATGACTGTTCAGGAAAGCCTTTTACTATGTTTAATGAGGTGGGGCAGAAGCTGTAGGCTGTAGCATCCTCAGAAATTCAGAATCAATATCAGCCAGAACCATGTGACTCAAGTCTGTAGACCAAAAAACATAATAATACCAGCCTAAGCCTACTCAGAAAGTTACATATATTTGGCTACTTGGGAGAAGCCAGGGGTGCATTAATGAACCATGATGCCCCATTATCGGGGAGGCCACTCTCTTCATTAAAGAAAGCTTAGGTAGGCTTTCGGCTTTACCAGCAAGCAATCACTTAGCTAGATTCTGTTTGTTGATTTTGGGGTTTTTTGCGTTTGTATTGTACTCTAAACTGATATAAAGGTTCCTCATAATGCACAATTGTCCACCATTTCTGGGCAAAGCGTCCAGAAAAGTTAGTGATTTAGGAGAAAACTGCAAGTACTATTATGACTCTTGTTTCTCTTTGCACACATTCCATGAGCTGTATCGTATGTAACTATAGCTATCATGGAAAGAACTGAGGGAGAGAAAGAACAAGAGCAAGAGAGCTGTTAGCTGCTTTTTTCCGATTTTCTATCTGCCCAAAAGTACCTGGATCTTCACTGAAGCCCACCAAGAGCACAATGAATTTCCTTTGTAAGGTACTAACCTCACTTAACTGTCTGCAAACCAACGTTTTGGTAGCGTGTGATGCACAGGACAAATATCAGGTTGCCTCACTATGTAAATTTGATCGCCAACCTTAGTATTTGAGTCCTGGTTCCGATACCATGTCCATAGGGCCCAAGTCTCGTTCTTCACCTACAATCCATGTGTTGAAACCAATTAATGATCACAGCAATTCAGTCCAGAACATACCTATCACAGGCTCACCATAAAATTCAAAAGAGAGAAACTAGAAAAAGTATTGTTACTCGTTTGAATTTTTAAACATGTAAACATTTTGGGTGACATTTTCATCTAATTGTCTTATATGACATTCGAGTTGAATGACAGTTTAAAATTGACCCCAATTGATGTATTAATTCTCATTTCCAATCAAAGACATGGAAGGATGATGGGAAATCAACACCATTTAACCGATCTAAATTTGTTTCTACATATCAGCCAATGCCTGCAAATTTTCCATCAATGCAACTTCATGAGATAAGCATAGAACAACTTTTCCTACAAGGTACATACATGATGAAGGGCACCATAACAATGTTGATGACTCTGGCATATTTCAAATCAAAGTTTCCCTAAGGGCCTTCAGAAAAATTGATACATAACGCAACACAGCACATGGCAACTAAAAAATTCAAATTTAATAGATCAGAATATATTGACTTTACTATGATGCTTCATCTGTTGAACAAACGCGTGAAGAGAGACAGAAATACACAGAGATACCTCCAGGATCCCATGGCCAAAGCTACTTTCTCTGAAAGCACTGTAATCAGGTTGCCGATCCCAACAGAACTTGCCAGCCGCTGGACCACTTGTGAAATTTTTTGCACAAAAGCCACCCATATACATGTCATAAGTAGATGATGCCTCTGGACAGTTACCAGTTTCATCAGCATGTTCAATTGCCATCTTTTCACGGTTTCCCCCATCTCCTACTGTGATATGTACCGGTCCACATGGATCTAATGTAAAATTGTAAACTCGATTGGACCTCTCGTATGCATGAACCTAGTGACATTTCAAACAGAATATAATTTTGATATCACTAGGAAATAATAGACATTTAAGAAGAGTGGACTCCCCTTATAAGCCCTAAAGGAAAGAAACAACCCTATTCACTTATATCTTCAGATTCTATTTGTGAATTGAGCTGTTTTCTTTAAAATAAAACAATATTAGTTCTTGCCGTCCAATGCTTCATGTTGTTTAACTACTTGCATCTTGAAGGTTAACCTTGGTCCCTCAATGATATGGAAAATATAATTGAATAATCATTGCCCCAATACCAACATAATATTAGTTAGTTTTCATCACTTACATGTCCATTAAGGACTATGTCAACACCATAACTGTATAGTAGTTCTTCCATTTCCACCCTCATACATTCTGCCTCTTTATAATGGGCTTTATACGAACTGTACCATGGTGGGTGCCAAGCAGCCACCAGCCATGGAGTCATGGATCTATCAACCTTAGCTAAGTCCCTCTCCAGCCACTTGTATTGCTCCGCTGCAGAAGAAATAAAACAAATCCCTTAGCAAGTGGTTAACACAATAATTTGGAAGGAGGAAGGGGGAGATGAGAGTTATTAATTTTATACTTCATATTAGACACAATACATACACACTCTTAAAATATGTTTGCTCCCTAATATTGTAGACTATAAGCTTTCTATAACTGCTTGCTTTATTTCAGAGTTATTAAATGCTTGAAACTATATATTATTCTTGCATATCATCAATTTATATAAACCACTGATCCCCTATAAGCAATTAATCATGAGGGTATTTAGAAACCTACTCAAAGAAGAGGTGCACTGTCAAAACTGAAAAGTAACAGAATACTATCCTTGGTACCATAGTGAAAAAGCTGTGTAGAATGAATATACAAGGACAGATGTAGTGCCTGATTTATTATAAGCAATATAGGCTCCAAGCATGATAAAATGTATTCCCCCTGCATTGAAGGAGTAGTAGAATGTGGATGACGATTCGCTTTCTTTGGAAGGGAATGCAAACCGAGAACTGTAAGCTACAAATCTCTGGTTCCCAGCTTGCTCCTCTATTTCATGGTTTCCTTCTACCACCATTATTGGAGTTTTAGAAATTAAACTCTGCATAAACCTGCAGAGACACATCCGATTAACAAAACTTCAGCAGTTTCTTGATTAAACTCAGACTTAATGAAAGGCAACTCAACAAACCCTTCTGTCTCCTAGCCAGAACCACAGAAGGAGATGACAAAAAGACAGAAGGTAATAATTCATTATCAGACCTCCCCCAGTAATCCCAACGAGGTTGATAGGTCTCATGTATTGGAGTATCAGGAAATGAGCAATCATAGCAGTCTGAGCCAGTACCATTTGTGAGGTACAGGTTTGCATAAGTTACATCACCGACCAATATAACTAGATCAGGATTGTTCCTTGTCAAATGACTAATTGTGTCAGTTGTATTATATGTTAGTCCAAGATCTCCCACAACTGCTATTCTCTTTGGGTAGCTTCGGGGACCAGAAGTTGGCAGGGTCCTGAAGTGATAGATATCACTCATGGCTGATATTGAAGGATCTCCACATCGATAATAATATAGTGTACTAGGTTTCAGCCCTACATAAAACGAAGAGCACAACACTCATTAAATGACCCAAATCAAAAGTCCTCATTGAGGTTATAAAAAGGTTGAACTCTGAATTTGGTCCCTCTACTATCTCAGTTCAGCAGTTTTAGTCTCTCTTAACCAATTCTAATGAACTTAATCCTTATACTTTTATTAAAAGTCAATTTAAAGACAACTGATAACGAAGTTAAACTTCCATAGTTAAATTCAGCTGCGTAGCTTTTTTTTATGATGTGACATACTAACTTGAATTTTTTGATCACATGGCACACATTAATTTAAAAAAAAAAAGCTTTACTTTTTATAAAAAAAACACTAGAAATTGTTTTCTTAGAATTTAAAAAATATTAATTATTATTTAATTAATATCAAATATGATGTTTTCCAAACTGATATGTATTACATAGTCAAAAAATTAAATAACCCAGTATGCTAGAACATCACCCAAATGCTACATCATCCAAGTTAAAGGCCAAACTTGACAACCTTGTCAATTGTCCTTAAACCAACTTTTAATAAAAGTGTAGGAATCATATTCATCAAAATTGAGGTAGAGGAACTAAAATTGCCGAATGGAGATAGTAGAAGGACCAAGTTCAAACTTCGGCTCTATAAAAAAGGTTAGGAGGGAGACAATCCAATAGATTAAGTTACTTATAAGCAATCAAATTGGGAAGTATTCAGCAAAAATAGGGGAGAAAAATACCTGCAAAGAGCCATTAAGATATGATATTTTTTCAAGAGTAGAATGTTTGAAAAGATATCACTTTTCATTAAGTACTAGCCTTCAATAGTCATCAGGAATCCTTAATCAAGTGTCTTAGCAGAACTCATGCAGTATCTTGAGCCCAAATGTTTTTGCATATCAGAATGATGTGATAAAAATAAAAATTGGATAGTAATAGCATTTAAAGTCAACCTTGCTACTTCAAATGCAAACTGCATTGTAGAAAACGTAAATTGGATGAGACAACTCCTCCATCAAATTGTCCAACCGGTAAACACTATACCAATCCAAAAAGCAACAAGAAAAAGGCCAAAAAGTATTAATTAGGCTTGTCTTGTTATGCCTTCTTTGATTTTAAACCTGTTCCTATTAATGGATTTCATCAAATAACATGATCACTTTTTTGTCCCTACTTTATACAGACAAAATAAAATTCAGTGGAACCAAAATATTGGACCTATCTTTCAATTTGAAATCTATATGACACTGAATTAAACTAAGACAATCACTACACCAAACCTGTGAGACGAACATGGTGGATGATCCCAGAAGTATAATTCTTAAGGCCCTCAAACGGGTAAAGTTGATTATACACCAAAGAATAGCCGATGGCTTCATGAGTTAGTGGAAACCTTGACCTCCCATAACGAACCAAACTCGCAACAGCATTAGGGTTTAAAGGCTTTATGTTGTTACCAATTTGGAATTCCCCTGCAAAACATTTCCAATATCTAACTCAGTAATAGATTAAAAAAAAAAACAGAGACAAAGGCAGAGATAAAGCAAAGACGCCGCTAAATTAAAATATGAAAAGAAACGCAAAAATAAGAACATAAAAAGTTTGGGTTTTAAAGAATTATGGCGGATTCAGAGAGGATTTTGGAGGACCAACCTGTGACCCATGAGATCCAAACAGAGTCGTAACTAACGGAAAGAGAGACCGAAATCTGCTCGGGCTCGAATCCTTTGACGCGGCGGCGGACACGGGGATCGGTGTCGGGCAAATCGACGGCGTTCCCGCGCAAGCTGACGTCGTAAGGGACGGTTACGGGGTCGAAAGGCCCGTCAAGGGTGGAGGGAATCCTCTTGGCGTCGGCAACTACTAACGCCACGACGTCGTTGATGGCGATGATGGAGAGTAGGAAAAGGAAGGAGAGCCAAAACATCATCGGAAAGAGTAGCTTGGACTTTCCATGGAGAGGGAGAGTGTGAGTGTGAGTAGAAAGTAATATTTTAACGTTGGAAGGTGGAATAAGGGGAAGCTGACGTGTGGATTTTGTTGACAGTTAGTAACCGCCTCAGCTTACGAACCTTGTCCTCATCGTTTTCTTTTTCTCTAATTAAACAACTCTTCCTTGGACCAGACAGCAGTACATGCCTCAATCAATTTGATTTTTGTAATTGCACTAAACATATGAGTGCAAAGGCCAAGACCCTGTTATTTCCATCCCTTTTTTTCTCTCTATTTATCTCCTATTCTATTCTTTATTTTTTATTATCCAATATACTGTCAATGAAGATAAAAATAAAATATTTTATTTTATTTTGATATAATATTTTAAAAAAAAATTAAACAATTTAAAATATTTTAAATAAAATTTATTATTTTATTATATTCAATCAAATTCATTTATTTTTATTTAAATCAAATAATTTTTTTTATAACTAATAGTTGATTAACTGTTATTGATTATATATTACTAACATGAAGGGATGAAAATATCACGTGATTATATCATCATGTCATATCACTATCTATTATGACATGTTAATATGTTATGTTACCGTTATATAGTATAAAACGACAAAGATTTATTTTTAAAAAAAAAAAAACTCATTTTAAGTTTTTCTAAATAGTTAAGAAGTTTTTTTAAGTATTATGCATTTTATTATGTATTCATGTATCATGAAACCTTTCTCGGGTGCTTGTTGATTTTTTTTTTTCTCTTGGAACTTTTGCCAAGTAAATCAAGATACACCTATAAACAGATGATGCCATTTAATTAGAGTAACGGAATTAATTTACTGAGAAGCTCCTTAAGCTAATAATGGAATCAAAATCACTCCCTACACCGAAGATTGGACGAGGCTATCCTAGGTGGGCTTCAAGCTCAGTAAATTAATTCCGAAATCAGTCCTAACAACACAAGCCCAAGAAGGCAGTCCATTTCAAGAGTGGACACCAATGGTCCAAGCCCGAAATCACCACCAGACGGCAGTTGATACAAATTTAATAAATAAGGTCATGCATTGATTCTATCCGGAGAAGCCTTAAATTTAATAAATAAGGCCTTCTTATAGTGAAAAGAAAAGAAAAAAAAAAAGAACAAAACATGTGTATGTATGTCTGATTTCATATTAATAATTTTTCTCTGGTTGAGAGATGTATTGTACTTAGCATGGAGTGATTTCGAGGTGTGGACTTCCAATGAACTTGCTTGCATTCATCAAGATTTCAACAACAACAATCCAAGCTTAAAAGTGCTGTGGGTGCTTAAGACAGCTTTCACAAGCTTCAAGCATTCTGCATTCTGAAGCCTGTACCACGAAAAAGTGAACATTTTCCTCATCAAAATACACTGCCCAAAGTTCTTCAGAGCATTAATATATGTCAGTCGAAGCCCAGAGACCAGACAAGAGCTTGCTGCATCACGCTAGCCACAGCCTTAACTTTTGGACCAAGAGGCAACAGGTATGAAAAGTGATGATGAGCATGGTAACTCTTAACACTTACACAGTATACAATAAAAGGCACTGTTTTCCAGAGTCCTTTGCCTTTTTCTATTTGGCTTAAAACCTTTCAGATCAAACAAGCGTGCTAATATATCTATCTTTCGACTAACAGCCACTGTAGTCAAAGTAGAGTTCACTCAAGCTCATATCTACTATTTGGAAAATGTACAGGGCATAATAAGAGACTTTCCATTCGTTCTATTTCGTTTTCTAAGTATAATCACACTTTAAGCTCTTGTAATATAAATTTTTTTGCCATAAGCCCTTGCATAAATTTGTTGTCAAATTGAATGGAATAGCTTTACCAAAATATACAAAAAGTTTGAGAAATAAGAGCCTGTTTGGTTTAATGTTTTTTTTTTAACTTAAAAACTATTATTAAATTTTTATAAAAAATAATAACTTTTAGAATTAAGTTAAAATTGTTTGGTAAACTGTTTAACAAAATAAATTATATAAACTATAATTTCAACTAAAATTATCATAAAAAGTATTCATATTATTTTCAATCACCTAATAAACTATAATGTAATGCTTCTAGTTTATATATAATTTTATATATTAAAATCAAATAAATTAATTAAAAAAAAATAACTTTCAAACTTGTATAATAATAATAGTATTAGATTTTTGTTGATCTAACAAGTAATCGGACCATGATATTTCAATTTTTAAAAAAATGAAGAAGAGAGAAAATGATGTATTTAACATTAAAACCCTTTCTGATAAAAAGAAAAATTTTAAATAGTATCTAAACGTAATTTTGAATTTTAATTTTTTTTCTTTTAATCTTTGTAAGAATAAAAAAATTATAAATTTTGATATTCTATTGTTGAATCTTTTATTTTTTTATTAATTTTTATAGAGAGAGGTGGAGAAGAGAGAAATCATGATTTTTGTTGAAGAATAGTAATTTGTAGAGAGAAGGAGAAGAAAGAGAGATTAATTAAGAACGAGATATTTCTTGAAAAATTAATGTGTTTTTAGAAGAAAAGATAACTCCTTCCTGAAACTTTTTTTTTTAACTCTTTTTTTAAAAATTTTATTCTTAAAATTTTTTTTTTTTTAAGTTTCTCAAAAGATCATATTGATAAGTTAAAAAAAAATCAAGTCAAACAAGCACTATGAAAAGAATCAACTTCAGCTTTGAATGCAATAAAAATATTTTTAAAAAAAACCCTTAAAGATAAAATATTTTCAAAAATAATCATCTTTATAATTTTAACTATTTTAACCAAGTTTGATAAAATTACCCTTAATAAAATTACACGCTACGATGTTACATATCATGTAGAAAACCATATTACACGTCATGTACAAAAATATGTGACATATCATAGTTAAGTTGTTATATACCATGTTGAAAAAAATACTGTTGTTACACGTCATGATTAAAAAAATTATTACACGTCATATTGAAAAAAAAATAATATTATTATATATCATGTTGAAAAAAATATTATTGTTATACGTTATATTTAAAAATATTGTTACACTTTAATGTTTAAAATGTTATTGTTACTTACAAACCAAAACTTCAAATCCTCTTTAACTCTCTTCATTTCTTTTTATTTTTTTAACAATTTGACATTGATTAAGGTGTTTTTAACATATTTTTATAAATCAAAACATAAATTTTTTTATTTAAATACCTGTTTCAACTAAAAATAAAAATAAATTCTTTTAAAAACCTAAATTTATAAATTTTAATTTTTTAAATTTATTACTATCTAGGTCCCGAATTGATTCAATTAAAAACTATTTCAAACATCTATGATCATTTCTACAAATTTAATTTTATTCAAAATACCTAAAAATTAAAATTTTTAAATAATCACCCACCCAAGCACATCAAAACCATTGCTTGATGTCTTGAGAGCTCAAGAAAGAAAAATTTGAAAATACGAAAGAAAAAACTCGAAAGCATAGCAGACGAATGTCGAAGAAAGAAATCGATAAAATTTGAGAGACTAGGATGATGAGAGAGAAAAATTAAAAAACACAAATAAAAAAAATTGTGATAAATAATTTAATTTATTTGAAATAATTTCAAATGCATTTTTGTCAAGTCATAGCTAAATATGGTTAAAAGCAGTTAAATTTATTTTAATAGTTATTTTTAAAATATCCTTATCAAGAAAGACTATTTCTCGTAATTTCCTCAATGCAAAAAGGGGAAAGGAAAACGAGATTACTAACATCATCCAAGGAAACGAGAAACTTTCTATGTCAGGTTCAACCATGAACAAACGAGAAAGGACAACTTTCTTCATGAGAAGTTTAATAGCAGCAAGTTATAAAAAGCTGAACAAGGTGGACAAATCTCTTAAACTACTAAGAGCAAATCCTAATATACAGAAAAAGGAACAAGACAGACATTGTTTCATTGAATTTTTCCTGGTATTAGTAATTAAGTGAATAATGCGTGAATGAAAAATCCTATCTGTTCGGGCAGAAATTCACCAAAAGTCACTATTATCTCCAAGCTTGGTATTAAAGCTTAGTCTGGTGTAAAGACACCGAAAAACTAGTGTTATTTTAACTATAACCAGAAAGGCCTGCAGTAAAACAGTAAATATTCGTGAAAGCAAAGAGAGAGATCAGAGATCCATTGTTCCTCTCTAAGGTGCTCTGTTAACATGATAATTAACTTGGCAATCAGGGTAAAAAGGAAAAGAAAAAAATAAATTGCGTGTATGTTGGAATTTGGAGCTCCAAAATCCTTCTGAGGCATGAGTATCAACACCAGACAAATAACTATCTACTGTTTGAAACTTGAATTGAATCACCTGCTGACCCCAAACTAATATCAGGCAAAGGCTAGCACAATAAACCATACAATATAGATGTTTAAGCAGAGATATGCGTTAGCAAAAGATGTGTGACAACATAAAAGTTGATACTAATGATCCTTTACACAGCAATATACTTATGTTGTCATTGAGTTAGAGAAAGAGAGAGAGGTCAACCATACAAGCTTATGCTTCCACTACATGTAAAAGACATTATCTAGATATACCATGTGAATACACAAGTTCTGCATGTTAGCGAAAGCATTAATTAGGTCTTTTCCAAAACCAAAAGAACATAGGTGGATCTCAGACATCATGACTTTCATTTAGAGCCTAAAATAAAGCCACCATGTAAAAAACAACTATTTGGCACCTAGAACAATACTTGGAAACATAAACACTTTACTGTGTATTATGACTTCCAAGATGTCCAACAAAAAAATGCAGTATCAGCTTCTATACTAGTCAGACCCAGGAATAATACAGAGATACTCTACCACAAGATTTAACCCGGAGGGAGATCAAAGGACCATAAAAAAGAAAGTTCAGAAGAACACTTATCTACTCACTCAGCCTTTGGTTCTCATTATTGTGATGCTGCCTTTTCCTCCTTCAGTACGAATTTTAGTTTTGCCAACAACAGGCTTCCCAGAAAAAGCAGAAGTTGGAAAAGCAGCAGCAAGATCTTCATTGCTTTGTTTTGATTTTGAGGGTGGTGGAGTTCGGATTCGCTGGTTTATATCCTTCAAGGTAACATCTCCATGGAAACCACAGGGTTTAATGAAAGCAAATGGATAGGCCACAGAAGATGCTAGCTTAGGGGGCGTCCGTATGAAAGACTTCCTACCTAAATGAGCAAAATCCAATCTGACAATGTTAATCTTAATTAGAGCAATTGAAAGTTTAATGTAAAAGATGGTAGGTCATTGAAGTCCTACTTAAAGGACATGATATTTGAAATGGACACACACAATTTATAAAAGCTTATACTTTTCCTTTATAACAACAGCAGGGGAAGGAGATGTACTGGAAAAAAACAGGCCAAAACATAACAAACAGAAGGAAAACAAAATTCAACAGACATAAACAACAAAGAGAGAGAAAAGAACAGATCAGTACCTTTGAAAACAACATTTCGGGGAGTTCGAGTTGCCTGCTTTTGGACAGCATCAGCGCCAGGCTCAGGTTGGGCAGTGCACAACTCTACGAATGGAGAATCAAGTCTCATAAAGTTAAGATAATATGCAATTTAGAGACAGAGAGAGAGAGAAATGATGAAACAATGACACACAAGACTTGAGAATAAAAGATGAAGATAACAACAGCACACATTCCCTCAAAAGGAAGGGTCTCGTGTACCTGAAATATCAATTGGAACATCAGATGCCCCAGTAAGATTCCTGAATCTCACATTATAAAGCAATCAGAACATATTGATAACATGATCAGACAAAAATGTTGAAAGTCAATAGAAGCATACATATCATCAGAGCTAAGAAGCATCTCTGCATCATTAAAATATTCAGCAAGCCACCCTTCACACGATTGATCAAGGCCCTCATAACTGGAAGCTGATGCATCTTCTGCAATATTTTGCTTTGATTAAAAACCCAAATACAATTCAGTTCCAGTTGATTATTATTTGTATGAAAATGAACTTGCAAGAGATACCTGAAAATCCCGCAGCCCACTGTGATGCATCAGGTAAAACCTCTTCAAATGACTCATCCCTCTCCTAAGCATGGAAAAAAAGAAACAAATAAACAAAAACATTGCAACACCCAGCCTACATAAACCAATATTCAAAAGTTTTAATTACATCTCATGAGAAAGTAACTAAACATAGATCCAACATGCACATTTTTCAAAGGCCACCACAATAGGCAACTTCTTGAAAACAATGAATGAATGAATTATAGGAAAGATAAAATTTTGAAGATATCAGCAACCTCTAGCCAGTAGATAGAATCATACTAGATTGACCAGTGCAAACCAATTGCTGATTGATGCACAAAAATGATGGGGATGAAATAGTTTTCCTTCTGAGTAATATAAAACAATTTACAATTAACTGATATGTTTTCTAACATCAGGTTCCATATCTAGCATATGATTCTCGGTCAAACTTTCGAAACAAAGTTTAAAGATAGCAGCTTGAAAAATATACCTTCATGTTCTCGGAAATAAAACTGTTATCTAGCACTCACCCTTGATTTTAGGAATGCAGATGGCATCTCTTCACAGACAAGGGAAGAATCTATTGCATGAGTGTCGAATTGAAGCATTCTGCGCCTTTTAACTTGTGAAGAGGTCTCCCTCCTATCTTCTGGTTCCTTGCTGATATTATCTGAAGTTCACCATCTTATTACTTTTGAAGGAAAAGGAAGAAAAGCTAGTATTACAAAGACAAGAAAATTTCCAAGAATATCAACAGAACAAAGGTTACCATTATGTGCAACATGGTATGACAGATCCCCACATTCCTTAACAGGAGTTGTTTCATCAAACATGTAGGAAAGGTCTTCCTCATTCAAGGTCACTTGAGTCCATACACCTTGGGAGGCGTCTGCTCAGATGTTATCCAGACGTCACTAATCATATTTTCTTAAATCTTTTTTCTTACTTCGCTACTTCAAATATGTTGACCTGTATATAAATTATTGTCTGAGGTATTAACTTACCAAAATTGGAGTTCTTTTCAACACCATAATTCTCCCCATGCCAATTCCAAGGCTCCCTGCCACCAATCACACAATAAACATAAAAAATACATCTACACCATATTCAGGCCAAAGCAAAGAGCCAATGCAGATGGACTTCACAATGAATCATCCAACGCTTGACCTAAAAGTGGACTTCATGATACATTTTACCAGCATGAAGAAAAACCTTACATAGGCTTGGAACAAATAAGTTGAGAATTAAATCACCAACATAATCCATAAAACTACATAGATATAAGGGGGGAATAGTGAAATGGAATATTATCCCGATGAACAACAGCAAACAGGAAACATTTCCACCACACAAGTACAACCAAAAAAAAAAAAAGGAAACAGTAAAATTGAAGCATTGGATCCTATAATAGTGCCCCAAACAAACATCACATGTAGAATAATAAAAAGGACACTTGTACCATTTGGATCCAGCAACAAGGAAAGGGGATCATAATCTATATGTTTTTCAGCATTGATGTTTAAGCTAATCAAAAAGCACAAAAAAGGGGATAAGAAAAAAATTAAAAAACAAAGACCCACCATTTTATTCAGAGCCCACATCGTCACTCTCTCACTCTACCATTTCAGTTACAGTACAAAAAATAAATCCAACATATCCCAACTTCAAAAATTGAAGGGGAAAAAAATCGAAGCAAAGACATTTACCAAATGCAGCATTTAATCCATAAAAAAACGTAAAATCAAGCAAAAACCCATCTAAGAAACACAAGCATTCATCCCCCAAAAAATGCAAAAAAAAAAAATTATAATAAAAACTTAAAAAAAAAAAAGAACCCAGAAACAATCATCAGAAAAACACGCATTTTAAAAACCAAAAGATAAAGGAAATTTACTGATCATTGTTGTAATCCATTCCCTCTGCTTCCCTTAAAAACTGAACCAAAGCACAGCCTCCTTTTCTTCTCTGTTTTTTTTTTTTTTATTTCTCAGTCTTCACTTCTTCAACAACACCATCAAAAGTAGCCGTTACACAGAGATCGATTTTTTTTCCCTTTCAACTATTTATCAAAGCAAATCCACCAACACAAATGCAGATATAAATAATAACAAAATAAAAATATAATATCTATAAAGCAGTAGAAGCAGCAA
This sequence comes from Theobroma cacao, assembly GCF_053813885.1. Lineage (NCBI taxonomy): Eukaryota > Viridiplantae > Streptophyta > Magnoliopsida > Malvales > Malvaceae > Theobroma > Theobroma cacao. Next base: position 17,196,635 of record NC_142639.1, on the reverse strand, counting down.
CTTCACTGCCTTGCTCTTTGGCCTTCGCTTGAGATATGCGCTGTAATAATACTCCGGTTAAAACAAAAAGGCGCCGTCTCTCTCTCCCTCTCTCTCTTCTATTTTTCCTTTTTCCCCTTTTTGTTTTAACCTTTTTTTTTTTTTAACAACTGTCTTTCAGTGAAAGCATTTTAAGGGTTCTATTTTTGTTAACACGTCATTAATTACGGTTAGATTTCCTACCAAAATTTAAAAAAGAAAAAGCAGTGCATTTTCCTACTTTTTGGTGGGTTTTTTGCCGGGGGTGAGGGTGGGTGTTGGGGCGTCATTCACGCGATTGTTTTGCGGGCGTGGGTCAATGGTCCAATTGCCCAAGGAAAACTGTCCCCGGGTAGTTTGAACCTGCCTTGTTTGGTTTGGTCCATTTAAGGGCACTAGGATTGAGGCGCGTGGTGCTCGGGCTTCCCCAAAAAAGGACTGTGTGGTAGTAATAAGAACGTGAGAAACTTCCTGCTGCAATTAAGATGGGTCCTCTTTTTAGTTGGCGGTGAGGTCACAATGGGCTTAAAGAAAATGGACCCCTCATATGAATGAATCGAATGCAATGCAATCAATTCTTTCTTCCTCCTCTCGTACATATTAATAATAATATAAATATAATAATTATCAGATCATCACAAATTTAAGACACAATAATAAAGAAAACTAGATAAGAAGATAATAACAAACAATCTCGATTGAATTACTTAATTTTTTTTATTTATTTATGTATTATTTACTATTTATTTGTTTTATATACGTCTAAGGAAGTGGTCCATTGCTTCATTTCTATATATTGCCACTTGCACAATGTGTTTTGACTTAGTAAGTCAAAAATTGCACACTGTCTAATGCGAACTTAACATCTTTGCCTAACATAGAGGATAATAAATATGAGAATAGTGGAAAAGTCATTGTATTGTCTCTATATTGGACAAGATATCTATCAAACTTCAATCATATTTTAATCCCTTTACCTAACATTTAAGATTATCATTCATCTTTCTAAAATAAATAATAAAAGATTACTATAAATATTGACTTCAAAGACTATAGAAAAAGAGTACAATGTGTGTGTAATGACATATATATATATATATATACACACAAAAACACAAGTAATGTCTTACAGATCTTAACAATCAAAAGAATAAATATTTCTGATTAAATACTAAAATTAAGACAGTAAAATAATTGATTTAAGCGAATAGAGAAAATTAAATAATCTATGGAGGCAGTTGGAAAAAATAATAACCCTTCACTCCAGGCCAGCATAGTAATGGAGAAATCCATAGGAAAAGTGAATACGACATCTTCACCAGCAACATAGCATCCTCCCAACAAATGAACCTGAGAATGAAAAATGTGATAACGAAACGGAATTATTTAAATTTGGCATTTTTTTGTAGTTTATTTTACATAAGATTTAAATGTGTGGAAAATCAAATCCTGCCATGTATATTGCTATCGAAGTTGTTGCTAAATTTTCAAGGTATAATATTTTAAAAATTCTCAAATTATTTAAGAAAATTTAGATAAATCATTATTCTTCTATTGTATTCAATTAAACCTCTATAATTTTAGTTTTGGATCAAACAGACTCTTATAACTAACAATTAATTAATTATCATTAATTAAAACATCACTTGTTATTTTATACACATATGATACTAACATGGAGGGTGAAAAATATCCCGCGATTATGTTATCATGTCACGTCACCATCTATTACATCGTGTTAATATGCCATGTCAATACCACATGCTATAAAATGACAAGTGACATTTTCACTAATGTTAGTTAGTTAACCGTTAGTTATATGGACCTATTTGACCTAAAATAAAAATTTAAAAACTTAATTGAAATCAATAAAAAAAATAATATTTTATTTTATTTTTTTAAATAGTTTAAAAAATTTTTAAGTATTATATCAATATTCAATAAAATATAAACAAAACAAAAAAAAAAATTCTGTTACACTTCTATCATACATGAATCTCATAAAATATATTTCTTTGTTGTCCAATACTTGAGTTGGATTTTTCCCGACTAATTTGCTGTTTAGATTATATATACACAAACCCATCATTTTATTTTACTTTTTAGATTATCATAAGTTTGGGCATCCATGATCTAATTTGCAAAATAAATATGAAAAACAGAAAGAAAATGTGATTAAATCGTTATGCAAAAAGGAGTAGATTAGAAAAGATAAAAGCAAGTAATTTACCTATTTTTGGGAATCAAAATACTTAAAACTCAATCTGCAAATTTATACAAAGAAGCATAATTTAGAGAAAAGATGAAATATATCAAACGTTTGCAAAATGAAAATAAAATTCAAAGAAAAGATATAACTATACCTTAACGCCTGTTTAAATTTGTGAAGATAAACGCTATGGTGAATGCTATAGTAAGTCTAATCTTACTGTAAGGTCAATAAATAAAATTTTTAAAAAAATAATAAAAACCTGTTTAATAGGTTAACAGGTAAACAATATATATAATTTTTAAATTTATTCATTTTAGGATAACAACGGAGATAATTTTTAAATTTATTTAGTTTATTTTAAAAGTTATTTAACTTTTAATTTTATTTTATTTTTTACTTTAAACTATAAAAATATTATTTTTTTAATATTAAAATTATATTTAATTAATTAATTTAATAAAAATTATTATTATCACTTGTTACGTTAACTCTCACACATTTACGTTAAGATTTTAAATTTGCTTATTTCACTTTTATAAGATTTTACGTTAATTCTTACAATTTTACGTCAAGCATTTTCAATAGTAACTTTCAACTAAAATTATCTTTATCTTTATTTTTCTTTATTTAAAATAAAAATTTGAATATCGTTACATACTTTTAGCCCGATAATATAAATATAAATACTTATTTTTCATTTAAATTAGACTTTTTTATTTAATTAACTTATTACGTTAACTCTCACACATTTATGTTAAAATTTAAAATTTAGTTATTCCACCTTTATAAGTTTTTACGTCAATTATTACAGTTTTATATTAATATAAAGCCCGATCTTATAAAATACTTGTCATGACATACATGTGATGGATAGCATGTTTGCATGCTTGGAAAGCCCCGAAAAATCATCAAAAGTCGATATTGTATCAAATGGTACTATTAAATTGAATTAAGCCTCGAACTAGTCTAAATAGAGATCTTAAGATGAAATTGAGAATTTTATAACCCCAAAATAACTTAAAATGATAATTTGGAGTTTAAAGGCTGAATTGGAGTCAATTTGGAATTTTCATGTTCTAGGGGCAAAATGATAATTTTGTCACTCGAGGACAAAATGAGAATTTTGTGAAAAGATTTTGATCACATTTGACTCATTTGAGTATGATTTGAGTTTGAGAGGTGAAAAATTTAAATTCTGACATTTTTGGAGTCTTAGGGGCAAAACGATAATTTTACGAGTTTACGGTGGCAAAGTTGGAATTTTAGAATTTTACACCACCTAACACTTGTCATGCCCATGGATTTCAGCCATGAACATTTTACATTGTGGATAATTGAAACATTTTATGTGGTGGAGAGAGATTGCTAAATGAATAAGTATTACACATGGACCAATGGAAACATGTCATGTATCAAGCTTGGATTATTCTAGAATTTCCTTGTAAAATCTATTTAAAACTCTCTTAGTCCCACCCATATGGCCGGCCAAAGCATGAAGTGAAGAGGAAAGGAAAGAACACAAACCCTAGGTGGGAAAATTGAAGAAAAAGTGTGGGATTTCAAGGGATTAAGCTAATAAAGGTAAATTTTTGTGATTTTATCTTGTGATTTACACTACCCATGCTTTCTTTTTCATTTTTCATGCTTAGAACTCAAGTTTGCATGATGAACCCATGCTGGCCAAATTTGAGAGGAGAGGTTTTAAGCATTGATTTTGCTAGATTTCAGGCTAATTAAGTGTTTTTGGTTGTTTGGTAATGGAAAGTATGAAAATCTAGCAAGGAATCACTTTGTTCTTCACAAACCCACAAGAGGCCGAATTTTCTAGGAAGGATATTAAGGCTAAAATTGATGATATTTCATGATATTTTGGTGGTATTTAATGATTGGTGAGGCTAAAAATTTAATGGGAAATTTTGGCATGAAAATCTAAATTTTTACTTAATGTATAGACATGTGCGATTTATGGTTCGGACTAATAAATTGAATCATATTCATAGTCATTGAGGTATTTTAAGTATAATTGGAGTGTAGAAAGTGAAAGAAATCGATTTGGAGTTAAATTGGAGGTTTTAGCCAATTACACTGAGAATAGTACGAATTAGGTCGAATACTGTATTTAAACGGCTATTCGGACATTTTGCATCACATTTCGTGCATTCATATAGATTTATAGAGCCTGAAATAGTTTATGATAAATTGACACAATTTATTGAAATTCGTGTCACGTATGATGTATAGATGGTAAGCCCTCTAACAAGGGTAAAGAGATTGTGTCCAAAGATCAGGAATAGGAATATATCGAACTCCTAATACTGTGAGTAACCTTATCAACATCTTAATTATTTAAAGTATGTTTTATTTGATTTTGTGAAATTTATGAAAAATGAATTAAATGATTAATTTTTCGATTTTATAAACAAAATGTGTTTAAATGAAATAATTTTATAAATTGTTTTGAAATTAAATGATGGCTTTAAAAATAGAGTAATTGGAGACCACTTAATGTGTTGTAAATTTATGGTTTTAATTGATTGGTTATGACACTATGGGCATGATTGACTGGTTGGCAATTGCATTGAAATACAGATTGTTGATTTGCCTTGAAAGGCTGTGAATTATAATAATTGGTATATCATGTTATTGAATTTTATTGATTGGTGGGATAATTATTAGCTTACTGCAGTGGGTGGGTTTCCATGGACCAGCCTATTAGAGGGGCATGGTAAACCCCGTTATATCTTACCTCAATATGAGAGGCGCGAGTGGATAACTCCTGAGGTTAACACTTTAGAGTTCACTTCACGCTAAACCACCACGTGAGGGTGAACTCAACCAATGCCAAGGAACGACTATGTTTTCAAAATAAAAACATGATTTATGCGTATAAAACTTTTTTTACAGCCTTGGTGGACTTGGTTGGGACAGCCCTCGATCAAGGTATCCCTGATAATTGGGTATGAGAATGATTTTGGCACGAGCCAAAACTTTTAAGAAATTCATAAGCCATGTTAATTACTCGATTTATATGAATTGATTTTATTTGATTAAAACAAGTTGAAAGGTGATGAATTTTAGTATGTTAAATTGTTTTATCTGTCTCTATTTACTCGACTTTAGATGGTTTATATGGTATATGTTTACTCACTGAGATTTTATAATCCCACCACTCTCCTTTTCAACCATTTTAGGCCCGAGGTAGCCTGTTGATAGCAGATATCGTCAAGGATTATAGTTGACTTTACTACTCCAAAAACTATAGGTTTACTGCCTTTGTGTACTTTTATTTTTTGTGGGCCCACGAGTCACTATAAAGTAAATTTCATATCTCGGTTATCTGTATTATAGTACGTATGAATTTATTTAGCTTTTACATTACAAAAAATTATTTACCAATGACTCTATAAATATTGTTTTATAATAAATTAAAATATTTTATTGAATATTTTTATTTTATTCAAATAATTGCAATATCATTTTTAATAAATGTTTTAGACACCCAAATTTATTTTAAATCATGAAATATGTGTTTTCCACTCATCTACTACATCTTTAGTCAGGTTCGGAAAATTTCGAGAAAAAATAACGAAAACGCCCCTATGAGGCGAAAATTATTTTTTCACGGTTTTGAAAGGAAAAAAGCTTAAAATTCTTTAAAAACGAGGTTTGGCGATGATTACTCACAGGGGAGATGAAAAAAATGGTACTAAAGCCTTGCGGGGTTCCAGTTGGCACTCCGAGTAACGAATGTCTACCGGGACGCCGCGGCTGTTGTCACGGGCTTGAGGGGAGTACTGGGTCTTGACAGTTAAGATTTATTTTTGCCAATTTTGAACTATAATTATTTTTATTATTATTATTCTTTATTATAAAATTAAAATTTATATATTGTTAAACATTTTTAGACCCTAAATATATATCTAAATATTTATTTTTTACTAAAATTAGATTTTTTTTTACTTAATTGAATTGTTACATTAACTCTCATACATTTACATTAAGATTTAAAATTTAGTTAGTCCACTTTTATAAATGTTTACGTCAATTATTACAATTTTAAGTTAAGGCTTATCTATGTCAATTTTGAACTATAATTATTTTTATCCTTATTATTCTTTATTTAAAAATTAAAATTTATATATCGTTAAACACTTTTAGTTTGAGAATATAAATTTAAATATTTGTTTTTCACTAAAATTAGATTTTTTTTACTTAATTGACTTTTTATGTTAATTTTCACACATTTACGTTAAGATTTAAAATTTAGTTATTTCACTTTTATAAGTTTTTATGTCAATTATTACAGTTTTACGTCAAGACTTTTTTATGTTAATTTTGAGCTATAATTATTTTTATCTTTATTATTTTTCATTTAAAAATTAAAATTAGTATATAGTTAAATACTTTTAATCCGAGGATATAAATTCAAATATTTACTTTTCACTAGAATTAGATTTTTTTACTTAATTGACTTGTTATGATAACTCTCACACATTTACGTTAAGATTTAAAATTAGTTATTTCACCTTTATAAGTTTTTAAGTTAATTCTTACAGTTTTACGTCAAGGCTTTTTTATGTCAAATTTGAACAATAATTATTTTTATCCTATTATTCTTTATTTAAAAATTAAAATTTATATATCGGTCAACACTTTTAGTTCAAGAATAAAAATTTAAATGTTTGTTTTTCATTGAAATTAGATTTTTTTACTTAATTCACTTGTTACGTTAACTCTCACACATTTACGTTAAAATTTTAAATTTGCTTATTCCACTTTTATAAGATTTTACATTAATTCTTACAACTTTACGTCAAGCCTTGTCAATAGTAACTTTTAACTATAAATATCTTTATCTTTATTATTCTTTATTTAAAATAAAAATTTGAATATCGTTACATACTTTTAATCTGATTATATAAATATAAATTCTTATTTTTCATTAAAATTAGACTTTTTTACTTAATTAATTTATTGCGTTAACTTTTACACATTTACGTTAAAATTTAAAATTTAGTTATTCCACCTTTATAAGTTTTTACGTCAATTCTTACAGTTTTACGTCAAAACTTATTTATGTCAATTTTAAACTATAATTATTTTTATCTTTATTATTTTTATTTAAAAATTAAAATTCGTATATTGTTAAATACTTTTATTCCGAGAATATAAATTTAAATATTTATTTTTCAATAAAATTAGATTTTTTTACTTAATTGACTTGTTATGTTAACTCTCACATATTTATATTAAGATTTAAAATTTAATTATTTCACCTTTATAAGTGTTTACATCAATTCTTACAGTTTTACGTCAAGATTTTTCTATATTCATTTTGAATTATAATTATTTTTATCCTTATTATTCTTTATTTAAAAATTAAAATTTATATATTGTTAAATACTTTTAGTCTGAAAATATAAATTTAAATATTTATTTTTCACTAAAATAGATTTTTTTATTTAATTAATTTGTTACGTTAACTCTCACATGTTTACGTTAAGATTTAAAATTTAGTTATTCCACCTTTATAAGTTTTTACGTCAATTCTTACAGTTTTACGTTAAAATTTATCTATGTCAATTTTAAACTTTAATTATTTTTACCCTTATTATTTTTATTTAAAAATTAAAATTTGTATGTCATTACGTACTTTTAGCTCGATAATATAAATTCAAATGTTATTTTTTATTAAAATTAGACTTTTTTACTTAATTAACTCATTATCTTAACTCTCACACATTTACGTTAGAATTTAAAATTTAGTCATTCCGCCTTTATAAGTTTTGACGTCAATTCTTATAATTTTACGTTAAGGTTTATCTATGTCAATTTTAAACTATAATTATTTTTATCCTTATTTTTTTATTTAAAAAATTAAAATTTGTATATCGTTAAATACTTTTATTTCAAAAATATAAATTTAAATATTTATTTTTCAATAAAATTATATTTTTTTACTTAATTGACTTGTTATGTTAACTCTCACACATTTATGTTAAGATTTAAAATTTAATTATTTCACCTTTATAAGTTTTTACGTCAATTCTTATAGTTTTATGTCAAGATTTTTCTACGTCCATTTTGAATTATACTTATTTTTATCCTTATTATTTTTTATTTAAAAATTAAAATTTGTATATCTTTAAACACTTTATTCCAAAAATATAAATTTAAATATTTATTTTTCACTAAAATTAGATTTTTTTACTTAATTGATTTGTTACATTAACTCTCACACATTTACGTTAAGATTTAAAATTTACTTATTCCACCTTTATAAGTTTTTACATCAATTCTTATAGTTTTACGTCAAAACTTATCTATGTCAATTTTAAACTATAGTTATTTTTATTTAAATATTAAAATTTGTATATTGTTACATACTTTTAGCCCGATAATATAAATATAAATGCTTATTTTTCATTAAAAGTAGAATTTTTTAATTAACTTATTACGTTGCACATTGACATTAAGATTTAGAATTTAGTTATTCCACTTTTATAAGTTTTTACGTCAATTATTACAGTTTTACGTCAAAGCTTTTTTATGTCAATTTTGAGGTATAATTATTTTTATCCTTATTATTCTTTGTTTAAAAGTAAAAATTCGAATATCATTACATACTTTTAGCCCGATAATATAAATATAATTATTTATTTTTATTAAAATTAAAATTTTTTACTTAATTAATTTATTATGTTAACTTTCAAATATTTACATTAAGATTTAAAATTTAATTATTCAATCTTTATAAGTTTTTACGTCAATTCTTATAATTTTACGTTAAGACTTATCTATGTCAATTTTGAACTATAATTTTTTTTTCATTATTATTATTTATTTAAAAATTAAAATTTATGTATCGTTAACTACTTTTAGCTCAAAAATATAAATTTAAATGTTTTTAATGATAACTTTAAAAATATTTATGTCTAGGTTTTTTAATGACAATTTTAAATTACATGTGTTTTTATTTTTATTATTATACATTTTTAATTTTGTCTTTTTGATTTATTATAGTGATAATCCTATTTATAATATGAAATTTCAACCATTAAATAAAAGAAATGCAAATAAGTGGTTTCTATTAATAAGGCATAAAAAGAGTCCATCAAAGGGAGGATTTTTTGTTTGCTAGTTCAATTAGTTTACCAAATTTTTTATGGGTTTTAAATCAATTTAATTTTATAGATCAAATGATCTTTATTAATTGACCTTACAGTAAGATAAAAAATGATGACCTTACTATAGAATTTGCCTAAAGGCTATATATATTTGAATTTGTCATTAAATTATGATATATTTTGCATTAATGGTAGTCACTAATAGAGGTCATTCAAGATTGGAATTAGATCATGCCAATGATATATATTAAACTCAAACAATTCATTCTTTTGTATTAATTGTGTCGTATAAAAATAAGATATTAACAAAAATTGAAATACTAACATGATACAATTAACTAAATGTATCAAGGACCTAAACACGTATATGGATTTGTTTATTAAACATGTTATCTAACAAGATATATTAACACGTTTATTAAATTGGTTGAATTAAATTCTATACGGCTTAACACGATTGACAATCCATTAAAATACAATTAATTTGTTTAGATTTGTAAATGAATTCATAAATAGATTAAATGCCGATGAACTTTTGTTTTTTCAACAACTTTGGGATAAAATTTTCGATAAGAATTCCTTTTATTTTCACTAGTTTCTCAAAGGATATTTTTGTTGGAAAATTTTTTGACAAAATTTTAAATTTTCCAACGAATAAGTATACCAACGAAAGTAAGGGTACAAGATGTTTTGATGAAATATTTTGTCAAAAATCTATTGAAACGTTCAATTTTCAACGAAAAATTGGTCATTTCAGACAAAAACGATCATTTTTTTGTAGTGGTCTCTTTATGTCAAATAGTCAGATTCTCAAACCCATATATTATGACAATTATAATTAAGATCATTTTATCTATGTAAGGGAGTTTAAAATTTGGTTAAAGATTATTTCCCAAAAAAAAATGACCAAACAAGTCATGTTATCCCATGTCTTGGAAAAATTGGATTTTGTTTACTTGAATTTTAGGATTCACTTATGTGAACAAAAGGTACAAAAAAATTGGCGGGGAAAAGATCATTAAAACAATTCAAAGAAGCTTGATGGTTTTAAGTACCTAACATTACTTTGTTTTTAAGTAATAATTAAATGTGGTCGATTTAATCTTCCAATATTAGAATAAAAATTTTGAATTGATTAGTAGATTTATAGCATTTATTTAGAATGTACATCTGTCAAAAAAATTAGCTATCCACATAAAATTATTCTTTTACCAAAGCCTTTTTTTATTTTTATTTAGTTGACATTAAATTTGAAAATTCAAATGAAAAGAGATTAAATGACAATGAATTTGACCTAAAAGTTTGAATAAGTTAAGATTGAATTTTAATAGAAGAATTGCTTCTAAAAGTTTAATAAATAAATTTGTTTAGTAAAGTTAAGTTAATTAACGATGAATTTGACCTAAGCTAATCGAAAACTCCTTTGTTTCTCATTTCTTCGCCCTAGGAAAGGAAAGAAAACTTTCTTTTTCTATTAATTACAATTTTGAAAATTTATACAAATTAGAGAAAAAATTTTTGTTTCATTGTCCACTCTCGAAATAAAGCTGTTAGTTACTGTAGATTCAACAACCTTGAGTTACTTGTCACGACCCGGTACTCTCTTCGAGTCTATGACAACCGTCGCGATGTCCCGATAGACAAACCTTACCCGAAATGTCAATCGAAACCTCGCAAGACTCTAGCATCAGTTTTTCGCCTCCCCTGTGAGCAACAGTTACTAAATATCATGTTTTAAAAGAATATAGACGATTTTCATTAAAGACAATCAAAAAGTAATTTCTACCGTACATGGGTATTTTGATCATTTTTACCCAAAAATTTCGAAACCTGTTAAAAATATAATATTTAAATGAAAAATATACATTTCATATCTAAAAATAAATTTAAGTATCTAAATCATCCATTTAAAATGAATTTTTATCTAATAGAACTAAATAAAAATATTGGATAAAATATTCTATTTTCATATAAAACAATATTTATAAAATTCTACGTAAACAATTACTGTAACGTAATAACAAAATAAATTTGTCACGATCCGGAACCTCCCTCAGGCCCATGACAATCGCCGCGACGTCCCCGATTGACACTCATTATCCGGAATGCCAACCGGAACCCCGCAAGGCTTACATATAAGTTTTTTTTCCTTTACTGTGAGCAATCATTGTTAAATATCGAGTTTTTAGAGAATATACACTATTTTAGATAAAAAACAATCAAAATAAAATTTTCGCCACACAAGGGTATTTTGATCATTTTTTTCTCAAAAATTTTGAAACTGGCTAAAACGTAATATACAAGTACAAAATACATAATTCATATTCAAAATGAGTTAAAAGTCTAAAATCTTCATTTAAAAAGAAATTACGGTTATTTGAATATAATAAGAAAATAAAAAAAATATTAAGGGAAATATTCTATTTTTTTATAAAACAATATTTATAGAGTTATACGTGAATAATTTTTATAGCGTAAAAGCTAAATAAATTTATACATACTGAAATACAGTAAGCCAAGATATTTAGTTTAATTTACAATAACAAGAGGGCCATCGAATAAACAAAAGTAAAGAGGACTGTGAACCTACGGTTTGAAAAATGCAGATCCAATGGTAGTCCTCGATGAGATCAGCTATCTACAGTCTATACTGAACTTGAAATGGGTGGAAAGAAGGGTGGTGAGATTATAAAATCCCAATGAGTAAACAGACATTATCATAAATATCTAAAGGCGAGTAAAATAGAGGCAAGTTTAAACAACAAATTTCAACCCATTTCATAATGTTTCCAATTTATTTTTTAAACCATAAAATATTTGTAATTTATCGAAACAGTTGTTAAGGCTTATATCTTTTATTAAAACAAGGCTCAAGCCAAAACTAATCATCGGGGATTCCTTGGCCGAGGCATCTAACCGAGTCTGCCAAGGGTGTTAAAATATTCACACGTGAAACACATTTTTATTTTTAAAACCAGCCGTTCCTTGACGTTGGCCGAGTTACACATTCACGTGGGGGTTCGACGTGAAGTGAGCTCTAATACTACCCCGGGAGTTACCCTCCTCGCCTCTACAACCGGAGTAACTATATAACTGGGTTTACCGTGCCCCTCTAATAGGCAGTCCACGGAAACCCGTCACTGCAGTGACTAACCCACCAATTTTAATAAAATTTCGACAGTATAACGTGGCTTTTATTTATTTATCCAGCTTGCATAGTAAAAACAACTTACATAAATTTCCCAATGCACTCACAAAATATAGCCACATATACTCATTTCTCATAAGCCATTCCTAGGAAAATATATATATTTTTCAAGTCAATTTGCAGCCTCCAATTACTCAATTTCATAATCAATATAATATATTTTTATTTGTCACATTTATTCCTAAAACATCAAAAATCCCGTTTTAATCTCGTTCTCATTTCATAAAATACATAAAGGGCATTTAAAATAAACTCTAGATAATTTACAATAATAATAAGTTTACTCACCATTTGTACAAACTAAAAGCTTTTTAAGCATCCCGATCACTACTCGTCGGGTACGACTTTTTTGCCTTTTCCGGAAGGCTCTCCTCCTAGACACATTACAAAAATTTACACAATTCATCACATTGATGCTAAATCACTCTATAATTAACTTAAATCCTATACTAATGCATGGTATGAAATGCAATAGCCTAAAACGGCTTAAACGCGATATTAACCTATTTTTGGCACTTTGCCCGATAAATTGCTAACGCGCTCCATTTTATCTCTAAATCATCCCATTCTTTCTCCAACATTTCTAACCATTAAATATCAGCCAATAACCTTCTAAAAACAACAAAATCAGCTCACTCCCTTCCTTGGAAAATTCGGCCAAAAATGGGACATTAACTCGGTTAATTTTCTACTTTGTTTTTCTATCACGTTTAATCGTTTTTCATCATTTTCTCTTCATTTTCCTTAGAATAAAATCAATTCATCATCATTGTACAGCATTGAGCATCCAGCCAAGAGTGGGTATTGTGAAAATTTAATGATTTCTTGCCCAATTTAATTTCTAAACACATTTAACTAACTAAAACTATCAATTTAACTAAAAATCAAAACCTAAAAATTTCAATTTCTCTCCCCTAGAATTTCGTCCAGCCCTTGATATCACTTTTTGATCTCTCCTCAAGCATGCTAAATGGAAATAAAGGCATAGGAAAGGTAGAAATCAAGCTAAAATCGAAAAATCTTACCGTTAGACGCGTAAACGGTCGAAAATTGTGAATTCCCCTTTGAATTTTCTTGTTTCTCTTTGGTTTTTCTTTTTTTTCTTCCTTTCCTCTCTATTTCCTCTCTTGTTCTTCCTTATGGCCGGCCAGCACTTAAAATGGGGTTTAAATGGGCTGACTTTTCATTAAAATAATATTATTTTATTAAAAATGCCACGTGTCACTTTCCCATTGGCCCATTTTTAAAATTTCATCCATTTGTTTTCAAATTTTCACCATACACTTGTCCCACATATCCATAGCTTAGATAAAATTCTCAGACTTATCTAAAGTCTCAGTGGAGTAATTTTTGAAATTTACACTTTTACCCCCGTAAAAGTGAAAAATTACATTTTTACCCAAAAAACTGAAAAATTACCCATAGACATATTTTTCATCCCTTATACTCATACCAATCTCCAATTTGTCAAATTTGATCTAAATTCTCTCAAAATATCAAATTTTGTCTGCGAGTGGTAAAATTACTATTTTGCCCCTACACTCCAAAAATCACCAGAATTAAACTTTTTCACTTCCTATCATTAAATTATACTCCAAATAGTTAATCTTGATCAAAAATTGCACTCCATGATCAAATTATTATCTTAGGTGGCAAATTGACGATTTTGCCCCTAAACATCCAAATTTCCAATTTTACCCCTAATGAACCCTCGAACTCCGAACAATCATTTTTAGTCATTCCTTGACTATAAAATATTAAATTTGATCCTACGATTCATATTTGAACTAGTTCGAGGTTAAATCAACTCAAGTGTACCGTTAGGTACGATATCAGGTTTTGTCTTTTGTTAGGTGCTTTCCTAGCATAATAACATGCTACTCAGTGCATGTATGTCATGACATGTATTTATAGGGTCGGGTTTTGCAAAATTCATATACATAATAGCACACAGCGCCAGGGTATACAAAAATATTTTACAATGACATGTGAGCCCTAAAATAACAAAAATAAATAGGTTTGTAGACCTACGATTTCTAAGGGTGCAAATCCAAAAGCCAACCCTCGACAAAATCGACTGTCTACAGGCTACTTTGAACTTGAAATGGGTGAAAAGAATAGGGTGAGTTTTTATAAATCCAGTGAGTAAGCGAAGTTCATCTATAACATCTAAAGCCGAGTAAATGAAGACAATTAAAACATCTTTTCATAATATGATTCATAACATTAAAACTCATTTCAACCATATAAAACAATTACATTTCATCTAAAATAATCAGTAAGGCTTATGACTCTCTTAAAACTTGACTCGTGTCAAAACTCGTACTCAGTGACACCTTGCGTCGAGTATCCAACCGAGTCTGCCAAGGCTGTTAAATTAACATTTACACATAAAACATGTTTTTACGTTTAAAAACATAGCCGTTCCTTGGCATTGGCTGAGTTTCACCCTCTCATGGTGGTTCGACGTGAAGTGAACTCTAAACTACCTTAGGAGATACCCTTCGCGCCTTTCTTACTAAGGTAAAATATAACAGGGTTTACGGTGCCTTTCTAATAGGTTGGTCCATGGAAACCCACCCACTGCAGTAAGCTAATCACTCACCCCACCAAATCAATAAAAATTTCAACAGCATGACATGGCTAAAATGATATTACCCAGCCTGTCAAGGTAAAACAAAACAATTCATACATTCCACACAAACACAAATCCAACCATTCATGCCATCACATTGTCATAAGCCATCAATTCAAATCATATGTCAAAACATATATATAACACAAGTATATAGTCTCCACTTACTCAATTTCCAAAACCAAGATTCAATTTCAAACCAAATTATGAATCTCATTTCATTTAACCAACACTTCAGTTATAAAACATAATAGTTTACAATTTAAATTTATTATTCTTTAAAATCATAAAAACGAGTATAGACTACTTTAGATAGTTAAGATGATCATCTGTTTACTAACTATAATAGGAGTACTCCTACTCTTAGTCCTCGAGTACGATATCCTTACCCTTACCAGAGGGCTCACCACTTATACATAATGCACAACAAGTAATTCAATACACTTGTGCCAAACTGTTATAAGACAATTTCAAGCTCTTTATGAATGTATGAAATTGAATGAGAAGTGTTCGAATACTCACTTAAAGATGGTGTTCTACCTAGGTTCAATTATTTTTGGACTGAAATGGTATTCGACCTAACTCGCATTATACACTGTTTAATTAGCCAAAACATCCAATTCAACTCCAAATAGATTCATTGCACTTTCGGTACTCCAATAAGTCTGTATACCTCATTAGAAATCAATTCTAAGTCCATTTACTATAATTTTCTCATTATCGTTCAAGTCGTTTACTAAAGGAACTATACTTTTCGATAACCGTTTTCGATATCCGATATCACGAATCATCAAATACGAGCTAGATAACATGAAATATGACAAAATTCATCTTTAAAATATTTTCTATAGAATTCGGCCAATTAGGGTTTGATGAAGAACATGTTATTTTCTTGCTTGTTTTTCATACCGAATATCACAAAACACTAAAAACGCCTAGATAACATGAGATCTAGCAAAACCCATCCTCAAAACCTTCCCCTCTTGATTCGGCTAGCATGCTTCCATCATGAAAACTTGAGTTTCAACCATAGAAAATGAAAAAGAAAGCATGGGTAAGGTAGATCTTAAGCTAAATCGCGAAATCTTACCTCCGATTGCTTCGTTTTTCGAAAATCCAATGAATTTCTCTTGAATTTTTCCTCCTTAGAGTTTTTCTATTCTTTCCCCTTTTGTTGGCTTCCACGGCAATGAAAAGTGAATTGGGAAAGGTTTGTGCTGGTTTATAAAGGAAATTATAAAAAAATTAAAACTTGACACGTGTCGCCACTTGATTGGTCCATGGTTAAAACTTAACAATTAAGCATTCTCTTACCACCACATATAATACCTTAATTATCCAAGATATAAAAATGATAATAGGTGAAATTCATGGGCTTGACAAGTGTCATGGTGGTGTAAAATTTCAAAAATTTCAATTACGTCCTCGTGGACACGTGAAATGATCGTTTTGCCCTTATGCTCGGAATTGAAATTTTTCACTTCTTAAATTCAAATTATGTTCCAACTAGTCAAACTTGGTCAAAAATCTCTTCTAAGATTCCACTTTTCTCCTTATGTGGTAAAATGACTATTTTGCCCCTACGTTATGAAAATTCTCGATTGGATTCCAAATTAATTCTCGAACTCCAAATCACCATTTTAAGACATTCTAAGATTCAATAACTCTCAAATACATCCCAAAATCTATATTTGGACTAGTTCAAGGCTTTAATCGACTTAATTATACCATTAAGTACAATACCGACTTTTAACGATATTTCGAGACATCCAAGTATGCAGACATGCTATCAAGTACATGATTGACATGGCAAGTATATTATAGAGTTGAGCTTGACATTACTGGTTGAATTGGAGGGCATTGATGTGCTCAATTATTGTTTTGATATCAATTATTATAGCATTGTTTATAATATGGAAATATAAAGGTATGAAACAAGTGAAATGTGAGGGAAGTGAAAACCATGAAGATATAGGTTGTGATGAGTTATAAAATGATGATGTATGGAGGCCTTTTCTTCCAGAAATCCATCCTTGGTTTATTGAGTTCTTGTATTCTATCTCGCCTTGGCAACAATTATATTCAAAGTTGTTATTAATGAAGGTGACATATTTTTACTATTATACACAGTAGACTTCTATTTTGGTTACCATTTATTTTGGGTTTGGAACATTGCTCTCCCTTTAAAGGTGTTAACAACATCAAAAGATAAGCAATTGTGATTGTAGTAATGTACAACATGCTAGGGTAGATGCAGAGCAAGGATACTACATGCCTTTAATTAATAGAAAAGATACAAAAGTATAAAGAAAAGCCTTAATTCCCCAAGATGCAATGTTTCACAAGCTGCAGGCTTTATTAGTTATCTCTTTCAAGTTATATTACAAGTAAATTCTATTTGAAATGAATCGAGTTTTAGTTATAGAGAAGTAGCATGCTAATATAGGCAAGTTGAGTTTGCAGCATTCTAGTTGCTGGCTTTTAAATAAGCAATTGCTCTTGTGGATATACTCCATGTTTATAACTTTACTTCATTGTTCACACTTCATGGTGAATCTTTTTCCATTTAACACAAATCAACAATTTGATGGTTCAAAACCTTCTAATGTAGATACCAATGAATGTTCGAGCAGTTATGCTTACTAACTTTATTTATTAGTCCATTATTTTTCCATTCCATTAGAGATTATAATTTGAATTTTATGATTGTGAACATGCATACACTCAACGTCGTCCTACTTCTTGGTGATACAACCTCAAATAGCTTGCAATTCCTTTGATTTAGGATTTCTTATTCTATTATATGGATGAGTGCTTTCATCATTTTTCAGTGCATCATTCTTGCCTATGTCTCAATTTGGTGGGCATATCCATTCCTTGATTTATGATCACCTTATGCTTCATTATGGTACTATTCTCTAGCATTCATACACTTACCATGCTACGACACGCTTACATTGATTGTAAATGCCAAGCATTACCTATTGTCAAAATGGTTCCCTCAGTCTTACCAATGTGTAAGATAAAGAATGTCAGTTTTGTACTTTGTCAAAAGACTAGATAGGGGAATTTAGGGGATTTGTCGATGTTGCTTCACATATTCAACCAATTGTAAGAAAACATATTATACTTAGATTATTGCCTTGTGTTGGGTTTTGTGTTGCTATGGTTTATGGTTTTTTTTTTTCATTTTCTTTGGTCTTTGATTTGTTGATATGCTGTTCCTCTTAGTTTCTTTACTTTTTTGTATTTTGATTTGCATTTTGTTTTTTTTCTTTTTTCTAAATTTTGGTTTTCTATTGTTTTACTCTTTCTATCTTTGTCTTCTCTATTTCTCTCTTTTTTCTTGCCTTTAATTATTCTTGTCTTTTTTATTTTGATTTTTCTTTTGTTTAGACCTATGGGTTTTGTGTTGCTTTGGTTTGATTGTAGTTTTTTGTAAGTTCTACTCTTTTTTAATTTGCTTCAAGTTTAGATTCTTCTAGTTGTATTTCGCTTTCAATTTTTTTTCCATAACCTCAAAAGCAGTGGCCCAGGACATACATATCACATCCCAGACGATGCATATATATATATATATATATATATATATATATCTTGGGAAAGATAAAAGAACTATTGTACAAAACTATGATAGTAAAAAGAGATAGACTTACAACTGAAACATGAAGCTCTTAGCAAACTTTTCCTTCACACCAGCATTATGCACAATCTTTATGCTTTGTTTGAATTGAACTAGCAAGTAGTCAAAAAAATCAACAAGATTAAGCCTTACCAAAAGAACCATCAGCTTGATAATAGTTAGTAATCAAAGACCAAGCAAACCTGTAGGAAATAGGATTAACAAAAAGAGAAAGTAACAAAAAATAGAAGAAGTCAGGTGAAGACTATTTTTAAGGGTCACCATTACACAATCAGCACATCAAAAAAAAAAAAAAGCATAAAATCTTGTTAATTGTAATCAATTTGGAAAAAAATAACATCTTATTAATTTCAGCTTGAAATATATATTCAAAGCTAATCTTTGCAATTAGAAAAAAAATAAACGCAACTTAGATATAAAATACAAATCAAAAGGCTACTTCAAATTGGCATTAAATTGCATAGGTAGCTTTAAAGGTGACAAACGGTCGAAAGGCAACAATGTCAATATCTCATATACATCCTTATCAGTGAAAAACTCATCTAACTAGCTAATTTCATCTATGTTGTTAATTCCCAATAATTGATTCAACTCCTTAAGATAGTCATTATCATTCCTTATATCCACCTAATAGCTCAACTACATTTTTCTCAATGACAAGTTCATTTGACTTGCTAATTCCATTATTATTGCTAATCCCATGTAGTTGATCCACTTTCTTGAAAAAGTCATCATTGTTTAATACCTCATATTCACCTAATTATTCATTTATGTTATTATCGGTGACAAGCTCATCCAAGTTGCAAATTTTATCATTGTAGGTAATTTTTAAAACTTGATGCACCTCCTTGAAAGGATTTTCATCCAATAGCTAATGCATTAAAGAATAACCCACATTTGCTAAGTAATTGGAATCCATTTGTCCAAAACCATTTACAAGAGATTCTGATTCTTCCACCAAAGTTGATGATTGACATTTTGGGTTATTTGATTGTTGCAACCTTCCATCCATGTAGTTATCTATTTAAGGATTGCACTATCCATTATTTGATAAATGTAAATTTCCATTGAAAATATCTTCTTACACCAAAATAGATGACTGACATTCTTTGTTTCCAAACAACTCATTAAGCCAAAAAGATATAGAGTTATCTTCCTCTAGATAGCGAGTGTCTTTGGTCTTATGATAACCCATTTTGAAACTTCTCTCTAGAAGACGATACTCATGCGTAAGACAACTAGTTTTGGTGGCACCCTTTGAACCTTGTTTATCACTCTTGTACTTATAGAAGTTAAGGGTATTCACGTACCTTATAATATGCTCTTCATGTTCATCAATAATAGGCTTCTTACTAGTTGAAGACCTTTAATAACCATCATTTCTTACTGCTTGACTGTTAAGAACCCTTCTAAGTCATTTTCCATTTACATTCTTTTGAGAAATCTTCTTACCATAAGTGAAGACAAAACACTGATTGCATTTGATGAATGGAATAGAGCCTTTGATAACATCAAACAAGGCACTTAGCTTAATACAATATACATCACAAAATTCAGTCAAATAGCTAAATTCGTTGGGCCCTTCACCAGTCATCAACTTTGGCAGATAATGGGAACTATCTTTTGATTAGAATGATTGAACACCATTCCTATAGCTAGAGGAAAATAATGAGAAACTATCTCACGATCAAAAGGATGGAACATCAATCCTAGGTTTGGAGCTAGCATGAGATTTTCTTTTTTTTAGGAAGGAGAATGACAAGGTTTTCTATGTAAAAAGTAAACAATATTCTATTTTTATAGAAATGAAAGAAACAGTTAGCTTAAATCGCATTTTTTTTAGTACCATTGCTTCTACTGTTTTCTTGATCACTTTTGTTATCAAAATTCCATGATGGTGCAAGTTCACTAATGTGGTGCACTTGACTTGTGCCAACTCTGAACAAAATGTGATTTCTTTTATAATTGTTTTTTCTTTGTTTAGATCTACAAAATAGTTATGCTTTGTTGTATAATGTGAAATTACCTACCTTTTCAACAAATGTAATCAAACATTTGTATTACCTGTTGCTTTTGTTTTATATATTAAAAATATTAACAATATTGTAATACATAATTATATATAATAACACTATCCGGTCAAAAATGGCAAACTTTGATTTGTACAAGCCATTGCAAAATATGTTGTGTCCATTTTTTTTTAGTATTGCATATAGAGGACAATACATGTTGAATGACAAAAATTAGCTCAAGGAAGTTACAATGAAAGAAGATGTAACACTTTAAGAACACTAATATTAATTAATCGGATAAAAGTTGCCTTATCCTACTCAAATGCATACTTCACCATAAACCAATGATACAAACAAATTTGAATGTTAACTCAAGGCTTTAAAAAAATTTACAGATTGAAGTTATACAAAAACAAAAAACATAGAACAGGAGTTTGCTAGATAAGGGTTGTCATAACACAATTGTTTGTAAGAGTAGTTCTAGTACTTAAATGAAGAGTTATTTTCAACAAAGATCATTTTATCCTAGACGGCATTTTTTATTGCAATGATCATATATTTTTATAAATGGCAATCAAAAGTATACCTGGCAATGGATATAGCCTGGATATACTATCATATGAATTAAACTTAGGCAAAGTAAAAAAATTTTGACCACTAATTAATAAAGTTTTGGTGATAATGATCAAGTAACAAACTCATTAACCATAAAATTTTCCAGGTTAGAGTTAGAATCTATCAAATGATCATTTCTTTTTCAAAAATGTAGACTAGGCATATTCTAAGTTATAGCAACACATCTCCCATGATCACATTCTCCTTCCAAATTGATTACTAATACTAAGATAATTACAATCTAGCTAGGATATAAATACAACGATTCATTGTGATTTTTCAACAAACTATAGTTAACACACACCAATACAATATAGAAAGCATCAACATAGACCTGACAATTCGTGTTTTTGTGTCATAAACATGTCAGACATGATTAGATACGAAACACGTTAAGGCTAAACACGAACACGATACGTTTAATATTCGTGTCTTAAATTTAAAATATGTACATGTATACGTTTAATAAACGTGTAACACAACACTACATGATTAACACGTTTATTAAACGTGTCAATATACGACACAATACAATTAATAACACGTTTAACATGATTAACATGTTTAACACGATTAAATAAAAATATTTACAATTAAGTATAATTTTATTATTTAAAATTAAAAACTATAATTATAAAAATAATTACAACAAAACAAAAATAATAATAACATCAAATATAATAAAATTTAATATAAATAACTTATATAAAATTCATTATCATATAATATGATAAAATACATCATTAACATCTAACCTTTAAATACTAATAGTATAAAAAATCATTCATAATTTTTAATCGTTATAATTACATTATTACCTTTATAAAATTAAAAAAATTATTAAAATAATTATTTAAAATTATTTATATAAGGTTAAAATAATCTTTAACTATAAATTTTTAATAAATTAATAAACGTGTTACGTATACACGTTTAAACATGATAACACGATTAAGTAAATGTGTTTGTTATGTCTGACATGTTAAGATTAAACCCAAATCTTGTTTAACCAGTGTCATCTTGTGTCGTGTTAACGTGTCGTGTCCAAAATTACATGGTCTACATCAGCACTAAATTGCAACTTGAGAAAAAATAAAGGTAATTTTGGCCATACACTTGGCACACACTGTATAAGAAATTTTGTTGCTATCAATTGGCTAATCCTAAGCTTCTAAGGTGTAAATTTGTCACTCTCATTACAAAAATTTTTTGCATGTAAGGAAGCATTTAATGCTCTCATACATCAACTACTGATACGTCAAACCCATTTAGGATAACAATTCAATTTATGCCTTAAAGAGATGCTATAGTTTTATCATTAAAAAGGAAACAAAAACAAAGACAAATAAGTCAGCATTATAAACCAAATGAGGGTTAGATCAGGTGGTTAAGTGATTGCCTTGGGCTTTGCCATTGTTTTTCTAGGCTTTTGTTTGTCTTTTTGGGCTTTCATTTGATGCACTAGAGAATGGCTTTCAGTTGATGCATGGAACCAGGTTATCGTCAGCCAACGGATTTATGGTCTGAGCACCTTGATTCATCGCAATGGTTGAAGCTGTTGGTTTAGGTGCAGTTGCATTTTTCTTTTTAGAGCTCAATCCTTGATGGGCTCGGATATGTAATAAAATGGTTGCTGGAGACCAACCAACTAGCTTTCTTAAATACTTTGTTGGCACCAACAATAAGAATGGACTAATGGGAGCTATTGTTCAAAAAACCAATTTTAGTCAAGCAAAGTTCAATTATAAAGACCCTTTGATCTCTATTTCTTGTGACAAGTTCTAAAATATTAAGTTCTTGAATCTAGAATTTAGTTTTCCATTTCATAATTCTATTATTGAATTATTTTATTGCTTTATAGCCTATAGGACAATGATTAGCTATTTGTTTTTTTTGTTAAATACTGAACTGAAAATTCTCTGTTTTTTCAACATTGCAGGTTATATGTTTAATAAAGAAAATGTGGAATATTGTAAATATAGTTGGAGGTGTTGTAGAGGCATTTGCATAATGAAAATTATGAGAAAATAGATGAACACTCAGGTACGGAAAAGTAAGATTAGTTTGCAACTAGTGGTGCAACTACTTTTCATAGTGATAAGAAACTATAACATAATTTTGCACTAATATACAATATATATATATATATATATATATATACACACCTTGATTGATTATCTTGCTTTTGAGAATCAGCTCATAAACTCCTTTCAACGATTGAGGGTAACCACATGTGAGTGACATGCAAGTATACTTGATGTGAAATTAAAATGGAGATGTGAAGTGTTATGTAACTTTTTCTTTCTCATCTTTTTTTCAATCTTTTTGTTGCACTGTTTGCCTTATCTTTTTGTTCTCCCTTCATTTGAGTAGTTTTTTTTCTTCTTTTCTTTACTTACTGTTCTCTCTCTTTACGTCGGTTCTTTCGAATCATCAGTTGTGGTCTAAAGAAAGAAAATTTTAAACAATTTTTGATTTCATAATTAAAATCTAATCCTATAGAGTATTTTTTCAAAATAAGTTTTCATAACATTAGTTTTATTTGATAGAAAAACTAAAAAAAAAAAGACATAACATCCATAAACACCTATTACAAGGCCATGGATCAGTTCATTTTTCTCTCATTTCATTCTTGTTGGTTTTAAGTTACTTTCTTTAGTATGGTTGAGATATAATAGGAGGCATGATCATGGTCTTGTTCATGTATAATAATTAATACTGGATTTCTTTCTAATTAGTAATAGATTAAAAGAAAACTTGGCTTTTAAATGTTTTGCAAAATACACACCCAAGCATTTAGCTCAGTGGTTGGTGCATAATCCCCCTACCTTAAGAGCAAGGTTCGAATCTCCCCTCCCCTAATTAAAAAAAAAATTGTTTTGCAGAATACTTATCATGGCTATGATTTAATCCACTTTAGCATTGTAGATTTACTAGATTATTTTTAAATGAACAAAACATAGTGGCATAATAAAAATCCATTGCAAAGCTTCTTTAACTTTCTTGAGTCTTCATATAAGTAATGATTTTGTTTTGTTAGCTTTAAACCTTTTAGTTTGAAATAAATACTAGTAACAGAGATAATAACTTATCTTTATCTTATCTTATGTGATTTTTTACTAAGTAAATCCATCCCATTTAACCAAGAAAAGTCAACTTTTTTTTGACTAGGACTTAAGAATTAGGAATTGGAAATTAGGTAAGGAAAAAAGTCAACTCTAGATCATTTTTTTAGATATAAAGTTGCAAAAGGCAACCCCTAAAAGGCCACAATTCCAACTTCCAAAGGCAATGCTGGTAAAGAGTGGTGGCCCATGTTTAGATGTCTTATAAGTTTGGAGTTGAGTTTGGAACATCATTGATATTCAATAAGATGACTCAATTTTGAAAAGCTGTTTATCCTTTCACAAACTCTTTTGACTTTAGAAACTAAATGTTTTCTTCCTTTCCCAATGAATAATTGAATTTTTTTTCTTTTTTGTATTATATATGTTTTGTTGTCAACCAATTTTCTATGCTTTTTTTTGTTAAAGATCGAATATGATACTTGAGGTGCTTTAATTTTAGTGCTTGTTTTCTTCTCCATAATTTTTGAATGTATTCATTTTTGTTAAGAATGATTAAAATGATATGATATCTTGCTTGTGATCTTATATTTGAAGCTTTAACATCATGTATTTGATACTCTTGATTTGAGTATAAAATTTTAGCATATATAGCGTCATAGATGTTTTCTTTATGCGCACATGAAATTATATTTATTTGAATTGGTTTGAAGTTCCTTCATCATCATTGTTCAAACTCTTATAATTTTTTTGTGTGAATATTTGATTCCTTATGACTATATGATAAAATTGCTTATTTTACTTATTGTCTTTCTATGATACCCCAAAATTTAATATACTCGTAAAGTAATGTAATAGTGGTGATGTGGCCCAAGGGTAATTTTAACTTCTTTTTGGTGAGTCTTAGCAAATATTTTATATCCAAGATTCAACAAATTATTCTTATAAAAAAAAATTTTCTTTTTGTCAAATCAAATTAGAGACTCAAAAGGCTAGATTCATGTAAGAAAATGTAAAATTTTCATTAAGGGTAATTTTGTCTTTTTCTTGATGAGCTTAGATCAAATGTTTTAAACCCAAAATTCCAATAGTTATGCTTTTGAAAACTTATTTTATAATTACTTTAATGTATTTGAAATTTTTATAAAAAGGAAAATGAAAATATGAGGACTTTTGTGTCGCGACCCAAATTCCGGGCCATGACCGACGCATGAGCCCAGTGGATGTAGCCCACTAAGCCCAAGCACGCCTGTTTACGTAATCTCATTCATTATGCCATCAATTTTTCATCACCATTACTAAACCACCATTTGTAATTTGCAACTAAACGTATTTTCATAATACAACATAGATACAAAAAATTTACATTTTTTTTATCTCAAAATAAGGTTATTCATAGCCATCTCATAATGGCACCATCATTCCAAACTATACATGCATTGTTAGCAAAGTGATTCCTAGCAATTTACATTTAATGTACATGTACTCATATAAAGGACTTCTGACGACTAGCAGAGTGACTTTGGTGATCAAATGCCATGATACCTACCAAGAGTGAATGCAGGTGGACTCTTTAGCCTCGGTCCCAACTATCTACGGATCTGAAAAAATGCAATTTAAAAGAGTGACTATAAACTTAGTGAGTGAACATAAGAAGGGAACAAGCAACGATAAGGAATGTTTTAGAAAACATGATGCACTTACGATAAAACCATACAATTTAGTCTAAGTTTTGGTTAAAACCCCTCATTCCAAACTTTGAATGTTTAATCCCTTAATGTTGCAAAATCCATGATAAACCATGAAGTTGAACAAAATGAAAATTTCAGCAATGACTAAGCAAGACAAGCAAACAGAGGGTTTTCTCGCTGCAGTGAAGAGGTAGTCTTGGTTTGCATATTCTTCAGTTTTTCAAGAATAACTCCCACTACAAAAGTCCGATTGACATGATTTTTAGGTCATTAGAAATCTAAGAGGCTGAGATACAACTTTGATGTCTACCACTTTGCCCAGTTCTGATCGGAAGGTGGTCAATATCTTTGTCGAATTGAAAGCACTGCACCAAAATCTTGGAACCCCCCGAGAGTTTCTCCCTGCAGCGAGAAGCTTTAGCAAATTTCTCGTTGGAGCGAGAACCAGGCCAGTGTAACCCCCCCAACCCAAAGTTTCTCGCTACAGCAAAAAACAGAGCAATTTAGTTAAAATGGGTATTGTTACATCAAAAAACCATTTTCTTGCTAAAATGAAAAGCAATTTGGGAGCAATTAACAATGCCAACATACAACACAATCACAATATTTTTCATAAACTTTCTATAACATATATATACATACATCATCATGCATACCATCCTACAACACCAGCTCATGTGCACTCCCTACATGCACAATACAATATCATCATCATCAGCTCACGTGCACTCCCACACCGCACATAGCTAAATCATCATTATCACACAAAAGGAGCATCCAAAGCATAATATACATATCAATATAATGTGAGAATGCATTAACTATTCATGTTTCACATTTCACAAGATAGAAACATTTCATCAACGGCTTGTTCCCCAAGTATATTTTTAAAGCAAAAACAAATGAAACTTTCAAATGATTTATTTAAACATAAAGGCACTTCCCAAAACATTTTGAAATGCAAGTTCACTCACCGGTATTTGTTAAATCTTTACCCAACTCCAACTTCCTCTAATGGTCCAAATGGGGCGGTGGATCTTCGTTGGAACCTATCATCACAATAGCATCATAATTAACTCAATCACATAACTATAAATTCTAAAAGCTGTCTTCTAACTAGCTTCCAATTGCCATTAAGTGGCTATCTGTTTTCACTATCCTAATCACTCTAAAATGAATAAACAACCTCAATTACAAAACACTCACAAGTTTAATCACTAGCCATTCGCAACACTTAAAAATCAACTATACTTCACTGTTCACCTTGGTAGCTTTGTAATTGAATTCCTTTCCAAAAATTTTCAAGCTATTATAGAAACTCCCTCTTTCTCTCTCTAAAACACCTAACTAGTGAGAGGAAGTATGGAAGTAAGACTTTTTAAGGGTTTTAAAGTGAGAGAGTGAAAGAGCACAAAAGGTTCTATGAAAAAGTGCACAAAAGCATGAAAATTAGAGTGAACTTGAGATAAGTTATGGAGGTTTCAAAACGAGCTTCCATAGAGGATGAAAGAAATGTAAGATGGGAGGAAGAAGAAGACGAAGCTGCTGGAAAATGAGATTTATACCTAAAGCTTATCCAAACTCCACTGAAATTACAAAAATGCCCTTAACAAGTTGGCTTTATCATCCTCCAATCCTTTGTGCAATCTTTTTACTCTTTTGACACTGAGACAGAGTCCATAATAGTTTAGAAATGCTCGGGTGCACAAAAACTTAAAAATTTCGACTTGAGATGAAAAATGATCATTTTGCCCATACCTTGGAAATCATCATTATTTCTATTTCCTTCATCATTTTATCCTTATTTTCATCATTCATTGATGCCTTAGGCCTACTTAGGCCTTAATAATGTTTGAAAGTATACTTTTAGGGGATCACTAAGGAAATGATGAAATTACCCCTAGTTTGTGATATAGCGTCTACTTCCAGCTAGGAGTCTATAAAGATCAAGGTCTCACATTTTGACATAAAGGACCAAATGGCAACTTTACCATTATGCTTGGTCAAAGCTTCCAAAGAAACTTTGACCCTTGCTTTTTCCTTAACACATGACAGACCATCACTTGAAAACATTTCCTTTATCAAAAAAAAAAAAAAAGAAGAAGAAAAGAACCAAACTTCCAAGAGAAGCTTTGCCATTTCTTTAATCTTTTGATTAAATAAGTTGCATTTTTACCTTTTTGACTAAATCAAAAGGTTTAATATAAAGTTTACTATTTTCTTTCTTCCTTTCTCCCTTGAGTTGAACGACCATTGCTCACCTAAACTATTTTTTTTCTCTCATCTCCTATAGTTAGCCAAATACCATTCCATTGTCCCTCCCTCATGTTTTCTTCATTCTTTTTTTATTGTTCTTTCTTCTTCCTTCTTCCTTCTTTCTTCTTCCTTACCAACTAAACAAAGAAAAATCAATGACTCATTTTCCACTTTTTTCCCACAGCCGAACCCTAGGAGAGTTATTCATTTTTCCATTTATACTCCATCATTTTCAACACAAAGGCTTTTAGCTTCAAATCTTCATTTTTAAAGCTAGTTGGTATATATTCTTAGCTCTTAAACTTTCAAATTTATATGCTTTTATTTTCAGATGTTATCTCCAATATTCCAATAACTTTTTCTCCTAAAAAAATTAGGATTTTATTTCTCACCAACAAACCAAGCTCACCAAGGTAAAGATTTTACAAATTTAAATTGCTGATTTAGTGGGTTTATTATTTAGACTAGATTTTTAAGTTGAACTTAAGATTAGATTTAAAATGGGTAGATATTGATTTATGAGCAATAAATTCTAAATTCATTAGAAACAATTGAGTTGAATGTGTTGTTGATCATTATAGGATCTATTGAAGCTTCAAGATCCAAGTTGGATATAAGTCTTGGTGCTGGTTTGGAAAGGTAACATAAAAGGTGAGTGAACTTGCATATAAAATGTTTTGGATAAATGCAAATACGTTTGAATAAAATACTTCAATATACTTATTTGAATCTTTTAAAATATGCATTGGAACAAACCTTTGATGAGTGATATCCTTATGTTGCAAAATGTATAATGTGATGAACCATGTGTTTGAATTATTATATTGAATAGCTAAGTGAATTGCGGTGTGTGATACATTGAGAATCTTGGATGTTGTAACTAGTGGTATGATAGTTGATATTATTTTTCTTAAATTCTAAATTCATTAGAAACAATTAAGTTGAATGTGTTGTTGGTCATTATAGGATCTATTGGAGCTTCAAGATCCAAGTTGGATTGAAGTCTTGGTGTTGGTTTTGGAAAGGTAGCATAAAAGGTGAGTGAACTTGCATATAAAATGTTTTGGATAAATGCAAATATGTTTGAATAAAATACTTCAATATACTTATTTGAATCTTTTAAAATATGCATCGGAACAAACCTTTGATGAGTGATATCCTTATGTTGCAAAATTTACAATGTGATGAACCATGAGTTTGAATTATTATATTGAATAGCTAAGTGAATTGTGGTGTGTGATACATTGAGAATCTTGGATGTTGTAACTAGTGGTATGATAGTTGATATTATTTTTCTTAAAAAAAAAATTGGATTGTGTAAATATGTATATGACCTAAAATAATGAACTATGTGGAAGGTATTAATATGAAGAGATTCTTATTCACATGTTGTTATGTATGTTATGGCTTATAAGGTATGGTCAAATGACTTGGCTAAATTGTGGATGGTGATGGTTATGTGCGGTGTGGGAGAGCACATGACATCTATAACCATGTATGTGTGGTGTGGGAATGCACATGATAGTAATGGTGGTGTACAATGTGAAAGAGCTCATGGTATTTATAACCATGTATGCGTGGTGTGGGAGTGCACATGATGATAATGGTTGTGTGTAGTGTAGGAGTGCACATGGTAATAATAGCTACGTGTGATGTGGGAGTGCACGTGACTTTTGTTGAATTTCGAAGGTTGGAAACTCTCAAATATTTTTCCAAATGGTTTGAATGACAGCATAGCATCGTACTTGGTTTTCTTTTTTTAAAAAATAAATGCAAATTGCATTATTTCTAACAAAAGTACATTGTTTTAAATAAAATCTTCCATATCGTTTACTTGTTTCCTTCCTAAGTTCACTTACTGGGTCATACTCATTCTTTTCAACTTCATGTTTTGGTTTTCAAATCCGGAGGTAGTTAAATCCTAGATTGAGGAGTCTACTCACACTAATATTTTGGTAGGTTTACCATGGCATTCAGTAGTAGTACGACACCTAAAGTCACTCTGTTGGTAGTCAAGAGTCTTTTGCATGTGTACATGAATGTTTTGATGTAAATTGTGAGATTTATTTTGTAGACAATTTATGTCTAGTTTGATTAATGACGTTGCAGCAAGTTGGCAATTGATGACATTATTTTGGGAATGATATATATATGTATATATATATATATATATATTGGTTGCCATGGTATATTATTAAGGAAATTATGATATAAATTATGAATTGTGACTTTTAAAGAATGATGTATAATAGATAGATTGATGAACAGGCTTATACAGAGAAGTTTGCTTGGGTTTAGTGGGCTATGCCTATTTGGCCCATGCGCC
This sequence comes from Theobroma cacao, assembly GCF_053813885.1. Classification (NCBI taxonomy): domain Eukaryota; kingdom Viridiplantae; phylum Streptophyta; class Magnoliopsida; order Malvales; family Malvaceae; genus Theobroma; species Theobroma cacao. The sequence continues at coordinate 17,165,827 of NC_142639.1, read as the reverse complement.
GGTCATCACCTAAGATTGGGCTATGACACCTTTAGACCTCTAATAAAGGCTTGATACAGATAGGAATATGTTGCAAAGCTGGTGCATGAATAAAGTGAACCAACCAAAGAAACTGCACAAGATTCCATTAAGAATCTTAAGGTTTGGCCAAAAAAGCTTGATTTGATCAAAACTTCAAAGTTTTAGGGCTTGGATTTTCTCTTTTGAAATTGAAAATGCTAAAAAAAGGCTTGAAGATATATAAAGACAAAAAATTGGATGACTAGTAAGTGTAGACACCCATTTTTTGTAATAAAAATAATAATAAATAATAAATAAAATTAAAAATAATAAAAAAAGAAAAACCAGAGAGGTATGGCTTCCATTACCAAACCATCTTTAGAGCATTTAATGCTCCTAGAAGGGGAGGAATGGACCTCCGGCTACCAACCCCCTGGTGCTAGAGCTTTCACATCTGGATTGTCCAAAATTTTGGACAACCCAGCTTTTAAAAGAGATCCTCAAGCAAACAGAAAAGAGGGAGGATTTGAAAAGAATAGAAAACGTTTTAAAATTTTTTTTTCAAACAACAGCAAATTGCAAATAAAAAAAAACAATAAAAAATCTCTAGCTTTTCTAACAACCGTTCTACCCTAGCCACAATAGAACCAAGATTCAACAAAAAAAATGGGGGTTTGAGCCTCCGGTTAGAGGGAGGAAAAGAGGGGATTTGAGCCTTCAATTAGAGGGAGGAAAAGAGGGGGTTTGAGCCGCCGGTTTGGGTGAGCAAAGAGAGGAAAGGTAATAGCTTTCTAGGGGTTTAGAGAGAGAAGTGAGAAACCACCGAAGAGGGAGAGAAACCAGAAGATAAAGAGAAGGAAGAAGAGAGAGGGAAGGAAGGAGAGAGAAGAAAAAAGGAGAGAAGCCGAGAAAGAAAGGGAGAGAAGCCGAGAGAGAGAGGGTAAGAAAAAAGAGAAAGAAATGAAGAAAGAAGAAAGAAAAAAAAAAGAAAAAAAAATTGGAGAGAAAGGGGTGAGTGGTGGAAGAAAAAGGAAAGAGAAGGGAAGGTAGAAAGCCAAAAAAAAAGGGGGAGGTTGCAACGGTGCCATTCCAAAGGAGGGAGTTATTCCTTTAGGCCTTCAACAGCACAATTGGTTGAAGGGTTTGGTGGGCTACAATAGATTGTTTGGGTCATTGGTAGAGCCCAAGTGAGGTAAAAAAATCCAACCCATTTCTTTATGGATTCATTATGCATTATGGGGCTTGATTTATTTCTTTAAGGTTAATATAATGTTTAATGATATATAATAAAATTAAATAATTTTAGCATAAAGTTTAAAATTTTTTGGATGATATTTAGAATGATGGAAATTAATGTAAATAGAAAATGTAAAGGTGAATGTTAATAGCAAAAATAATAAAAAAAATGTTTTAAATATTTTCTTAGTCATAAAAAAATTTTAGGATTTAGAAGAACAAAAATTAAAAAGATGAAATGATTATTTTGAGTGATCCGATGATAGAATTCAATCTAAAAAGGGGCAAAGAGTTGCCCCTTTCGGGAAGATTTCTTAAGTGCGGAGTTCGGGACAGATTTTCACCGAAGCGTCGGGATGAATCCGAACTCTATACTCCAATACCCATTAACTCAAATAATCGTTGCTAAAAAATAATATATATTAACGAAAATAAATCTACATAATGTTACATTTAAATCTAGATCAATGTAGTTAGTCAATTAGCTTAAATAAATATCATTAAATAAAGTTAAATCAACCATTAATTTAATTAATTATTTATTTGATAAAAAAGAAAAATAATAATATATAGTTAAATAAAATGAAATATTAATCCATTATGTTAGTTAAAGAATATAGATTTAAATAGAAAATTCTAAAAAATAATAAATAATTAATGAAAAATAATAATAATAAACATATAAACAAGGTGATAAATTACCTTAAACTATTAAAAACATAATTGAATGAATTACGAAACACCTAAATCAATAAACGCGTGCATGTAGATATCATCATTTTATCTTGTCATAACATGCCACATTTATCGTGTAAATGGGGTGGGAATTTCGATGATAGGATTTCCCCGAGGAGCTTTAGAGACGTGTTCTTTCAGGGATATCTCTAGGTGAGAAAAATTTCGAGACTTCACTAAAGCGTTGGGATGGTCTTCAAATGATTTTCCAATAAAAATTATCGACCCCATTATTTAAAACAAACAAATCATGACATCATTTTACACTTGCATCATGTGCATATGTAAAACCAAATAAAAGACTCAATCAGCCAACTTGATAAAAATTAGTTAATAAACAAGGATTAAGGAAATATAGGAATAAAATCAAAAGTAGGCTATAATAGGATAACTTAAGATTAAATGGTACTATTCGTGAAATGGGCGCTACGGAGGTGCTAACCCTTCTCCGTGCATAACTGCACTCCTGAACCCATCTCTAAAAATTATAGACCAGTTATCGTTCTTTCAACGGACCTAAAATTAATTTAGGACTTTGTCGATTAGAACTGAGTTAATAGGTGACCAATCGCACCTAGAAAAGATGATTGGTGGCGACTCCTAGTTATTTTATTTTCGCCCACCTTTAGCGATCAAATTCCAAGACTCAGCATGTTATGACAGTTTGGCAACTCCACTGGGGAGAACGAGAGTCAAGCCATTAATTAATCATAAGTTATCCTAAGCTTTAAATAATTTGGCTTTTTCTCTAGCATCAAGTATTTATTTTGCATATTCTTGTTTAACGCATTCATTTATTTTGCCATTATTACTTTACTATTTTTAATAATTGAGGGGATTTTAGGATAAGGGGAGTGTGAGATTATTGATCCGAGGTTGGTATATTCCTTCTCACACACTACACGTCTTGCATTCATGCATAAGCCTTCCACTTGGGCTTTGTCCTTAATTAGGAGGGGGTTAAGTAGCTACGCTCTCGTGAGGTGATAACCTCCGCATAGGCTAGTGAAGACTCCCACTCAGATCGAACATAATCCGTTTGAAGCTTGTAATGGTGAGGATTGGGGTGCCTTACTAGTCTATGTGGACGATAGTGATGAGTGATTTGGGAACTTTTAGCTTCATTTTCAACCCAAACTCAGCCTGTAAAATATCGATAGTTGCCTTTGCCTAGGTATAGCTTTACCAGTGAGAATATCCCCTCTGACTAGGTACACATGAAGGAATTTTCATAATCCCCTTGTTCTGAATTCTTCTCCTCATCGCAATAGAGGTATCATGCTATTGATTATTTTCATTCATCTCTTTTAATCAAAATAACTTTTGGAATTCCTATTTACTGTACTAACTTGAACTTTTTGTCACTTTTATTTTGCATATGCACATTTGCATCACAATTTTGCATATAGGAAAAGTATTTGTCACTTGACAGCCATTGACAGAGTAGATCCAATTGAATCCATGGGTCATCATGGCCACCTTCAAGCGACGATGGAATATACGAATTGGATCAGCACATGGCGAGAGCCCAACAGAGTGAGGGAGATTGCTTGGCAAAAGATCACATTTCAGTACTACCTGATAGAGTCCACCTTGACCTAAAACAGAATGACTTCACAGACTTGCTTGACATATGGGAAAGGTGGGGGGCCACGACTAGAGCAAATTTCGATAAGAGATATGGTCACGTAGCCCGACTCTTTAAGGTACAAATTGGTGAACAGTTGTTGAAGGTCATTGTGCAATTTTGGGATCCGTCGTATAGGTGTTTTGTGTTCAATGAGGTGGATATGGTCCTAACAATGGAAGAGTACTCAGCTCTGCATCAAATTGATCTTGGTAATTCGGATAAAATATATTGGAGAGGACAAAAAATAGGGCACAGGCAAAAGTTAGCCAAGATGATGGGTATTACTCCGAGGGAAGTCGACCAAAACCTAAGGAAAAAGGGGGACAATGAATGTATCCCATGGGGTTTTCTACACAATTATATCATGAAACATCAGGACACCAAGTAAGGACAGCTTGTGATGGCTTTGGGAATTTATGGGCTAGTGATTTTTCCCAAAGTCTTGGGGCATATAGAGGTCGAAATTATAGATTTCTTCGAACAAGTTATCAACAAGGCCAACCCTTCACCTTCAATCTTAGCAGAAACTCTCAGATCACTGAATTATTGTCGGAGAAAAGAGGAAGGACAATTTGTGGGATGCGCACAGCTTTTTTCCATTTGGATAGTAAGTCACTTTGAATGCAAGGTTAAGAGGTTCAAAAAGCCATTTCATCCACAAAGTACCCTCATTAAAGAATTCTATGAGAATGAATGGCCAGAAAATAAGAATAAAGAGCAATGGATCTCTAGGCTTAGGAAACTCATAAGCGTGGAGGTAATTTGGAGAGTTCCATGGATGCCTCGTCGCCCAGTCATGTACAAACGCAGAGATGAACCTTGGGTACCGTTAATGGGGCCATAGGGAGCAATTAGCTATGCCCCAATCATGGTGAGAAGGCAGTTTGGGTCAGAACAGTTTATGCCAATGACGCACCGACTCAACACTTTGGAGTTTACTTATGGAGAGCCGGGTTCTTTAAAAAGGATTGAGGAGATTGCGTGAACTTGGAATAAAACAAGCCGAGTCGACCAAGGGAGGTACATTGATGAAGTTACCACTAGGTATTTGATATGGCATGCCCGACGAGTTAAGGATGTAGTATATCCAAAGAAAGATTCACCTCATGACCCAATTAACCCGAAACCTCGAGATACTTTGCTCGAGAGTGAGTTAGCTCGAAAGAAGTTTGAAGCTGAAAATGCCAATTGAAAGCAACGATATGAAGATATCAAAAAAGAGTGTGAGAATATGAAGAAAGAAGTAACTGAATAAAGAAAAAAGGTTCGAAAAATAGACAGTGATTGGGAAAAGAAGTATGAGAGCCTGAATAATAAGTTTTCTGCCACAACCAGTGAACTTCAAAGGGAAATACAAGTGAGAGAAAATAGAGGCAATGAGCTTTAAGCGTACAATGATGGATTGAGAAACCAAGTACGATTCCAACAAGAATCCATTCAATTGCTAAGACAAGAGTACAAAGAGCTTAACGAGGTTATGGGAACTTATCAACAAGAATATAAGCGCCTTAAACAAGAGAATGCCCGGATTCTAAAGTGGGGTGAATCCTACAAATAAGTTTATGTGGAGAAACACGACCAGATGGATTACTTGGTTAGGCAAATGAGAAAGGTGGCTTACAAGGTGAGAAGCATGGCCAGGAAGACAAACATATTTAGGAGCCAAGTTTTTTCTATTGGGAAACAAGAGCAACAATTGATTAAGTATTTTGATGAAGCGTATAGCCACTACGATAGAATTGACGAATATTTCTAAGATGTAAAAGATGACTCCAAGATTGTAATAAAAAATAATATCTTATGCAATGGATTACTTTGTTGATGGGTGTTATGTGACAAATACTTTTAGTACATGACCATTCATTTATACATGCATAAATCCTCATTTCATGTTAATAAGTGTTTTCGCTTGTAAATAAAGATAATGGGTTCATTTTTACATTTCATTCATGCATGCATCTAATTCGTGTTTATGATCACAGTAAGGTTTCAAAAATAGCTCGACCACCTAAACCGAGTGATCAACATGTCCATTACACTCATCGACGAGTAAGAATCGTGGAAGAAGAACAAAGGGAATGAATGGATAGAATGGAAAGAGCTCAAGAAGAAATGAGAGAATAGTTAGCAAAGATGATGGAATTGATGATGAGCTTAAGTAAAGGAAAAAGAGTGGTTAAAGAGTCAACTCCGTTAGAAAACCCACAACCAAGGACGTTAGGAATGATCTGCCTTATCCTCCGGGGTTTACTCCACCGCATGCCCAAACTTTTCAAAGAGTCCACCCTCAAGTGACACCACCTGCTTATTATAATGTACCACCCCCAATAGGCCATCAACCGACTCATGGACAATTTGGGTCAAATTTTGGGACAAATCCTGTTGAACTAATACACGTTCTGATTTAGACGATCCAAAAGAGTAAGAAAAGTTAAGAAAGAGTTCATCACAAATAGGGGAAAATGAAAAAGTCAAGAAAAAATATGATTTGTTGGAAGAGCGCCTTCGTTCTATCGAAGGAGTTGATAGCTTCGGTACTATGGATGCAGCCGAACTATGCTTTGTTCCTGATGTACTGATCCCTGCCAAGTTCAAGGTTTCAAAATTTGAAAAATATGACGGAACGAAGTGTCCCATGGCACATATTACCATGTATTGTCGGAAGATGACTACACAGTTTCACGATGACAAGCTACTGATCCATTTCTTCTAAGACATCTTGATTGGGTAAATTGCTCGGTAGTATGTACAACTGGATCGGAATCATATTAAGACCTGGAAAGATCTAGCAAGAGCTTTCGTAGCCCAATACAAGCATGCGACCGAATTAGCCCATGATCGGTTATCATTGCAAACTATGGAAAAAAAGCAAAGTGAGAGCTTCAAGGAGTATGCCCAAAGGTGGAACGATACAGCAGCACAAGTTTAGCAACCTCTCACTGATAAGGAAATGATTGTGTTGTTTATAAACACACTCTGAGCTCCATGTTATGAGCGCTTGATCAACAATGCCAAGAAAAACTTAACGAATTTGGTCTTATCTGGAGAAATAATAGAATGAGCTATCAAAAGTGAGAAAATTGAAGGGCATGAAGTTGCTAGCTTAAAGAAAGGGAGTTTGGTCAAGAGAAAAGAATGGGATGTGCAAGCAGTGACCCATGACAAATAACAAACCCACAACTTTAGCCCATATCACCAATACCCCCCATACCAACCTTCTATCCGAACATAGGCAACATCGCATAAAACCTATATGTGTACCAACCTGCCCCACAACCAACGTTTCAGACCAATGTTCTCCTACAAGCTCCACCACTAAAACTGGTAACTTTAACCGATAATTTTGGTAATCGTCAAAGAGGACCTAAAACTACCCTAGAAAAACCTAAGTTTGATCCTATCCCAATCCCTTACACTACATTGTTGCCACAACTCAGAGAAAATTGACTCCTTGGTCGAACCCCTTTAAAACCACTCCGACCTCCTTTTTCGAAATGGTATAACCCAAATGCGCATTGTGATTATCATTTTGGAATTCAAGGACACTGCACAGAGAATTGTATTGCATTAAAACATAAGGTCCAAGTGTTCATTAAGGCAAAACTTTTAAATTTTGCTAAAAAAGATAATTCAAATGTTGATGGGAATCCCTTACCTAACCATGGAAGTCTGACAGTGAATGCCATACATGAAGGGATGATTCGTAAGGTGAAAAAGGAGTATCAATGAGATTCAAACGCCAATGGATAGAGTGTTTGAGGCGTTGTTCAAAATAAATGCCATCACTCCAGAACTAATAGATACAAAAGAATTAGGGCATGATCTCACTCATTCTTACAAATTTCATATGGAGGCAATTGGGCATTCTATTCAAAATTGTGATGGCTTTCATTGTAAGTTGCAAAAGTTGATGGATTTGTCGGTAATTGAGTTTTATGTAGAAGACGAAGATGATTTGGTTGGAACCATTAATGAAGATACCCTAGCTGAAATGGCATGAAGTTCATATGGTTTGAACAAACCTAAACCTTTCACCATATTTTATGAAGAAAACAAGAGTGTAATGAATGATATATTCCCTACTATTGTCGAAAGTGGCATCACTATCAAAATTCCCAACCCGTTTTTGTACGAGAGTGAGAAAGCTATTCCCTAGAATTACGAATGTAATATTTTAGGTATGGCCCCCTACTTCCCAAGTATCTTCTGCAGATCTAACCGGCGTAGGAGGTATAACACGAAATGGGTGATGTTATTCTCTTGAGATAGTAGAAAGGGTTGAAAAAGGAAAATCCAAACAAGGAGAAGATCCGAAAAAAATAAATACCTTTCTCAAGGGCCAAACCACCGAACCTCTAGTTGCTCCGAACAACGAGGTTTAAAAGCCTGTTACGGAGAAAGAAGCGGATGAATTTCTCAAATTTATGAAACACAGTGAGTATAGTGTGGTGGAGCAATTAACAAGAATGGTTGCTCACATCTCGCTGTTATCTTTGCTTTCAATTTGAAAGGACACAAGAATGCGCTACTCTAGGTCTTGAATCAAGCTTACGTGGCTTATGATATATCGGTGGAAAAGTTGGACCATATCGTGGGAAACATTATAGTGGGGAACTTTATTGCCTTTAATGATGAGGAAATTTCATCGGGTGGTCGAGGAAGTAATAAAGCTTTGTACATTACCATCAAATACAAGGACCACGTCGTGCCCAGGGTCTTGATTAACAATGGCTTAGCTTTAAATGTCATGCCTCACTCTACCTTAACCAGGTTGCCAGTAGATATGTCTTATATGAGAACCAACCATATGGTTGTAAGGGCCTTCAATGGGACCACAAAGGAAGTGGTAGGGGACATTAAACTACCGATAAAAATGAACCTTTACATTTTTTAGGTTCAATTTCAAGTCATGGACATTGCCTCATCTTAAAATTGCTTACTAGGGTGTCCATGGATTCATATGGGGGGAGCCATACCATCTTCCCTTTATCAAAAAGTTAAATTCATAATTAAGGGCCAGCTGATAAGTGTATCTGCGGAGGAAAACATACTGGCTATTCAACCCTGATTTGCTCTCTATGTAGAGGCGGCAGAAGAAGTCCCAAAATGCTCTTTTAGATCTTTTGAATTTGTTAATGCTACTTATATGGGGGAAGGAGAAGTGATACCGGCTCCTCATTTGTCAGTAGCAATTAAAATGGGGGTTAAACAGACAGTGAGAAAAGGATGCCGTGCTAGTTTCGGGCTAGGAAAGAATTTACAAGGAATTATCCGTCCTTTAACTCCAATCAAGAATGAAGAAAGGTTCAGTTTGGGGTATAAACCTACCAAAGAAGAGAGAAAGAAATTGGCAGTCCAAAAGAAGATTAAGAGGATGGTTTAGCTTGAGGGAAAGGAAGAAAAATTTGAGAAAAGGACAATTTCGTACTTGTATGAGACTTTCTGCTTCGTAGGTTACATTCACACCAAGGCACCAGAGGAGGTCAATCAGGTTTTACGGATGTTTGATGAGCTATCAATCCATATGATCAAATATGAAGAACCTAACGAGAGGGTCCTTGTGGTGTATCCAATATTGCTAGGAGAGGAGCTAATCAATTGGACAGTCACGGAGTTGCCCGTCATCTTTAAGTCTTTGAAAATGTAATGAACGATTTTACCTAAATGCCTATGCCCAAGGGCGTTAAGAGTAATTTCTTGTTTAAGTAGGGCTTTCTATTACCTTAATCATTTAAATAAATGACAAAGCATGATGTGTTCATAATTCATTAACCTTTTCGCATATTTTCTTTTTATTTATTCTTTTAGCCAATAAATACTTGCCTACACACATGTCCGATTTTACCTATTTACAGGTCTTTAAATAATGGACACGAAGACAATCTAGAAAACAATTTGAATGTTGATTTCGAGAATGTTTCAAATGTTGATGAATTAAAAAATGAAGAAGAAATGGATGACTATGAGTTACCCCCTGATTTGTCGAGATTGTTGGAACAAAAGGAAAGGGAGATTTTAACTCATCAGGAACTCATAGAAATGATTAACCTGGGAAATGGGGAAGAAAAGAAACAGGTTAAGATTGGTACCTCGCTATCATCTAGTGAACGACAGAAGCTAGAGAATTGCTTCGTGAGTATGTGGATGTGTTTGCTTGGTCATATCAGGACATGCCAAGTCTTAATATTGACATTGTTGTACACAAGTTACCTTTGAGATCGGATTGCAAGCCGATTAAACAGAAATTAAGAAGGATGAAGCCAGATATGTTACTGAAGATTAAAAAAGAAGTAAAAAAGTAATTTGATATTGGGTTCTTGGAGGTGGCTAAGTATCCTGATTGGGTAGCTAATATAGTCCCGGTTCCTAAGAAGGATGAAAAAGTTTGAATGTGCGTTGATTACAGGGATTTGAACAGAGTGAGTTTGAAAGATAGCTTCCCTTTGCCACATATCGATACTTTTGTGGACAATACAGTAAAGCATGCTTTATTCTCATTTATGGATGGTTTTTCTGGGTACAATCAGATTAAGATGACACTCGAAAATATGAAAAAAACAACGTTCATAACCATGTGGGGAACATTTTGTTACAAAGTAATGCCATTTGGATTGAAGAATGCAGGTGCCACCTACCAAAGCGCAATGGTAACTTTGTTCAATGATATGATGTATAAAGAGATAGAGGTGTATGTGGATGACATGATTGCAAAATCTCGTACGGAAAGAGATCATACTGTTAATCTCAAGAAGTTGTTCGAGAAATTGTGAAAGTTTCACCTCAAGTTGAACCTTGCAAAATGTACTTTCGATGTTACTTTTGGAAAATTGTTGGGGTTTGTAGTAAGTGAAAAAGGAATTGAAGTGGACCCGAATAAAATACAAGCTATTCAAGAGTTGCCACCTCCTAAAATGCAAAAAGAAGTGAAAGGATTTTTAGGGAGGTTGAATTACATTGCTCGGTTTATATCCCAACTCACCTTCAAATGTGATCAAATCTTCAAGCTACTTCGAAAGCAAGACCTAGAAGAGTGGAATGAAGAATGTCAGATAGCCTTTGATAAAATCAAAGAGTATCTCACAAATCCACCTGTGTTGGTACCACCAACAGATGAAATACCTCTTATTTTGTATCCAAATATGAACAAGAATTCCATGGGATGTGTATTGGGGCAACATGATGAAGCTGGAAAGAAAGAACAGGCCATATACTACCTGAATAAGAAATTCATGCAATATGAGTCTAAATACTTTGCACTTGAAAAGATGTGTTATGCGCTAGCATGGATCGCCCAAATACTCCGACAATTTATATTGTATCATACAACATGGTTGGTGGCAAAATTGGATCCCATCAAGTATATTTTTGAAAAACCTTTACTGTCTGAAAGAATAACACGATGGCAAGTTCTATTGTTTGAATATGATATTGTGTATGTGTCTCAAAAATAATAAAAGGGAGCATCATCGCTGATTTCCTTATAGATCGAGCTGCTGAGAATTATGAACCTGTAAGTTTCGATTTTCCAAACGAAGATTTGATGGCCATCTTGCACATAGAAAAAAATGGTCCTAATAAACTTAATCCCTGGAAGATGTATTTTGATGGGGCATCTAATTCTTTGGGGCACGGAATTGGAGCAGTGTTGATTTCTCTAGATGGAAAGTATTATCCAGCCATGGCAAGGTTGAATTTCAATTGTACTAATAATATGGCAGAGTATGAGGTGTTAGTAATAGGATTACAAGCAGCAATCGACATGAAGGTCGACAAGATAGAAGTTTACAGAGATTCGGCTTTAGTGATATGTCAAATGAGAGGTGAATGGGAAATTAGAGATTTTAAACTAGTTCCATATCAAAAACTAGTTGTAGAATTAAGTAAACAATTCAAGAAAATTAACTTCAATCATTTACCTCGGGAAGAAAACCAAATTGCTGATGTTTTAGCCACTATAGCAGCAATGTTCAAAATAAATAACGAGGCTAACATACGTCCTTTTAATTTGGGAATTCGGGGGGTCTCTGCACATTGTTTGAATGTTGAGAAGAACTTGATGGTAAACCATGGTACTATGATATCATGCAATACATTAAGCATCAAGTGTATCTTGAGAATGCCACAGAAAATGACAAGAGATTTCTCAGAAGGTTAGCAATGGGTTTTTTCCTCAAGGGGGAAATACTCTACAAAAGAAATCGGGACCAAATTCTCCTCAGATGTGTGAATGCAGCCGAAGCTAATAAGATAATGGAAGAAGTCCATGAGGGATCATGTGGAGCTCATGCCAATGGAAATATGTTAGCCAGACAAATTATGAGAGTTGGATACTATTGGTTGACATTAGAAGCAGATTGTATAAACTTTGCTTGGAAGTGCCACAAATGCCAAATCTATGCTGATAAAATCCACGCTCCACCATTTCCATTACACGTCTTCACAGCGCCTTGGCCTTTTTCAATATGGGGGATGGACGTGATTGGGCTCATTACTCCACAAGCTTCTAATGGACATCGACTTATATTGGTGGCTATTGATTATTTCACAAAATGGGTAGAAGCAGCTTCCTATGCTAATGTGACGCAAAAAGTGGTGTGCAAGTTCATCAAAAAGGAGATAATATGTCAGTATGGGCTTTCAGAAAGGATCATTACTGATAATGCAAGTAATTTGAACGGTACAATGGTAAGAGAAGTTTGTGCTAAATTTAAGATCAAGCATCATAACTCAACAACTTACCATCCCAAAATGAATGGAGCGGTAGAGGCAGCCAATAAGAACATCAAATGGATTATTGAAAAAATGACTGAAGTTTATAAATATTGGCATGAGAAACTTCCTTTTGCTTTGCACGCATATCGAACTTCTGTGCGTACCTCCATAGGAGAGACTCCATACTAATTAGTATATGGTATAGAAGCAATTCTACTTGTTGAAGTAGAAATCCCATCATTGAGGGTGTAATGGAGACAAAGTTGGAAGAAGCTGAATGGGTCCGTTCTCGCCAATAGCAGCTAAATCTGATTGAAGAAAAGAGACTCGCAGCCCTATGTCATGGTCAAATGTATCAACGATAGATGATACGGGCATATGAGAAAAAAGTTCATCCTAGGCAGTTCTGAGAAGGAGAGTTGATTCTCAAGAGAATACTCCCTAATCAAACTGATTTTCGGGGAAAGTGGATGCCAAATTGGGGAGGACCATATGTGGTAAAGAAGGCTTTTTCAGGAGGAGCTTTAATTTTGACTGACATAGATGGGGAAGATTTGCCTAATCTGATAAATGTGGATGCGGTGAAGAAGTACTATGCTTAAAAAAAACAAAACAAAAAATATAAATAAAAAAGAGGGGGTTTATGTTGAAAACCCGAAAAGGGCAACTCATACCCAAAGGAGGAGGCTCACATTGAAAACCTGAAAAGGGCGGCTTGAGGAGGCAAGAATTTGGAATGAAATTGTCAGCCCAAGTAGAGTACCAGATTGAGGTAAAAATACATTATGAATGGAGCTCCACAATTTCGCAAAACAGGGGGAGTTATGAAGTCTGCAACCTACAGATTTGCTCAAAGCATCAATCAAGAACAATTCTTGAAGTCAAAAATCATATTGTTTTCTCTGAATGGTTCGAGTGTTCATTACTTAAAAGATCTAATGTTTGCTTTGTCATAGAAATGAATAATGACTGGTAAAAGGAAGAAACTAATTAAGCAAGAAATTACACTCATTGTTCAACAAAAGACTTAATGATGAAGAAAAAGAATGGCAAAGCTTTAAACCTGAGCAAAAAGTCAAATGACAAAAGAGAGTGTTCTTAGGGGAAATCCGGAGTTACCTAAAGTAACCAGAAGGAAAGTAAATAGGCAAAGATGATCGAAAGTTACAATTAAAATTGGATAAAGCAAGAGAAGGGTCTTGGAACCTTAATGAATCATAAATATGAAAGCATTCTATCATTTCAATCATGCATACATGCCTAGCCATGCACATGGTCATTTTCAAAACAAAAATCAAAATTAATTCATGTCCCAAGCTTCGAAAGTAGGAATCCACCTGACTTAAAATGTTGAGGTCGTAAAACTTTGCTAGAAAGATTTGAGTTTTTCATTGTGAAGTTAATCCAATTAAGTTGGCATCGGTGAATCAAAATCGAACCTGTTCTAAGATAGGTCGAGCCTAGATTAAGTCTAAGAATTTCAATTTTCAAATCGAACTTGTTCTAAGATAAGTCGAGCCTAGATCAAGTCTAGGAATTTCAATTTTTAAAATCGAACTTGTCCTAAGAGAGTTTGAACCTAGATCAAGTCTAGGAATTTCAATTTTCAAAATCGAACATGTTCTAAGATAGGTCGAGCCCAGATCAAGTCTAGGAATTTCAATTTTTAAAATCGAACCTGTCATAAATAGGTCGAACCTAGATCAAGTCTAGGAATTTCAATTTTCAAATCGAATTTGTTCTAAGATAGGTTGAACTTAGATCAAGTCTAGGAATTTTAATTTTTCAAATCAAACTTGTTCTAAGATAGGTCGAGCCTAGATCAAGTCTAGGAATTTCAATTTTTAAAATCGAACTTGTTCTAAGATAGGTCGAGCCTAGATCAAGTCTAAGAATTTTAATTTTTAAAATCGAGCCTGTCCTAAAATAGGTCAAGCATAGATCAAGTCTAGAATTTCAATTTTCAAATCAAGCCTGTTCTAAGATAAGTCGAGCCTAAATCAAGTCTAGGAATTTCAAATTTCAAAATCGAACCTGTTCTAAGATAGGTCGAGCCTAAATTAAGTCTAAGAATTCTAATTTTTAAATCGAACCTATTCTGAGATAGGTCATGCCTAAATCAAGCTTATAAATTTCATTTTTTTCGTACCTAGGTCAAGCCTAGGGATTTCATGTTTTTAATCAAACTTGTTTTGAGATAGGTCAAGCCTAGATTAATTTGCTTAAATCAAACTTGCCTCAAGATAAATCGGATACGGTGTCTACGTCTTTGTACTATTCTTGATTCTCAAGAATGTGCAAAGAGGGGCAATTGTAAACACCCCTTTTTTGTAATAAAAATAATAATAAATAATAAATAAAATAAAAAATTCAAAAAAAAAAAAAACATAGAGGTATGGCTTCCATTACCAAACCACCTTCAGAGCATTTAATGCTTTTGGAAGGGGAGGAATGGACCTCCGGCTACCAACCCCTTGGTGCTAGAGCTTTCACATTTGGATTGTCCAAATTTTTGGACAACCTAGCTTTTAAAAGAGATCCTCAAACAAACGGAAAAAAGGAAGGATTTGAAAAGAGCAAAAAACGTTTTAAAATTTTTTTTTCAAACAACAGCAAACTGCAAATAAAAAAAATAATAAAAAATCCCTAACTTTCCTAACAACTGTTCTACCTTAGCCACAATAAAACCAAGATTCAACAAAAAAAAAATAAAAAATGAGGGTTTGAGCAGCCGGTTAGAGGGAGGAAAAGGGGGGTTTTGAGCCACCGATTTGGGTGAGTAAAGAGGGGAAATGTAGCAGCTTTTTAGGGGTTTAAAGAGAGAAGTGGGAAACCACCGGAGAGGGAGAGAAGCTAAGAGAGAGAGAAAAGGAAGAAAATAGAGGGAAGGAAAGAGAGAAAAGAAGAAAGGAGAGAAGCCGAGAAAGAATGAGAGAGAAGCCGGGAGAGAAAGGGTAAGAAGAAAAAGAAAGAAAGGAAGAAAGAAAAAAAAAAAGAAAAAAAACTTGGAGAGAAAGAGGTGAGTGGCGAAAAAAAAAAGAAAGAGAGGGGAAGGCAGAAAGCCAAAAGAAAAAGAGGGGTTGCAATGGTGCCGTTCCAAATGAGGGAGTTATTTCTTTGGGCCTCCAACAGCACAATTGGTTGAAGGGTCTGGTGGGCTGCAGCAGATTATTTGGGTCATTGCCGAGCCCATGTGAGGTAAAAAAATCCAACCCATTTCTTTATGGATTCATTATGCATTATGGAGCCTGATTTATTTCGTTAAGGTTAATATAACGTTTGATGATATATAATAAAATTAAATAATTTTAGCATAAAGTTTCAAATTTTTTGGATGATATTTAGAATGATGGAAATTAATGTAAATAGAAAATGTAAAGGTGAATGTTAATAGCAAAAATAATAAAAAAATGTTTTAAATATTTTGTTAGTCATAAAAAAATTTTAGGATTTAGAAGAACAAAAATTAAAAGGATGAAATGATTATTTTGAGTGATCCGATGATAGAATTCAACTTAAAAAGAGGCAAAGAGTTGTCTCTTTCGGGAGGATTTCTTAGGTGTGAAATTCGGGATAGGTTTTCACCAAAGCAGCGGGATAAATCCGAACTCTATACTCCAATACTTATTAACTCAAATAATCGTTGCTAAAAAATAATATATATTAAGAAAAATAACTCTACATAATGTTACATTTAAATCTAGATCAATGTAGTTAGTTAATTAGCTTAAATAAATATCATTAAATAAAGTTAAGTCAACCATTAATTTAATTAATTGTTTATTTGATAAAAAAGAAAAATAATAATATATAGTTAAATAAAATGAAATATTAATCCATTATGTTAGTTAAAGAATATAGATTTAAATAGAAAATTCTAAAAAATAATAAATAATTAATGAAAAATAATAATAAACATATAAATAAGGTGATAAATTACCTTAAACTATTAAACACATAATTGAATGAATTACGAACCACCTAAATCAATAAACGTGTGCATGTAGATATCATCATTTTATCCTGTCATAGCATGTCACATTTATCGTGTGAATGGAGCGGGAATTTCGATGATGGGATTTTCTCGAGGAGCTTGTACAGACAAGTTCTTTCAGGGATATCTCTAGGTGAGGAAAATTTCGAGACTTCACCAACGCGTTGGGATGGTCTTCAAATGATTTTCCAATAAAAGATTGTCGACCCCATTATTTAAAACAAACAAATCATGACATCATTTTACACTTGCATCATGTGCATATGTAAAACCGAATAAAAGACTCAATCAGCCAACTTGATAAAAATTAGTTAATAAGCAAGGATTAAGGAAATATAGGAATAAAATCAAAAGTAGGCTATAATAGGATAACTTAAGATTAAATGGTACCATTCGTGGAACGGACGTTACGGAGGTGCTAACCCTTCTCCATGCATAACTGCACTCCCGAACCCATCTCTAAAAATTATAGACCAGTTCTCGTTCTTTCGACAGATCTAAAATTAATTTAAGACTTCGTCGATTAGAACAGAGTTAATAGGTGACCAATCGCACCTAGAAAAGACGATTGGTGGCGACTCCTAGTTATTTTATGAAATACCCCATACTTTGATATAGTGATAAATAAAGTTGATCGAATGCAAATTGAGGTCAATTAAAATGTTTAAAAGTGATAAAAGATGAAAGGAGTAGTTTAGGATAAAATATTTCGCAAGTGATAAATAAGAATTTGTGAGATAAAAGGCGATTCAGAAGTCAAGTGAGGCATAATAAGGTATTTCAAGTACGAAGGAGACAAGATAAAATTTTTAAAATATTAATATTTAGCCGGATGTCGAAATCAGTCAAGAAGAAAGATCATATGGTTGATTCAAGTGGGGGAGAAGATGACAACCCCGACTCTATAAAAATATTTATCATGACATACACGTGATGGATAGCATGTTTGCATACTAGGAGAGTCCCAAAAAAAAAATTAATTACAAAAGTCGATATTGTACCTAGACGTACAACAAAGTTGATTTAAACCTCGAACTAGATCAAATAGAGAATTTATGATGAAATTAAGAATTTTAAACTAACAGAATGGTTTAATATGGTAATTCGGAGTTTGAGGATCAATTTGGAGTCAAACCGGAATTTTCGCTATCTAGGGGCAAAATGGTCATTTGCCACCTAGGGACAAAATGGGAATTTTAGAAAAGATTTTTGGCTCCATTTGACTTATTGGAGTAAGATTTGAGGTTTAGAAGTGAAAATTTTTAATTTCGGTATAATTTGGAGAAAAAGGGTAAAATGATAATTTTGCCATCCGGAATCGAAAATTTAATTTTTGAAAGGATTTTGATCAAATTTAATTATTTGGAGTGTGAAATGAGTATGAGGAGTGCAAATTATGCATTATGGCAAATTTTCAATTTTTGGGGCAAAAATGTAATTTTTGAAAAGTTCGGGGGCAAAAGTGTAATTTTGAAGAATTTGCTCCACCAAAACTTTGAAAAAATCTGGAAATTTCACTTAAGACTTGGATAAGTCAAAGGGAATGCATGGTGGAAAAAGTAGGACAAGTGGATGGCTAGAAAAAAATGAATTAATAAAATATTTAAAATATGAATAAAATAATATTATTTCATTAAACAATAAAAAAGGCATAAAAAAATCAGCCCATAACCCATTCTTCTTCTTCAACATTCGGCTAAGCAAGAAACAAGAGAGAGAAAGGAGAAAATAAAACCCTAGCCAAGAAATTTAAAGGGAAAATAAGTGGAAATTCAAAAATCAAGTGAAAAAAGGTAACATTTCTTAAATTTGTCTTGTGCTTTACCTTTCCCATGCATTTTCCATCATTTTTCATGGTTGAATCATGTGATTTGAGGATGATTTGAATTCTGGTCATATGGGTTTAGAGAGAGAAAGTTGTTAGATAAATTTGATTTTGAGCTATGTTAGTGTTTAGTGTTAGTTTAGCATGTTTATGAGTAAAACAACAAGAAAAATATTTATCTTCTCCATGAATTTCCCTAGGCCGAATCTAGCCAATGGTATGTGAGGATGGGGTTGACTTTATTTTAAGAGAATTGGGTGGAAAAATGATGAATTATGAGGTTGGAAATTAAATGGGAATTTTCGGTGCAATAAATTGAAATTTTTACCCACTAGGGGTAAAAGCATAATTTATAGTCCGGACTGATAAATTGGACCAAATTCACAGTCATTAAGGTATTGTGGATATAATTGGATAATTGAAATTGAAATGGATGGAATTAGTGTCGAATTAGGGATTTTAGGAATTTACACCGTGTATAGGCGAGTTAGGTCGGACACCGCAATTAAGCGATTGTCTAGACATTTCAAATCCTATCTAGTGCATACGCATGGATAAGAGCCTGAAATAATTTATGATAAATTGACACAATTTACTGAATTTTGTGTCATGGATTATGGATAGGTGGTGAGTCAATTGTTTCGGGGTAAGAGACTGCACCCGAGGGCGGAAGATAGGAGTATTTCTACTCCTAATACTGTGAGTAAACTTATTATCGTCTTAATTATCTAGAGTAGTTTTATACAACTGTGTGATTTTATGAAAAATGGGTTTAAATGGTAAATTGCTATGTTTTAAGAGAAATTGTAATTTTATAAAATGATTTTATAAATTTTCTGGAAAATCGAATATTGGTTTTGAAAATAGAGTAATTGGAGACTGCCTGCTTGTGTTGTAAATTTATGGTTTTAAATTGAATGGCTTATGACAATATATGAGCATGAATGGCTAAATTGATTTTGGTGTCAGAATTATTTGTATTGTGTATTCAGCATTGAGAGGCTAGATTGTGATAAATTGCCATGCCATGCCATGCTAGAATGAATTTTATTGAATTGGTGGAGTATATATTAATTATTTACTGCAGAGGGGGTTCCGTGGACCAGCCTATTAGAGGGGCACGGTAAACTCCATTATATTATTACCTCGAACGGAGAGGCACGTTAGGTATCTCCTGGGGTAAAGCTTAGGGTTCACTTCACGCTAAACCACCACGTGAAGGGGAACTCAGCCAACGCCAAGGAACGGCTGTATTTTTCTCAAACTAAAAATATATTTTAAGTGTATATGAAATTTTAACAGCCTTGGCGGACTCGGTTGGATGCCCTGCGCAAGGTATCACTGAGTATTAGTTTTGGCACGAGCCAAAGTTTTAAGAAATTCATAAGCCAAGTTGATTACTCGATTTATATGGATTGATTTTATTTGGTTGAAATGAACTGAAAGGTAATGAAATTACAATATGATGACTTATTTTAATTGTCTCCATTTACTCGGCTTTAGATACTTTTGATGGTATCTGTTTACTCACTGGGATTATAAAATCTCACCCCTTCTTCCTATACATTTTTCAGGCTCAGGACAGTTTGTAGATAGTCGAGTAGGACGAGAACTAAGCTCGGAACTGCATTATAGAAAGTAAGAGTTCACAGTCTTACATCTTCTTGGTCAATTGGAGCCCACGTGTCATTGCAGATCAAAACTTATATTTTGGTTATCTGTATTTCTATTCATACAATTTTTACTTTACTTTCATGTGCAAAAAATTATTTACGAATATTTCTATAAAAATTTATTTTATGAGAAAATAGAATATTTTATTTATTATTTTTGAATAGTATTAGTTGTCAACAATTTGCTTTCAAATGAACGTTTTAGATACTTAATTGTTTTTAAATCATTAAATATATATTTTCAGCTTACCTACTACATATTTAGCAAGTTTTGAGATTTTTGACGAAAAATTACGAAAATACCCCTGTGAGCCAGAAAATAATATTTTATTGTTCTTATTTGAAAATGACTTATGATTTTTTTGAAATGTGAGATTTAATAATTGTTGCTCACCGAGGAAATGCAGAAGTTGATGTTAAGCCTTGCGGGATTTCAATCGGCATTCGGGGTGAAAAATGTCTGTCGAGGCCTCGCTGCGGTTATCACGGGCCCGATGGGGAGTTCCGGGTCGTGACATTTTATTTTTGCCCATATCTAGCGGTCGAGTTCCCAGACTCGGCATGTTACGATAGTAAGAAAATCCATTTGAGTGATCCAAACTTTCAATTTTTGAACCTTTGAGTACGCCCATAACTCGAACTTCAATTTTTGATCTAATGAATATCCTTTTGAGTCAAGCTTCAGTTTTCGATCATATTAAGGAAGATCACATTAAAGTTTTTTCACGCAAGCCTGTGCATTCATGGCTTAGAAGAAAACCCTTCCAAAGAAATAAAGCTTCATGGTAGATGAATAAAATGATTTTCATAAAATAATCCTTTCTCAAATGAAGAAACAAAGTAAATGGGTTATAACAATTAGTGGAGCATTAAAGGCTAGGAAGCACACAGTCATTACAACTAAACAAGTTTCATCATTAGAGGATGAAAAAATTGAAAAAGTAGAGATCTTCACATGTAATCATGAAGAAAGTGATCCAAAATCCCAAGAAAATGGCCTAATCAATGGCACGTTGTTGCAGCGCCATTATGGTTGATGATTTGATGCTCCTCGATAAGAGCCTAAATTTCTCTCCAAAAAAAAGCTTGCTAAATTGGAAATCCTTAAAAAGACCACTTAGGAAAAAGTAAAGGTATAAAAAAAATGAATTGCGTTATGACTTGATCTTTCATGAAGTATGTAAGTAGCTTGGAATCATTCTCGAGTTAAATCAACCAAAAAAAAGTCTCTTGGATCAAAAATGATTTAAATCTTTGCAATGATAAAGCTACAAAGTTGACACGGATATTGAAGATACTCAAGCCATCAAATTGCAAGTAAACCAAATTGTTTCTGTTAGTGGAATTTCTTAAAAACCTTATTTGTGATCAACACAAAAGTTGGATGCAAAAGTGTTTTCAAATATTGGTCTTAAACACTTAAAGAATATCTTGACAAAGCCCAAATTGTCTTCTAAATCAACAAGCATTGTGAGGCTCAATAATAAACGCCTTATTGCATTGAACAAGCACATAGTTGAAATGAACGATAATAAGACAATAATGATGTGTATGATCAAATGTCCTATTAATAATGATGATCTCATTTCTATTTTTGAAAATAAGTTAGCATTCCACACTGTATTTGTGTGCTGGCTTCATGTTCACCAAAATATCTTGGCTTTACCTTCTCTTGAAAACTTAACCATCATAGGTCCATTTACTTCTTGTGGAGTTGAAAACTGAGTTTCATAATAGTGACTGAACCATTCATAAACATAGTCAACTGTTGATAAATTTTGGCCAACAATTCAATAGTAAGGTTAACATCATTAGTGCTAATTGCCATAAGGCTAGTTTGTGTTTGAAAGGGCAAATACATAAAGCTAACAAGAAAAGAAAGTCTCCAAATGTGTTTTCTCTAATGCCAAGTTCATTGCATGTTTTGTATGTTGTCAATGCGCAAGTTTCATGCTTCTAAATGATCCTAGAAAGATTATGCATGGCTTTAGGACGAGTTGACTTCATTGCTTTATGAGCCAAAGACTTTTAGTAATGCAATTTACCTTGAAACCAAAAGTTGGTCTAATTGTCAACAAAGAATTGCAGTAGAAAGAAAAACACAGTAAACATAAAAAATCCACAAGCAGACAATGATATGGAATTAATCAAGAAATTGAACAGAAAATCTGAACAAGATCATCAGAACGATCCACATCATTGTTGACCAAGCGATTAGCAAGCTGATAGGCAAATCTCGAAATGTGAATCACAAACCATTTAAGAAGTTTGTACTTCAAGCTGCTCAACAGTCATAGAATACTTATTTTCCACCAAGGAGTAAAGATGGGTCATTGGACCACTTAACAGCATTAGACAAATCCAATTCCATAATTAGTTAATGAGTGCGAGCTTAGGAGAAAGCAGCAAAAAGAAAAAAAGCTTCCTTAATAGTAGAGATTTTAGCCTAGTTTGAATTGACAACACTAACAGATTTGGAAAAGAGGATCTTAACATTGTCATCATTGTCTCTCAAAGCACCCTTAATCCCAACCTTCCCCGAACATCCCCTAGCAACCCTATCCACATTAAGCTTTATGCATCCATTACACGATTTAACCTAGTCAAGCTTTGACTTATTTTTTTCACCACCACAGTAGTTTTTACACGAATGCGCTTTTTCATAACATCCAGGATAGAAAAATTTTCTAATTGCCATTTAGCTTTAGACCACCAGCCAACTTTCAATTTAATGACATCAAAAATTTGATAAATGTCCCAAAGCTTCCCATTGAAGACCAACTCATTCTTAGAGAGCCAGATAGTCCAAAAAATAGCGTAAAAATCCATGTGCCAAATTTTTTTAGAGGTCATACAATTTCAAGATAGGGAAAGAGCACTTACCAAGGCTATATATCATTATGATGAAGAATCTCTCAATTTCTTTGTTTACAGTTTTAGATTATGCCGTAATGAGCACTTACCAAGACTATCATTGTGATAAAGAATCTCTTAATTTTTTCCATTTCAATTTTTGTATGTGTTAAAGTAAGCACTTACTAAGGCTATCGTTGTGATAAAGAATCTCTTAATATCTTCCGTTGCAATTTTAGATTGTACTATAATGAGCACTTACCAAAGGTATCATTATCATTAAGAATCTTTCAATTTCTTCCACTCTGACTTTAGTTTGTGCTATAATGAGCACTTACCAAGGTTATCATCATAATTTAATTCTTTTAATTTCTTTCACTATGATGAGCTCGAAGTGATAAAAAATAACGTAGTATCGGCTCCAAAGAAAATAAATGGTTTGCCTTTACTTTTGGCTTGAGTATAGACTAATGGATTTAAGATTTAACTGCCAAAGAAAGTCAAATTGTTAGTTTAAGTGAAGAAAGAAAAATGCCAATAAAAGAAATAAAAAAAATGGAACAAAAGAAAATTGAAACAGAAAAGAAATCAAGGAAAAGATTACAGCAAAAAAGAAATCAAAGTAAAAAATACAACAAAGAAACTAAAAAAGAATAAATGTAGCATTGAGAATGCAATCAACCAGATGATTTAAAGCAAAAAAAAAAACAAGAAAAAGAATTCTAACAAAGCAAAGCAACTAGGAAAAAAAAATAGCAAACATAACAAGCAATGGAACCAAGAAAAAAAAAGCAAGAACATTGCAACATTAACCAAAAAGAATTGTAGAAAAAGGATCGTGGTTAACGTGACAAATCAAGATATCAAACAAAGAACAAATGTAATTAACCTTGCACGGTGAAAAGATCAAGCTTAACTAGCAAGTCTAGATTTTAAAAAAAGAACAAATGTATTTAGCTTGGCATGGAAAAAGATGCATGGTTAATGTGACAAGTCATGATATCAAACAAAGCCAAGAATTGAAACAAAACATGAGATTTTAATGTGGCAATGTAGTGTTTTGATGGCAATTAAGAATTGGAAATAAGTTTTGTATGAATATTTAATGTGGCAAGAATTGGATAATGGCAAGCTCGAACAAAGACAAGAACAAGAAGATTTTTGAAATAATCTAAGGTAGCAAAAGCTTTTCTTGATGCAATTGTTTTTGGCAACCTAATCAAGAACATTAAGTTGTTAGAAGAAAAACGAAATTCTAACAAAATATAAAGAAAAAATAGAGGTAGCATCACCTAACTTAAGAAGAAGAAGAATTCTGTAATAGGATGATAGCCAACTTATTTAGTTGAAAGCTTGAAATACATAGATTGATTTGGATGTGAAGAAAATTGGCAAAAGAAACACTATTTTTATAAAGTAAAAATAATAAATACCTAATCCTAACTACTTAAGGACTTCACTACTTAGTTGGAGGAGAATTTTACTAATAAATCAGTTAGCATAATTTAAGTTAAATTCAAAGTGCAAGTTAAATGATTTATTCATGGAAGAATTCCAACTATTATTGCCAAAATTGGATGACACAAAGTTGTCTAATGGATGAACTTTAATTTCAATTGGTGCCGAGAAAAGAAAATACCAAGTTTGCATGACACAAAGTTGTCTCATGGATGAATTTTAATTTTGATTGGTGTCAAGACAAATAAAAAAATGCCAAGATTGCATGAGATAAATCGTCCCATGGATGGCTTGTAATTTCAATTGGTGTCTAAAAAAAATTACCAAGATTGCATTAGACAAAATTGTCTCAAGAATGAAGTGTAATTTCAATGGGTGTCAAGAGAAAATATGCCAAAATTGCATTTTATCATGTATGAATTATAATTTCAATTGTTGCTGAGATTAGATGAGACAAAAGTGTGCTAAAGATGAGGGCATATTATTAGTTGGTCATAAATTTTTTTATTTTGGAGAATTATGGTCATGAATTTTTTTAAGCATATAGATAACATGGCTAGTTGTATCCAAGCAAATATGGCGTGAAAACAAAATTAAATTTCAAGATTTGTTCCCTTGTCATATTCATCATGTGTGAAACAAGTCTTGATGGGGTATTTGCAAAAGGAGAAAATCTTTTTTATCGAATTACAAGATGCCACATGTCAAAAATTAGTAAATTGAAGAAAGTTTTTCAAAGACGAATCATGTACCATTTGTGGACTTGAAGACATAATTTAAGATAGTCTTATAATTAATTATAACGTAATTAATTTATTAACTAATTATTTTAAAGACACATAATTGGACTAATTAAAATTCACTTATGAGTCATACATTTATCTTTTGAGATAACTTAAAGATACCATATAAAGTTTCAATTCACCTTGTTTTCTTTGAGGTTTTTCTATTCAACCTAGTGATGTCTTAGTTGAATGTTCATTTCAATCGTTATCTTGTCACATGTGTACAAAAAAGAATCAAGATCATTTGATGAGCAAATAATCAAATATACTAGTGTATTAGCAGATGAATTGTAACTTTCAAACTTGCATTATACTTTGTGATGTGATAAGTGTTTTAATGGAGTAAGTTTAACGTTTCAAAAAAAATTCACCAATTGGTTATCTAATTTATCTCTAAATAAATTGAGATAATTTAGAGATGATATCTGAATTTGAAAAATTAAAATTTACCCATTGGTCATTTAATTTGTTTCTAAAAATTAAGGTAATTTGGAGATAAAATCAAAGTCAAGTCTTTTAATTTATCTCTAAATAAATTTAGATAATTTTGAGATAAGACATAAATTCTGTCAATCAACACTCAAAAATTCAAAATTTGACCAATCAAAAGAACATCTATGAGTCATCATGATTCTTTTCTAATTAAATTAAAGTAATTTAGAGATAAATTCAAGGAGAATAAATCCTCATGAAAGTCTTTATCTAGAACTATAAATTTAGTGCTCCTCCAAACCATTTGGGAAACAATTGGGAAAAGAAGAAGATTCTAAAGAATAAAGTCTCCAAAATTCTAGAAGACTATTAGGAAAGAAGAAAATTTTGAAGAACAAATTCTTCAGAGCTCCCACAAGTCCAAAAAGGATGGTTTTGAAGAACAAAAGCCTCTCAATAACTCTCACAAGTCCAAAAAGGAAGATTTTGAAGAACCAAAGCCTCTTTAAAGTCCCAAAAGTCCAAGAATGAGGTTTCTGAAGAACCAAAGCCTCTCCCAAAAGTCTAAGAATGGGGATTCTGAAGAACCAAAGCATTTCCAGAATTAAATTTAAAAAATCAAAGCCTCTCTAGAACTCTCACAAGTCCAAGAAGGAAGATTTGAAAAACCAAAGCCTTTTTGGAGTTCTAACCCTCAAATTCAAGAATGAAATTATGAAAAACCAAAGCCTCTCCAGAGTTCCAACTTACTAACTTACAAGTTCAAGACGGAAAATATGAAGAATAAAGTCTCTAGAATTTTGAAGAATTTAGAATGAAAAGATTTTGGAAGACTCAAGTCTCAAGATCTAAAGACGTGAATAAATTATGAAGAATATTGAGATTAGGCTATATCATGTTCATTCGAGCTCAAGTTGTGGAGACCCTTGAAGTGAAGTGTGAAGAAATTAATTAGAGGATATTATTTATTTTAAAGAATATGAGAGATTGTAGAATTCCTCGTCTAAAATAAATTTGACATTTGCCTTTGAATTTCCAATCTAATTTTTGACACGAAATTTATGTGTACAGTATATATTGTTAAATTCAAATTTGGTCTATTTTTTCCAAGTGATGTCATTTAATTAATCAATTTTTAAGTATATGGAATGAAATTGTCTAGAAAAAGGGTTTCAGCCTTTTACTAATTTAAAAGATAACTAAATTTGTTTATTTTTTTTTTTTAGGTTATGGATAAACAACTACAAATATAATGAATAAAGATCAATTGTGTCGAAAATTGAAATTTATAGCAGATGATATTCCGCCATCAATCAAATCAATAGAAAGCAAAATCTAAAGCAAGATAAGTGTTCAAACAAGATTAATTTTGATGCTAATATTATGATATCAACTCATGCATATATGTTAGAAGAAATTATTCTAAACATTGGAATGAAATTTGAAACCAAAGAAGATGTTTATGATTTTTACAAGTATGCTAAAGAAGTAGGATTTAGCATTCGATGAACTAAAGGGCTTAAAGACAAGTATGGTAATTGGGTAAATAGGGTTTTTTGTTTTTCTTGTCAAGGAACTTGAAGAAAGGATAAAAAAGATGATGATGTAAAAAATCATTATTCGAAAACAAGATTTGGGTGCCTATTTATATTAAAAGTTTCACGATATAACAGTAAATTCACGTTTTACAAATTTTATTGCAGAGCAGACACATCCATTAGCTTCTTCTCGTAAGTTTATGTTTCTAAGATCTCAAATGGCAATTAATCCTGCTCAAGTTTTGAACTTTTGAAATTACCGATTGCTTTGGAATAACATCAAATGAGAGTGTTCAATTTTTGGCAACAAAAGTTGATGGACTTGAGAATCTTGGCTTTATACTTGTGGACTATAATAATTGCTTGTGTTCTAAGAGAACAAAAGCAATTGAAGTTGGAGATATTAGCGGTGTCTTGGAGTATTTACAAAATATGCAACATGATGATCTTAATTTTTCTTATGCTAAATAGGCTGATCTTGATGATCTCATAACAAATTTTTTCAAGATAAATAGGAGGATGAAATTAGATTTTGAATGTTTTGGAAATGTTTTATGTTTTGCTACGACATATAAAAGAAATAAAGATGGTAGACCTTTTACATTATTCGTTGTTATTAATCATCAAAAGCAAAGTGATATCTTCGGCGCAACGTTTATATATGATGAAACATGTGATACTTTTATGTGGTTATTTGATTCATTTTGAAAATAATATTAGAAAAAAGCCAATGACTATTCTTATAGATCAAGATGTTGCAATGGCAAAAGTGCTTGCTTCACAATGGTCAGACACATATCATTATTTGTGTGAATGGCACGTATATCAAAATGTAGTGAAACACCTCAGTGATGCATTTGAGAGATTTAATAGTTTTGCTAAAGATTTTAGTAGTTGTTTTTATGATCATGACGAAGAGGAAGATTTCTAAATGCATGGGATCATAGGATTGTAAAACAAAATTTGGAAGACAATAGTTGGTTGCAATGACAATCTAAGTTGAAAGAAAAATGGACTTTAGTTTATGGAAGACAAACGTTTTGTGCATATATGTCCACTACTCAAAGCGATGAGAGTATTAACCAAATAAAAAATTACATTGGCTATAATTATGATTTATTACACTCATTTCATCACTTATAGAGATTACTGATTAATAAATGCTACGAGGAGTTGAAAGCTAACTACAAACACAATTAAAGCAAGCCATGTTTGCTAGTTCCAATGGAGATATTAAAGTATGCAACATATGTGTATATGTTAATAGTTTTTAAATTATTTTCTAATGAATTTTGACTTACTTGGGATTGTGAGTTGTACACTACTGAAATTGTTGAAAGTAATACTAGTTACAAAGTCATTCCTTTAGAAAAACCTTGTAATCATACAGTTATATTTGACTTGTTAAATTCAACAATCACTTGTAGTTGTAAGAAATTTGAATTTGTTGGTATTTTATGTGCTTATGCTTTAAAGGTGATTTATTTTCAAAATTCTAAGCAAGTTTCAAATCAATAAATATTAAAAGAGGAAATTGTGAGAAAAGGACCTCGTGATAAGGTGATTTCAGAAATAACCACCCATATAAAGTTATTTGTTTCTAGCCAAAAAGAAGCATGAGTAGACCAAAATGCCCTTAAAAACATCGTTTCAAATAAATGCTCAGCTATTTGAGTTTTCTCCTTCCTGCTAGAGAGAAAATAAAAAAAATAAAAATAAATGCTCAGTTGTTTGAGCTCGGCCATCTTTCTCTCTCAACTCTCTGAATTGTCTCAACTCTGCCAACTCTCTGTTCAACACCATCGTCGTTAGCTCTCTCAGATCTCTGAACTATATGAGCTCTATCAACTCTCTGTTAAGCACCATCATCATCGGGCTGTGGTTTATCTCTCGGCATCTAGCCATGTTGTCGTAGATTAACAGAACCTATAGCAGAGATAACATTAAGGTACCTGTTATTGGGTTTATTACTGCAACACACTTAAATTTCTAAAACATTTGGTGTAAATTAAAATATGGATTAGAAACATTGCCCAGAATTGTTACACGCCATGCCTCTATAACATGTGTTAGCGTTAGTTTAGCGTGTCATGACATTGGTTATATGCATGGCGTGTTACAACATTTTACATTATATGCATGGCGTGTTACAATATTTTACGTTATATGCATGGCATGTTACCACATTTTACGTTATAAATGGCATGTTATCACATTTTACGTTATATGTATGGCGTGTTACCACATTTTACACTATATGCATGGCGTGTTACAACATTTTATGTTATATGCATCATGTGTTATCACATTTTACGTCATATGCATGACGTGTTATCACATTTTACATCATATACATGGCGTCTTATCACATTTTACGTTATATGCATGACGTGCTACAAAATTTTACGTTATATGCATGGCGTGTAATGTATTGACTAACAAATTTTTGAACACGGCATGTATTGTGTAAAATGATTGACAAATTTTTTTTTCAAAATTTCAGTGGGGTTCCAATTGTGCGACTTGTGATAAGACACGATGGTCAGTGGGTGGATGGCATTTACAAGTGTGGTGAGTCACAAATGTAGGGGGTTAGGAGTGATTTGTCGTTTGCGGGCTTAATGAAGCTAGTGGAAAATGTTGTTGAGGTAAACTCAAAAATTGACGAGATTGAGTTACATGCATTGATCAGTTAACCCAAAGAGCTATCACGGTCAATTATCAAGGACGATCAGGATGTTGCATTAATTCTACTAGAACAGAGGAATGTTCCAGCTGTTTATGCCAGCAATAAGGGACGCCAAACAAATGTTATGTCACATGAAGAAGTTGAACAACATGGTAACTAGCTCAATCAAAATGAGATTTACAATGTTTCACCTATACCACAGCATTCGGTCTATAACCCATAACAATGGCAATTGAGGTATGCACAAGAGTTTGTGTAGCCTGATAGACAGACAACATTCATAGAACAGTTGACTACATAATTTCGATTAGGATGTGCATCAAACCAATTACTTGCTTCTATCTAACAAATGCAACGATCGGGTGAAACTGTAGAGTGTGTAATGCCATTGTCAAATGAGAATATGACACTTGAGGACAACAATGTGAGGTTAGAGGGTGACACTGTGATGTTGGAGGATAATACTGCATTTCATGAGGGAAATTAGGATTTGTTTGCTACCGGTGAAGATAGATTTTATGACAATTCAGATGATGGGCTTGAACAATGGCATGATGACAGTTCAAACGATGACTGGCTTTATGATAGTGACATTCCAATTTGTAATAATGTTGAAGGTGAAACAGAACCTGTTGGAGGTTTGATGTAGGAGATGTATAATGCGATGACCCCATATACAATAACCCCATCGCTGATGAGAACAGGAATCGTTCCCTTGATACATTGCTCGGTGACAGTTATCAGGAAAGGGAAAATGCAAGGATATCTCGTACGTGGCTAATTACAAGTGCAGACATGTTCTCCTCCCAAACAATTACCATTGAGGAGTCGACATGTGCTGATGATCACTTATACAAAAGAATAATGTTTTCATCGAAGGCCGAGTTGAAACGAGCTTTGAACATGTTGGTTATAAAAGAGAAGTTTGCGATAAGAGTAAAAAGGTCATGTAAAGGTCGTTATGAGGTTGGTTGTAAGGAAAAGGCATGCAAGTTCGGTGTGCGTGCAATGAAATTACCTGACAGAGGAGAATATTGGCAAGTTCGGACGTTCCACAAAGTACACACCTGTATTGTTGATGGTTTGCAAAGGCGATTTCCAACTACGAGTGCAAAGATAATTAGTAAACTTATGTCACACAAGCTTCAGGCTTATGTTTAGCATTGAGACCTAAAGACATAATTTGTGAGATGAGGGTTCAGTGGGGATTGGAATGCTTGTATGGTAAAGCTTGGCAAGCGAAGGAGTATGTGGAAAGGCTTGTTTTCGATCCCTTAGAGGAGTCATTTCAACTACTACCCTCGTATTTTTTTATGTTGGAACAAGAAAATCTTAACACAGTGACTGCAGTGCCTACTGATGAGGCAGAAAGATTTAAATATTGTTTCTAGTCATGCGAGGCTTGTATTCAGGGGTTTAGAAATGTAATGCGTCCTACAGTTATAATTGATGCGACACATCTGAAAGGCAAGTTCAAGGGTGTTCTGT
This sequence comes from Theobroma cacao, assembly GCF_053813885.1. Classification (NCBI taxonomy): domain Eukaryota; kingdom Viridiplantae; phylum Streptophyta; class Magnoliopsida; order Malvales; family Malvaceae; genus Theobroma; species Theobroma cacao. The sequence goes on along the minus strand of NC_142639.1, from coordinate 17,134,779 downwards.
TTGTCGCTGTATGCAAAGATACAAATGAGTGCGTATATCCAGTTGTGTTTGGCATTGGCCATGTTAAGGACTAAGACTCGTGGACGTGGTTTCTTAGCAAGCTTGGTGATGCGGTTGGTTGTCTTGAAAACACTATGTTCATTTCTGATCAGTATCTCGACATTAAGAAAGCAATCCAAAATGCATACCCAGAAACGCACCACGGTTTATGCGTTACCACTTGGAAAAAAAACTTTAAAAACAAGTTCAAGCGCGACGACGTTTGTATGATTTTCACCCTTGCTCGAGATTGCTATAAGGTTTCCAATTTCAATAGACATATGAACCAACTCAAGCAGATTCACGTAGGAGCCCACGCTGACCTTATGAAAATAAGGCCTAAGAGATGGGCACGTGCATGTTCACCTACAAGGCGATACCAAATGATGACATCCAACATTGCGGAATGTGTTAACTAATGCTTAAAGCATGCAAGACAAATGCCAATCACTGTTTTGATCGAGTTCATCAAAGACATGTTTCAGCGTTGGTTCCATGACCGGTACGAGGAGGCTGTTAAGGTCACCACGCCCCTCAGCCCTTGGGTTGCCAGGCAGTTGAACAAATGGTTCAATGATGCACATTGCTTTGTAGTTAAGCTTATCAATTGAGTGGAGTTCGAAGTTAAAGACGGGAAGATGGACGGACTTGTAAACCTATCCAGGAAGACTTGTTCATGTTGTGAGTTCCAAACAGATTTACTACCATGCAGCCAAGCCATTGCAGCAATAAGGTCATAATACCTTTATTTCTTATTTGAACCCTAATTGACATAGCATTTACATTGTGCTTGAAGATTGAGTTTATTGTATTTTTCAATAAATGTAAACGTGAAGCCATTGAATTATGCGCTGACTACTACAAAACAACCATTTTGGTGGAGGGTTATTCAGGATCCATTCGGCTGGTAGGGCATCCTAGTGAGTGGGACATCCCCCCTCATGTGAAACAAATTATCATCTTGCCACTACCTTGGCGAAGCCAAACGGGAAGACCTAAGAGGAGAAGGATTGCATCGGCTGGTGAAGGTAATCAAGCACGAAGATGTTCGCAATGCAAGAGGTACGGGCATAATAGACATAATTGCCCATCCCCATTTGCAGTTCCATCCACAAATCTGACACCATCTCCAAGTCAATTGGTGCCTCCACGAGTGCACTAACCCAAAACATGTTCAAGTTGTAGACAAACTAATCACACAGGCAACAACTGTCCAAAACGAAGGACAATGTCTGAAAATGTAGGGTGTGTTGTGGATGAAGATAGCTTGTCCACCTAACTAAATGTGTAACCCATGTGCAATACCTTTCTCACAATTTCCTCTTGCAATATCTTACATTCATTCATATTTTTTAGTGTTAGTTAGTTTCTTCTTGTAGATGAGTCTTTATTTTTTTTTAATTTTGTAAATATATTATTTGAGTATTCATTTCATTTTGTCCATAATTTTGAATACTGAATAGACTTGCAAAGTCCCTATACTATTACCTCATTTCTCACATTTTATTACCACTTGTATTAAACAATTAATTATTTGATTTAATTCCTTTCTATTTCATTTGATTTAACCTTTTATGTTCTTACAATCAAATTCCTTTCTATTTCATGAGTAATTAAATTTTGTCAATACTCTCTACCTCTGTTTTTCTTCTTGCTTGTTATTCACTTCATCCACCTCAAGTGTAATTATTACTTTATTTTAGATATCTAAGGAAAGTTTAAAAAAAGTAACACCTGTTATAAGAAAAATAATATAACCTGATATATTAATTGTTATTTGAGTGATTCCGGCTCTTAGATGCTTATCCATACTCAATATTAAAAATTCTCAAAGTTCAATTTTCCTTTTCGAACCTTGCCAAATATTTTTCGATTTTAAAAATGAAAATAAGTAGAGTTTCAAGAATCTCATTGGCTAAGCACTTTTATTTATATTTATATAATTTATATGTCATGAATTTATATTTTTAATTTAAAAAATATATTAATAAAATAGAGTAGAGTTTTTATTTATAAATTCAATAGGATTTGTTGTATTTTATAATTTATTTTGATTATTGTACTTTTAATAGAATTTCATGTTAATGAACAATTGGATAAACTTTAATATTATTTGTTATAGATTTATATATTTAATATAAAAAATACTCATTATATAAAAAAAGGAAATTTATTTATTAATTTAAAATTATTCCATTTGTTAATAATATGAGTTCCATGACATGTAAATATAGAAAATCAAACAAAAGAGATTAATTATCCTTGAAGATATAGACAAAGAAAAAGAACACGTGTAATTAAATTAATTCATCTAAATTATGCTTAGTTAATAAAAGAAATACCACGTGGCAGTTTTAATCATCTTGTGTGGGGGTTGAGATTAAGCTGTAATTGGTATATGTGAATGACATATTGTGGTGACACGCTGAGTGGGAGCAAATGCTTGTAGTGACACACTGAGTGCATGCAGACTTATGGTGTGACACGTTGACTTGTTGTAGTCTTGTGGGGTGACACGACAGGGGCCAATCGTGGTGACACGCTAAGTGAATGCAAACTTCTGACGTGACACGCTGACTTGTTACAGTCTTGTGGGGTGACACGGCAGGGGCCAATTGTGGTGACACGTTGAGTGCATGCAGACTTCTGACGTGACATGCTGACTTGTTATAGTCTTGTGGGGTGACACGGCAGGGGCCAATCGTAGTGACATGCTGAGTACATGCAGACTTCTGACGTGACACGTTGACTTGTTGCAATCTTGCGGGTGACACGGCACAAAATTAATAAAATTTTAGCATTTGGATTTTTTAGATTTTTTTAGTATGAAGTTTATCTCTCTATTTTGAGCTTTTCACTTTTCAGCTTGATTTTATGTTTAATTGATAAAGAAGAAGAAATGGGAATGTAACGTATAAAATGTACGAATATTAAAATTAATAAAATTAATTTTATATACAAAAAAATGATGTACATACAATGGTCTATATGTTCAGGGTTCGCTCTCACAATTGTTGGAAAAAATTTCTAGAACGTATTGGCGACACATATTTGCAATCATATTCTGCTTAACTCTGATATTTTCCGATTGCAACATATCGTCAATGTACCCTATCATGAACAAACCGCAATTGACACTATTGTTCTGCCGATGCACTTTAGCTTTTGGCAAACGGATATCCAATGGCATCGACGTCAAATCCCGTATCTTCCGACGTGTTTTGTTGAAATATCTGGCTTGGTGGCAGATGATTGGCATAATAGTCGTAAGAGGTGTCATCTGAGCCACACGCACTCCGTTATCCTTAGCATCCAAAGTTCTTGCGGAGTCCACCACCTTGATCGTCCACCTCACCAAGTCGATCTTCGCTACCACCCAATGCCCACCCACATTGCAAGGTGCGAGGATGAAATCGACATCTTCCCATTTTTTGCGGTATGTCTGCCTTTCACCCTTCACGTACCCCCGCAACTCATCCGAAATTTCCATAGTGGATCAGGCATCTTCAGTTGGAAATACGGTGTGTAGCAGATGGATGGTGTCCTGTGAAACATGTATACATTAGCTTACACTTAATGCAATAAAAAACTTAGTATTTTCAGAATTGAAAAATTTTTAGATAAACTTAAGAAGAATAACGTGTCAACCACGCATGCACGGGTAGTGTACAGCTTCAACTTTGGCTCTATCATCCACTTACAGAGTACGCTGAGGTATACATCTATATGTTCATTACTCATTTCTTCTTTGGGATCCTCTAATATTGTAAAAATTTTAGCACCTTGATCCCTTAAAATCTAGACGTCACGCTTGCATATGTAACAGAATGAATTTCAAAAGCCTTGTGGATTAATGTTTCATTAAAAAATAATATTTGCAATGTTATTTATGAGCTTACCTCACACACTCGTCTTTCTTGAAAGCTTCGCATGCTTGCACCAGTGCATCCTTCATATCCCGACGACTCACTGAGGGGTTGACGTACGAGCTTGACATGTATTTGCTCACCAATTTAACAAGTGCTTGCTCAGTTGGGTCTGAAATTTATGCTACACGATGATGGACATCAGATTCTGCTGACAACAACCGTGTCCCGCTGGCTTCAAGAGTGATTTGAGGAAGATGGTCCCCTTCAACCTGAAGTGATGCAAGGTTCCCATCCCCTACTTCTACTGCCTTGACTACTGCATAGGACTCAAGAAGATGTTGTCCTTCAACCACGAGCGACTGAAGGTCTCCCTCCCCTTTCGCAAACGCATCGATAACCGAATCAGCCTTAGGAACATGGGCTCTTTCAACCACGAGTGAGTGAAAGTCCCTCTCCCTTCTCGCAGATGCATCGATAACCGAATCAACTTAAGGAACATGGACTCATTCAGCATCATCTAATTGAAGGGTCACATCCCCTGCCATAGCATCATCTCCGTCAAAGCCAACAACATCATCGTGAGTGTGACCTATCATCAGCATCATTGTCGTCCTCACCAACATCGTGAGATGAAGAACTGCCCTACAGAACGAGACAAATGGGAAAATCCGTTATCTCATAAAATACCATAAACCGAGAACAAAAAATAGAACTACACCTACTAAACATAAACAACCAAAATATAAGCGAAGATAGAATATTTTACTTGTGATTTCAGGCCCTCTAGAATACGAGCAATGACACGGTCCTCAAACGTCTGCATGGCCAGAGTTATTGACTAAATCGAAGCCTTCAGCTCTGACAAGTCTTTTTTATGTCAGTGCATGATCCGTCGCAGCTGATGCTTCGTGACTACTCCGTCATTGACTCTTGTCAGATGGGTCAACTGTAATAACAAATATTACTATGTTATTCAATAATCATATAAGGAATTGTTGAACATTAACCGTTACAACTTTAAAATGCATACCGACGGCTATTTACCACTGTGCGGTTGAGCTGGATCGATAAGTGGTTGAGGAGCTGCAGTCGCCTCCCTCAACTGCAATGACAGAAATTACTGTGTTACTCGATAAACATATGCAGAAATGTTGAACACAAACCATTACAATCGATCTTACCAACGGCTCGTTAGTAGTGTGCGTCTGAGGAGGACCTATCGATGATTGAGGAGCTCTCGTCACATGGTCCAACTGCAAACACAGATATGTTATTCAATAATCACTTATGGAATTGTTGAACACAAACCGTTACAACCGTCCTTACTGGCTGTTCACTGCCATTGCCATGGTTGTCCCCTTCCTCCATCAACTTAGGGCTTGACAGCTCATCTACTAAAGCAGCGACGGTGCGCCTCCGCTTGATGCCACTAGTGGCTCTATTCTCTTTTAATTTTCTCCTATATTCCCGAGCACCTAAGCCCTAGTTTGTCTGATCCTCCAAGTGCCCTATTGGCACGTACTGGTGGCCCTCAGATAACGAGACATCAATGTCCACAAAATACTCCCGGCTAGCCTCATCCAAGGTGGGCTCCAAGGTCTTGACTGCCCACAACTGCAAAATAAGGATTGTGATTAAATTTTAGGCAAAATTATTACATAAATGCACAACAGAAATTAGTAGCTGTTCACTCACTTGCTCAGATGACTCCAACTTCTCAATTGTTTTGTAGAAGTCTTTCGACTTCTGATTACATTTCCATCTGCACATACGTGGCTAGACGTCCTTCGGACTAGAGGGGGCAAGTATTTTTTGAAAGGCCGAAATTGCCTCCATTGCCTAGAACTACAAGTCAAATGTAACATTATCATACTATAAATGATAAACGAGTGCAACCATAAATTTTTATGTCAAAACGAAACGGATAAATGTTTAGTGATAGTACCTGTATCACTCACGCGAATCCTTAAATGTTGTACCTTAAAGGAGTAGCCTTCTGCGAGTTTGAGTCAGGCACTTCAAACCCCTTCAAAAGGTAGTCCTCGATTAGCTTTTAAACATAATGACCCTATGGGAAGGCATTCCAAGCGTCGATGTTCTCCACCAATGACAATAGCCAAGGCATCACTAGTCTACGGTAGTCTTGTCCGAATAAAATGTTATTCGCGATCAAGACAAGTGCCATCTTGGTTGAGTCACCCAGTCGCTGAAAGTTACCTCCGCGAAAAGTATCAAGCAACTCCTATAGCTTAATGCTCTGCTGCCATTCTAGTACTGGCATAAATTTCGTCCGCAACAACCTCGTATGGTCGTATGAACACATCGGGCATTGGACCAAACTTCAATCTCGTGATAAGGCAAAACTCCAACTTTGATATCCGCCCTTTGGTCTTGCAAATGGCAAACCATAGCTCGTGCTTCATGGCCTCTATCTCATTGATTCGACGAATCATGATGTAATGCAAGAGACCAACACTGAAGTAGCCTTGTGGATATACGTCCAACAGTATTTCGAAACATTTACACTTCACTGCATCGTACTCCTCTTTTTCTTAAAAAGTCTTATTGATGTAATGCAGTTGCGACCACTTACAGTTGGTGTTGATAGCGACAATGAATGCCCACTTCTCCCTCGGCACAAGAGGCAAACAATCAAGATCATCATACTGACTGGACTGCACCTGCAAAACATGGAACACATGCACGAGTGAGTTAACCCATAATGTGGAAACAAGGAATACTGAAAAAAGAAATAAATGTTGTTACACGCCATGCATATCAAGTAAAAGTTGTAACACGTCATGTATATCAAGTTAAATGTCGTGACACGCCATGCATATCAGTGTCGTGACATGCTATGCCTATTAGTGTTGTGACATGCCAAAATCTATAATTATTACTCGTTACACCAATAGTCGTGATACGCTAAAAATTCAAAAAACCAGTTAACCCACAACACGCCAGGAACAGCGATCACACGTCAAAAACCCAAAAATCCAATTAACCCACAACACGCCAAGAATAGCTGTGACACGCTAAAAACCCAAAAAATCAGTTAACCCACAACACGCCAAGAACAACCGTGACACGTCAAAAGCCAAAAAATCCAGTTAACCCACAACACGTCAGGAACAGTCATGACACGCTAAAAACAAAAAAATGCAGTTAACCCACTACACACCAGGAACAATAGTGACACGCTAAAAACTTAAAAAATTAGTTAACCTACAACACGCCAAGAACAGCCGTGACACGTTAAAAACCCAAAAAATCAGTTAACCCATATCGCCATATGCAGACGCAGACTCCCTTCAACACTTTGGGACGACCATAAAATCAGGAAGAAAACAGTTTAAGCAAAGCATAACAATTGCAAAAAAAAACACCAAACAACCCAGTAAACCAACAAAAAATCAACAGTTTAAGCAAACCAACCCAGTAAAAAATCAACGAACAGAATAAACATTAATTTTAGAGTGACTGACCTCTTCATTGATAACCGACATTATTGTTGTGATGTAGTTAAGCTTGCAAAGAACAAAGCCGAACTCTCTACTACCTTTCAGAATAAGAAATGAATGAAACTCTCTTACTTCCTTCACACAAACGTTTTTATGATTTTAGAAAAATATTTAATTAAAATGAAATGGCCTTTTATATTCATCTCATTCGTTTAGTCGAAGTCCAAACGCCTTCCTCGTCATTTGCCCGCCTTCTTTCACACCATGGCGTGTCACATATTAAACCCATGGTGTGTCACACGTTCAAGCCATGCCATGTCACACGTCTGACCATGGTGTGTCCCACACTCTAAACGCTACCATGTCACACCCATGTCACACACTATCACTGTGTTGTTTCACACATTATGACCCTACCATGTCACACGTTCTGTCCATGGCGTGTCACGCACTCTAAACACTGTCGTGTCACACCCGTGTCACAAATTCTCACCATGCCGCCTCACACATTATCACCCTGTCGTGTCACAGATTCCCTCCATGGCGTGTCACACACTCTAAAACCTACCGTGTCACACTCTAAACGCTGTTGTGTCACACCCGTGTCACATATTCTCACCGTGTCGTCTCACACATTATAACCCTGCCGTGTCACAGATTCTCTCCATAACGTGTCACACACTCTAAACCCTGTCGTGTCACACCCCTATCACATTCTCATCGTGTCGTCTCACACATTATCACCCTAACATTTCACACACTCTAAACCCTGTCTTGTCACATATTCTCACCATGACGTGTCACACATTGCCACCATGCCATGTCACAAACTCTATACCCTGCCGTGTCACACCCGTCTCACATATTCTCACCATGATGTGTCACACATTCCCACCATGCCGTGTCACACATTCCCACCATTCCATTTCACAAACTCTAAAACCCTACCGTCACACAAACCATATGGCCTGTTGTAGCACGACCATTTCCTGCTTCAGATTCACATCTTTCTCCTTTCGATTCACCACTGTATTAGGGATTTTTGCTTTCACATCATTCTTGAAGCTTTCGATTCATCACGACCGGTTCCTCGTTCGATTTAATATCACCCTTCGTATTATCTGAATGTAATGTCTGAAATATCTGAAAAACCATTATTTTGTTTTGCAGAAACTTCTGGGGAAAAAATAAGATGTTTTGCACAAAAATAGATGTTCAAAAATTCTTCACATATTTATATTCTAATTTTTCGCCTATTTGAGAGTGCACGTCACCGAAGATGTCTTATTAAGGGCATTTTTATCCCAAAATCTCTTCTGGTGGCTAAAAACAGTTAAATTTATCTAGAAGGTTATTTTCAAAAACACTTTGTTTTCAAGGGCCAAAAAAAAAATTTTCTCATATTAAAAAGATGGACCAAAGAAGCGAAGATTAGAGTTATGGTAAATTCTTTTGCATCTACTAGATCAAATAATCCTAAACGTTTCAAATTTTTGCTTAAATTGTATTCTAATTTAGCAATAAAAGTTGCAATGAGTGTGTAATCATTTGATATGGCTATAAGTGATTGGAAAAAAACATTGAGTAAAGTTGAGACAACATTGAAGCAGTTATTAATTGAAGAGTCAACTTTACTACTTATTTGATATGGCTATAAGTACACATTATTTTTCTTTTCCATCCATGTAGAGGTAATACCTCTAGTTATATACATAAATTAACTCATGTACGGCAATTAGCGATGTCAGTTGGTGCTTTGTACTTGGGTACTTTGTATTATCTGATCTGATTAAGTAAAATTAGGATACTTTATAATCAAGTTCATGTAGGGTTTAGGTAGTAACTTTATTACTCGTCACAAGTTTAGGTAAGAGTTGGGTATTGATCTTAAAATACTCATTATCTGAACTCGATTATAAATAATATTTTTTAATATTAAATTTTGATTTTATATTTTATATTTTATATTTATAAATTCCTTATCATCAATATAATACTTGCTAAAATTCATTAATTATTCTAAACATGATTTTAAATTTTAAATAGTTTTTATGAAATAACTTTAATCTATTAATTTTAATTTTTATTCATAATATACATAAAAATTATGTTTAATTTATTTTTAATTGATTAATATATAAATATAAATATTTAATCGATAATATCTAAAATATTCAAAATCAGGTTTGGATAATAATTTAAGAAATTAATTGAGTATTATAAAATTTTGATACTCTATCAAATAGTAAAATTCTAATTAGTATAACTTAAAAATAATATAGAACTTAATGGTTGCCTTCTCCGATGGCGATGGGCATTTAGGATATATTTCCACAGACGTAGCTGTTGGTTCCAAAAAGTAGGAAATTACATTTGAGGCCACCCAAGTCTCATTTTTCTTGTTTCTTGCCCTTTACATTTTTTAATATATCTTCAGAGTAATCTGACTGTCCCTTGTTACTATTACTTCAGTCTCTAAAACCCTAAGCCGTGAATTCTGCTCATTCACGAATTCTGGTTTGGAGTTTGCTTCCCACTGCCAATCCTAAGAATTATTGCTAGGTTTTTAATTTGATCAATTGCTTTGGGTTTTTGCTTTGAAGCTAATTTCAGGTATGCTCTTCAAATCCCAAACCATTTCTTCTTCCATCTCCTATCTAAAATTTGACTTCGACTCTTTCTTAAACCCTAAATTCACCTTCCAAATCAAGCCCATTTCAAGCCTCAAAGTTATTTGGAGGAAAGACCAGAAATTAGACCAAGCCATAGAAAACGATAAACGATACAAGCTCTGTGCCCGGGTCGTGAAGGAAGTGCTTAACGAGCCGGGTCAAGCGATCCCTCTCCGATACTTAGATAAAAGGCGGGAGAGATTACGCCTTAATGTCAAAGTTAAAACCTTTATTAACAATAACCCGGGTCTTTTCGATACTTATTATGATCGGATTAGACCCAAATCCGAGCGCGTTCCCTTTTTGCGGCCTAGTGATAAGTTGAGGAATTTTCTAGAGGAGGAGAAACGGATTTATAGTGAAAATGAGGAGTTGGTTGTTTCTAAGCTTTGTAAATTGTTGATGATGTCGAGATATAAGGTGATTAGTGTGGATAAATTGGTTCATGTGAAGAGAGAATTTGGTTTGCCAAATGATTTTTTGGTTAGTTTAGTGCCTAAGTACTCGAATTATTTTAGGTTAACCGGGTCCCCCGGAGAAGGGCAGTCGTTTTTGGAGTTGGTTGAGTGGAATCCAGAGTTTGCCAAATCTGTTATTGAGCAAAGAGCAGAAGAGGAATCGAGGTTAACAGGGATTCGGGTTAGGCCAAATTTTAACTACAAGTTACCGGCAGGGTTTTTTCTCAGGAAGGAAATGAGAGAGTGGGTCAGGGATTGGTTAGAGTTAGATTATATATCTCCTTATGAGGATGTGTCACATTTGGATCAAGCTTCACGAGAAATGGAGAAAAGGATGGTGGGGGTTTTCCATGAGTTGCTTTCCCTCTCATTGTTCAAAAGGGTTCCGGCGCCTATATTGGGTAAGTTTACCGATGATTATAGATTTTCAAATGCTTTTTCTAGTGTGTTTACAAGGCATTCGGGGATATTCTATATGTCATTAAAAGGTGGGATAAAGACTGCAGTGCTAAGGGAGGCGTATAAGGACGATCAGTTGATTGATAAGGATCCGTTGCTTGAGATAAAGGATAAGTTTGTTGAATTGTTGGAGGAAGGATGGCAGGAGAGAGCGGAGTTGTTGAGGTTGCGAAGAGAACAGGTTAAGAAAGGCATGGAAATGATGGCAATGAGGAATGAGGGATTGAATGACCTAAGTTGTGATGAGGAGCTTTGAATTTAAAAGGATGAGGATTTGACTTGGAATTTGAGTTATTGATAATGTTGAGCTCCACATTTGGAGTTGAGAGGACTGTATTAATCATGTAATTTTTATTGGAACTACAATAGAGGCACATAACATTTTTGTCCAGGATATATACTCAGATTGTTGAGTCACATTTTGAGAATAAGGAGGGTTTTGTATCCCAAGTATTGGGCCTTCTGTACTCTTATGTGGTAAAGCTGCTTCACAAGTTTACAACTGATGTGAGAACATGCTGGATTTGTAGCTTTCCTTCGCATGTGAGAAAAGTTTGCCCACTTTCCAGCTTTTGACATTTTTGTTGATTAGCACTTTTACACTAACTGCAGCTTCCTAAAATGTTTTTTTGTTATAAAGTAGCCATGAAAAGAACTTGCATAGGTGCTTTCCAACCATCATGTGGCTTGTTGAAAGAAAAATCTCCATTTTCTGTAAGGAATTTCTATGAAAGTTTGCATGGATATGGATATTTCTGTGTTTGAAGTTGTATGGGAAGATGTTGGTGGTATCAACTAATTCAATGAAGTTAAGGTAATCCAGCATGTCTGTCTAAAGAACTATAGCAATGATCAACATGAATATTAACTTGCGTGCTAGGACATATTTATTTATTGATTTTGATTTGAGACATGTAATGTACTGCTAAGACTTAAGACTAGAGGGTACCTGCAGAGGATATAATGTGTGTGGCAACTTAGAGATGGTTAAACTGAGAAAATAATATAAAGCTATCAAGACAGTGTATTAGATCACTGCATGATAGTAAGCATTGTTCAAAACAGTAACACCTTGGTTTCGCACTTTAATGGCTGACTTCCTTTGGATGAGGAGAGTGACCTTGTTTGGGTGAAAGTATTTCTTGATCTCATAGTTGATTTTAACAAAAGAAAGCTTGTAGTGGACATTCCTTGGTAGTTGATTTGCCGGGGGCATCAAAGGGCCAGCAATAGACGCTAGAACAGGTAAATGAGAGTTGAATCCTCACGATTCATGAATGAAACATGTTGATGCAATCTGTTGAATTATTTTTCATCACAGGAGCTCTGATTTTCTCTTTGTTTAATTTTCAGGATTTTGAGATTGCATTTCAATTTAGGGAGGGAAAGAGAAGGAGACTCTTGGTTTGTTCCTCCTCCTTTCTGTATCAATTGATAATACCTTGACTATCCTGTATTCTTCTGTGGTTGTTCTAGAAATTGAAAGCCTGCTTCTATGTTGCATTCATTTTTACTATAACTATTTCCAAACAAATATCATAAAAAAATTACTAATCACCAACAAATGCAGTGATTTTCATAAAAGACACTAATACCATCTAATCCAATCATTTTATTTTATTAGTATAAATAATTATACTTAGATATTTATTTCATTTTAGATGCTTCGAAGTAGAAACAAACAAATGTTCTTATTTTTCCAACTATTCCTGAATTACTAAAAGGGCCAATGGACTAAGAAATATTAGAGTCAGTTGCCGTACAAAAAGATATTTATTAAAGGGTAAATGAAATTTTGATTAATTGCTAAATAGAAAATTAAAAGTTCGATTTCATCCTTAACTTGAAGGTTAACTTTCCAATGCAAGATGAGAGACGACAGGAGAAATGAAGGTGCTACCGCCGGCAATTGCACCATCGCCTGTCAGAGGAGACAACAGGATCAAGCTGGGGCATGGTTGAATGGATTCTTATCAAACGATTTGACGCTATCAGGTTGTCATAATTAAAATTTTCCTTCTCTTTCTCCTCATCAACCACTAATTGCAACAGGGTCGAGTCATCATAAGTCAGCATATGATTCTCGTGTGTCATCAGCATCAAAGAATTTGGTTGGAGAATTTGTTAGCAAGTTACAAGAATAAGCGTGTGTTGTTTAGTTTGGTAATTAGTTAGATTGAACGGTAGATAAGTAATTTACATTATTAGCTAAAGATATTAAGTATAAATACGCTAATGTAATAGCACATTAGAGTAATGAGAAAACACTTTTTTGCAAAATATACATTTCCAACTAGCTTTACTTTTTTTTTTTTACAACTTTATTCTTTCTCTAAATATCTATGCAATCCTGGTTAATATCAAACATGACATTAGAGCCATGGCTTGGCTTTTGTCTCCAATCTTGAAGTTGTTCTTCATTTTCTCTTGAGCTATTGTTTGCGATTTAGAAATTTCATCCTTTCTTAAGCCATATCTCTTTTATCGATTAGATTTCTTTTTTTTTTTTTTCAGATTCAAGATTCTTCTTCTCAATTCATGAATCCACTTTTCAGATCCAAGATTTTTCTTCTCAATTCATGATTCCTCTTTCAATGTCTACTTTTGGTTCATTGTTTTTTTTTTTTTTTTTCAGAACATTTCATTGATTTGTGTTCAAAAATGGTTGCTAGTTCATCGGTTTCACCTATTGAAAATCCACAATCCCCATATTATGTTCCTTGTTCAGACAATCCAAGCTCAGTGATGTCAAATCCTAAATTGACTTCATTGAATTATTTGGCAGGATTCATTCATTCCTTCTTGCATTAGTTATTCGTAATAAGACAAGTTTTGCAGGTAGGACCATCAACGAGCCAATATCTACAAATCCACTATTTGGTCCTTGGAACAAGTATAACAAGTTGATTGTAGCTTGGCTACTTGATTCTATTTCATCAGAAATTGCATTCATTATCTTTTTCACGGATTCGGCACAACAAATACGGGAGAGCTTGAAGGAATGATTTTCACAACTAGATGATTTAAGGATTTACAATTTATAGTTTACTAAAGGACTCAGGTCAATTGATAGTTATTTTACTGAGTTGAAATCTACTATGAAAGAATTAAAAAATATAGGCCATTGCCTGATTATGAGTGTGTAGATTGTAATAATAATTGCTTCAAAAAGTTTGTTGATCAGTACAACAAGGATATAATGTTTCGCTTTCTTAATGATTTAAATGAATCATATCTTGCCTTGAGATCACAAATTGTGATGCTCAGGCCTTTTTCTACTCTCAATAAGACATATAATATGACTCTTCATAAGGAATCACAAAGATCTCTATTCATTCAATCACAACCTCTAGTTGAAACACTTGTTACGGTAGTATATGGTCATGGGAGAAAGATAAATAAAGGTGATTTGGTATGCTCTCATTGCAGGAAAAATGGACATGTTAAGGAAAAGTGTTTCCATCTAATTGAATTTCCTACAGATTTTAAATTCATAAAGAATAAAATGAACCAAAGAAAGAATATTACTGCTAGTAATGCTACTGTTAATAGTGTCATTGCTATTACACAACAGGATCATTTGGAGGAAAGTATTAATTATTTAAGGTCTCAAATTTTTGTCATAAAGCAGCATATACAAAAGCTAATGTTTCTTCTCAATGATCAAGATGTTGATAATAATGTTGATAAGGAACTAGTGTCTTCAAACATCCATTAAGCCAATCAACCACATCCTTCCTTGGTAAATTCTATCTTAGTTGGTATGATTCTAAATCTAACCTGTTTGAATGCTAAAAATGCATATATATCTTAATCACATTTAGGAAAATCATTCATAATAGATAGCAAAACCTAGATAGTAGATACTGGTGCCTTGGATCATGTAGCTTGCTCACTTTCTTTGTTTGAATCAGTTAAACATGTTCGTAATATGATTGTATTGCTGCCAAATGATACAAATGTTATTGTTAGTCATATAGGGACAATGAGATTGACTCTTTCTCTTGTGCTTGAGAATGTGTTGTTTGTACCTTCTGTTAAGTTCATTTTAGTTAACTTTAGTAGTCTTTTTTTTTTTTCTTTTTGAAAATTAGCTTTAGTAGTCTTACTAAAGCCAAAAAGCATTTGTGTAGTCTATCTTATAGCCACTATTTTATTCAGGACAAATTCACATAGAGAATTATTGGGGTTGCTAAAGTAAAAAGAGGTTTATACTTCATGCAAATTGATTTGGACAAAAGTTTTATCTTGTATTAGTCTTATTCATTTCAATTCTATTGTTAAATTTCCAACTTCTGTAAATACTATCAAGTTTTAAAATTCTATAAATAATGGTCAATCTATTGGTAGCCATGATATTTGGCATTTTAGATTAGAACATACTCCATATGAAAAAATGAAACTAATTCATGAACAATGCTCTAAAGTATCCTATATAAAGAATAAATCTTGTAAGATTTGTCATATTGCTAAGTAAAAAAGATTGCCTTTTTTGTTCGTATTCAATTTTCAAATTCTCCATTTGATTTTAATCATGTTGATGTTTGGGAAATATATCGCGTTGTTATTTTGTCTGGTTATCATTTCTTCCTTACTATAGTAAATGATAATATTAGGTTTAATTGGATATTTATGTTAAGACGTAAGTCAGAAGTCATGACAATCATACCCTTATTTTGTAGAATGATACAAAATCAGTTTTTAATCACTATCAAACAAATTAGGTTTGATAATGCTCATGAATTCAATTTGGTAGTGTTTTATTCTAAATATGAAATTGTTCATCAACATTCTTATGTAGACACTCCATAACAAAATGGAGTAGTGAAAAGAAAACATCAACATTTGTTGATGGTGGCAAGGTCTATATTGTTTTAGTTCAAACTACCTTCACATTTTTGGAGAGATGCTATTCTTGTAGCTGCACATTTGATAAACAGACTATTAGCTTTTACTTTGCAAGCCAAAACACCATATGAGATGTTATACCAAAACCTCCCTTTTTATTCTCATCTCAAAGTTTTAGGATCCCTTTGCTATGCTTCCACATTATCACATAACAGAAAGAAATTAGACCCTAGAACTGCAAAAAATATTTTTCTTGGATATCTAGTTGGTGTTAAGGGATACAAAATATATGATCTGAAGGCAAAACAGTCTTTCATTTTTAGGGATGTTATTTTTATGAAAATATTTTTCTTTATTGTTGTGATTCTGATATGCATGCATCTCATCATTTTGATCATATCAACTTTGATATTTTTTATTTTGTTGCTTGTAATGCTTCTAATCCTATTCCTTCTTCTTTTGATAAAGCATTTGTTGATTTTTTTTCTCATGATACTGATTTATCTTTGGATATTGTTAACAATGAATTTGCTAGTCCATTTGTTTTACCTAAGAGAAATACCAAATTTAAAAATCCACCTAAGTATTTTGATATATACCAATGTGACTTACCTTTTCAATCAAATCTAGTTACTACTCTCCCAATTCAAAACCATTTATTCACCTCACAACTATCTTCATCTCATAAAGCATTTACCATTTCACTTACTAATACCTTTGAACCCCAAACTTATCAACAAGCTATCACTTATGAGAATTGGAAAGAAACTATGCAAGCTGAATTGAATGCTTTAGAAGAAAATAAGACTTGGACAATAATGCCTCTACCAATAAGTACATATGTTGTGGGTTTTAAATGGGTGTATAAAGTGCAAATTAATTTTAATGGTAGCATAAAGAGATATAAAGCATGATCGGTAACTAAAAGCTATAGTCAACATGAGGGATTTGACTATTAGGAGACTTTTAATTTAGTTGCTAAGCAAACTATTATTAGAGTCCTTTTGGCCATCGCTATTGCAAAAAGTTGATTTTTGAGGCACTTAGACATCAATAAAGCATTCCTTCATGGTGACTTAAATGAAGAGGTTTTCATGGATTTACCTCAGGGGTATGAACCTCAGAAAGAGTATAAGTGTCCATTAGGTTGTAGACTTGTTTTCAAATTATAGAAATCCCTATATGGTTTGAAGCAGGCTTCACGACAATGGAACTCTAAGTTCTCATAAGCTTTATTGAGGTATGGTTTTGTGCAATCTAAGGCTGATTACTCTTTGTTCACTAAGTCAGAAAATGATTAGTTTATAGCATTATTAGTTTATGTGGATAACATTTTGATAGCTAGTTCATCAATTGCAGCAACTGATCAAGTAAAATAGTTTTTGAACAACAACTTTAAGTGGAAAGATCTTGGCAAGTTAAAATATTTTCTAGGCATTAAAATTCCAGGATCAACTAAAGCATTTAATTGTGTCAGAGAAAGTTTACATTGTAGCTGTTGTTTGAATATGGTATGCTAGGCATAAAACCAATAAATACTCCCACGGATTATTATTGTAAGTTGACTAAGGAATGTGATGAGAGTTAGTTAGTGGATGCTATTAGATAAAGGAAATTAATGGGAAAATTGTTATATTTGATATTTACAAGGCTAGATATTACATTTGCTTCAGATATGTTTGGTACAATTCATGGATTGGCCCTGTCAAACACACATGCAAGCAGCACTGAGGGTGTTGAAGTATTTGAAGAAAGCATCAAGACAAAGTTTATACTCTTTGAAGGCATATAATGAATGTGATAGGCAGGGTGCCCAGACACAAGGAGAACAATGGTTGGTTACTGTGTTTTTATTGGAAAGTCACTTGTCAGCTAGAAGGTAAAGAAACAATTAGTAATGGCTAAGAGCTCTAGTAAAGCAGAGTACAAAGTTATGATAACAACATGTAGTGAGGTTATTTGACTTATTTTCTTGCTGAAAGATCTTTGAATTAGTCACACTAAAGCAGTAGAGTTATTTTGCGATAATCAGTCTGTCTTACATATTAGCAAGAATCTAATTTATCATGAAAAAACCAAACATGTAGAGGTGGATTGTCACTTTCTTCAAGAAAAAGTGTTAACGAGGATTATGACTCCAAAATACGTGCACACAAAATTACAAATAATAAATTTATTTACTAAAGCATTACAACCTGTACAATTTTATAACTTGATAAGCATGCTAAACATTCATGACATTTATTTGCAGCTTGAGGGGGAGTATTAGAAGTCAGCATGTGATTCTCATATGTCATCGTCATCAAAGAAGTTGGTTAAAGAATAAGTTAGCAAGTTACAAGAATAAGCACGTGTTGTTTAGTTTGTTAATAAGTAGTTAGATTGAAAGGTAAATAAATAGTTTATATTATTAGCTATAGATATTGAGTATAAATACTCTGATTTAATAGCACATTAGAGTAAAGAGAAAACACTTTCTTTTATAATATACATTTCTAGCTTTATTTTTCTTCTGCAACTTATTCTTTCTTTGAATTCTATTCAATCATGGTTAATATCAAACATCGATAAAATCTAGCCATTTAAGGTTGTTTTTGGCTTCAACAAGCCTGATCTCAATCAGGACCAGCAAATGTGATTGATGACTTTCTCCATAGTCGAATCCGACCATTTAAAAGGCCGAATCTAACTTGGAATTGTATGAATTCGACCTTAATTGGCCAATCTGATCTTGTCAATCATTATCAATTGCTTAGATGTAGTTTGCGGCAATCAATCCTTGCCCTTCTCCTTTTTCAGTCTTTGGCTTTAAAAAAATCAAATATCAACGGTTAAACTGTAATTTGATTAGAGATGTCAACAGGTAGGGTATCATTAATTTTAAGGTACTTGAAACCAAACTTGATTAATAAATGGGGTACCCAAACCCTACAACTACTGAAATATTTTTAAAATTTACTATCATAATCAGAACCCTAATACATACCTAATATCCAATAATTATCTAAACTATTTAAAAACACGATTATGTAAAAAAATTATTAAAATGCTCTCCATAGGTACTCAATTGCCCAAATCTGAATCCATACACATATTTATATACAATAATATTTTCCATCCATATTTCATATAATTCATTAATAATTAAATTTATAAAAACACACAAACAATAAAAATTAAATTTAAATACTCAAAAACGAATATATCAAATATCAATTTAAATAACTAAAAACAAATATTCAAATAACAACTTAAACAACATTGGAAGTTTAGTTAACTATATAGGTTTGTTCTTAATTATATAAAAAAAATTAGGTTTCAAAACTATTCTAATCTCACAACTTTTCTTTAAGTATATATATTATAAGTTTATATAAATAAATGCATATTTTATAATTATACCCGAGTATTGAATTCATTAGTTGATATATGATTTTCTTATCTAAAGAGCAGGGTTTAAATTTTCATTCCTCAATTAAAAGAAAGTAATAATTTTATAAGTTATAATTTTTGTAAGATTAACAGAAAATTAAAAGTAAATATATTTATATTTAAAGTATATATAATAATTATTATTATTATATTTTTTATAAATTAACACAATATATAAAGTATATATTTTAAAAGATATTACAAGTTAATTAATAATCATAATTTTATTAATTAATTTAATTAACAATATATTTTTGTCTTTGATTATATAAAATTAAAAAAATAAATGAATTCAAGTATTTGGCATCCGAACTCGATATTAGTGAAATTATTATCCGAATCTTACCCGAATTCGATTATAAGATATATAACCTTATATAACTGAATTGAATATCCATGAGTAAATTATAAGAGGAACCCAATACCATCTCTAAATTTGATATCCTACTTAGCAATTATAAAAGTTTCGTTTCCTTTATCACAAATTATATTTGACCATGGCGGCCAACTCTAAATAAGTTGGATACATTGCCCCCACTCCTTTCATCAAACCAAAAAAAAAAAAAACCCGCCTTCGAGTTTTGACGTGAAATACACTCCTCTCAGTTTTCACCGCATTTTGAACAACGTTCCGTCAAGGCAATGACCAGACCACGACTGTGGATGACAATGACGTGTCAGTGTTCTATTGGTGGAGGATCGTTGTCTCCAGCATTAAAATGTTCTTTATAAAAAAAAAAAAAAGAAAGAAAAAGAGAAAGAGAAACCAAAAATCCAACAGAAAAAGAAAAACTTGGAAACTACAAGATCTAAGTCTAACCCACACTTTGAGAAGAAAATAAATAAAAGAAAGGCCGTTCCGTTGGAAGCGATTGCGTTTTGATTTAGAAGTAGAAGGGAATTTAGGGTTTTAGGGATCAGTGGAAGAGCGAAAATGAATATATTCAGACTAGCAGGTGACATGACTCACCTGGCCAGCGTTCTGGTCTTGCTCCTCAAGATCCACACTATCAAATCTTGCGCCGGTAACAGTTTTTTCTCGTCTTTCATTTTTTTGTTTTTTGTTTTTAATAATGCGGCTGTTAAAATATTCTTGTTTTCGAGCTTCAATTTTTTATTTTATTTTTCTTAATTGGCTCAGGTATTTCTTTGAAGACACAAGAACTGTACGCCATCGTTTTCGCTAGTCGTTACTTGGACATTTTTACTGATTTTATATCTCTTTACAACACTTCCATGAAATTAATATTTTTGGGAAGCTCGTTTTCGATTGTTTGGTACATGCGTCGCCATAAGATTGTTCGAAGGTCTTACGATAAAGACCAGGACACTTTCCGCCATTATTTTCTTCTGTTGCCTTGCCTGCTCTTGGCCCTCCTCTTTAATGAGAAATTCACCTTCAAGGAGGTCTCCTTTTTTTTTTAAACATTTTTTAGTTTTTTTTCCCAATTGTGGTTCATTTTTACTTCATATTTTGATTTATGGAGAACGGGGTTGCAGGTAATGTGGACCTTTTCGTTGTATCTAGAAGCCGTTGCCATACTCCCTCAGCTTGTTCTCTTGCAAAGGACTAGAAACATTGACAACTTGACTGGCCAATATGTTTTTCTTCTTGGGTATGCTTTAATTTTTCCAATGGTGATTTAATCAATTGACAATATCTTATATCTTCTGCTTTGTTTGGCTCATTTAGTGCATATGTTTGAATTTTTTTTAATTCTTCTTACGATAGTTCTTTTGATTTTTTTGGTGTTTGAATTGGTTGTGCCTTATGTTTCCACTAACAATCTGTAGCTAGTGCCTGAGACTTTTTAGTTGGCAGTCTCTGCATCAAAACTATAGCCTTTCCCTTTGCATCACATTTGGTTTCTTAACTATTGCTGTTCTTTAGGACTTGATGAACTTTGGTATCTTTTTGAGTTTAAAAAACTTCTCCAACCTTAAGAAGGTTTAGGGTTGAAGCTCAAGGGATAATGACTCAGGATTTTTTATGCCTGTAATATTGCTAATTTTTCTTTTGGTTTAGATGTCCTCTGTGCCAGAGAACCAAATTAGTTATAGTTTACATTGAAGAGAGCTAGAGAAAAGGATTTTTTGTAAACTAAAAATAGAAATTTGTAAGCTGTGTTCCACATATTATTGTATGAGCACTGGAACTACTGTACGCAGTATGGTAGTAATTTAGCATTGCATCATTAACCATAATATGAAATTTCCAAATCAAATAAAATGAGGCATTCTTTTTGTTTTTTAAGAATATTTACTTGATGATGTCTTCTAGATGTGTAGAGATTTTGTTTTAGCTAAGTGGATGTGTATGTTTATGTGTGCAATGGACTGATCCGCTTATGTGTTTTTCTCTTTCATTGCAGTGCATATCGAGGGTTATACATTCTTAACTGGATTTATAGGTACTTCACCGAACCACACTATGTTCACTGGATACGTAAGTCTTTCTCTCTTTATCGGTAAGAGCATGCATTGTTTAGGGACCCCTAGATTCAGTATACACTCATATATTGGTTTATGATTGTCTTCAAACCCCTGCATTGGAAAGGCTGCAAAGAGTGTCTTTCTTCTATTTCCTTTTTCTTCCCCTTTTAAATTTTAAACACATGTGGGATGGGTGAGCAATGCCGACAGTTCATCTATTTGCAGGTGTTTCTAGAGCCATGTGCCTTTACATCCTGTTGATATATAGAGCCAAATAATTGATTTTTTTTTTTATTGTTAGGATTTCCAGGACCTCTTTGTCTGCCAATAGTGTTTGTTACATTATTCAAAAATTAATATTTGGACTGTTGCTATCATGTGAGCGGATGTCTATAACATATTGCGTATGTTGATAGTGTTCCTCCTTTATTGTTGTCAAATAATAATTCCGCTTTTTTTTATTGCTAGTACTAGAAATAATTGTAGTAGTTACTCAAAATCACTTGAGGTTGTATAATCTGTGAATTCCTTCATTTGGTTCTGAACCTAGCTTTGTTTTCTCTGCCTTGCA
Organism: Theobroma cacao; assembly: GCF_053813885.1. Lineage (NCBI taxonomy): Eukaryota > Viridiplantae > Streptophyta > Magnoliopsida > Malvales > Malvaceae > Theobroma > Theobroma cacao. Next base: position 17,112,537 of record NC_142639.1, on the reverse strand, counting down.
TAACCAGACAAGGTGGTGATCATGGAGTTACCTTGGCAAACATCATTAGCATCTTCTTGGTTATGTTGGTTATCTAAAGCAACAGAGCATATTAGATTAGTACCATCTTTGACATTCTCAAGAGGGTTCTATGTTTATCTGATACCCGACCTTTTAGTGTATTTACGGTGTAATAACTTTTGGAAGGATTTCCCAGCTTGTAGATCTGATTGTATCTTTTAAGTTATCCCTTGGCTTATGACTGCTTGAAGCTTATGACAAACTTTATCATACTGAATAAAGCTAATTCTAGAAAATTTAACTATTTTGAGTTCTGTACTTGGGTTTTATTCAATTGCCCTTTTGTGGCTTTTGCCTTTCTTGATGTACTCTCTTGTATGCTTCTGTAGGCTGTTGCTTCCCATATCATTTCTTTGTCACTGATTCTTTCATGTCTCTGGCAGCTTGGATTTCTGGGCTCATTCAGACACTTGTTTATGCTGACTTTTTCTACTATTACTTTGACAGGTGAAAGTCTAAAATTTTGATACACGAAGTTATGCTTGTTTCTGTTATATCTGTTAATCTGAATCATCTCCTTTTGTATTCTATGCTCCTTAATGATTGCAGCTGGAAGAACAACAAAAAGCTCCAGTTGCCGGCTTGACTTCCTCATACATCATGACATGCAGAGGATTTCCATCAGTACCTGGGATATGATCATTCCTAGAGAACCGAGCTAAACGTTTGTTGAATTTTGTTTTGCTATCGATACTGCCATCCCATTTTACATGTCACTTAGGGATGTATACCTTTTTAGATTAAAGATGATTTGTTTCATAGTTGATAGGAAGGATATCAAGGTTAAGAAAAATGAATCTTAGCTTCAGTGTGCCGTCTGTGACGTGAGAATCAACTTAATTTCTCAATTTATGTGCTGAAATTGTCGAATTGTACCTCTGGGTCGGAACCCCGTTTATTTTGATGTAAATTTTTTATCCTAATGCATCTCAATTTCTTGGCTGTGTATGACTCGCAATTAGCTCCATGGTGTGAAGTGAATTTTACATAATCTCTATAACCATTTGGTTAGAGGCTGCTAAAGTATTTGGTCACTGAGGTGAGGTGAGGTGAGGTGAGGCAAAAATAACCCTTGGAAACGGGGATGATCCTTGACCAAAACGTCAAATGCGCACAAATCCAAAAGGATTTTGAAGCATTATAGCAATATACTTGTTCATGTAGTATTTTGAAACACAATTGACATACCATTAAATATCCATGCATACAGCAATTTACTACTAGCATATCTAGCTAATCAACAAAACCATTGGTGCAAAAGTTGCTCCAGACCGCCATTTACAGTGAACATTTCCATAGACGTACCAAAATATAATATGTACTATAGTTTGCTCCAAGTCTGCGCTCCCTAGCTTTTTTCATGTGTATTCAAATGTTGTCCAATTAGCAGCCATGGACTTCCATGCCGCCTCCGGTCTGGTGCAGCATTGCATCAATTTCATCTCCATCCTCCATCTCGAGCTAACCACCCATGAAAAACATCCAAACCAAACCACAGCATTAAGTATGATAATGATCCCATTAACATTCCGGCAAATAATACATGTCACAATTTAATGAAGTTTCTTCAATTTTATGGTCTGAAATCACAATATTAACAATGCAATATAAAACATATATTAAAAACTTTTACATTAACATGTCATTTAGGCATGCATATATTGCAGAACCTCGAAATAACCGTGTCAAGACAACTAAACCAGCGCCAAGGAGTTTTACCTCGTCGGGAGTCTGCTCTCCCCGAAGCCTCCGCCCATCAAACAAGAAGGCAATTGAGCTCAAATCCACCGACTGCCTATCGCAATAGGCAGTCATCAGTTTCCTCAGCTGAGTGCTTCTCTTAATCCTAAAAAACACTTCGTTACCATCCTGCAAACAAACGAAACACATCAATAAACAGAGAAGGCGCAAATAAGCAGCTAATAAAATAAACAAATAAATAAAGAGAAAATGATGATCTAAAATACGTGACAATAAAACCTGGCCCTTGACTTTGAGGTTAATGTGGGCAGACTGATCGGCAGGCTTCTTATCCTCCTCCTGTCCTCCGCCACCTGCTCCCCCACCGCCTGTCGCAGACATTTTCCGTGCCGCCCTTCGCAACTTTCAGGGGCAGAAACTTAAAAAAGGGTGGTTCGCAGGGAAGAAGACAAGGAGGGGGGGCTTTGAAATAGAGAGGAAAGCGTTGGTTTTACGCTATATATACAATTGTAAACCACTAAGTGGACCCACTTAGTCAACTCAAACCCGCAGGGCCCTCACGTAGTGGCATTTTCGGTAATACCATTCAACAGAATGTCCCGTGTTTGATTAGGTGGCGATTCTGAGACGGCGAGTTTTGGGGGTTTGCGTACTCGCCTTGGTGTGGGAAAAGAAACGCTTTGGAATTGAACCGGATTTGATAAAGATTTGGATTCCAGGTTTTGGAATCTGGGGATCGTCAAAAGTGGGCTAATCTATTAAAGGAAATTTTGTAGTTTTTGGGGTAAAGGATCGGAATGGACGATCGAGATGGAGTAGTTGGGGAACCGGACGGCTGAGGATGGGTTGGATAATTTGTGGTGGGATGAAGCGGAGGGGGCGAGTCGTTTGTTTGGGAATTTGTTGAGAGTACGCTGTGTACCTTTTTTGGGACGTGAAAGATTGGTAATTGGTTGAATTTCATCCTTATCCCATTGGAAATTTGAGGGGTTTGCACGTGTTGGATATGAGTGGATCCGATCAGAAATACGGTAAACTATCCAATCCTTGGCCAAACATGGGTGGCTTCAAATTGGAAATTCCTAAACGCTTTTTGGCACCATAAGTACTTAACAGTAGCATATGCTTATTATATTCTAAAGCAACTCGATTTGATTTGGATTTGTCTTTTACTCAAAATCTGAAAATAATTTGAATTCCAAGAACTCAACTATTTTGTACAACTCATTCATTGAAAAATCACATGGCCATGACGATTAAATAATAAACATGGCTCATTTCCCATAAATTGCCCAGAAATGTATGATATTATTCAGGTTTATTGTCAAGCCTGTAGTCAAAGAGTCAATCTAGATAAACCTAGCATTGTTTTAAGCAATAACGTGCCAGTTGATGTAAAGAAGCAAATCGACGATGCAACTTTGCTACTTATTTAGAAAAAGTTAAAGTATTCAAGTAGTCTTTATATTTATGCGTTTTTGTCAAAATTTAATTAATTTAATCTTTTAATTTTTAGAATTGAAATAATTTAATTCTTTCTTTTACGTTGTCTAATTTTATTGTTAGAGTTGATGACATCAGCATTGGACATGATGACATAACAATTTGAGAAAAAAAATTTCAAAAAAAAACTGAAACATGTCACAAGGATTAAATTAAATAAAACTATACAATGCGTAGACTAAATTGGGTTGTTTAAGAATAAATTGAACAAAAAAATTTAAAAAATATAAATCTTTGAGTAGATGATATGTATACTTATTAATAAATTAAATATTTTAGTGTAAAAATTTAATTTTCTTAATTAATTTTTTGATTTCATAATAGGTATATTAATTCATCTTCTTTGCAAAAATTAAATTGGAATTCCCCTTCTATAAAAAAATTCAATATTTTATAAAATTATTTTTATGAATATCATGATTAAAACCATTATCATTTAAAATTTCCCTTTTTTTTTTTATTAAACTTGATATTATTGTTAATGAAATTATTTCATAATCCATTTATAAAAAGAAACAAAAAGATTTAATGGCCTTTTTAATATATGTAAGAAAACCAAAGTAAGCCCATTAAATTCTTTAATGACAAAATAATTTGCCAAGAAATAATCTCATTTAACATTGTGATTTTGAGTACTTGACAACATATTGCTTTTCTTCTAAGATTAAAATTTAAATAGCATTTATTAGTTTTGAATTAAACAAGTATTTTCATAGTAATATTTCTACAAATATATGGAAATTCCATTGTTAAATTATCAAGGGAATATGTGTAATTCTGAAATTTGAATGGATGTTTCTAAAATTAAAGCGTATTACGCTGTCTCTTCAAATCATTCTCTTCTTAAAAGAAGCTTAATATGACTGCAGTTGTGTTTACCAATGTTTTAGCAGTTCATAGTAGTGAATCTGGCATTTCTTGATTTGATTTTTTGAGTCACTCCAAAATAAAGTTTGAAGATTGCCTGGTAATCAGGTTAACTGTGTGACTCTTGCAACCTACATATAGGAACTCTTCTTCTTGGAACTAGCTGTGGGTACAGTTGGAAATCCCTATCAAAAACTTGCTTCATTTCCCTATAGCATAGACAAGTATGGTAGGAGGTCACCATCACTTGCAATGCGCAACAGTTGCAGTTACGTGACAACACAGGAAGAAACAAAGGTGCAATTATTTTTAAATGTACTAAATTGTATCAACATTCTTAAGTCGGCACTCTACCCTACTAATTAAAGGAAAATGTAGAAGAAGAAAAACTTGACACGGAAGAATACTTGTGAAGACTAAGAAAGAATTATACTTTAGTTCAATTAACAATTATAAACACTCAATCAAAGGCACCACTGCACAAGGAGAAAGAGAAAGAGCAAGATGATTTCTTGGCAACTTTTTGGTACCATAAATATGTAGTAGTAGCATATGCTTATCATATTCTAAATCAACTTAATTTGATTTGGATTGGACTTCGACTCAAAATGTGAAAATTTTCGTTTTCAAATGATTCGAATTTGAAGAATTCAATTACGTTGTACAACTCGTTAGTGAAAAATCACATGGTAATGACGATTAATAATAAATATGGCTCATTTCCCATAAATTGCCTAAGAATGTCTGATATTATTCATGTTTATTGTCAAGCTTATAGTCAAAGAGTCAATCTAGATAAACTTAGCATTGTTTTAAGCAATAATGTGCCACTTGATGTGAAGAAGCAGATCAAGGACGCAACCTTGGAACCTAATGTTCAAAGTACTCAAATAGTTTCTGTATATATGTATTTTTGTTAATTTAGTCCCTATATTCAAAATCTAATTATTTTAATCATTTGATTTTGGGAATTGAACCAATTTAGTCCTTCTCACTTATGTAGTCCAATTTTGCCATTAGAGGTGATGACATCAGTGCTGGTAGGACAGATTTTGTTGATGTGGCAATACCATGTCACTTTGATGTGATAATGTGGTAATGCCACGTGGCATTGACACGATGACATGGCATGCCATGTGGCACTGAATGATGGCATGGCAATGCTAAAATGGCAATTCGAGAAAAAAACCTGGGTCACATAATAGGGACTAAATTAAGCAAAAAAGTATAGTAAATAGACTAAAAAGAATGAAATTACGGTGTTTAAGGATTAAATTGATCCAAAAAAGGTATTTGACAAATACAAATCTTTGAGTAGATAATACAAATACTTATTAATGAACCAGATGTTCAAGTGTAAAAAATTTATGATGTTAAGAAATAATATAAATATTTTCTTGATTATTTAATTCTATAATAGGTATATTAATTTATTTTTTTTGTAAAAATTAAGTTTGAATTTTGCTTCTATTAAAATTTTTTTAATATTTTATAGAGTTATTTTTTAAAATATCATGATTAAAATCATTATCTCTTAAATTTTTCCCTTTTTTATTAAAGCAGATATTATTTATAATGAGATTATTTCATAATCCATTTATAAAAAGAAACAAAAAGATTTAATTGCCTTTTTTAATATATGTATGAAAACCAAAGTAAGCCCATTAAATGCTTTAATGACAAAATAATTAGCTAAGAAATCATCTCATTTAACGTTGTGATTTTGAATATTTGACAAAATATTACTTTTCTAATAAGATTAAAATGTAAATTGCATTTATTACTTTTGAATTAATCAAACATTTCCATAGTAATATTTCAACAAATATTTTGAAATTTCATTATTAAATTATCAAGAGAAGATGAGTACTTTGAATCTCAGAATAGATGTTCTTAAAATTGAAGTGTATGACTCTATCTCTTCAAATCATTCTTTTCCTAGAAAAGGCTTAGTTTGATTGTAATTGTGTTTACCAATGTTTTAGCAGACCTACTGCCCGATAAGCAAGTTAACTATGTAACTCTTGCAACCTACATATGGAAACTTTCTTCTTAGTACTAGCTATGGATTTAGTTGAAAGCCTTATATAAAACTTGCTTTATTTCCCTATAGCATATATAGACAAGTATGGTAGGAAGTCACCATCACTTGCAATGTGCAAGTGCAAATGCAATTGCAATCAGGTAACAACACAAGAAGAGACAAGGTGCAATTATCTTTAAATGTACTAAATTGTACCAACATTCTTAAGTCGGCACTCTATCCTACTAGTTAAAGGAAAATGTAAAAGAAAAAAATTGACACAGAAGAATACTTGCAAAGACTAAAAAAAGAATGATAATTCAGTTAAGCTAACATTAAACACTCAATCAGAGGCACCATTGCACAAAGAGCAAGATGATTTCTTGGCAATTTTAATCTTACAAGGAAAGCAATGCTTTATCAAGTACTCAAAATCACAATGTTAAATGAGATGATTTCTTGACAAATTATTTTGTCATTAAAACATTTAATAAACTTACTTTGGTTTTCATACATATATTAGAAAAGGAAATTGAATCTTTTTGTTCCTTTTTATAAATGGATTATAAAATAATATCATTAAGAATAATATCAAGTATAATCAAAAAAAGGGAAAAATAAAGTGATAATAATTTTAATCATGATATTTATAAAAATAACTTTATAAAATATTGATTTTTTTTTTTATAGAAGGGAAATTCAAATTTAATTTTTACAAAGAAGATAAATTAATGTGCCTATTATGGAATCAAATAATTAAGAAAATATTTATATTTATTTCTAACACCATAAATATTTTATACTTAAACATTTGGCTTATTAATAAGTATATGTGTCATCTACTCAAAGATTTATATTTTTCAAATATTTTTTTATTCAATTTAGTCCTTAAATACGTCAATTTTGTTTAATTTAGTCCTTGTACTGTACATTTTTGTTTAATTTTGTCTCTACAACGTGATCTAAATTTTTTTTTTTGGAATTTTTTTCTCGAACTGCCATGCTAGCATTTTAGTGCCATGTGGCACTATCATGTCAGCATGTCAAAGTGATGTGGCATTGCCACGTCAACGTTGATGTCATCATCTCTAACGACAAATTGGATGACTAAAAAAGAAAGGACTAAATTGTTCCAATTTTCAAAATCAAAAGACTAAATTAACCATATTTTGAGTACAATGACTGAATTGACAAAAAGGCATCGATACAAGGACTATTTGCGTATTTTGATCTTTTAAGAATACAACCCTTATGGGAGAAGACAAAAAGTGAAGCTTTAAGATAGTGTTGGCAAAAGCTTAAGAATTCGAAACAACAAACTTTCTTGGTGGGAGGCAAAAAAATTTTGATAATGGCTATAGCAAGTTCTATTCCTACTTATACTATATCATGTTCCAAGTTCCCTAAGAAGATCCGTAATGAAATATATTCAACAATGACAATTTTTATGGGGGCAAAGAGAAAATGGAAGAAAGATACACTAATAAAGCTAGCTAAAGTTAACAAAGACAAAGTTGGAAAAGAGAATGGGGCTCAAAGCTTGGAGCTATTCAATAAAGCACTATCAGCAAAATAAAGCTAAAGAATGTTACAAGAGCCTGATGCTTTATAAGGGCAACTTTTCAAGGGTTTATACTTTCCATATAAATCAATGTTGAGTCCTACAAAAGAAGTGAGGGCATCATGGGTTTAGAGTAGTATTCTTGAAGGCAGAGATTTTTTAAGAAATAACCAACTTTGGTCAATCATGGATAAAGAAAGCATTGATATTTGGAATGAGTTGGATTCCAAGATTGAGAGGACAAATAACTTTTCCAAGTGCTGTGGACTTTCCTTTACCAGGTAAGATTGTTGAAATTACTAATAAGGAATAAGGTACATGAGATTTGTCTGACATAGAGAATCGAATATGAACAGACTAAAGGATGCAATTCAAAAGATTCCTATATGTAATCAGGAAGGGGAAAATGAATTGATATGGCCTCATAATGAAAAAGGGAGAATAAGTTGTGAAGTCAGGTTATAAGGTGATAAAAAAGATTGCTAATAAATCTTTTAATATTACTCTTTTTAATTCTAATTTGGTCTATGAAGAGAGTTTGGAAAGAGATTTGGAAGTTGTAGATTCTTAGTAAAGTTAAGGAATTTCTATGGAGATGTGCTTAAATATCTATTTTTGGAAAAAGCATTTTGCTCAAAAGAAGACAAAACAGTACAACACATGCCACAATAATGTGATTAGACAAGGCGAGTATATGGATAGAGGGTTGTTATGGCCTTAAAATAACCAAAGAAGAGATCAAGACCTTTGGCCAATGGTTAATGGATCTTTAGTGGTCTAAAGGAGTTGAATGAGGAAGAAAATAAGATGAAAGTTAATAGGGTAAAATACGAAAACCTCCTTCAATACGAATCCAAATCCTCTGTCCCCATTTCTTGCCTTAACTATCATAAATTGGCACATGTTTATTATTTTATTATTAAATTAATACATGTTTGATTTTAATTTTTTCCTTCTTTCTCTCTGATTTTTTTCCTTTTTTCTATCTCTTTTCCTTTTTCCACATCCTCATTTATTTTTTCCAATAACAACTACTCCTTTAGTTGGCTCTTGTAACTTCCACTTGTCCGAAGTTCATCATTTTCAAAATCAATTCTGGCATATTCATCAAGATTAGGAAAACTGGTAATTCTTTCAAAGATCCAAGTAAGGGATTCTAAAAAAGGAAGCATTCTTGTCATTAAGCTTTTTGCCTTGTAATGACAGCTAGAAAGAAATCCCCTCTTCCACTTAAGGAATAAATCTAAGTAAGGGATTCTTAAGCAAGAAGCAATTTTCCTTCAAAGATCCAAGTAAGGGATTCTCAAGCAGGAAGCAATTTTCATCTCTGCTTTTTTGTCCTTTATCTTACGAACACTTTATCTTTAAAATTACAACTAAAAATAAATGAAAAAAAATAGCAAATTCAGGGCTTTCTTTTTCTTGTGTAATTTGTAAGCTTATCAATGGTATTCTTTTTAAACTGTAGTAAGAGTTAGTCGGGCAAATATAAGAGTGAAAGGCAAGTTGCATTTAAAAGAAAATAAGTTGTGAAGAGATAAAGATGGGAAAAACTATGAGAAAGAAAGATAGAAAAAAAATCAAAACCAAACAAGTATTAACTTAATAATAAAATAATAGACACGTGGTAATTTGTGAGAGCTAATGTAAGGAATGGGGCAAGAAATGGGCAGAGGATTTGGATTTTTTCAATACACCTCTAAAATACACTTTGGTCTCTCTTGTTTTGAAATGCATTATTGGCCCCTTTTATTATTTATTATCATTAATCAACATTTATCTTACCTTTAATTGTTTTTTGAAATTTCAGCATGATTTAATCCATAAATTCACCTTTGGAATCAAATAAAAGGATTTTAGATGTTATACACGACATTTCCCTTGGTATAACAATTAAAAATCATCCCTATGAGCCTCAAATATTAGCTTAGAACAAGTTCAAAAACCCAAGTTCTCCCAAATTTAGGAAAATGCCCAAACATTCAACTATAAAAAGACATAACCCAGTAACCAAAACCTATACACAACCCTATCTCAATATAGCATTCAGTACCCTACCCCACTTAATACCTACTCTCTACTAGTGCTTCCATCATAAAATACATAGAGAGATCAACATAAGAAAAATAAAATCATAGGTGTCTCAGGTGCAAGGTAAACATTTAGAAAAAAAAAAAAAAGACCTACTGCCTCTTTCTAATCAACCTTTGCTTAAACTTCAATGTAGTGTGATTAGGAGATCTTCTTGCCACTACACTCTTTTTTTTGCAAGTTTATAAGCTAGCTGATTCCTTTTTTAAAAAATATGGTTTACCTCTCATTGTGTGACCCCCATCTTAAGCCTTTCAATATGTACGATCCATTTTCGTAGCTTCTAAGGAGTTCCATTTGGACTATTCAACTTTTGACAGTGTTTTCAAGTTGTTATCAATGATAAGTGCATGAGATTGGACCTATTTAGAAGCCAACAAAATTATAAAAGCCTCTTTTATAGCTCTAATTTTTGTCAAATTAAGTCTTTTGTGTCAATACTTTTCAAGAATAAAACCTTTGGATGTCCATTTTTATCTCTGATACCTCTCTGTATTCCAACTGCCCCATCTACATTAAATTTCATCTCTCCACTTACTGGTTTACTCCAACTCTCTACTCTTATTGGCATTGGTTCTTTTCATTACAACTCCTAATGTAGGATTTTTAAATATATTCAACACCGCTCCATAATCATGGGGCCACTTTACTTTGGCCCATATTACTACTCGTAACTTGCTAAGCTAAAAAACTTGATTCGGATCCCATATGATTCTATTAAAGACCATTCGTTCCTATGGAGCAATAAGACCAAGCAATGGCGTAGAATGCCATCTTCCATACCATTATCTCACCTTCTTTAACTGCAATGTTAAAGAAATTGGTCATGTCATTAGGTAATGCCCAATAAGGTCCCTACTTATTACTTCACCTCATCCACATTTTCCATCTTCAAAACAATGAATAAAGAGGTGTCTTACCTACTTTTTCTCCTTGAGACATAGAACACACATTGTCAGTTCTCTTGGAATGAGTCTTCTTTTTGGTAGCTTCAATTTGACTACCACTTTCTCATGTAGAAGTTATCAACAAAAAGCTTCTATCTTATGAGGTGCAATGTTAGACTAGACCTCTTTCCATGCACTCACTTTGTTATCATTGCTTGAAAGGACTTGCTTATAAAAGAACTTCATGCTATATTGTCTCGAGGATGTGCCCTTCCACACTAGGTTATCTTTCATGTTTTTGCACAAGTAGTATTCCTCCACAATAGCTTTGAAAGATGTCCATTGGTCCTTTTCCCATCCAAATGGTGGTTTCCTTTGTTCCACATTCCATATCCAAACCTTGTTATCCCATCTACCAGACTCATTAATATTTCCACCTTGTTTGGTTATAAGGATATACATTCTAGAAAAAGAGTCCTTGAATGTGTCACTACCTACCCATTTGTCATTCCAGAAAAGTATGTTGTTGCCATCACCAACAATCATTTGTATATTAAGCTCACTTGCATGAAATAATAATTAGTATAAGAAAAAGGTTTAAGAATGTTTTTTCAAAGTGTAGAGTACTTCCTATCAATATTTGGCATGGTGGAAGATTGGTAGGGTTCCCTTCTACTCTTTCCATTAAAATCGTCCCCCACAAACTATCACTCTCACTACCATACCTTCATAACCACTAGTTGAGCAATGTTTTATTTTTCAACTCAAGGTTAATCACTCCAAATCCACCATTCTCTCTATAATTACACACTTTGTTCAACCCACATAATGAATTTTCCTTGTCTTTTCTGTTTCACTCCATAAAAACCTCCTCTCAATTTTTTCAAGCACCATTTTCACTCCCTTTAAAAGTTGGAAAAGTGATATAAAAAATATAAGAAGGGTAGCAAAGACCGATCTCAATAAAGTGATTCTCCCCTCCCCCCCCCCCCCCCCCCCCAATGTCAAACTTTTGCTCTCCATTAGTTTTAAACTTTTCAATAATTGGTTTCCAAACTTTAACGGAGTCGTGGCTTGCCCCAAGTGGTAATCTTAGGTATGTTGTAAGTAGCTCCTCTTTCTTGCAAGCTGTGTTTTTTTCCCCCACCCTTATCAATTGTTCATCAACTTCAACACCCATCAAACTACTCTTAAGAACGTTAATTTTCAGACCTTGTATAAGCTACCAACCAAGCTGATGGGTTGATATTCAGATATAGCACTTGAATTGGTAATTTTGGGATTAGAGTGATTATCAACTCCCTCATCCAAAGTACCTTCCTCAAAAAAGTTTTACAGACACAACGTCACTTCTTTTTTCACCATTAATCACTTATTTTTGAAGAAGCTGATGTAGTAGCGATCAAGGCCAAGGGCTTTGTTCCCATCACAAATGCACAAGGTTTCCCAAACCTCTTCCTCTGACAACATTTTGTCTAAGAAAATAATAGCCCTTCACTCAATTTTTTGAACTGACAATCAAACTCTTTCAACTCCAATACCTTTCTTTTTTCTTATAAAATTCTGCAAAAGTATATTGCCGCTCTTTCTTTAATTCCCACTAGTTCACACAATCTTCTATTCCCCACTGTCAATTGCTAGATCATATTAACCCTTTTTTGAGCCGAGGCCATAACATAAAAAAATCTTGTGTTATAATCTCCCTTTATCACCCACTTAGTTTTTGACTTTTGTTGCCATTCCTTTTCTTTTATTCTATACAACTCCCATAGTTCAGCTTTCTTCCATAGTATTTCTTGTTTGATTCCACTACCCTCTTCTTCTTCTTGCCATCTTGCATTGAGCTCTTAAAGTTTTGTTTCCAGTCTTATCATTTGTTCCTGAGTATTCCCAAACACCTTTTTCTGCCATTCTATCAACACAGGTTTCAAATCTTTAAGCTTTCTCCATGCCTTTTTTCTTGTTGTGTTCCCCTCCTCCCTTTGAGACTAGTAATCCTTCACCACCTTATGGAAGCTTTTGTCTTTTATTTAATAATTGAAGAGCTTGAAGGGTTTAGGACCCCAATTCGCAATTGCGGATCATCATCTTCTCCTGATTTGATTGAATTTAATGACAACATTTATCCATATAATGATGGAAAAAAAGAAAATTAAAAAAAAATTATTTAAGATTATTTTATTAATAATTTTAAAAAAATCATAACTTTGAAGTGAAATAACAAAAATCTAAAAAAAATAATATTTTAATTAAACTAGATGTAATTTTTTTAGTTATTTTTCTTTTTTCTTTTCTATTTTCTCCTTATTCTTTCCCTTCCTCTCGTTCTCTTTTCACATTGTGGAAAAGTGTAATTGTTCCTTTCTTTTCCATTCTCTTCTTCCTCTATCTCTTCCAATTTGAATATTCATTCCCTCGATCTCCACACACCACCATGATTATAACCTAAAATCATTATCACCAAAACACCAACACCATATACTTAAAATTCAGAATTTAATCATTATCCCTTGCTTCCTCTAAACTACACTTTGTATTTTACTTAGTTAACTAAACATTTAGTATTTAATTGAGAAGATAAAAAAAAGGTATCTTATTTACCGACTAAAAAAAGTTATGCATATTTTATCTACATGTTTTAGAATAATTGGAAAGCCCTCTGGTTGGGAGAGGTTGGTATCTGATCCTCCTTTTGTGGGTCTGCAAAGCGACCCAATTAATGGCATACTGGAACCAACCATGTAGTTCCAATTCCCTCATCATCATCTTCTTATGACTTGAAATTTCTGGTTGAAAAACAACATTTGTACACAGGAATATTTGAAGGATATCCTGAAGAATGGTGGTCACTCAGTTTTCTCCATCAATTTGATGCCATAGGCTTGAAGGATATCCAATGCTGCCACAACCAATATGATTAATATCTCAAGAGAAAGTAAACCAATATAATTAATATCTCAAGCAAAAGTAATGGACCAAAGCAAGAAACTATATGCACGTATGGTGAAAACTTCAATTCTGTCAAAGAATGGGGCTAATGAAAACTTAATTAGAAAGTCGCATCATAAGTTTAAAACCTATGAATTTCAATATTTAAATGAGTTAGTGTAGACTGAATCACTTATACTTAATTAAATTAAATTAAATTATGATATATTTTTTATATATATTTTTGTATTTTTTTAATTATTTGAGAGTAATTATGACTTTTTATATTTGCAAACAACTGCTCACTAATGGCAATGAACAATCAAGGGGTTAGCAATGCATTTTGAAATAAGAGGGGTTAAGGTGTACTTGAAGGGTTATTTTATAGTTTACCCAAAGTTAATATCGCATTTAGCTGCTGGATGATTTGAAAGACCAAATGTGAAGCAAAAGAAGGAAGGTGGCAGCTCATTTATGATTTAAGTATCAAACGAGGTGAAAGAGGCAATCCATGAATCTACTAACGCAGTGGTTGTTAATGCTGAAAGAAATGGACAGAAGTTGTCAAGACAGCAGGTAGAGGAAGTGTACGTGGTCCTGCCCCGATGAAGGTAGGTTAAAGTCCAAGTATCAATTGGGATAGGAATGACAAAGGCGAGAGAATGCAGGTAAACGTGGACTCAGCACTCGCTGCTGAAGGAAGAGTGGAATCAGCTACTGCCAAGATGATTCTGACGGTGGTAATATTGGAGACAGATTGATAGTTGGAAAAGAGGAAGACAAGTCAGCTCGGCATGCAGCTTGGTAGCAACCCAGTCTAAAGGGGGAGGTGCGCCAACTGGTTGGCTTAGACAACCAGCATGCTCTTTGGTGTTGAGGAGTAGAGACTTCCTATGTAACGTTTTTGTCTTACATGATGTGTCGGTGTCGTAAGCTAGTTAATTTAATTAGACATTGAAGTTCCAAAAATATCTCTTAATTTGCTTTGGCCAAAAATCAACCTTGGAATTATACAAGTTATAATGATATGATAGTTGCAAACCAACTTTAAATTGTTGTTCAACTCAGCTAACATCTGATAAAATTAAAGATAGGCATATTGATTAATTTCATAAGTTGTTTCAAGGTCTAAATGGTGTATTACGAATAGAAATCCTTCTTCTGTTTTCATTTTTTCCTTAGGATTGTAAAACTAATTGCTAAATTATGAGTAATGATAGTTAAGCAAATGCTGGGGAGCTAACTAGCTTTGTCTATGTCATCAAAGGCCTAATAACCAACTTGACATTTTGTTTTGGTTCGGAACAATCAAACCATGTGAAGGGTGAATTCCATATATATATATATCTTGTTGTCTGCATTTCTTGCACGCAAAAAACGAAAACCAGAAGAAGGCTCGATATGATGTTCATCATTGATTCTTCCTTTTGTTCATATTGCATGGCAAAAGATGGTTTTATTATAGCTAGCTAATCCTTTGATTCAATTAGAACATGTATCCTTGATGTTTCTGCAGGGTAATTAATCACAATGGACTCTCGTCCTGATGTCTATCCCTTGACAAGTCTGCAGATTGGGTAAGACTTAAGACTAGAGCTAGCCAAATCATTTTTAATGATATTGTGGGTGAATGAAATGAATGCTTTTATTTATTCCATGCATTTCCATTATTATTAATTTACACATAGACCATCATATTTGTTCCTTTTAATTCATTCAATTTTAACTTTATTTGTTAAATGTAACTAAGATAAATTAAAGAAGAGGTGCAACACATTTGTCATCCAACTTTATACTTGTAAAAAATTAATAAACCAAATTGTTAAGGAAAGATCAGGTGCTTGCCTGGCATAATTTGTATGCTTTTCTGTCTGTTTTTTATACATTAACTTTTGCTACATTTGTGTTACACGCAAATGATTAATATTTAAATGTCATAACTATCATTTTGAAAATAATAAATTTGTAGAGCATGATTTAAAGCATGGAACTATATGTGAGTAAAATAAAGATTTACTTTATTAAAAAAATACTAAAACTTAATAAACTTTATGTCCAAAATTAAAAACAATATAACTAATTAAAATCTAATGAAATAAATTTTGAGATCATAAAACCTACCAATAATTACTTTTACTTATATATTTAGAAAATAATGGAAGTGAAAATTTAAACATTTATTAAAACATACCATTAATTAATTACATAAAAGTTATACACTAATTTATCCACCATATAAATAATAATTAATTATAAATAATGATAAAAACACATTTAATTCCCTAAATCACTAACAAAGAATTAAAAAATTATGAATCATAATTTTCATACCACGAATCAAAATTACCTATAAATGTAATTAAATTCAATTAGTAATTAAGTGAGGTATGTGTTCTATAATTGACATTTGATTGACTTATAAGTTGAGATTACAACCAAGAACAATAAACAATTACATTATGTTTTTTATCGACTAACTTATCAAAATCCTGAATTTGTCATGTTAAAATTCTATATATATTTTTTAACTTACTATCATCCCTCTCGTAAGAAGAAGGAAAAAAACAAAATACAAATATAAAGACTGTGCCATACATATAATTTTCAAATCACTATAAATAAATTTAAGTTACTCATTGAGTAATTTGTGAAGGTATCACTTCATAATAATTTTTAAATTTAATTAATTCTGGGAAAAAAACTTTATGAACTCACTAAATTATAACTTAACTTTTATAAGTACATATATGAAGTAATTTTGATTGATTAGAAAGAAAAATTTCAACATATAGTAACTTTTTTGCTGCTTATCATAGATCATAATTAACATTTTTAGTGACCAATTTGGTTGCCTATCACCTCATTGTTATTCTAATTTATTAGTGCCTTTTGATTGATTATTTAATAATATATGCACATTCTATCAATTATATGAAATTCACATTTCTTAATAATAACTTTCTAAATATTGTGTTTCCTTTATTTTGAAAAATCTACATCAAAATTAATTTATTGAGCTTAAAAACTTATGGGTTGTTTTTATAGTTTATTGGATCTAAAATGAATTTAAATTATTAGCAAACAGATAAAATAAATCATAATCATCAAATAAATACACTAACATCATCATATTATTTTTGTGAGCATTTATATGAAAACTTTATTAATAAGTTATTCTATGTAGGCAGACATACATACAAAAAAATTTAAATTCATATTTTAGTTATTATTATCTTTTGTAGAATTAATATGAAAGCTAAATTTATTGAATTGCTTAAATCTCATCACTTGTTTAATTTTTTTTTTATAAGCTTCTACAAAAAAAAAAACAATTATTTTCCTAAGATATTGAATAATAATTTTTAGTTATCAAATGAATATCCTCATCACCAATCAAAATTTTATTTAGAAAAGCATATGATATGATATATGATATATGTATATATATATATATATATATATATATATATATATTATGGTATAAAATTTCAGCTTTTCAAGTATTTTTTATAATGGTGCTGGTGCCAAATCATGTTGTGGATGTCAATTGAGTATGCAGTTGATCTCACCCTTTGATTGCTGTAGGAACATAGAATCTAAACTTTCACGAGCATTCCTGTTCTTTGCCCCCATCGGTCACGAGTTTCTTATCCTGGTTGATAACCAGTCATGGAGGATGAACAAACATTCAAGATCAGCCCAAATTAAGGAATCAATGAGCACCAGGGTGAATATTCCATGTTCTCTATTATCTGTGACTTAAGCTTTTGTTTAATTATTTTTACTCATTTCTCTTCCTTTCTTGTGTTCAGTACAGAATGTCACCTTTTAAAAATAGCAGAACTTTGCTGAGGAGTCCTAGTTTAAGGAGCAGATCATCTCGTTCTGGAAAGAGCTCTCATTGGTGGTTTCCCACTGTTAGCATGGCCACATTGAAAGACAGTTGTCCATTTTCTGTCGTGAATTTGTACGAAACCTTGCATGGTTTTATTGTGTTTGAAGTTGCATGGGAAGATGTTCGTGGCATCAACTATTCCAATGTACTTCAGGTAAAAATCCAGGATGATTGTATTCATTCCATTTTATACGCAGAACAGAAATATGAAAAAAAAATAAAATAAAGGTTGGACATGAAATTGGCAAAGCATATGTTAGATCACTACATTGTATGCATTAAAGCTATGGGTTTGTCAGTTTGCCTTGTCTATATGAAGTGGATTCTGATGTCTTCCACAGAAATTAATTATTTCTCTTTTATAATGTAAAACCAGTTATATATGATTCATCCTACATCTTTTTGAATGCTAGCATCTGTTTTGCCAACAGAATGATGCATCTCTTGCTTTACAAGGGAAATCTATGAGAAAATGGGAATTTAATGACATTGACCAGGCATTGAGAAGCATTGCTTCGTGGTTTTTAGGCACACCAACAGAAACACTAACACTACAAAGAAATCTAATACTTGTGCAAGAAAAAGTTCCTTCTCACTCTCCACAAGGAATTACTATTTCTTCCGGAGGATTGTTGTTTGATGATTCATCTCAAGTTTTTTTTCTTAAATGTTGGTATCTTTGCTCAGAATGCTGCTTACAGCCAACTGAAATCTGGAATCAATTTTTTCTCGTAGGTCTTCCAGCCCCTTCGAAACATAGTACGGGGTCTCGTTGCATTCTTTACATCCTGTAACCAGCATAGATTAAGGTATGATTTGTGCGTACGTGTGTATTTTCCTTTAATTTTTGGCTATATTGGGATCGTACCATGACAAAGACCTCCAAACTAAAAGGATAGTCGTCAGTATGATCATTATGGAGTTTCCTGCCCTGCATGTCAAACTCTGCGCTTAGCAGTTGATATAAGTAGGTGAACAAATCTTGTGCCAATTAAGCTCAAGAATATGTTTACTCTGATTCTCCTGTCCTGTCCATTGCATCTTTAGACATGCGAGACCATTATGATGGTTCCGAGAAAGTCACATACAGGGTAAGCCTCTAATTAAGTTGCTTGTATTTACAAAGTTTTCAGCATCCCTAACCACCTTAGAGAAATCCTTGGTCACCCTCTCCGGTTAGCTCCTCATAGCGGTTCTTTTCAACAAGCATCTGACCAAGTGGAATGCAATCGTAAAGGTATTTATGCTCTACTTTCTCATTAAAATGATTGATTCTATGAAAGTTTAAAGTTCAAATGACCTGTGATTGTGATAAAACCACAATGTCTGTATAGATGTGAATATTGGACCTGGGGAGGTTGATTTGAAGAAAATGTGATTGTTGTTGCCACCATAGAGGTACAAGATAGAGTTAAGGATGACCATGTTCTTCCCCCTTAATCACAAATCCAAGTAAAACAAGGCACACCTTCAGCTGTAAATGTTCCTTTCTAATTATCTAATCGATTGATCATTGATGTAAGGCATATGTAACATTGTTTCTGTTTTAGTTAGCTAAATGGTTATTGTCGTCTGAAAGCTTGTGACAAAGAGGTTCTTGAATGAAAATAAAGAGGAAAAAGAAGGGCTGCTATTATGAATATGGACGTTACCGTTGCCAGTTGACTTTGCCAAAATGTTGAAGCTCCTAACCCTTTTTAACTTTTTCTTGCTGATTTCTTAGCAACATCAGGCACTATAATCTCTTGGCATCGAACAATCCCAGCTGCTCCTCCATAGCACAACCACCTCTCACTACCCTTGTTCATGTTCCATCTCACTCGATGCATCGCCACAATCTTGGGAGGAAATACTTCTATTTCATTCCCAGCTTCTTCTTTCTGTGTATTTGCTGGTTCATTAATCCTGACTGCCAATGCTTGATCGTCACCTGCTTTCTTCATCCTGTCACTCTTTGATTTTTGTTTTATTTTGCCTTTAAGAGCTGCCAAGGTTAAGGTTTCCTCAGATTCAGATTCCACACCAGGATCATTGCCATAACAAAGGGCTGCAACAGATTTAAGAATTTGTTCGCTGTTACCAAAGAAATAAAACAAAGAAAAGTAGTCAAATAACAATATCGGAGTGTCAAGCATACCTAAAGTTTGTTTATCAGGAGTTGGAACTTTTGCCTTATTATCCTTGGCATTTTTAGCCTGATTTGACTCAGTTAAGAAGGCCCGCATGGATCTTGGGCCCTCTCCATAATCATTAGTCTGCTTCTTCAACGTCAAAGGAATATCTGGTAATGGAGTGTTAACTACAATAGCAGATTCCTCCTCAGTCAAGGATCCACAGACAAAATGCGGGGCTCGATTTCGTGAAAAATCTTTGTCCACTGCTTTCGATGTAAGCTGGTTATAAAAAACAATACCATCAGTTGAGGCTAAAGCTCAGAAGCAGCTTATCAATATATGATGAATTGCCTTTGAATTTGATTTTGAAGGAAATTTCAAGCAGTGGTGTCGCAGAATTAATAATATGCAGCATCAATGAATGGACTTGAATAGTTTTACACTGCCAGTTGACCAATAACTACTGCTAAGGTTAAGGCTCTGTTCCAATCTAAAATACTAGGAGGAAATGGAAGTAGACATGTAACGGTAAGCAACAAAAAAGACTTTATAATCTCTCTTATTCTTCAAGAGGAATTGTCATTGGAGGCTAGGAAAAGAAAAGAAAATTTTATTTTTTGAACAGAAGAAAAAAGTGTTGGATCATCTATTTTTGAGTTATAATTTAAGCAAGCAAAGATTATACTAAGGTCCTGACAGACTTTGGGCCAAATCTCATGTCATTCTCATCAAAAGTGCTGACAGAAACTCATGTTTTTTTACTAGTGAGGTTTACATTTGACATGGAGGGTTGGAAATTAATCAACTTAAAAGACAATAAAAGAATTACATTCAGGGTTGCAATTAATCATGCATAAACCACAATAAAAATGGGAAGGAAGAAAAACGATAACAAGCATTGTAGATAAAGCTAGACCAACTCACCTGAAAGCGGGTAACATTACCATCTGCACCGCAATATGCAACCATGCCTA
This sequence comes from Theobroma cacao, assembly GCF_053813885.1. NCBI lineage: Eukaryota > Viridiplantae > Streptophyta > Magnoliopsida > Malvales > Malvaceae > Theobroma > Theobroma cacao. The sequence goes on along the minus strand of NC_142639.1, from coordinate 17,091,933 downwards.
ACATTTAAATTCACCAGTCAATGGATATTTGGAAATGACAATGAAAAAATTAAGCTGTTCAAGATCCCACTTTAATTGTCAAAAAAATTTGTTACTGCCTACAAACATGTAATAGCTTTGGTGACATGCAAAGACACAAAATATGAAGAGAATTTATGTCCATATGATGGAATTAACCATGTAATGTTGCAGCAAAAGTCATAGACCAACAACTAAGATCTCACAAACAAGAAAAAAACAGTTCGTCAATGTAGAGCAGTTTTATGCTAGAAACAACTTGATCTAGAGAATGTAAAACCTATGATACACAGCATCTACCTTGTAGGAGCAAAATTACATTCTATACTAAGCCTATACAGTTTTAAACACATTTCTAGTCAGAGTTAGTTATACATTCGTTGACTTATCTTTTACATGATCTTTTGTTTCCATATCTTGTTCTTTAAAAAAGTTTTCAGGTTTCTGTACACCGAGATTTCCTTTTTCTTTTACAAAAACAAACTAAAATTTTAGTTATGGACTAACATATTAAGTCCCCCGCAGTTTTAATAGTGAAAAAAAAAAAGTTAATTGTAATTTCACATGCACCATAGTGTGTGCTTGGCTACTGCTCCCGTGAAAAGACAGCATTAATAATGTAAGAAAACCAATCCCTAGAATACCTGTTAATCGTGACACTTGTACATTCCAGATAGCAAAGGATGAACAATTATAAAGGTGCAGTCCTTGTTGCTTGGTCCCAGTGAAAGGTTTTCCAGTGACAGGTACATCACATGCTGCCTGAATTAAGCTGAGCATTTTCATTGTTCCATCATCGAAGGATAGAATAACACATCTAAAGACATAAAAAGTTTCTTCAATTCTAGTTGAAGAGAAGATCACCAATAAATAAATAAATAAATATGAAAGACCATCAGGTATAATATACCTTGGTTCTGGCAGCCAATCCAGGCTATATATGAACTTTGGTGCTGGATGGACATCCCACAAGGGAAGGAATGGATCACTGCAAACAATCATCAAACTATAGCTCTTAAGTGACATATAATCATGCTACCACAGCAACTTGAACAGGTTAAATTGTTCCACACGCACACACATACATCAAGAGAACACATTTTCAGAGCTTTTAGTTGAAAGGAAACACATGACTCGGGATTCCTCTCCTTAAACATCAGTAGAAACCTATTTTACAATTAACATGCAATACATCTGCAAGCGTGTTCTCCATGAAATCCGACAGAATCAGAATCCTTTAGAAGTACAAAGTTCAAATTTTCAATGCTTCAGAACCTATATCGGGAAATACTAAATCACTCTGATGCCAACTGAACTTAAAATCTTGAATATGGAAAAAAATTGCAATTTCCCCTTAAACAAGGAAAAGTAAGTGCACATAAATATCGAATTAAGCCTTAAATTGATACATACCATCACTTCATCTTACATGCTAATTGCAGCAACTAGATATGCATAAAATACATAGTTGATATTGTATCTAAATTGTAGGGATTTTATTCTGTGGTTTACAACTGAAGGTGAAATGAGTTAGAGGAAAAATAAAGAGAATCGAGCCAACTCCACTCATTTTTTTAATTAGGGAAGGGGGGATTCAAACCCTTATTATAGAGCAAAAAGATCAAGCACCAACTACTGAGCCAAATGCTCGAATAATGATAGAAATAGAAATTAATTTGAATTTTCAGACAGTAAAAAAGCTCTATCTTTAGCTGAAGCTTATATTAATCTGTAAGCTTCATTAGATCATAGAAGTTTATGGAACTTCAATAGAACCATGAAGAAAATGAATACATTACAGTAAATTAGAAGGTAAACATTAAAGTGACAGTGTAAACTACCAATGCTATGTACAACATGCCATCACTTAGAAGATTCACAAAGTTTAATTAAACTTTAGAACTATATAGTCAATGAGATTGATCTTAAAAAATGGAATACAAGCCACCAAGCATCTGAATTCAATTGAGATGAATGCATTAGGACCAAGATAAGCAAAAGTCAAAAGATAAACCAAGATACAAAGTGATCAAACTTAAACCAAAGCAGGCTATCAAGGTTACCGTATGTCCCAAAACTTTAGACCTCCATGTCCAGCAGTAAGAACAACATTTGCACTCTCCATGTCACTGAACCCAACAACAGAGTTTTATTTACAGCAATCAGCAAGCATCACAGTATTAAACATACGGGTTGGAAGAGTGCATCAACAATATTGATAACAACACCACTATCATATTCTAGTCCCTTTTATGCTACTCAAGCATCCCTTGAAAGGAGCTTGCATCCGGTTGACTGCCAAAAAGAACTGTCTAGCAAAGTAGTTCCAAATCATTAGCAATCCCTAGTCCAGCAGAGGATAGATAGCCCGTAATTAAAAACAAAAAAAAAAAAAAAAAAGAAGAAGAAGAAGATAGATGCTATTTCTACAAAAGGCCAGACCCTTTGCATTTTGACCACCAAATTTCCAAAAGAGACTGCTTCTGAACAGAAAAAAGCATAGCTAAATATATAGCTATATAAAATTTTAGTCAATTGGAAATGGAACACTGATGACATCACTCACCTTCCAGATGGGGCCCATGCAACCGATCTAATTGGAACTGTATCTGCAATAAAACAAAGTAGAGGTCTTGTATCTGCATAATTACAAAATGGGAAATAAAATTCAACTGTTAATTTGATGCACCATAATCCAAGCCTTCTATAAACCACAACAGCAGAATAACAAAAAAAATTGACTAATACATTGCCAATACCTGTAGGTGAACCACTTGCAGAGAACTTCCACAAAGCAACCTGACATAAACTATGTTAGTTCTGATACCAAATAAATTCAAAACTATGAGTAAAAGATAATCTTATTCATTGAAATGATAATCATAGGACAAATCTAAGAAACTTAGCAGATGCTCAGTCAACATATTAATGCAAAAGAACTTAATTTTTTATTTTAAAAAAAAGAACTTAATACACATACATTCCCTAGAAAAATAATATTGATTACCGACTAAATCCGTAAAGAAAAAGAATACTCCTAATCCCATTTATGCAAAAAGCATGATATCAGTTCTCTCAAAGGTCAGAGCAAATAACATATGTTAAATTTTTTATAAAAAAAAAGCATACAAAAATAACAAACTGACATTATACCATTCCATCATGGCACCCAGCCAGTAAGTAATTGTGTGGAGGTGAGGTTGACCACTCAACTGTCAAAGGGATGCTGTATAACAAGTCCGAGCCTCTCTATTAGTGACCAATGAAATAGAATCAAACACACCACTAGACCAACAAAGACAACTGAAAGTAGCAAAAGCTTGCAGAACTAAAATGAAAATTCCACAGCTAGAATGATAAGCTTGTAGAAGCAGCCAAATTAAACTTTTAATTAGTAAACCATTCAGTTGAATTGTATGTTTGCAAATCAAATTCCTCCACGTGGAAGATGTAATATCACTACGAAGTGAACCCATTTTGCAAGAAATTGGGTGTACAGGTGCATCCAATATATCAACTAGCCATAAAATAGGACAGGGTGAACACTGAACAACATAGCAGAGCCTTTCATTGCTATTGTTCTTTCGCCTGTCCAAACAGAAAATCTATTAATTCCAATTCATCCAACATGAAAACAGCAGCTGGAACATGTCAGCAGCTACAGTGGCTTGAAGATGTATTTCATGGCTCTATTTAAGCAGGCCAAATCCGGTGCCCTATAATCAACTGTTAATTAACTGACAGGGAGACAAGCTGCATGATGATGGTAATGATGATGGTAATAAAAATAATAATAATAATATACCAATTAAATGAAGAAAATTCACCACCTTCTACCCAAATTTATAGCTAGTTGCAAAGAGGTAAAGTAAAAATACTTTTCTTTTACAATGTTCTCCATGTAAGCTAAGAAGCTCTAATAAAAATTATTTTAGGTAATAAAGTCTCACAAGTACATTATTCAACAGCAGTATATGCAATCTTGTTCTTTATTTTTCCTTTTCTCATGGAAAAAAAATCTCTTTCATGTAACACATGCAGAAGGATTCTATCATTCTAAACCGGAAGCAATCACTAAGAATGTGCCATGCAATGCACCCCAACAGTAACAACCCAGCCATGCTGCAGTGAGAACTATGATATTGATTGCCTATGCATTAATAGCGACCCATGCTGTAAAATAACCCAGACCCACAACGCCCACCCCCCCTCCCCTTTAATCTTTTTTTTTTCATTTTCTTTGTAAGGTAGCAAAGAGCATACCTAACTCATCAATATTCTAATAAATGTTCTGTCTCCATCATGTTTTATAATTTTTTCTGCCCCATCATGTTTTAGACATTCTAAAGAATTTCTGCAATACCAGAAGACTAGCAATAATATCTTAAAAAGTTTATTACAGAAAAATGATAGACATCCAAATTACCTCTGTACATCACCACATTTTAACTTTGAGCACTTGAAAACTGGCTCCAACTTTACAAAGCGAGGATCAGTACCCTGCTTAGGTGAAGATGAATAAACAATGCTGATCATATGAGGAAGAGGAACCTCCCACCTGCTTTGCATTGGTGGAATCGGGACATAGTATCAATGAACATTGTCGACAATTCACCATAATGAAACATATAACTAACTAATTGGCACAACCTAATGCAAAATTGACTGATATGGAACTTGAAAAAAAAAAAGGATAAAAAGGAAGTGGGGGCAAGCTGCCATGTAAAGCTAAGATTCATAATAGGTAGAGGAAAGGAAGGCCCCTAAAATGATACAACAGTCTAATATTTTAATGTTTACCATAGTACTTTTAGTTTTCTAATTTCAAGCTTTTGACATCCACCTTCTGCCCCTCTTGTTTACATTCATCTTAGGCACCCATTCTTTTCGCAATATTGCATAATTGAATTCTTATTCTTTTTTAATCCTCCATAAAATTCAACCTATCTTTCATCATCTACTTCAATGCTTCACATTACATGATTGTTAATATTAGAATTATTCCAATTATTTCCTCATTTTTGAAACCTCAAAATGACAACCAATATCAACATAATTGTTCTTTGGATTATTATCCAATCCACTGCTAGTGGAATGCAAAGACTCCACAAGCAGGGTTGTTTGTTGCAATATCTCCATTTAACATAATGAACAATGAGTTCTGAAGTGAACCTATACTGTTAAATAATGACATGGGAAAAGCACAACCCCCCCTAAAGAGTTTTTGCATTCTGTTAGTGCTGTATAACATAGTGATGCTTAACTGCTTATTCTTCAATGACTAAGTCCTAAACAATTATAGGCAAAAGAGTGACAAAGAAAATTTTGAACAGAGTCTAGAAAACAAAAGCAGATCTCTTACACTTCCAGAGATCCATTTCCCAGTAAGACAGCAAGATAGCCCATCCGCTGATTGCATTCACAATCATTTATGTCATAAGGCTGCCATTTTACATCCCAAGCAACTTTTCCATTGTGTGCTAGGCAGAGGACAGTTCTTGGCAGCTCAATGTCCCTTGGAATAGAAGAACCTGGGGTCTCCGACGAATTATCCCTTGGAATAGAAGAACCTGGGGTCTCCGACGAATTACTATCTAAAATATTATTGTGCACCATAGCTTCCTGCCCAGAGTTGTAGTGAATTTGTTTGTTTATTGTAGAAGAAGATCTTGTTTCTTCATTTTGAGTCAATAATGGGAGACATTTACCATGAGTATTAGTTTTTGCCTGCACCTTACTTTTCAATTTTCTACTCTGCACAGAAGTCGTAGGGGTTGCATCAGATGTAAATGCTCCCTCTTTTTCACCTTTTTCTTTTTCATGATGGCTCTTATTTGGAGCATTTTCTTGTGTATTTCCAAGTGCACTGTCTATAGCAACTGGCTTAAAGGAACCTTCTGGGTACTGAACAGCAAGAGGCAGGAAAGACTGTTCATTCTGATCATCATTAAGAGATTCACCAATTGGTTTCTTTCTAGGTCTACCTTTTGGCCTCTTAACCTTATCTGGTTGAGATTCATCTATTGGATTCTTTCTAGGTCTTCCTCTAGGCCTCTTTGATGGGCTCTCCTCCATGGCTTCTGTAGTTTGAGATCTCCATTTTGGCCTTTTCTTTGAAAGAGGAGCCTCTTCCTCCTCCACCCCAACATTTAGCATACACCATATTTGAATGATGCCTCTACCAGTAAGTGGGGTACCTATCTTGTGATAATAAGAATCAGGAGGATGAGCAGCGACAGCAATGAACTGGGAAAAGCAAGGCATAAGAAAAGAAGATGTCATGACAAGGACAGTCTCACAAGATTGCAGCATTACGATTGTGATAATTATTGTTTAAAATCCTGCTAATTAAGCACACAGGCAACATTTAAACCATTATATAAGAACAAATCTAGGCTTTTGTCTCTTTCATTTGAAATATCCCAGTAAACGAGTTTTAGGCTATAATAATATGAAGCCTGAGAACAAAACATTTCGATACAGAAGCAAATTGAAGCTCAAATGCACACACACACACACACACATAAAAGAAAAAAAAAGGTTCCCAGAAGAAGGTTAGGGGTTGAGGGGAAAATGGGAACTACCTCGCATTTGACAGTACTGTTAGGATTCTCATGAACTCTAGGACACCAATCTAATGCCCAAACAGACCCTCCAACATACATCACGAAGTCCTTGCTGCAAGTAGATTGAACTTTAATCATGTTATTCAAAAAATGTATATGACAGACCTCATTTGCAATGGTGTTGTAATACAGGCTTCAAATCTAAATTTACTTTCATAAACAAAATATTTGGTTGCTATACATGGATCTTCAACAAAAGGAACAAAAGACCTAAGTTCTAACCAAGTAATATGTATATGCATCACAAATTAACAAAAGCAAACACCATTTGTAACATGTTGTCCGTAAAAGTTAAAAAATTAAAAGGAAAGACTCCTGTAATATAGCAGAAATTCTAACAGTTGATTAACTTTGCATTTATGCTGGTCAAGAATGAAACTAAAACTACGCCATCCTTTTATCACCTAAGGTAAACCCATAATACTGGAAACTGGTATTGAGCAAACCAAAATCCAATCTTACCAGGATTTTGGAGATGTTTTTCCATTTAGTCCTTCCCGTTGCTTCCATCAGCAAAACAAACAAACAAAAACAACAATTAACAAAATATTATGCCATAGAGTAATAACTATTCCAGAAATTTTATGCCGTGATTGAAGATTCCCTGAAGTGGAGGATCCAAAAAACAAGATTTTCTTTCACCTTGAGAACAGTTGCTGATGAAAATTGAGGTAACTGTATGCAATCAGAAACATCTTTACCCTGTGAGTCTCCTACTTCACTAGCAAACTTAATGATCCTTGGTTCATAATTGAAATGCCTCCATTCCCTAAAAGCATGTTCAATAGTAAATTAAAAACATGTAGATGTAAACTCTATATTAAACAGATAAAACTAAAATAAAAAATAAACAAACCAAACTTATATCAGTAAAGTCAATTCAATCACCGCTGCTTAAAAATTGGTTTTAAACATATGGAAGTTCTAAATGCACAAAGATAAGCATAAATTTACCTTAAGAAAGTGATTGAAGAAGAGAATCGCTGGATATCAGTTTCATCGGGACCATCACTCTCAGGCTCTTCACAAAGCTTACAGATTGTATCCATCGCCCTAAAATGATTCTCTATTGAACAATCAAATATAGAGACCCTAACTCCTGGCCTGCCTTTTAAGGGTTCTGCCATTTTCTCTTTCTCTTTCTCTTTTATCCACAACATCACAACGCATCTATTGTCAACCACTCAAATACAAGGCATATAATGCTAAAGAATTGATTATAAGAAATAGTACATAAACTAAAATCTAATGCTAAATTTCGTATTTGAACTTTCAAAAAGAATTAATTAAAAAAAAATTGTTTGATGTGGTACCTTAACTATAATGCAAAGCATTGTTATAGAGATGATATGCAGGAGCCTAACTCTAATAGGCAATAAACAATATAGTTTGATGTTGAATTTTGCGCAAATTACAAAGAACTCCTTGAGTTTTGACTATAATTACATTCAAGGACATTAATTTTGAAAAACTACATCCTGCCCCAATTGTGTTAACGATGGTAACAGAATGTTGGTAATTACTAAGATGCATATTTAAGCTGTAATATAAATTGTTGTTCAACAATTTAAGAGTCTTTAGCTTAGGGGAAAAAAAGATTGAAGGGTCTACTCCATCTGTTTCCCCAGCTTCCTTGACAGCTATCTCTCTCCATAGTCCATTAGTTCCTCAGTGGTGTGTGTGTGTGTGTGTAAGTAAGACTTAGAGTGCCCAACATTAACCTAATAGAAACAACCCAAAAATAAAATTAAGATTCCAAAACCAATAAGCCCCCACTAAACTCCAAACTCCCATAAAAATTGAATCCAATCACCAAGTAGCACTAGCATGGCAGCCCACAGACTCGACATAGGGTAGTGAAACTTTCAAAAGAGATTTAAAGTGACAATCTCTCGAGCAGCACACGTGCATAAATAAACAATACCCAATTTTTAGCACAGGAGTGTTAGAATTCTGCCTCAAACAACCGAAATATCCAAAAATGGTTTCCACAACTTTAATTCAATAAAAAGAAAAGAGAACTACTGCTAATTGCAGACTTGCCTAGTACATAAATGAAGAGAGTTTCTAAGGAACTGCCTCTGGTGTTTTCTTTTCATGGCAAATGGAGGATTTTGGCGTTGGTTATGCTGGGTGGGTATTGCCATTTTAGTCTTTTTATAATTTTTGTTGCCATTGATATTCTCTCCAAGCAAACACCAACTCTTTCCTCCTTTCTTGGTTGGCTTTCTGGGTTTCAAAAAAGTTAAGGTCTTGCTAACTGAAGCGGTGGCCAACTCACTAACTTGTGATTTGAAAATTTAGGATCTTCCGTACTTGGCTTCAGTTTTGGTAGAGGTAACAGCAGTTATGTTTTCTCTGAACAATTCTGTCAAACACTTAGGCAAGAATTGTTTAATCTCAGCATCTTGTAATGTAAAATGTTTTTTTTTTTGGGGTGAAATGTAGGTTTTCTAAACTAGTGTCATTGAGTGCAATTATGGTCCAAAAACTTAAAGGATTGCACGCAATTTACTCTTTAATTTTAAACAAAATTAGTTTAACATGCAACATCAAATTCAATGCTAATTATTCTGGCCAAAAATACATTATTCAATGATAACTACAATGCATTAACTTAAAAGTTATCAAAACGTTTTAGCTCTACTTTTTCCCTCTTAACCAAACACAAGAAAATAAAAAAAAATGAACAAAATCTATGAATTTCATTTATTTTAACTTCAAATTTTCAATGATCCAAACATAGCAGTAGCCGAGACCAAGACTGAGAGATATCAATTTTGTTTGACAAATCAAGACTGTAAAGGATTAAACGATGAATTGGAAAACCAGGACTCCAATTTCAAAGAGAAAGAAAGGAACCAGAGACAAGAAAAAAAAATCCAAAAATCTAAATCACCTGAGAAACGGGAGAGAGCTTTCCGTAAGACACGAACCGCGACTTGCCCCGGCCACTCGACTTGTAGTGGAATTTCTGTTAGGAGATAGATATGCAACGAGAAAAGAAAATGGAGGGAAAATCGTGACTTCTTTTTGAAATGCGGGAAGCTTCTTCTTTCTTTTGTTAGGGTTTCCAGATTCGAACCCAAGACCGATTGTGGTCGTCCTTTCGTTTGAGACAGCTAAATTTTATAATAGTCCTATCGTCCCCAAACTTATGGCTAATATGTGGCAGAGTCCCTGAACTAAAACTATTACTTCAATTAGATACCTGAAATGTTCAATTAGATTTAGATGGCACTCACGAATATTTTACTTTTTTTGACATGTTCAATTGAACACTGTAACAATTAGAAGGGCAACGATGATGGGTTTGGTGAAGAAAACAAAAAAAAAAGCTTAAATGAAATTCTCAAAGTTGAAAAATATCTTTAAATTCTTCAAAACAAATTTAAATGCATCACGGCATATGTATATAATAAAAAAAAATTTAAATTCAAAATTAAAAAAAAAAAAAAATTACAGGCAAATTTCTGAAATTAAGTCATCTTCTAATAATTATACAGTAATATATACTTTGTATCACGACAAAGTTCAATTTGAGCATTTGGTCGCGAGAATGAGTGCAGAAATTGAATTAGCCATGCCTTTCTCTTACAAACAAGGTAGGCTTCTCTTTTTGTCTTATAAGTTGTACACTTCCATATAGAGGTTTGAATGTGAGATTGATATATTAAAGTCTACCACTAAGAATGGGCTACCTACCATCTTTTTTAAGAGGAAGGCCTAGCTAATTGAAGTAAGGAACCATGAAAGGCAACTAAATCAGCTTTACAATTTCCTGACATATGAGAGTATATATTGTTATATAAGAGACTTCTCACTATCATGTAAATTTCAGAACATACTCTTTTTGTATCCTTGCTCCCTAAAAGTATGATAGAATTCCTCCTTTGCTAAGATAGGAAGAAGATCATTGCTATTAGAAGAAATACTAAGATATGGTGGCTATGGAAAAGAGGTTTTTCCTTTTGGTCATATTACTTTTTATGCTGTTTATCTCATGACGATTTTACCTGCTGAGAGTTTTCATAAATATTATTCACAGCTTTGCTTTTTATTAGTAATCAACCTTAATAAACATAATCCTGGTTGGGACAGGTTCTTCTTTGCTCTTCTCCTGACGGCTATAGTAAATGCAAGCAGAGCAAATGATGTTAGTTTTGATCAGAATTACCACATTACATGGGGAAACTCTCATGTAACATCTCTAAACGAAGGAAGAGAAATTCATAGTTCAATGGATAATGATTCAGGTTTGGTATATCAAAACAATTAGTAATGTTTACATTTTTGTATGTATATGCGTATCTATAAAAATTAGTATTATGGTTAATGCAGGGGCCGGGTTCCAATCCAACGCGAGATATGCTTCAGGGTTTTTCCAAATGAAACTAAAGATACCTAACAAGGATTCTGCAGGAGTTGTCACAGCTTTCTATGTATAATCTTTTTCTTTGTTCTTTTTATATAAAAAATAAAATAAACTTAATTCCTATCTGCTCTCACATGCAATTACAGTACTATTATGTAATGAAAATTTTGGTGGGCTGATGGCATGCAGTTGATAGATAACAAAGGAGAAGGAGACCATGATGAGCTTGATTTTGAGTTTTTGGGCAGCAAGGGGCAACCTTGTACATTGCAAACAAATGTTTTTGCTAATGATAAAGGAGGCAGAGAGCAAAGGTATCATCTTTGGTTTGATCCCACTGCTGACTTTCATACATATGGAATTCTTTGGAATCAGCATCAAATAGTGTAAGCAAAACTAATCTCTTGCAAAGTTCTGAATTACAACATGGCTTGGAAGGTCATTAATTGGTCTATGTTCTGTGCATGGTTCATGGATGGAAACATCTAATTTATGTTTCTTACATTTACCCAATTTGTTTCTCTTTTTAAGGTTTTATGTGGACAACACACCCATAAGAGTTTCCAAGAACATTTCAAATATTGGAGTGAATTATCCATCGCAGACATTAGTAATTCAAGCAAGCATATGGGATGGAGAAGGTTGGGCATCAAATGGAAGAAAACTCGATTGGAGTCAGCAACCTTTCACCGCTAGTTTTCAAGGATTTAACGTGGATGGGTGTCAATCATTGGAGAACAGCAACAAAGAGCAATGCTACGATTCCAGTTTGTGGTGGAATGGGAATACATATTGGGGACTAGACCCGGCTAAGCAGAAAGCATTGGAGGATGCAAGAGCCGAATATATGTTTGAAGACTACTGTTCTTCGAAAGAAGGGAAATATGGACATAAAGAATGCCAAATCAATACATTTTTTTATTAATAAAAGTGTAGACACAGAGAAGTTGTTTCTTGCACTGCATTGCAATGTGAAGTTAATCATTATCCTCAAAGACCCAACTGTGTGTTTGTTATTTATCATTATCACATTACAAGATGAAGCTTCCTCTCTCTGCCCTTCATTCGCATTCCAGCATGAAAGTATGGCTCCAATATGCTTATTTCATTACGCAAAAAAGTTAGCCAAAAATTTCAATTCAATGAACTTAAATTGATATGATTGCCGTGTCAGCCTATTGTTTGCCTTAATTTGATGCCATGCCACATGCAATTCTATTTAATTTGTCTTGTCTGATACATTCAATCATACGTGAAGAATTCGACTTTCTTTCTTTCTTTGTTTTTTTGTTTGGTGGTTTAAGGCCAAATTAATTTTGGTTCTTCTATGAAGCCTAAACCTAATCAACACCTTTTAATTAATTATATCAGCCATCGACCTAATGAGTGAACCTATTTATGCTTTTAATCCAGATTAATTAGTGATCGAAAGGATTGTTTTGAATTTGCAAAGTTTTTTATTCTTCAATTACATAATGGAAAACAATAAACAAAAGCAAAAAAACATATTAGACTCCATTTAATTGACGCTTATATTATTTGTTTTTTTATTTTTTGTTTTAAATGGACTGCAATCTGTTTTAGTTTGAAGTTGCTTCCAAGTTCCAAGCATTGTGGTAGATAGCTAGATTACAATAAGGGGCTTGTTATGGGGATAACAAGGGACAAGTCAATAGCGTGTGGGGAAGTTGGGATCAAAGGTGATAGCTCATACCTTTTTTGCATTTTCCATGGATAGCTCTTGGTTAGGAAGCTAGTAGATCAAAAATCATCTCTCTCTCTCTCTCTCTATATATATATATACACACACACACACACACACAAACTCATCAATGATGCACTCATTGCTATAGCACTACTCAAGATGGAATATTATAGTTTTCTGCTAGGTTTGCTCGCATTTTTCCTTTTTGGCAGGCTGTCTGCAGACGCTGATATTGTTAGATTTGATGAGAACTATGAAATCACATGGGGTTATGATCATGTTCTCTTATTTAATCAAGGAAGAGAAGTTCAGCTCTCTATGGATATCTCTTCTGGTTACCTTCTTCCCCTCTTAACACTCAATTAATATTGACAATAAGTTCAAATTTTTACTTATGATGAAGAGATTGACTTGAGAAAAATACATACATTTGTTGCAATGTTCTTACAGGAGCTGGGTTTGGGTCGAAGCTAAGATACGGAAGTGGATTTTTTCAAATGAGGATCAAGCTGCCGCCGAAGGATTCTGCTGGGGTTATTACTGCCTTCTACGTAAATATCAAAGCATCTCTTTCAATTGCTCTTTTCATTAACTATTACTATATTTTCTCATTTCCCTTTTATTCTTGTTTCAACATTCACAATCTAAATAATAATTTTGTAATGACAGCTAACCTCACAAGGTGACAAGCATGACGAGCTGGATCTTGAGTTCTTGGGGAATAGAGAAGGCAAGCCTATCACCTTGCAAACCAATGTGTTTGCAGATGGTGTTGGGAATAGGGAGCAACGGATTCTTCTCTGGTTTGATCCTACTGCAAATTTCCACACTTACCAAATTCTATGGAACCAACACCAAATTGTGTACGGATTACTAACATTTAATTTGAATCATATAAATGTGCTAAATGTTAATTAACTTATATACCTTAATTGATATATATCGTACTTTTAAAAATTTATATCTATATACAGATTCTATGTGGACAACGTCCCAATTCGAGTGTTCAAGAACAACAAAAATATTGGAGTAGGGTACCCGTCGCAGGCAATGCAAGTAGAAGCAAGCTTGTGGGATGGAGATAGCTGGGCAACCGATGGAGGCAAAACAAAGACTAATTGGAGCATGGCACCCTTCAAAGCTCATTTCCAAGGATTTGATATAGGCGGTTGCCCAATAATTCAGAACTCAAACGTTCAAGAATGTTATTCTCCCAAGTATTGGTGGAATTCAGAGAAATATTGGAAGTTAGATTCCAAGCAACAAATAGAGTTGGAAAATGTAAGGAACAAATACATGAGCTATGACTATTGTTCTGATAGGCCTAGATACCCCGTACCTCCTCCAGAGTGCCTTCTTCAGTAGCAGACAACATTAAAGAGAGTTCATGACCATGGGTTAATAAAGTTGTAGAATAAAAAAAGAAGGGAGCTGATGGGACAAGGAAAATAAAAACACACAAGTAACTGTGATTAAAGAAAATGTTAAAAGTCCAACTATTCATAAAACTAATTGTTTATGAAGGTTTTATTTATTACCTTTTATCTTTTGTGAGTTGAAACAATTGAAGATTGGGATACAACTCTTTTAACTCAACAAATATCTTCTGTTCTGAGAATATGTCCCGTCTCTCTACCTCATCAATAAAATCTTGCCATGTAGTATCATTAAAGAAAAGTAATTAGTTTTTATGTTTAAAAGCAAACTTCCATTATGCTTAACTAAAAAACTTCCTTAACCATATTAATTTTTCATAAAAGAAAAACATTTCTATTATTTGGTGCACTCACACCATTGAACAAACTCAAAGTCAAACCATTGACATGACTTGTGAGAGGAGGTGAGGGAGTTCAAAGGATCAATGAGGGAATTTGAGTGTTTTGGGGATGAGTTGATAGAGGAACAGGGGAGGGAAAGGGTGACTAGATCTACTTATTAGTAGGAGAGTTTGTGGAGGAGACAATAATTTTTGGAAAAAGAGAAGAAGGTCGAAAGAAAGGGAAAGAGTTAGGCTTCACCCATTATCTAAGAAAATCAGTAAAATGCACCATAGCAGGCCAGACAAAACAAGGAATGGAACAAAAAATTTTCCTCAACCATATTTTCTAGAAAAGAAAACAATTTCTATTGTATGGTTTACTCAAACCATTGAACAAATTCATTCAAATGGAACAAACTCAAAGTCAAACAATTAACGTGATATGGGAGAGGAGGTGAGGGAATTTGAGTGTTCTAGCTGGACTTGGTATTTTTAGATACGGCATGGAATTAAATGGCTTTGGGTTTAATTTTAAAAATTTTGTATTTTAAACATGTCAAATATGATTAACACAGTTAAAACATGGTTAAAGTCATTTAATTAATCGTGTTATCATTTTTAATCCATATAGATGGACACGTTTATCAACCCATTTAAGTTTTGTAGTAAAAGATTATTTTATTATGATAATGGATTTTATGGATTATTTGTGTTGAATTTTATTATATTTGATGCTATTATTATCTTGTTATAATTGTTTTTATAATTATTGATTTTAAATTTGAATAATAAAAGCTTTACGCCACTGACAGTGCAATCTCTTGCATGGCTTCATATTTTGTCTGCAATACCATATTTAGTGGCATCATGACAATTGCTGATGATACAAATTACTACAACATTAGAAAGAAATGTGAGGGAAGCCTTTGCTACGACTTCTCAAATATGGAGATATTTCTAAACCAGAAATCTGTTAGGGATGCCCTTGGAGTTTGGAATATTAACTTTGCGTCCTATAGTTCTACAGCGTATCAGGCCATGCTGGTTGATTGGATAAGGAATCTCAAAGTTGGCATTCTTGCTCTCCTTGAGGATGGTATCAAGCTTCTTGTATAAGTTAGAGAATATGATCTTATTTGCACCTGCCTTAGCAATTCGAGATTGGTCCATGCAATGGAATGGTCTGGTCAGAAGAAGTTTGTAGCATCTCTTGAGGTTCCTTTTGTAGTTGATGCTAAGAAGTAGGAGTCTTGAAAACCCATGGACCTCTTGGTTTCCATAGGTTTCTTTGTCTTCGAGAGAAACAAAGAAAACCTTGTTCAGAAAGAATTGAAGCAGGAAGTTTGTTCATTCTTCTGATTCTTTTTACAGAATGGAGTTTGTAGCATCTCTTGAGGTTCCTTTTGTAGTTGATGGCTTAGAAGCAAAAGTCTTGAAAACTCATGGACCTCTTGATTTCCTTAAGTTTTTTTGTTTTTGAGGGAAATAAAGACAACACTGTTCAAAGAGAATCAAAGCAGGAAGTTTGTTCATTCTTCTAGTTTTTTTGACATATTGGAGTTTGTAGCATCTCTTGAGAATTGAGATACCTTTTGTAATTAATGGCTCAAAAGTAGGAGTCTTGAAAACTCATGGAACTCTTGGTTTCCTTAAGTTTCTTTGTTTTCTATAGAAATAAAGAAAACACTATTTAGAGAAATTCGAGGCAGAAATTTATTCATTTTTCTGGTTCTTTTGATAGATTGTTGGGGTCTAAAGCTGTCTAAATTACTCAATTTTTAACAACTATTTCAAGAGGGTTTCAAGTACTAGAGCCTTATTTACTACGTTGGATCATGGTTGCAAGATGGATCAAAACCTTAAGGTGGGTTCAACTCTGTCTTCGAATTCTTGTAGAAAAGGGAAAAGGCATGATAGTTTATCAATTGCTAACACTCTCAAGTTCTGGAGTCAAAACAAGGAGGCTAAAAAATCGTGTAAAGCTCATGCTAAGGGATCGAAAAAGGGTGCTAGTGTATATTGGTTTTAGATGGAATTCAAGAAATCAATAAAATTAACTTCAAAGTGAGCCTTTCAATAAATACTATCTTTAAAACTTATTTTTCACTCACCACTCAATATGCCAAAAGAGAGTTATGCAAATAGCCTTAAGGATACAATGAAACTATCGTCTAATTTTATCTTTGCACTTTACAAAAGTTGACCGCTAAATGCACTCGAGGATTTATAAAGTTGTTCGACCTTAAAGTTTACTTTTTGCAACAAATAAATTATAAGGAATTTGAATTCCTTTGATAGATAGTAAGAACTCAAGTGTTTATATTTAATTTTCATTTGAGTATTTTATTCATTAGTTAATACATTTTCTCTTTCTCTAAAGAGTAGGGTTCAAATCTCCCTTCTTTCAAATAAAAAAAAGTGTTTATATTTAATTTCAGAATATAACACTTGTATTGCTCTTAACTTTTATGTTCTTGTCTTATTTGTTTTTTGTGTATCAAAATGGTTGGCAGTATGCTTTTTATATAGACTTTCAAGTGTTTTTTCTTAATGACACAATCTTTTCATTAAGGCACCTTTTTGTTTTAAAAACACCTTTACATTTTGCAAGATATAATTTTTAGGTAAAGATATTGTTTCAATAATTACTTAATGAAAGGACAACCATTTATTCCATAAGATATAATCTTATAAGTTACAATATGAAAAGATAACTTTTTATATTCAAAATTTTGAACTATAGTGTTTCTCTTAGACATAATCTTTAAGTTATAATACGAAAAGATAACTTTTTATATTCAAACTTTTGAACTGTGATGTTTCTCTTGTTGTCTCATAACCTTTGAATTTAGAGGTGTTTTTTAACATATCACTTTGCTAAGAGTAATAGCTAATCATATGAAAACACATCTACAATCAAATAATAACACTATGTGATATAACTTTTGAATTAAGATAGCTTTTTATATGAAGGGACAACTCTTTATTTTGAAGATGCACCAACAAAAGGGTGTATGAAAAAGAAAGGAGGGCCTCAGAATTGAAGCTGTAACTACCGAGGTGTTATGCAAAGGACTTGGGGTCAATGGCTGGCTGGAATCCGAGCACCTAATGGAGGGAAGAGACTTTGGTTTGTTACGTTTCCTATTGCCTATGAATCTGTTTTAACTTATGATAAAGCTTCCAAGACGATGTATGGTGAAAATGCTATACTGAATTTGCCTCATGTTTCGAATTCTGACTGATCTGCAGCTACTTCACATATGTTTTTGGAGACAACTACTTGTG
Source organism: Theobroma cacao (assembly GCF_053813885.1). Lineage (NCBI taxonomy): Eukaryota > Viridiplantae > Streptophyta > Magnoliopsida > Malvales > Malvaceae > Theobroma > Theobroma cacao. The sequence goes on along the minus strand of NC_142639.1, from coordinate 17,074,162 downwards.
CTACTTCTAACTCCATGACTGTGTCTAGTAATTTTGAAATTTGTGGAAGATATGTGGCTGGTGAAGGTGAACCAACTATGATGAACGTTGAATATGCTGTGGATTTTAAAGCTGCCAGGACGATGTATGGTGGAAATGTAATACTGAATACGCCTTATGTTTCGGATTTTGACTCAATTGCAACTATTTCGCACACATTTTCAAAGGCAACTACTTGTGCTGCTTCTAACTTCAAGACTGTGCCGAGTAACTTTAAAATTTGTGGAAGAGATGTGAACATACTTGGATTGTAAAGCTGTGTTGACAAGTCAAGATGTCAAAGTTGATGCAATATCAAAAGATCACACAGATTATAATTGGCTAACTAATGGTTTAGATTTTGCTAAAGAAATTTCAACGGATTTTGGAGAGACTAGTGGCTGGCTTGAGGGTGACTATTTTAATGCACTTGAATTTTTTGATTGAAATGTAATGGATGAAAAAGAATTGTTTAGCTTTTGTTATTGTAATTACCTACTAAAATGAATTAAGAAGTTTACAAATCAAAAAAAGCTGTAAGTATTTTAATTCAATCATGTATTAATCATGTTAGAGTGTTAATCACATTAAAAATTGAATCATATTAATCGTTTAATCTTGTTTTTAATTGTGTATCGTATAAAACTTAACTCAACATGTTTAATAAACGTGCTAATTGTATCATGTTAAAAGGTTACTAAACATATCTATATATGTGTTTCAGATTCTCATGTAATCAGTTAATCATGTCATGTTTGTATTTATTTATATAATTATTAATATTCTATATTTTAATAACATGATTACGATATGAAAATACGAATTACCAAATCTAATTCTAGCGATGAGGGCAATGAGCGACCAGATTTGCCTATTAACAAGAGAGTTTGAGGAGACAATTTTTGGAGAACATGAACGAAAGTTGGGCTTCACCAGTGATCTTAAGAAAACCAGTACAATGCACCATAGCAGGTTAGACAAAACAAAGAGCATCATATACAGAATTATAGTAGAATGATGTCTGCGTATATTTACTTGGGCAATAATGAACTAAAGATGTATATAGATTGAAGAAGGCCATCAAGGTCATAGGAGACAACTCGATGAATCTGTACGCCAACCAACAAAAGGCCACTTCCTTTTTCTTGATAAACAAAAATTAAAGCCAAGTGATGAAATTCCAGAGCATTTCATCTGTGGTTGTTGATGGAGAAATGGTTAGCTGTGGTGGAGATCCGTGGGAGATGGGTCTTACCAGGGATTGCCCAGTAAGCTTAAAGGCCTAAAGCGATTATCATATATTTTTTAAATCATTAATAAAAATCATCAATCAAAATTTTTAATTTAAATAAATCAATTATCATATAAAATAAAAATAATATACTAATATGATATAAACTATAAATTAAAATAAAAAATCTGCAAATATTAGTACAATAGTATTTAATTGTTGAATACTTATTACAAACCATAAAAAAAGGCTCAAGGTTTTATAAAGATAATAACATAACAGACTTCTTATTTATTTTTTGAAAAAAAATTGAATTCAAAAAGAAGAAGAAGAAAGAGCAAATGAGAAAAGAAGAATTTTAAAGTAGATATTATATATTGAAAAAAAAATAATTGATTTCATATAAAAAAATATAGTTGCTGAAATTTATTAAATATGTTAATTGAAAATAGGAGAAATAAATAAAAAAAAAAGTTGTTGGAGATGATTAAATACATATGACTATTAATTGATTGAAAATAAGAGAAATAATTGAGAATTAATAGTATTTTAAAAATTAAAAAATAATAAAAAAATAAAATTTATTAAGCACATAATTAGAAAAGTGAGAAAATAGATAAATTTATTAATTATTAATTATTTTTATATAATTTTAAATTTTTATATATTTTTAATTTAATTAAATTATATTATAAAATTATAGAAATTTTTTAAATTTGAGACCTCTCTAAATTGGGGGCCTAAAGCCTTTTCTTGGGTGGCTTTACCTAAGGCCCTGCCTTGGGTCTTACAGTTGAGAGAAAGAGAGTATTGAGTTAGGAAAATTGTTTTAGGGAAAATTTTTCAATGAAAATTTAATATTAATTTTAACTTACGTAACGTGGCAAGATCGGGTATGTGGTCGTAACGTGCGGGTCCAGGAACCCGACTGCTAGACGTGAATGTGAAAACTCACTAAAAATTAAACTAGGAGTCGCCACCAATCTTTTTTACTAGGTGCGATTGGTCACCTATTGACTCGATTCTAATCGATGAAAACTTAAATTAATTTTAAGCCCACCGAAAAGAACCTTAAACCGGTCTACAATCTGGATCTAGGTTCGGGAGTACGGTTACGCTCGGGGAAGGATTAGCACCCCTCGGACGCCCGTTCCATGAACGGTACCATTTTTAGATTATCCTATTGGGCTTTAATTTTTAATTTCACTAGATTTCCTTAATTATTATTTTTTATTTTATCTCCTATTTAACCTAAAATGGAAAGCAAATGGGTGGCGAGATGAAATGCATGGCGTGAGATAAAAATGCCGGACAAATAACCTTTTATCGAGGATATTTTTCGAATCCGCCCATCATACTGGTGGGACTCGGGATATTCTCTCACCTAGGGAATTATCCGAGAAACTCGCCTTCGCAAATTCGACGAATAATTCCCGTCATCGGGGTCATAGTACGTTTTCTTTTTAAAATAATATTTTTGTGCATAATGAACCCAATTCGGGCAAAAGCCTTTTATTAAAGGTGGTTCTCGAGCCCTCCCATCCTACTGGTGGGACCCGAAGACATCTTTTCACCTAAGGAACTTTTCGAGAAATACCCGCTTTCGCAGGATCCCCGAAAGATCCCATCATCGGGGCTTAAACTCGAAAACAGAAATATTTATGTGCAATGATATGTATGATGCAATACATATATGCTATGCTAATGCAATTATCTATATTTTTTGTTATTATTAATTATATATTTTATTATCATATTTCCTATTCTTATTTCTTATTATTATTATTATTATTATTTTTATACTTTACATTTTTTTGTTCTAAGTTCTTTGTTTTTCACTTATAGTTAGACAAATTGTTTATAATTCTATGTTATTTTAGTGAGTAAAAATTATATATTTTTTTATCGTACTATTTTTATGTATTTTTATATTTTTATTATTATTATATTTTTCATAAGCGATTTTTATTCAAACCTAATGCCTAAGATCTTATTTTATATATATATATATATATATATATATATATATTTATTATTTTTTTTTCATCTTTATCTTTACATTTCTTATAGTTTATGCCACTTAATGCTCAATATTTAATTTTGAATTAGTTATTTTTTGCTATTATATATTTATTTATTTTCATTTATATAATGTCATGTATATTATATTTTCAAATTAATTATTTATTATATGTTTGAATTATTATTATTTATTTATTATTTATTATTTTTATCAAGTAATTTTTTTGGTATAGTCAAACTTTTCATTTATTAAGAATTTCGAAACCTTAAAATCGAGGCCCTCCCATCGTACTGGTGGAGCCTTGATTCGGATTCTGAATGTAAAACCCGACCCTATAAATACATGTCATGACATACATGCATTGAGTAGCATGTTATTACGCTAGAAAAGCACCTAAGAATAAACGAAACCTGATATTGTACCTAACGGTACACTTAAATTTATTTAACCTCGAACTAGTTCAAATAGGAATTGTAGGATGAAATTTAATATTTTATAGTCCATGAATGACTAAAAATGATTGTTCGGAGTTCGAGGGTTCATTTGGGGTAAAATTAGAAATTTTGATATTTAAGGGCAAAATCGTCATTTTGCCACCTAAGATAATAATTTGATCATGGAGTGAAATTTTTGATCAAGATTAACTATTTGGAGTATAATTTAATGATAGGAAGTGAAAAAGTTTAATTCTGGTGATTTTTGGAGTGTAGGGGCAAAATCGTAATTTTGCCACCCATGGACAAAATTTGAGATTTTGAGAGAATTTAGATCAAATTTGACAAATTGGAGAATGGTATGAGTATAAGGGGTGAAAAATATGTCTATGGACAATTTTTCAATTTTTGGGGCAAAAATGTAATTTTTGACTTTTACGGGGGCAAAAGTGTAAATTGCAAAAATTACTCCACCGAGACTTTGGATGAGTCTGAGAATTTTATCTAAGCTATGAATATATGAGACAAGTGTATGGTGAAAATTTGGAAACAAATGGATGAAATTTTTAAAATGGGCCAATGGGAAAGTGACACATGGCATTTTTTAATGAAATAATATTATTTTAATGAAAAGTCAGCCATTTAAACCCAAATTTTGAGTGCTGGTCGGCCATAAGGAAGAAAAACAGAGGAAATAGAGAGGAAAGGAAGAAGAAAAGAAAAACCAAAGAGAAACAAGAAAATTCAAAGAGAAATTCACGGTTTTCGACCGTTTACGCGTCTAACGGTAAGATTTTTCGATTTTAGCTTGATTCCTACCTTTCCTATGCCTTTATTTCCATTTAGCATGCTTGAGGAGAGAGATCAAAAAGTGATATCAAGGGCTGGACGAAATTCTAGGAGAGAGAAATTGAAATTTTTAGGTTTTGATTTTTAGTTAAATTGATAGTTTTAGTTAGTTAAATGTGTTTAGAAATTAAATTGGGCAAGAAATCATTAAATTTTCACAATACCCACTCTTGGCTGGATGCTCAATGCTGTACAATGATGATGAATTGATTTTATTCTAAGGGAAATGAAGAGAAAATGATGAAAAACGATTAAACGTGATAGAAAAACAAAGTAGAAAATTTACCGAGTTAATGTCCCATTTTTGGCCGAATTTTCCAAGGAAGGGAGTGAGCTGATTTTTGTTGTTTTTAGAAGGTTATTGGCTGATATTTGATGGTTAGAAATGTTGGAGAGAGAATGGGATGATTTAGAGCTAAAATGGAGCGCGTTAGCAATTTATCGGGCAAAGTGCCAAAAATAGGTTAATACCGCATTTAAGTCGTTTTAGGCTATTGCATTTCATACCATGCATTAGTATAGGATTTAAGTTAATTATATAGTGATTTAGCATCAATGTGATGAATTGTGTAAATTTTTGTAATGTGTCTAGGAGGAGAGCCTTCCGGAAAAGGCAAAGAAGTCGTACCCGACGAGTAGTGATCGGGGCGCTTAGAAAGCTTTTATTTTGTACAAACGGTGAATAAACTTATTATTATTGTAAATTATCTAGAGTTTATTTTAAATGCCCTTTATGTATTTTATGAAATGAGAATGAGATTAAAACGGGATTTTTGATGTTTTAGGAATAAATGTGACAAATAAAAATATATTGTATTGATTATGAAATTGAGTAATTGGAGGCTACAAATTGACTTGAAAAATATATATTTTCCTAGGAATGGCTTATGCGAAATGAGTATATGTGGCTATATTTTGTGAATGCATTGGGAAATTTATGTAAGTTGTTTTACTATGCAGGCTGGATAAATAAATAAAAGCCACGTTATACTGTCGAAATTTTATTAAAATTGGTGGGTTAGTCACTGCAGTGACGGGTTTCCGTGGACTGCCTATTAGAGGGGCACGGTAAACCCAGTTATATAGTTACTCCGGTTGTAGAGGCGAGGAGGGTAACTCCTGGGGTAGTATTAGAGTTCACTTCACGTCGAACCCCCACGTGAATGTGTAACTCGGCCAACGCCGAGGAACGGCTGGTTTTAAAAATAAAAATGTGTTTCACGTGTGAATATTTTAACACCCTTGGCGAACTCGGTTAGATGCCTCGGCCAAGGTATCCCCGAGGATTAGTTTTGGCTTGAGCCTTGTTTTTATAAAAGACATAAGCCTTAACAATTGTTTTGGTAAATTACAAATATTTTATGGTTTAAGAAATAAATTGAAAACATTATGAAATGGGTTGAAATTTATTGTTTAAACTTACCTCCATTTTACTCGCCTTTAGATATTTATGATAATGTCTGTTTACTCATTGGGATTGCAAAATCTCACCCAACTCCTTTCCACCCATTTCAGGTTCAGTATAGACTGTAGATAGCTGATCTCATCGAGGACTACTATTGGATCTGCATTTTCCAAACCGTAGGTTCACAGTCCTCTTTACTTTTGTTTATTCGGGGGCCCTCTGGTTATTGTAAATTAAATTAAATATTTTGGCTTACTGTATTTCAGTATGTATAAATTTATTTAGCTTTTACGCTATAAAAATTATTCACGTATAACTTTATAAATATTGTTTTATAAGAAAATAGAATATTTCCCTTAATATTTCTTTTATTTTCTTATTTTATTCAAATAATCGTAATTTCGTTTTAAATGAAGATTTTAGACTTTTAAACTCATTTTGAATATGAATTATGTATTTTGTACTTGTATATTACGTTTTAGCCAGTTTTGAAATTTTTGAGAAAAAAATGACCAAAATACCCCTATGTGGCGAAAATTTTATTTTGATTGTTTTTGATCTAAAATAGTATATATTCTCTAAAGACTCGATATCTAACAATGATTGCTCACAAGAAAGGAAAGAAACTGATATGTAAGCCTTGCGGGGTTCCGGTTGGCATTCCGGATAATGAGTGTCAATCGGGACGTCGCGGCGATTGTCATGGGCCTGAGGGAGGTTCCGGGTCGTGACACTGAACCTAAGGAATATCGGCCCGGGATTGCGACTTCTCGCATCCCGATCGATTATCCCATCATCGGCAATTATTTTATTAATCATATATATTTTTAAAAGAGTTAACTTTCTAATATTGATATACCTATTTTATTATTTTAACGCTTAACCTAGTAATTTTTAATTTCTTAATTTAATCTTTTAGCCTACCATTTGTTTCATTCATTTATATTATTATTTTATTATTATTGTTTTTGTTATCTACCTATTTTTTATGTTTTCTATTTTAATGATTTTAATTGATTTTGATTTTTGATTTTTGATTTTATATTTACATAATTATGTTTATTATACTATGTTCCCATTATCTTAATAACAAAAGGCTACATATATAAAAATAATCATAACCAACACCAACAAAAGCCCAATATTTAAAACTTACCTAAGATTCAAGCCCGACTTAGCCCAGTACGCATCAGTCCGGCAGAAAGCCCGTGAGCATGCCCCAAGTATTCAGCCTTCCTTAGCCAAAACACAGTCGTTTTGAATGTCCTTGAGCTGCCCAAACGTATTCCCCAAAACGACACCGTTTAGCTTTAAGCACTAACTATAAAACCCCCCTATTCTTCCTTTTCTCCCCATTTCTCCCTTTCACTTTCTCTCTCTACCTATAAACTCTCTGACTTCTCTCTACACTATTCCTCTATCGGATTTCCCCTCCTCACGCCGGCGAACTTCCCTTGGCTGTCAACCTGCAGGAAATCTCACGCCGGCGAACTCTTACGGTTGGCTTCCCCAACCGGTGACGTTGCAGCTGTCCTGAATCGGCTCTTCCTTCCAACGACAGATCTGGAGGCGTCGATGGTCTGGTTCCTTCTCCGCCGGCGAGCTCCTCCTTGCGGGCGTGGGTCAAGTCGGCTCTCCCCCAACCGGTGGCATCGCAACTGTCCTGGATCGGCTCTTCCTTCCAGCGACAGATCTGGCGGCGTCGATGGTCTGGTTCCTTCTCCGCCGACGAGCTCCTCCTTGCGGCGTGGGTCAAGTCGGCTCTCCCCCAACCGGCGACAGATCTTCAGCCGCAATCGGTCTTCTCTGGCCGGACTCCCTTATTCACTCTCCCTGAACATGTTTTCTCCTTTTTTGTTCTTTTTGGATATCTCACTTCGATTTTTTTTGGTGTGGCTGCTGGGATCTTTTGTTGCAGGTTTCTCCTCCCGGAATGCTACAGTGCCCCCTCTCCTTTATACCCGATTCCCGGGTTCTGGAGGGGGCACGCCCTATTGCCTTGTCCCTGGGCACCCAGGTGTAAGTTCCACTATCCTGCCAGACGCGAATTTTTCGCGTCTGGCAGGTGAGAGAGGTGCCTGGCAGGGTGCGTCCGCACCCTGCCAGTCGTACCTCTCTCCTTTCTTTTTTTTCATCATTTTTCATTTTTCATTTTCTTTTCTCTTTTTTTTTCATATCTTTTAATTTTTCTTGTTTATAATTTAGTGTCTACAGAAAAATAGGAGAAATAAATAAAAAAAAAAGTTGTTGGAGATGATTAAATACATATGACTATTAATTGATTGAAAATAAGAGAAATAATTGAGAATTAATAGTATTTTAAAAATTAAAAAATAATAAAAAAATAAAATTTATTAAGCACATAATTAGAAAAGTGAGAAAATAGATAAATTTATTAATTATTAATTATTTTTATATAATTTTAAATTTTTATATATTTTTAATTTAATTAAATTATATTATAAAATTATAGAATTTTTTTAAATTTGAGACCTCTCTAAATTGGGGGCCTAAAGCCTTTGCTTGGGTGGCTTTACCTAAGGCCCTGCCTTGGGTCTTACAGTTGAGAGAAAGAGAGTATTGAGTTAGGAAAATTGTTTTAGGGAAAATTTTTCAATGAAAATTTAATATTAATTTTAACTTACGTAACGTGGCAAGATCGGGTATGTGGGTAGACTTGGAAATTCGTGTTAACGTGTCGTAAACGTGCCAGACATGATTAGACACGAAACACGTTAAAGCTAAATACAAATACAATACGTTTAATCTTCGTGTCTCAAATTTAAAATACGTACACGTACACGTTTAATACACATGTAACACGACATGACACGATTAACACGTTTATTAAACGTGTCAATATATGATAAGATACGATTAATAACACGATTAACACGATTAACACGTTTAATACGATTAACACGTTTAACACGATTAACACGATTAAATAAAAATATTTACAATTAAATATAATTTTATTATTTAAATTTAAAATCTATAATTATAAAAATAATTATAATAAAACAAAAATAATAATAACAGTAAATAATCACAAAAAGTTAAAAATTAAGATTGAACATGTATAATTACATTATACCCTTTATAAAATTAAAAAAACTTATTAAAATAATTATTTAAAATTATTTATATAAGGTTAAAATAGTTTTTAACTATTAATTTTTAATAAGTTAATAAATGTGTCACGTATACATAGTTAAATATGATAACACTATTAAACACGATAACACGATTAAGTAAACATGTTTAAACGTGTTTTAAATATATTTGTCTTGTTAGATACGTTAAGATACGAAAATTTTCATATTTTAACGTATCAGACACGATTAGATACGAAACACGTTAAAATTAAATTCAAAATTTATTTAACTCGTGTATTTTCATATCATATTAACGTATTATATTTAAAATTATCAAATCTAAATGTGGGGCAAAGAGAGGCACGAACGCGAGATTTCCATTTAAAATTTTAGATGATTATCGTTAGATCGTTTTAAAGGGGCTAAGTCTGATACGGATGGGCTACAAGAGCCCAATCGACAATCAAGAATACCATCTGGTCCATCTCTAAAACAGGAAATTGTAATTTGGTAAAAAAAAAATTGTGCAGTTAAAAAAGGAAAAGGAAACTGCACACTGATCGGTTTCCTTTTTTTTTTGAAATCTGCCTGGAATGGGTGCTCGCATAGCGGATTCTATATAGGCAGTAGCATAGTTTCAGTTTCCGAAGGCAACCCAGAGATGACCCTTCTTCAAAGACCACTTCTTGTGCTCCTTCTCCTAGTAACTCATCACCTCTTGCAGTGTTGGATTGCTTTTGGATCGGTCGATGAAGAAGGCCAAAAACAAGAAGAATTCAATGAGGAACTACTATTGAAGCCACTGCCGGATCGAAAAGTGTTGGCCCATTTCCATTTTCAAAGCTCTGCCCCTCCTTCCACCTCTAATGGCCGCCATCACCACTTGTTTCCGAAAGCCATTTCTCAGTTGGTACTTATTGTTGCTTTAATTTGTTTTATTCGGGTCACTGAGAAATCTTCTTGTTTAGAAAGGAGAATTTGTTTTTGGTTTGTACGTGTTGCTTTTGTTTGAATGGAGTCAGAGAAGGTAGCTTAGCTAAGTCGAGTCGGTTTTTTTGGTTTCTGAATATATTGGTAGTTTAGAAAGGAGATGCCAAAAAGTAAGACTTCTAATCTTTCCCTTTCTCTTGATACATTTATTAGCAAAATCTTGAACCATTGTGTACTGCAAGGAGGGATTTAGTTTGCTTGCTTTTGGTCTGCTTTTGCCTGGATGTTGATATTTATATTTAAGAGGCAGATTGTGCAAGGACTATGTAGTTGTCAACTCAGGCTGAGTCAATTTAGGTAGTTAGTAGACTGCATCATGTTGCCAGACTAACGGGATTTAAACAATTTCGATTTATTAGCTTGCGTTTCAGTCTCAGAATGAAAATTTGATGCAGTTTATTCTGAGGTTAAATGTAATCATGATCTCTTGAGCACTCAGCTTGGCCTGAGTCAATTAAGGTAGTTCATAAAGGGTTTTTTTTTTCTTGAAATCCTTTTACTAGCTTATATAATTTAAATTATTAGTCAACCTATCTCTGCTATTTTCCTACTCAATAATGATTAATTCATTATTTTCTGCAATCATAATATACATGAGAAAGAATTGTTCTTATGAGCTCATTATCCTTTTTAAAAATATTATGTCCAACACAAAGTACAAACTTGGCTATAAGTTTACCTGAAAATAATAGTGCATGTGTTGCAGTAATTTGTCTGTCTCTTTTTCTGCAAGGAAAAGACAAGAATTCTGATATATAGCTTTGTTGCAGATATTAAGAAGTTAAGAACTAAGTTAAGTAGCTTTGTTGTAGATATCAAAAGATTAACAGTTAAGATAAGTCTTTGAAGTATTTGAAAGCAGTGCATGACTATGAACATCTTTGAACAGGTTCAGAAATTTCGAGTTAAGGAAATGGAGCTGTCTTTCACACAAGGTCGCTGGAACTATGAAAGATGGGGTGGATTTGATCCCATAGCAAGCAGCAATGCAAAGCCCCCTGGAGTTGAGTTATGGGCTGTCTTTGATGTCCCACAACATCAGGTTGATGCTTCCTGGAAGAATTTAACACACGCTCTCTCAGGTCTTTTCTGTGCCTCAATCAACTTCCTAGAGTCTACTTCAACTTATTCTGCCCCAGAATGGAGTTTTCCACCCTCTTCAGGCAATCTGAGGTATGGTACATTGCCCCGTGAAGCTGTTTGCACTGAGAATCTAACTCCATGGCTGAAGTTGCTTCCTTGTCGGGATAAAGCTGGGCTTGCTGTGTTACTGGACAGGCCATCTATTTACAGGGGTTTTTATCATTCTCAGCGATTGCATTTGACCTCAACTGGATCTGGTTCAAAGGGGACTGATTCAGGCATCATATTAAACCAGGCACTTACAGTTGTTCTTCAGCCTATCCAGCCAAATGGTCTAAGAGCTAGTATGGACCATGCTAGTGAAAAGCATATTCAACCAAGCTGGTCTCTTAGTTCAATTTTTGGGAAACAAGTTCGTGGAAGATGTGTTCTTGCGAAATCTAGTAAAGTGTATCTTCAACTTGATAGAGGCTTAGTTGCTGAACTGAAGCGTATCCATAAAGAAAATGAGAAGTCTGTGGCAAATGGTTTAACCTCTGAGAATTTTTGGAGTTATCCCAGCTTTGAGTTGTCTGCTAACCCGGACAGGATAGTTATAGAAGAAAATAGCTTGCATAGCAAGAGCTCATCCATTTTGTATAATTTCCAAGTTGAGAAATACAGTGAATCTGAGCCATTAGATCTTGGCCTTACTTGGAAGATTCCTGTAGTTTGGTTGTGTCAATCAGCACCGTTACATTCTAGTAGGTTCTTGATGGGAAGCGGGAATGAGAGGGGTGCCATTGCTATTTCCTTGAAATCTACACAATTGCGAGAGGGCTTCATGGGTGCTTTTGCCGATAATGAAAGGTGTGAATTGCGAGTTGATGTTTTTCAAGTTGTGCCTTGGTATGTTAAGGTCTATTTCCATTCTCTGCAAGTGTTCATTGATCAACAACCTAAGGCTGTTTCAGATGTTATTGAGAAGATACACGTTTCACCTTCCAAAGACAAAGTTTCACCTGGCATGATGGAAATGGTTCTGAAACTTCCTTGCAGAGTAAAATCAGCTGCTTTAACCATAGAGTTTGATAAGGTGTGCTTTTCATTATGTTTATTTTAGCTATTGGTTGATCTGGTCTTACACATTCTATTCAATAAACACAAGTTATTTGTTTTTACCCTTAGAAGAGAATTTTTTATTAAAGGTTTGGATAAAGGTGCTAATGTGGTCCATAAATGTAAGATATCAAGCTAAGTGAAATCAGTGCTAACCATTGGTGGGTTTTGCTGCTGCATTGGAGTCCAGTTTTTTAGACAGAAAATGTATTTCTGTAAAAGCTACCTTCAAAAAATTAATCATATAAGATAGCAAATTGAGTACCTTGAGTATACCTGATATTGACTATACAATGTATCTGAATTCAGACTTTGTCCATAAATGTTTGTATGTTTGAACAAAAACCTATTAACTAATTCCATTGGTTAGGTAATGTTCAAACCTAAACCTGCCTATCTGAACCTCTAGATTCTCAATTCACTGTTTACTCCTTGAGCTGGATGCATATGATGAAACCTACCAATACATTCAAATTATATAATCTTTGCCTATGTCCGAAAAAAAAGGGATAAATTGCTACTGGCTGTATCCACTATCCCCACAATAAAACTGTTTCATCTTATTAGGTCTCATATGTTTTTTTTCCTTTGCATTGTTTGAAGACTTGTTATTCCAGGAACTGCTTCTGTATAAAATGGAAAAGTCACTGCTCTTCTGACTTGCTGCTATCAATCTAAGACATCCTCTGCTTGTGGATAATGACTATCTGTTTTGATGAAATTAATAATTTAGAACTGAAACAAAAACAGTTTTGCTTCTTGCTTTATGGGCCAAACTTTAGTATGATTTCTGCTTCTTGATGTATTGTTGATGAGTTGATTCTCTGTTTTGATATGTCTGAATAGGGTTTTTTACATATTGATGAATACCCCCCTGATGCTAATCAAGGATTCGACATACCATCAGCTATTATAAGCTTTCCCAACTTCCATGCAAGCATGTTTTTTCTTGAAGATGGCTCAGTAAACAAGTCACCCTTGTTGTCAAAGTTTCAGGTACTAATCTCTTGGTATTTCTGGTGCTAAACATGATCCATTTGTATTCTTCTTCTCATTTGGCATTAGCTTTGTCTGTCATGCAGGAAAAGAGTCCTGTAATGTCTTACACAGAAGTATTATTGGTACCTTTGACAACTCCTGATTTCAGCATGCCTTATAATGTTATCACAATCACGTGCACGGTGTTTGCGTTGTATTTCGGATCATTGCTCAATGTACTACGAAGGCGTATTGCTGAGGAGGAGAGGTTTCTTAAAGACAAAGGTGATTTTATCTCATGGAATAGGCCATTATTGATTCTCTTGAGAATATGGATTTTTTATGGTTTTCAATAATGAAATAATCCCATATATTATCATGCCCGTAGCCCATTTTTTAGTATAGTTGGTAAATACCACACAAGTCCAATTTGTCAAGTTCAATGCAAACTTTGTTAACATCTACTCACAGTCATGTCTATCAGTATAAGTAAGCACTTAGCGACATGGTCAGGTGAGTGGGTTTGGATGGGAACCTGAAATTAAGGGTGCTAGGCTTCACTTGTAGCCAATCATTCTTAAATTTTGTGGTCCTTTTAAGTTGCTTGATAGCATTAATATTAGCTTCTTGTTTCTTTTTTTCTGATTCGAGATATCTCTCTATGTTACTGATTGGCAATTGGGGTGCGCTCTCTCTTCTTCTTTTTGATTATTTTTTTAGAACTTTGATTTGTTTGGACAATGCGCATTTATTATATAATAATAATCTATAGTCCCTCAGAACATCAGTAAAATATCTGAAGAATTGCATTCATGGTAGTGTATGGAGAGCTGAGCTTTAAAATATTTGAAGTAAAAGGAGAAAACCACACATTTTTTTTGTCAATGTAGCTGAGTTCAGCCCTATAATATATGCTGTTGCTTTGCATTAAGCTAACATAGGCAGTTGAATGTTAAGATATCTTCTAGGCATCCATCTTCATTACTTTTCTTCTCCCTGATAAAACTATTGGTTGGAAAGGTAATTAAGGGAGAACATTGGAAACCAAAATTTATATGGTTTGGTTATTTAATTATATTCTATATGGTCTGGCAAACCAGCGTTTATGTTGTGGTCGCAACTTTTGATGGTTTGACTATCACATCTTCCCTCTGACTGATATTTTCCCTTTATTGTTCTACTTGCAGCCACCAAGAAAACTGGTCAGCTACCTCTGCTGCTATCAAAGTTGTCTGCCAAGCTTAGGGGTAGACCATGGGAACCTCCGCATTCACCCCCATCTACATCATTCTTCATTAGTTCTAAGTTAGTATTCAAAGTCATACTAGTAGCTGGACTGGCTGTAGGTTGGCAGTACTATTTTTCGTGAAGTTAAAACTCTAGAAACTTTCAGTGTACAATATGAGCAAGAAGAAAGAATGCTGAACCTCAGAATTAGTGAAAGGATCATGTTCTTCCACAATCCCAGGCCACTAATTTTTTTTTTCTTCATCATTTTGAGCCATTGACATATTCTTTTACTTTTTGAAAATTTGACTCATTTTTTTTCCTGAGCCACTAGATAACTTTGTTCTACTAAATTATTCACATTTGCATCAAGGTCATTGAATTTTCGGGCTCTTGCAGTACAGGGGTTCGTGCAAAGATATACAGGTTTGATAAAGAATGTTAATCAGGTTTCAAATTTGACATGTCTGCTATGGTCATTTCTTCGGGCTGTTCCTGATGTTGTTTAAGTATAAAAATCAAGCCTTGGGTAATTTCTTAGCTTTTCTTAACAGCCCATTAGAGGTGGTCTCTTTGATATGGATCTAAGTTCGGTTCATTTTGCACTGTCTTATGTTATATCTTCTACCATCTATCTTGCATAAGGGTCTTGGCCTCCATTTCAGCATCTAAAGAATACAGGTAACGTGATTTCAGCTCATTGCTTCCTTTTTGCATCTCTTCTACAGATTTAATTGCAGAAACTACTACAATTTTGGGTTCGATTTACAGAAAGTGGCCCATGTTTATTGTGGAAAAAAAAACTGTCAACATCAGGAACTATGAACCAAGTCGGCTTGTAATTGCAAACTAAGCTTATTACAAGTCTGTCTCCACAAAAAGCATGAATCCAATGAACTCTATTTACATCTTTATAACTTACAAGAATTCAAATCCTCAATCTCTCATCTGAAAGTTGGCATTTGGTGGTTGGCCTGTGAATTAAACATATGGAGACAGTACAACCTGATCATGTAGAATGACAGCCATAACTGATCCTCTTGCAAGATGCAGCTACAACCACTTCATCTTCCCTCATCCTCTTCATACTGCCACTCAAGTAACAGCATTTAAATGGCGTGCTCAAAATGGTGCTAGAGCGATTGTTCCCACTTGCTTGAAAATCTGTAATGTGAACCACAAAATGCATCATTTGAAATGGAAAATGAAGATGAAACAACTAGAACCATGTGAAACCATCAGAATCATTCAGTAGTAAGTATATATGTGGTGATGGTGCAATGTTAAATGGATGGCACAAACCTGAGCTGGTCTCATTAATCTTTAATTTCTTGAGTAAGCTGACATCGCCCATGAAACTCTTTCTCTTGAAGCCAAGGCCAGTCCATTCGGAAACTGGACGGCTAGCTCCCTCATGGCATCCTGTATGCAAGGGCTCAATCTC
The DNA here is from genome assembly GCF_053813885.1 of Theobroma cacao. Lineage (NCBI taxonomy): Eukaryota > Viridiplantae > Streptophyta > Magnoliopsida > Malvales > Malvaceae > Theobroma > Theobroma cacao. The sequence goes on along the minus strand of NC_142639.1, from coordinate 17,058,284 downwards.
AGATAAATGTGAACAAGCAGGCTTTCATTAATTTGGCGAAAGGTAATAAAAATTAAGTCCCACGACAATTCCCCATTTTTACCTGAGCTGCTCTCTCTTAGCTTTTTATTCTCGATCGAGTCAAGATCTTCAAACTGTAGCTTTGTGGTAATTCCAACCTCCCTTATTCCAGGCTTTCCAGCTATGTCTTGATTCCCATTAACACCATATTGAGGTTCATGTGCTCCTGAAAACAGAAAGCACTCATCCGTCTTAAGGCGAAAAAGGACGGAAAACGAACATGATTTTGATTTCTGACTAAGATGCTCAAAAATTTGTCATACTCTCCACTCTTGTTCACGAGTATTCAGCTACCCACCCACCTATGTTTAAGCAGTCTTCTTTTATCCTTCTTATAAAGCCTAAACACAAGTTTTCACCAATGTTTCAATGATCATACTCATTAGTCGATGTCAAATTCTTAAAAGTTTCCCAATTTTTTTCTACACATTCATATACTTCAAAGAAAACCCACAAATCTAAAAGAACAACCAACAGCAACCTTCCTCTTCCCATACTTTCCCAGCAAACCAAACAGAACACCGAGAACACGACCCCCTTCATCCAAAACAAACTCCCACAAAGAAAACAAACAGTAAACTTAATACTTAATACTTACTCTTAGTCCCAACTTTGAAAAGCTTGCCATCAACAATGAGAGCGCTCTTATCATCAGTCCCAGTAGACAAACCTTTAGAAGAGAAGAAAGAAAGCAGTGACCTCCACGTGACAGACGACGAAACGAGATCCACCCCTCTGCTTATAAAGTGCCCATTAAGCTTAACTGTCGATGGGTCGAGTCCGAATGCTCGAGCTATCGACCCAAGGTCAAGTTTCTGGCCATCCCATGCCACGAATGGAACCAGCTTCGATACTGAAGGACAGAAAAGCTTGATTGTTGTTGGTTTGTTATCACCTGACATCGATTTCGATCTCTCTTTTAACTTTGTCGAAAGGAAAATGGGTGAGACCTTTTTCTATCTCTTTTGTATTTGATCATGGTCTGCTAGTTTGCTTCCAAGTTCGAACGGCTTCTGGAAGTATCTTCCAGACTTCCACAAATTCTGTTTCTGATTTTTGGACTCTGGACCCACTGATTTGGATTGGGCTTTAACCGATTAAGGCTTCGGCTTGAAAATTTTAAGAAAAAAAAAAGTTTAAAGCAATCAAACTCTCCAGTTGTCAGCATACTAAACATTATAATTAAAAAAAATATTATGTATGTACGTGTAAATGTTCATTACGTTATGGTCCAAGAGTATGTTCATTACGTTATGGTCCAAGAGTTCAATTAAATTAGACAATCTAGCAAATAGTAACTCAAACAGTCCAAACTAGACACATGAGCGTAATTTGATTTTAATTCTTAAATTTGATTATATATTTTGGATGTAGATTAAATTAAGATTACGATTTAATTTAAATATTATCTATGAAATTAAATTCTTTAACAGTATCTCTATTTTGTAAATTTTATCAAGATAATAGGCTATTAACCTATAAATATCCCTAACTTCATTTGTAAATATACAAATGAATAAGATCTTTTTACTTTTATGTTCTTTTAAGTATATTTCACAACACGTTATCACCCGATTTTTTAATATCTAAAAGTTTTGGTATCATTTAGTTTGTTTCATTTCTTTGACTATTGATTTTAGTGAATTAGGTTAGTAAGTAACTTATATTCTCGATGTTTTCAACATGAATTCACTATTACATATATATATATATATATCATATTTTATCCTTTAATTTATTAAATCAGATTGAGTATGTATAAGATCTTTTTTTTCTAGTTTTGGAATATGATTTGCTCAATACATAATTTTTTTGTTTTGAATTTTGAATATAAATTTCAATATACGTAAATTTATTTTTGATATTATGAAATTGATATATATTTTGTAACAAGTAAATAAATACTGCTTTGTATACTCTAATTAATCTGAAATACGTTTTGATCGTCAGAAAACAATAATTCTTTCAAAAGCTCGGTTGGATGTATTTACGATTGCGAGATTTTAAAATTATAAGTTAGTATAGCTTAGCAATATTTAGAATCAATTCTCAAATAAAATTGTGTGGAGAAAATATTATTGATGCAAATATGTTAGAAAGAACATTTTCTACTTTTCACACCTCCAATGTGCTTAATACAGTAAAAAAAGTTTTAAGAAATACTCTGAAGTGATATTATGCTTCTAACATATTTGCATTAGTATTATTTTCTCCACATAATTTTAGTTTTGAACTAATTCTAAATATTGTTGAATATTGTTGAATTATACTTGCTTATAGTTTTAAAATTTTGCAATCATATATGCATCCAGTCACAATGAGCTTTTAGTTTTTAGAAAAATTATTATTTTTTGATGGTAAAAAATAATATTTATCTATTTGTTACAAAACAAATATCAAACAAAGTCAATTTCATATATTCAATTTCAAATTTCTTGAATTATATAAAATCTCGTAGTATCAAAAACAGATTTATATATACTGAGCATAATTATATTCAAAATTCAAAACAAAGAAATCATGTATTGAGCAAATCACATTCTAAAATAAAAACGAAGAGATCATATATTTCAAGCAATATAATTATATATATTTGCCTACTCAATTTATTTAATAAATCAAAGGATAGCAAATTAACATTAAGATTGATTTTCAGGGGCAGGGATGAAATGTCAAAGTGATATCAAATTACTTACTTGACTCGTTAAAATAAAAAATCAAAAATCAACTATTGAAATCTTTTTGAAGTTTGAAGCTCGAAGAAATTCGATTTTGAGATGATAATAATATTAAAACTTAAGATATTAGAGAATCGTGTTGATAATGTGTTATAAAATATAATTTAAAAAAACAACTATGATAGAAAAGCATTAAGAAAATGAAAGATCTTATTTAGGTGTGTATTTACAAATGAAGTGAGTGAATTTGAAAAAACAACTATTGCTGATAATGTATTATAAAATATAACTTAAAAGAACAATTATGAGAGAAAAGCATTTAGAAAATGAAAGATTTTATTCGATTGTATATTTATAAATGAAGGGAATGAACTTGAAAAAATAATTATAAGAAAATAAGTATTAAGAAAATGAGAAGATTTTATTAGAGTGTCTATTTATAAATGAAGTGAGTGGCATTTATAGGCTAATAACTCATTTATATAGATAGAATTTACAAAATAATGATAATGCTAAGAGATTTAATTTAGAATGCATAATATTCAAATTAAATCATAATATTAATTTAATCTAATTTACATCTAAATATATATATATATATATATATATATATATATATATATATATATATAATCAAATCTAGAAGTTTAGATCAAATTACACTCATGTGTCTTACCAAATATTTTTAAATTTTCATTTTAAATATTTGTCATTATTAAATTAATAAGACTTATCTAATATGTAAATATATAAGATTTACCTATTTTGTAAATAAGAATTTTAATTACATTGAATGATTTTTATTAGAAAATGTTTTTATTAATCTTAATAGTATTGAATGATTTATAAATTAATATTATAAATTTTAAATAGATATAAGTGAAACATTAATTGTATTTTACATTTATTGGCTTTCAATTATAATTATCTTTATAGCCAATCAACTTTTCATTTTAAAAATATTTATACTTTAAATATTAATTATTATTTAAAAGGAAATAAAAAAAATTCACGTATAAAGCAAAAGACCATAAATACCACGAATTTTTTTTGGCCCTGGTCATTTTCCTCTGTTTTATGTGATCCCTTTCCCTCCCAAGAAGGAAGCGTGCGTGTTTGCACGTGCTGGCAGGAAAGTTCTTTGCGTATGAGCTAACCCCATGGCTCCCGTAAGGTATATAAAGTGGGGGAGGGAATCAAAGTGTTGCCGAGAAGAAAGAAAGACGCAAAAGGGAATGGTCCAAACCTGAAGTTGCCAGGGCTTTCCAAACCAATCTCCTACATTTTTCAATGCTTAAGTTGTTGGGTTTTCTTTCAGGTTCCCTGGAGAATCCCTTGGTTATTTAGACCTCATTTCTTTTCATCTTCCCATATCACATTCCTAGCTAGCCTTTCCTGGATTCTGTCTTCGATGCAGACCCAGCAAGGTATGTCAAAACTCATGCATGCTAGCTAACTCTTAGAGTTAGATCATTTATTTTTTGGAATTTATAATTTGCTACTCTTTTATTTTATACAACAGAAGTTCCTGTTATGGAAGTAAAAATGAAATTGCTTGGAGAACTTGAAGCAGTCGGATTCCCTCGCGCCCGAGCAGTTCGAGCACTTCATCATTCAGGTGAGCTTTCGTATGCATTATGTGATGCATTTACAGTATTTGTTTCAAAAAAGTAATGTACTTTTACTTTCCCATATAATTTATTTTCAAGGTAAAGGATGATATTTGTCTGATGTAGACCTATTTCGAACAGTTGTGTATATTCTGTTAACATCAATATTTCCGCGTAGCGCAGGTAATACTAGCCTTGACGCTGCTGTAAATTGGCTCATTGATCACGAGAATGATGCAGACATTGATCAGATGCCCTTGGTGTGGCTTTGTCGCATTGATCAAAATCTCCACCTTTGTTTTTGTATCCTTTGTCACAAGGATTTTTTTTTTCTCTTTTGTCAATTAAATCCAGGTAGCAATAAACTTGGATATTGAGTCGCCTCAGCCATCTGATATCACAGAAGCAATAAAAATTAAAGAACAGGAACTAAGGTTTGATTTCGATTATCCCTTTGTGATGAAAGCTTTTACACCCTTTTCAAGACAGTTAAACTCTTTCTATTTGATTGTCTTCCCTAAATATCTATAACTGACCTTTTATGTTTGATGCTTTGTTCTTTCCCCATTTTGACTCTGTTAAGACTCATACTACCCTTTTCAATCTGTTCCTTTTCATGCTCATTAAGCTGCTCACTCTTAGGGATCGAGTTCGCATAAGGAAAGAAGAAGAAGAAAAGAAAAGTGAAAGAGAACGGAAGAAGGTATCGTGTAATCATTCATTTTGTTGATCTTACCATTGTGTGTAACTAGGCATTTTGGTTAGTCTAACCTACCTGCTACGCCTTTTGCAGGAAAGGATTCGTGCAGGTAAAGCATTCCTTCAAGCAAAGAGAATTGCAGAGGAAAATGAACAACAACGGTTTGTTTTAATACTCCATATATATGCTTCTTCTATGCAGAAATATTAAACCTTATATCTCCTCTAATTTCTTAAAGCAATGACATCATTCCTATCAACTTCTGAATGCATAATTTATCAGCCTTTTAGCCTTGCGAAAAGCGGAGAAGGAGGAAGAGAGAAGGGCAAGGGAGAAAGTGCTTCAGAAATTAGAAGTGGATAAGGTCATTTCTAGTTCTTACTATGTTCTGGCCACTAAAGGGTGGGCGGGCGCGGAATTCCTACTAGGTTATTTTTAGTCTCATTATGATCTTGAGCCTGCATGTAATTCAAACGGTTTATATAACTTCACAGTTAGAAAGAAAGCGAGCACATGGATTGCCACTTGAAAGCCGAGCTGTGAAACCATCTGGACCTATTATACAAGAAAAAAAGGTAAAAATATCTGTCAAACAGTATCTCTAGGTACAGGGGACACTTTATCTTATATGGAGATTTTTATCAGATCGTATTGACTTGATCCTGTTTAAGTTGCAGAGTTCTTTGCCTGTTAAGTCCGTTAAAAAGGATGAGCCCATGAGAGAATGTCTACGGTCTCTGAAGCACACTTACAAGGTAGGCGATTTCTTAACCCATTGTTTTCGCAGAATCAAACAAAAGTTTATATATGTTAGAATTGCCTCCTTGTGCATGACTTGCAACAAAATGTAATTCTGGAAGCGAGATTATGTCATTGAATGTATTAAACTATTGATAATCCTTCTGGACAACAATAATCACAAGCAGAATTCCAAGAAAGCCTCCAATGGGGTGGCTGTCTTTATCCACATCTATTCAACAAGCGAGGTTGCTAGGTTTGGAGGCAATTTCAAAGTCATTTTAACTCACAGAACTTTATCTTGAAAATGTTTAGAGTATACTTTAGGAGCCCAAACAAGTTGAGCAGCATTCTCATTGCAAGTGTACATATTTTCTGCTCTATTTTTTCACCCCCAGAGCCTCTAACAGAATTGCGGGAATTTCCTATTTCCATTTTTACACTTTGCAGGCTTAAACTACATTGTCCATTTTATGTACTCTGTCTAATATATTTTACTTCAAGCAAAATGATTCTCTGGTTACTTTTATCCTAGGATGATCATGCCAGAGTTAAAAGGGCATTCCAAACCCTATTGATTTATGTCCGAAATGTTGCAAGGATGCCTGATGAGGAAAAGTTCAGGAAGATTCGACTTGGTAACCCACACTTCCAGGTAAGGTACCTTTGTTTGTTGGTCCTGTTATCTGATTGAAGTGTGCAGAGACCATCTTTATATGTGTGTCACTGTTTTAATTTTTTATTATTATTTTTTTTTATGTCTCACTTTTCTTCTAACAGGAGAGGGTTGGGAGCCTGAAAGGAGGGATTGAGTTTCTTGAGCTTTGTGGGTTTGAGAGAAGTGAAGGGAGCGACTTCTTGATTTTTCCTCGTGACAAGGTCGAGATAGAAGTGCTTAACTCAGCTGGTTCTCTGTTAGGATCTGCAATCACAAATCCCTTCTTTGGTCTTTTCGAAAAGATGAGAGAAGATTAAGGTTCCATAAATGAATAGAATATTGGAATTTGTACCTACTTCTATTGTAGAAACTTTTATGTTTCTGAGTGTTGGCTAATGTTTCAATTACAAAGCAATTGCAAGTGAATTATGAAGAAAGTTTGGAAGCAAGTGTTTGATGTATGTTCTCTAGCTTTTCAAGTTACAGAAGCTTAAAGTAGAGGAACTTTTAAAATATCAGAACGAATAAGGGTGCTGAAGAAAATATAGGATAACACAATGTTAAACTAAATTATCGACAGAATATTTGGTTGGTGAGATGTTCATAGTAAGATTTTTAAATTAATGATGAAATTTCTATGGATAATTTGGTCGGGTAAATAAAAAATTAAATGTTTAGAAACGAACCCTATTATTTAATTAATAGAAAGAAAATGTGGTCCCAATTTGTAAAACACGAAGTGAACCAGTTTGTTTTTGTGTTATTAAAATAGTTGAACTTGATACTTTTGTGGTTCCAATTTTGAGTAAGCAGCTGGGTTCCAATGAGGTCACAAAGAAAAGCGTTCCATCTGTTACGTGCAATGAAGATTCAAGCCAAACCAAATTAAAGGGCAGGGTGGCTATGCAAGAAAGCTCTGAAAATGATAATTATGGAGCAGTTTGGTTGAATTGATAGATTCAAATTCTGTTATGTTAAACATCACTTTCCATAGACAAGTTTTTGTTTCATCCGAGTGAAAGGGCTCAGTTTTCAGAAAAATCAGTTCAGTCTTTGAAGACAAACCCCTTTATCCTTTCAGCATTCACCTTCGACTAATGTCAACCATGACAAAATCTGATAAATCCGTTCCTCCAACCGAAGATCCTCTTTCACCATACTTTCTTCTTCTTCATCATTCGGACCATCATGGTTTGGTTTCAGTCATTCCTGAGCTTATGGCCACAAATTACTTAACCTGGAGTCTGTTATTGATATCAAGCAAGAACATTAGCCTCTGTTAAAAGTTAAGAACAGAGGCAAGAAAGGAACTTGCTGGAATTTTTATATATTCTGCTGTATCAAAGTACATGAAGATGACAGTTTGTATATGACCAGCAAGAACACTTGTATGAACTTAATCACCAAGTGTTAAAACATAAACATTAACATACATGCAGCCTTACACGTACACCAGACACTTAGCTTGCTATAAGCTGATTTAATTTACATCAAAATAGGACAAGTGTCACAAGCCATGCAAGAGTTACTCTTAACACTCCTCCCTAACACTTGCATTCCAAACATTTAGCTTGTTTCTGAGAGTCTCAAACCTAGTCTTCATCAAGGTCTTGGTCAAGATGTCAGCAAGCTGTGATTCAGAAGAACATTACTGAACACAAATCTCTTTTCTCTTCTCGGCATCTCTAATGGAGTGAAACTTAACATGGATGTGCTTCGTTTTCCCATGACTAACAAGATTTTTGTGATGGAAATAGCAGATTTATTGTCCACAAAAAGATTAGTGGCATGATTATGAGGGAATTGTAGATCAGTAAGCAATTTTCTCAACCAAATGGCTTGGTTTGAAGCTGAAGCAGTGTAGATACTAGATTTTGGTTAATACCGTTACTCTAAAGAATTATGTTACAACATAATATTATATAGAGAACAAGTGAAACGCTACTTCACGCAGAACAAGTGAAGCGCTACTTCACGCAGAACAAGTGAAGCGCTACTTCACGCAGAACAAGTGAAGCGCTACTTCAAGTATTACTTAAAGCAGAACAATTAGAAAAAGTAAAGTATTACTCCATATAGAATAACTAATACAAGTAGAACAACCACCTTGAATAGAATAACTGTTTCACTTGGACGACAGTGAAAGTAACTCAGAATAAGTGACAGGGTTCAGGGGTTACTTTCATCTTGGGATGTTTCAGAGAGTTTGGCTTGGTGGCTGAGATATGGAGGTAGTTAAGAGGTCTTCCTCTTAACCCTTTCCTGAAGTACAAGTGTTTCACCCTCTTATCTTGTTCTCGTATACTTATTCATGTACAGCTTATTCTCTTGTACCTATTCTCATACAGCTTCTTCTATCGTACCTATTCTTGTACACCTCTTTTCTATTACCTTTACTTGAGAACAAGTCTTACTACATTCAATTACAGTAACGGTTACTTACATTAATATTCTTCATAATAATGTCATTCATTAGGCGCATTAAAGCCTATTCTTATGTAACCGTTACTTTTAACACTATATATAGAGCCTCACAATTCATTTGAAGGGACTCTTTTTTTTTCTCTCAAAACCTAACACATTCTCAACTTGAGAGCTTCTCTCTCTAAATTCTCTCTCTAATTATCTTATACTCTCTAAGTCTCTTTAATTCTTTTCTTATTGTCTTCCACCTGTCACAACACTTAGTACTTCAGGAACTGCTTCAATCTTCCTCTCTGCCTCCTCTGGCACATCCTTTTACTTGTTTGCAACACTTCCTCTCCCTATCACAAGAACCCCCTTTACATTTTGGCGACTCCACTGGGGAGGAGTGATTGCATTAAGTAAGACTTTTACTGCTGAAATTTCTTGTTTTCGAAAAAGATGGAGAGTTCCATTGGCAACCAGGATGCGCCTGTTCCTTCCTACATTCAAGATCTGATGAGAATGATTCAAACTTCCCAAGAGAGGATGCAAATTTTGGAGGACAATAATAAGCGAATGATGGACACTATATCTCAATTTGCATCCTCTACTGTCACCACTTTTCAAGCTCAATCTGTGCATCCTAATGAGAATGCACCTGCTGGGGTCACTCATCTAGTTACAAACATTGAGGAGAATGGAGGCAATGGAGAAGGTGCAGTTGATGTAGTAGTTGCTGCAAACCCTAACCCTACCAACACCACTATTGCAGTTACTCCAACTACTACTTCTACTGCAGTAATCCCACCTATTCCTACTCAAGGATTTGTAACACTGGAAGAGCTCCAAAAATTGTTAGATCAGAAGAACAAGAGTTTGAATTTTTCTGAGTTTGATCTCAAGTTGCCTTACCCGGCTAGTGTAGCTGCAAAACCATATCCTAAAGACTATACTAGCCCTAAGTTCAAACAATTTAATGGAAAGACTGGTGATGCACGCGAACATGTCATGAAATTTGTGGAGACTCTTGGAGTAGCTGGATTGGATGATGACCTGAAGTTGAAAGAATTCTCCAAGTCTCTCACTGAGAAGGCTTATACATGGTATGTTAACCTTACTCCTGGTTCTGTTCAATCTTGGAATCAGATGTGTAGGATGTTTGGGGAAAAGTTCTTTTCTACTCAAGAGAAGGTTACTCTCGTTGATCTTGGAAGAGAGTTTCAAAAGTCTAGGGAGGATTTAATGGAGTATATCCAACGTTTTAGAGAAAGAGTGCTGGACATACAAGAATCTCATGATGAGAAAGAGTTGGTAAAAATGTGTATTCAGGGGATGTTTGATGAATACAGGTTACATTTGGAGAATCTACCTCTTCCAACCTTCGCTACACTAGTGGAAGCTGCACGAAGGACCAATAATACAGTTTTTAGACAAAAGGGACTCACTCGTTTTGGTAGAAGGAATAACCCAACGGTGAATGCCATCCAAGGAGGAGGTAGAGAAAGAAGGGGTCCAATTCGAGCAAATTTACGTCCTCGAAGAGATGTCCCTAGGAGAGGGCTAGATGAGGAGAATGACTCTTCTCCACCGTTTTCAGTACCTTTAGATAGAGTGAGAGCTCTTCTCCAAGAATGGGTTAGGGATGGACAAATAAACTTACCTTACACTCCACGACCACCAACAACGGAGGAAAAGGCTAATCCAAGGTACTGTGATTATCATCGGGCAGTCGGTCATCCACTTGCTGAATGCAGAAACCTTCGAAGAATGTTCCACCGACGGGTGCAAGCAGGAGAAGTGTTGATTGGAAATAACAGAGTCCAAAATAACCCTCTTCCCATTCATCCAAATCCTCGCGGACAAGTAAGTGCAATAATTCATGCTCACCATGATGACCCTTCCTCTTCAAACACCCAATTCAATGATGCAAATGAAGCTACTAGGGTTACTTCTTCAATTGCTAATTCACTCATGAAGACACCTAGCTTCCGGCATTTCTTTGACCAACTTGGGTTTTCAGAAGAAGCAAGGAAAGAAGCAGCTATATCCCTAGTTCAGATAGCTGGAGAACAGTATGGAGAATGTAACTTAATAGGACGACCTATGGGGAAGATGGTTGGTGCATATAAGAACGCTATTGTGTTTACAGAGGCAGACATGTGTACACCTCATCCGTACCATAATAAACCTCTTTATGTGGAAAGTACTATCAATGGATATCCTATTAGGAGAACATTCATTGATGATGGTTCTTCTGTGAATCTCATACCTCTATCCACTTTGAAAGCTGTAAACATGGATTTGAAGAGTTTACGTCGTCCTATGGCTATCACTTCTTTTGATAACAAGGAGATTATAACTTTGGGGCAAGTGACAGTGAATTTTAAGATGGGGCCGATTCAAGATCAGACATGTTTCCATGTTATTGATGCAAATGTGGCTTATCATGCTCTAATTGGAAGAAAATTTTTGCATATGCATAATATCATCCCTTCTTCACGTCATCAATGTATTAAGGGATATTGGAAGGGGAAGGAGGTTTTCATTCCAGCCACTAAAGCCCCGTTTGAACGGCATGAGGTGAGTTATATAGAGGCTTCTTTCTTTGAAGATCTAGCTACTGATGGAGAAACAGCTATTGTTAGACCTATCGGTGTTCCATTTCCACGATGGGAGAAGTATGAGAATAAGACAGAGAGTAATGGCAAGAAAAAGGAACGAGGTGGGAAGAGAAGAAGGGAAAACACTTCCACATACAAAGAAGTAAATGAAGAAAAGATGTCTAATGGGGTAACTTCCTATGCACGTGAAGATGGAAAAATTGTGTATTGCTTATGATGGGACGCGGGGTCTGGGGAAACATCTTTTCCTGATCCCAAACTTTGGAAGCCACCGGATACATCACCATCATGTTTTCAAGTAGAAGCAGAAAAGGAAAAAGTACAGGAAGTATTATCCACGGAAGAACAACTTTCAGATCAACCCAAGCCTCAAGGGGATGAGTTGGAAGAAATAAATATGGCAGAAGAAGGAGAGACAAGTAAGCCACTTTTCATAAGCAAGAGTCTTTCTGGTGAACAAAAGGTTGTGCTAATTGAGTTGTTAAGAAAATTCCAAGATGTGTTTGCTTGGACTTATGAGCAGATGCCTGGACTGGATGAGAATCTCATTACTCACGAGTTACACATTTCTCCACAAAGCAAGCCAGTGAAACAACATGCTCGTGTATTTCATCATGAGATAGAGGGCCAGATAAAGGAGGAGATTAATAAGCTTCTCAAGGTTGGATTCATCAAACCCATACATTATCCTACATGGCTAGCAAATGTAGTTCCGGTGAAAAAGAAGAATGGAACAATTCGGGTGTGTGTAGATTTCAGAGATTTGAACAAGGCATGCCCAAAAGATGATTTTCCTCTTCCTAATATTGATACTTTAGTGGATGCTACAGCTGGTCATGAGATGTTTTCCTTCATGGATGGGTTTAGTGGATACAATCAAATAAAGATGGCACGAGAAGATGCAGAGAGAACAGCTTTTAGAACTCCATTTGGAAATTTTTACTACACTGTAATGCCATTTGGATTAAAGAATGCAGGTGCAACTTATCAACGTGCCATGACAGCTATCTTCCATGACATGATGCATGATTTTATGGAAGATTATGTGGATGATATAGTAGTGAAATCCAAGAAGGCTTTTAATCACTTTGAAGATCTGAAAAAAGTATTTGAACGGTGTAGAAAGTATAATCTTCGCATGAATCCTTTAAAGTGTGCATTTGGAGTAACAGCTGGAAGATTTTTGGGTTTTATGGTTCACAGAAAAGGTATAGATGTTGATCCTACAAAAATAAAAGCTATTCAATCCATGCCATCTCCGATGAATCAAAAACAACTCAAAAGCTTGTTGGGAAAAGTCTCTTATATTAGGAGATTCATTCCAGCTTTAGGAGAAATCATTGTGCCTTTTCAAGCCTTGCTTAAGAAAGGTGTTCCATTCATATGGGGTGAACCACAACAACAAGCATTTGAGAAGATTAAAAAGATTCTTACTTCTCCTGCAACGATGATCATGCCTATCAAAGGAAAGCCAATGATGTTGTATTTGACTTCTACTCCATACTCAATTGGTGCTTTACTTGTTCAGGAAATGGATGGAGAAGAAAAACCTGTGTACTACATTAGTAGATGCTTACACGGAAGTGAGTTGAATTATCCACCTATGGAAAAGCACTGTCTTGCTTTAGTCTATACAACTCAAAAGCTTCGGCACTATTTCTTGGCACACAAGCTCATAATCATGACAAAGTCAGATCCCATCAAGTTTTTACTTTCTAAGCCAGTTCTATCTGGAAGAGTAGCAAAGTGGCTTCTTTTATTGGGAGAATTTGATGTATCAGTTGTTCAGCCAAAAGCTATAAAGTCTCAAGCACTTTCAGATTTGTTAGCATATTTTCCATCTCCGTTTGAAGAGATTATTTCTGATGCCATTCCAGCTGAATTTCATGAAGAAGTGTGCGCAGTAAATATTGAAGAAGGGGAGTGGAGTTTATACTTTGATGGTTCTTCAAATAGTTTTGGAGGAGGTGCCGGAATAGTTCTTATTCCTCCGAATAAAGAAGATAACTCTGCAGTACAAAGTTCTGAATTAGTTGCCTCTCATTTGAGTAGAGGTCACATCTCTTTGAAGAGAAAAGGTCTTCGTGTTTTGGAAGCACCAAGTGAAGATGAGAATTTCTTGATTTCATGTTTAGAGTTAAACTCTTTTGAGTCAAGTAGAGAACCTATCTCGTTAGCTTTCAAGCTAGATTTCCCATGCACAAACAATCAAGCTGAGTATGAAGCACTAGTTTTTGGGTTGTATGCGGCAGCAACAATTGGGATAAGCAATCTTTGCATCCATGGGGATTCTAATCTTATTGTAAAGCAGACTAATGGTGAGTTTTCTTTGAAAGAACCAATACTTGCTTCTTACAGAACTCTTGTTCAGTCTTTGTTAGAGAAATTTCAAACGGTGAGATGTGAACATACTCCGAGAACAACGAACCGCTATGCAGATGCTCTTGCTACTTTGGCTTCTAAAGTTTGTATTCCGGAGAAAGAACGAAGTATTCCTATAGTTGTACTCAAGAGGACTATCTCATGTCCATCCAGTGAGCTATTACTACCTCCAATTTATGACGAAGAGGATTGGCGAAAATCTATCATAAAAGAGCTGCTTAACCCTAGTTCTACTGCTATTCCACGCTTAAAGCACTACATTTTGATTCATGGTACACTTTACCACAAAGGAAGTAATGGAGTTCTAGCAAGATGCGTTTCTGAGGAAGAGGCAAAAGAAAGATTGAGAATAGCCCACGAACAATGGTGTGGTGAGGAAGGACCACCTTTACATCGCTTAATCCAAAGAGCAGGATATTTTTGGCCATCTATGTCCAAAGATGCTTTACAGCTTCAAAAGGCTTGCATTAGATGTTCTGAACCACCAGATGTACAAGAGTGTAATTTTGTGGGAAGTGCCGGTGATTGGCGTAGGCCTTATATTGATTTTTTTCAAAATGAAATTTTACCAGCTAACTTTCAAGATGCAAGACAACTCAAGAGAAGAGCTCAACGTTTTTTTCTTAAAGGAAATGACTTGTTTAGGCTCTCATTTGCAGGAACATCATTGAAATGTGTTTCCCCAGCTGATGTCAATCCATTGTTAGTAGAAGTGCATGCAGGTAGTAGTGGGGAGCATGAAGGTGGAAGAAAACTTTATCAGAAGCTTTTGGATCTTGGGTATTATTGGCCTACTATGGAAGCAGATGCAGTGAATTACGCAAGGAAGTGTTATCCGTGTCAGATTTATGGGAATGCTATACATGCTCCAGCTGTACAACTTCATAGCATCATTACTCCATGGCCATTCCATGCTTGGGCGTTTGATTTGATTGGACCTATCAATCCTCCTTCTAAAGGATATACTTGGATATTAGTAGCAACAGAGTGCTTTACTAAATGGGTGGAAGCTATTTCTTTGAAGAATGCGACTGGGCCGGCTGTGGCAAATTTCATCAAGGAAAACATCATTTGCAGGTTCGGCATACCTAGACGTATTCTTTCAGATAATGGTACTCCGTTCATTAATGCCAATGTAAGGGAATTAGTTGCTCTTTACGATGTGGATCATGTGAAGTCTACTCCTTACTACCCGAAAGGAAATGGTCAAGCTGAAGCTACTAACAAGACTTTACTTAAAGTGCTTAGTAGAATGGTGCATGAAGAACCAAAGATGTGGTATGATGCACTTCCAGTAGCATTATGGGCATATAGGACTTCCAAGCGTGAACCTACGAAGGCAACTCCTTTTTCACTAGTATATGGAACAGAGGCAATGCTACCTGCTGAAATTCTAGTTCCGTCTGCAAGATTAGCTCTAGACGCTGAACTTGATAATGATAATTTACGGATGTTAGAATTGGAAGCATTGGAAGAAAGAAGAGATAGAGCAAAGAAGAATTTATCAGTCTATCAAAGAAGGTTGAGTAGAGCTTATGACAAGCTAGTGAAGAGGAGGAATTTTGAAGAGGGAGATCTAGTGTTACGCGCAGCTGAGCATATTAGAAGAGGAACACCATCTTCTAAATTTAGCCCAAAATGGGAAGGACCATATATTGTTCATGAGGTGAATGAAAGTGGATATTGCAAATTGATAAATCCAAAGAACAACGCCATCACTGCACCGATCAATTTTCAATATATAAAGAAGTATCATGTATGAGGTTCTAACTCCACTCTTTGTTGTATGCGAAATACATGATTTACTTTTTTGCAAGGAAAGGCATTTCAGCCGCAACTTCACCGCTTTTATATTGGCTGTGTTTTACTATTTATAATTTATCCGCTAGCTTCATTTCTTATATCTTGGCTGCAATAATATTATTGGTCGCAAGCTGTATCGCTCAATATTTGACCATAATTAATCATTAACATTTCAGCCGCTAGCTTTATCGCTCATAATTTGGCTGTAATGATAATATGTTATTGGCCGCAAGCTTTATCGCTCATCTTTGGCCTTAACTTATTACTCACAAATTGGCCGCAGCTCTTATGCTTGCTTATTTGAAGGGATGAAATAATCTCTTTCACGTCAAGTTAGAGTTAATCTCCTTGATGAAAAGTTGAGAATTATCTTTTGGCCGCATATAATGATACAAAAAGTGAATAAGTACACAACAAGCGCATCATTATTATTATTGTAAAAGAAAAAGAAAAGTGCTATATCAATAGCAAAGTACTGACTCAAATGAGTTTCAAAAAGAGTCAAAGAAAAGTAAAAGACTAGCCAATTACATATTCCATACAGAAGAGTTATTATTGGCAAATACATCTAATTGTTCTCGTACTTCAGCTTCACGTTTTTTTAATGAAGTTATCTTCGCTGCAATGTCTTCTAACTCATCTTCCAAGGAAGACTTGTTGAGAAAAATCTTGGCTTTTGATCTACAATCATTGAGGCATTCAAGCTTGAATCCAAAGTTACAAGCATCATCGAAATCTTGTAACATCTGTTGCAATTCCTCTGGTGAAGTACTCATCAATGGAGCATGAGAAATGACTAAAGCTCTACCCAATACGTCCATCATTAAGCAAATGACGTCTACGTTCTTTACAAATGAGGTACTCCAAAACTCTCCCTCTATGTTGAAAACCTGTTCTAAGTATGTCACATATTCCAGTGAAACTTGAAAACCATGGAAGTCAACTTTTTTACTACTTTGTTCAGTATGTGCTATTTGAGTGCCAGAAACACTACTTGTATCTCTATGTTCTGGCACTGGGGAGGAATAAGCACGAGGAGTCATTGGAATAGCTCTAACATTATCAGTATCAATTCTAACATCTTCAATAACCTCAATATTTGGAGTAACCTCAGGAACAACTTCACCAGCAGGAATAGTCTCAGTGTCAGAAACAACCTCATCTCGAATAGCCTGGGGAGTAAGAACGATCTTAATTTAAAAAAAAAAAAAAAAAAAAAAGAGGGGAATGGAACAACATCAATTAGAGTAACATAGTAATATGTTTATACCTGGTTCATGGTAGAACTATGAACATGATTTGGAAATAAAACGTCAAAATCAATGAAATCATCAAAAGGGGTTGGCCCACCCTCAATTTCAGCTTTATCAACATCAATGGATTCATCATCAGATTCATCACTACGTTCAGAGTCACATGATTCTTCTTCAGTCTCTACTTCAGAAGTTTCTTCCTCTTCAACTGAATTGAGTTCTACTCTTGTATTTGATTCTCCCTAAAAAAAAAAAAAAAATTGATGAAAATGAGGAAATAAAAAATATATATATATATATATATATATATAAAAAATAAATGAACTTACTTTTCGATAGGCATGCTTATCTTTTGTTTGACGAATAGGAGCAGGAACTGCAGTATCTTCTTCTTCAGTCATGCATTTCTTCTTTCTAAGAGGAATCAAGCGCAAGGATACATCATTGTTACTTACATGAGGAGTGTAGAGACGAGCTGTGGGATTAGTTAAGGGCACAGTAAAAGATCTCCATTCTCCAAGACATTCTCCCCAATAAGCAAACCACCCAGAAGTATGGATACCAACTCTATCAAAAGCTGGGATAGTACAACTCTTAAGTTTATCTGAATGAAGTGAAAGTCTTGTCATGAGAAATGAAGAAACGCAAGAAGAAAAGCTGATAGGCGAAGAAGAGTCAGGTGGAGCTAGTTGATCAAATCCAAATTGACGTGCCACTCTATAAGGAGAATACACTTCAACAGAACGAAAGTTTCTATCTCCACCAGAACTAGAACTCTCAATCATAGAAGGCAAATGGGAACTATGAACCCATATACAAAAGTTAATACCTCGTGAGCTCATTCTTCCAGACTGTAGAGGATGAAGGTCATAATAAATTGCAGGATCACCAAATCCATTTATAGGCTGCACATAAGGTCTGGGATTGAATTCTTTTGTAACATCCATCACTTCAAGAACATTACCCCTTTGTAATCGATCATGCCATGCCCAAGCTCTATAGTTGTTTTTGGATAAAAGGTTATTCACAGAAAAAGATGCAAAAGGATATGCATTGGGCATGGGAGCGCAAGTACCAAACCTTTCCCACAAGCACATCTGAATAAAGGAAACATCCACATAAGTCAAAACCTTGTAACGCCCGGCTGACTCAATAATTTTGAGTTGGTATAAGTCTAATCTCTTATATAGGGATCCTAAATACAGTGGAGCAAGAGGAAAGCGTATTCCCTTAACAATTTTTATTGCTAAAGGAACAACTGCTGAAGAGATACCATCATCTGGACACCCTGGGAGTACGTGCCGTGCCAACCAAAAAATTATTAAAGCTACTAGCTCATACTTATGGTCTGGGTACTCAGGAGAATCAATCTCATTTCCTTTAGCATTGAACTTTTTATAAAAAACCCCTATCCAATTGGAAAATCGTGCAACCTTCGAAGTTTTACTCAGACTCTTAAGTAGATCAAAGAAAAAGTCTCGAGTACATACCTCTTCTTCAGAAAGCTTAATAGAGTGAAAATCATCCTTTCCTATACAAGGAAGTTCCAAGAGAACACATACATCTTCTAAAGTGAAGGTAAATTCCCCCCATGCAGTAATCATAGTATGAGAAAACGTGCTCCACCTTGCAAGAATAGCACGCCACACATCTATCCTTTTTTCTCTACGAATATTGAGCTTAGAAGTGATACGTATAGCATCAAGTATCCCAGCAGAAGAGAGAAGTTTAACATAAGAAGGGTTCTTCAATACCTTAGTTACCCATTCATCCCAACCATGAACAAATTGAGAATTGGAGCCTAACTTAGTAGCAGAAAGGGGAAACTCACCGCGTTCAAACCTGAATTTCAGAATAGATGGTCCTGGAATACCACTTCTTCTATGAGGAGGAGTTTCTGAGCATAAACGATTCCAATCATATCCAACAGACTCAGAGGGATGTTCGTCAACCTGTCTAGCACGAACTTCTTCCCAAAAACGATCTTCTCCTCTTTCTCTAATAATTTCATCTTCCCAATTTTCAGGAACAGGAGGAACTTCACCACTCTTTCCTACTCTAATTTTCTTGGGAGCAACTAATTTGGAATCACTATTCTTCCTTTTATGTGCAGTGGTTTTCTTCCTTGTTGCAACTCTTCCAGGCTCACCATAATTGATTTTCGGAGGGACACGCGTCCTAGGCATAGAGGATGATGGAAAAAGCTGCCTACAAACATGATCATGAAAAAAAGAGATAAGTATACATACATAATAATTTTTTTTTTTTACTTATTTGTTATGTATATAAAAAAAAAAAATAAAAAAAAATCACAACCACAAAGTAAAATAGTCAAACAAAAGACAAAAGGAAGACATGCAGCTTTTGCCAACATTTTATGCATTTACTAGTTTGTTTTTTTTATCCTAGTATTTCTCCCTCCTAACATGCCGTTCACTTTAATCTTTTTCTTGATATCTTTATTCTAATATTTCTCTTTTCTATTAAACACTATATGTCAAAATAAAAAAAAAAAACAATAAATTATAACTTTAAATAAAAATAAAATAATAATTAAAAAAAATTATAAAAAAATAAAACAACAATAATAACTTACGGCATAAACCGCGAGCTTTAAAAGAAATAGCTCGCAGTATATGCCGCAAGCTCCAATAGAAATAACTTGCGGTAAAAAAAAAAAAAAAAAAAAAGCTTCAAAACAAAAGTGCCGCACAAGCCACAAGCTTTAGCACCAAAAAAAAAAAAAAAATATATATATATATATATATATATATATAAAATAAAAAAAAAAATAATAAAAAAATTAAAAAAAAAAATTAAATTAAAAAATATAATATATAAAAAAAAAATAAAAATTAATTAAAAAAAATAATATATAAAAAAAATTAAAAAAAAAAATTAATAAAAAAAAAAAAAAAAAAAAAAAACCGCAGCTTGTGCTGCTAATAAATAAGAAAAAAAAAATATTATTATAAAATTAAAAAAAAAAAAAAAAAAAATTTTGGAGTAGCTCGCGGCATGTACCGCAAGCTCTAATAGAAGCAGCTCGCGGCACATGCCGCGAGCTCTAATTAAAAGAGCTCGCGGCATGTACCGCGAGCTCTAATGGAAGCAGCTCGCGGCACATACCGCGAGCTCTAATTAAAAGAGCTCGCGGCTCCAAAATAAAGTCATTTTTTTTATAAAAAAAAAAAAAAAAAAAAAAAAAAAAAACTGCTGCAACTTGCAGCTTTGCCACTACAAACTCCTCCAAAGTAAACCCCCTCTATATATATATATATATACATATATAATCTCATCTTATGCATGAAAAATTTCTTTTTCTCATTTTCAAAAACAAAAAAATAAAAAAAAAAATAAATAAAAATAAAAATTCATGCAGGGGGCAACAAGTAAGAGAAATTCGATTAAATTTAATTAATTGAACACAAAATTAAAAAAAAAATAAATAAATAAATAGAAGATTACAAGAAGAAGAAAAACTTACTTATTTGAAAAGATTTGCAAAAGAATTGACTTTGCTCTGAATTTTTTTTTGCTTTACTCTGAATATGAATGAAGAAAATTATTCATAATAATTTGATATTTATAAGTCACATAGAATCAAAGTTTTAATGAAAAAGATATTCAATATTATTACATAATCAATAAAATATTACAAAAGATATTGACATAAAAAAAAAATGCAATCAAATATTACGAAAGATATTAAATATTATTGCATAATTAATCAAATATTACAAAAGATTTTAACATTACAAAAAAAAAAAAAAAAAATCGATATTACACTTTACACAAGGCAATAACGTGTTACTACCTAAAGCATTACTGGCTAAGGTGTTACTGTCTAAAGTAGTACTGCCCAAGGCATTACTGTTCAAAGTAATACGATACAATATGTTATAGTACAAAAAAAAAAAAAATTATACTTTAAATTAATACATAAGAATTATTTTTTTTTAACAATGAATTCTTATGCAGGGGGCAAAATGTAGATACTAGATTTTGGTTAATACCGTTACTCTAAAGAATTATGTTACAACATAATATTATATAGAGAACAAGTGAAACGCTACTTCACGCAGAACAAGTGAAGCGCTACTTCACGCAGAACAAGTGAAGCGCTACTTCAAGTATTACTTAAAGCAGAACAATTAGAAAAAGTAAAGTATTACTCCATATAGAATAACTAATACAAGTAGAACAACCACCTTGAATAGAATAACTGTTTCACTTGGACGACAGTGAAAGTAACTCAGAATAAGTGACAGGGTTCAGGGGTTACTTTCATCTTGGGATGTTTCAGAGAGTTTGGCTTGGTGGCTGAGATATGGAGGTAGTTAAGAGGTCTTCCTCTTAACCCTTTCCTGAAGTACAAGTGTTTCACCCTCTTATCTTGTTCTCGTATACTTATTCATGTACAGCTTATTCTCTTGTACCTATTCTCATACAGCTTCTTCTATCGTACCTATTCTTGTACACCTCTTTTCTATTACCTTTACTTGAGAACAAGTCTTACTACATTCAATTACAGTAACGGTTACTTACATTAATATTCTTCATAATAATGTCATTCATTAGGCGCATTAAAGCCTATTCTTATGTAACCGTTACTTTTAACACTATATATAGAGCCTCACAATTCATTTGAAGGGACTCTTTTTTTTTCTCTCAAAACCTAACACATTCTCAACTTGAGAGCTTCTCTCTCTAAATTCTCTCTCTAATTATCTTATACTCTCTAAGTCTCTTTAATTCTTTTCTTATTGTCTTCCACCTGTCACAACACTTAGTACTTCAGGAACTGCTTCAATCTTCCTCTCTGCCTCCTCTGGCACATCCTTTTACTTGTTTGCAACACTTCCTCTCCCTATCACAAGAACCCCCTTTACAAGCAGCATATATGTATTTTGCTTCAGCAGATGACTGAGCCACAACAGATTGCTTGTGAGTGTTCCATGAGAAAGGTCCATTACCGAGAGTGAAAACATATCCTGAGGTACTCTTTGAGTCATCAATGTTGCCAGCCCAATCACTTTCTGAGTACCCTATAAGTTTGAACTTAGGAAACCTTGTGAAGTGAATTCCATGGTTCAATGAACCTTTTAGATACTTGAGGACACGCTTGGCTGCAGTATAGTGGTGGTCAGTGGGTTCCTTCATAAACCTTGACAGAATACATAACATCAGGTCGAGAGGAACAGATGTAAAACAGACACCTAATTAAGCTCCTATAAACAGTAGGATCCTCAAGCTTGTTTCCAATTTTGATTGATAATTTTTCATTTGGAACAAGTGGTGTTGTAGTGGACTTACACTGGGTCATGTGGAATTTTTTTAGCACTTAACTGATGTAATTTTTCTGTGACAGAAGAATGCCATCTGATGATTGGTTATGTCAAGCCCGGCTCTACAATATGTTTATTATGCCATTCTTACATAAGAATGCATGTTTGCTTACTTGGGTACCTCGAAAATCGTTAAAGGATGGTATTGTACCAAATGGTACAATTAAGTTGAATTAACCCTCGAACTAGTCCAAATAGAGATTTTAAGATGAAATTAAGAATTTTAAAATCTCAGAATGACTTAAAATGGTGATTTGGAGTTCAAGGACCGATTTGGAGTCCAATTGAAATTTTCATGACCCAAGGGCAAAATGGTCATTTTGCCACTCGAGGTTAAAATTGAAATGTTGGAAGAAGTTTTTGATCAAGATTGACTATTTAGAACATAATTTGAGTTTGAGAAGTGAAAAATTTTAATTTCGGCATTTTTTTGAGCATAGGGGTAAAATAGTCATTTTGTCACCCTAGGGGCAAAATTGTAATTTTACACCACCCAACACTTGTCCAGCACATGGATTTTATCCAATATTATCATGGATAATTGAGAAAATTTAAGTGGTGAAGAGAGATTGCTTAATGGCTAAGTATGACGCATGGACTAATAGATGGTGACGTGTCAAAATCTCATCAATTTATTATTTTTCTTATAAATTAGCACAAAATCAGCCCATTTCTCTTCACTATGGCCGGCCAAAGCAAGAACAAAGGAAGAAAAGAAGAACACAAACCCTAGGTGGAAAAATTCAAGGGAAAAGTATGAAAATTCAAGTAATCAAGCAATCAAAGGTAAAATTTCTTGATTTTGACTTGTGATCTTCCTTTCCCATGTATTATTTTGCATTTTCCATGGTTGAATCACAAGATATCATGAAGGATTCATGGCTGACCGAATTTAGAGAGAGAAGATTTGATGATTTATTTGGTTAGATTTTGAGATATTTTAGTGTTTATAGTTGATTTATCATGTTTGGAAGGAAAACAAGTAAGAAAAATCACATGTTCTTCATGGATTCTTCATTGGCCGAATTTTCCATGTAGAGTGTGGATAATGATTTTGATTTTATTTCAAGTGAATTGGTTAGGAAATGATGAATTATGGTGAGAAAATCAAGTAGGAAAAATCATAGTATTGATGCACCCACCATGGCCGAAATTTCCAAGAGAAAATGTGAAAATGATTTTGCTAGATTTTATACTATTTGACTTGTGTTTGATGATTTGGAGTATTGGGAGAAAAATGGAATTATTTGGAGTTAAATTGAACATATTGGCCAATTAATCGAGAGATAGATCGAATTAGGCTAATACCGTTTTATTTAGGTACACAATTGAATTTGTGTAGAAGATCGTGTTTAGATGATAATTCGAACAATTTGCATTCCATTTCATGCATTAGTAAAGAGCCTGAAATAGATTTATAATGGTATGACACAGTATATTGAATTATGTGTCGTGTATTGTATATAGGTGGTGAGCCCTCTAACAAGGGTAAAGACATTGTGTTAGAGGACTGAGAATAAGAGTATTTCAAACTCCTAATACTGTGAGTAACCGTATTATCGTCTTAATTATCTAAAGTGGTTTTTATCCGATTTTGTGATTTTATGAAAAATGAGTTTAAATGGTAAATCTTTATGTTTTATAAGCAAAATGTGATTAAATGAAAATGATTTTACAAAATTGTCTTGAAATTGAAAGATGGTTTTGAAAATGGAGTAATTGGAGACTAATTGCTGTGTTATAAATCATGGTTTGAATTGAATGACTTATGATAATATTGGCATGAATGGCTGAATTGGTATTTGTGTTGAAAATGTGTGAACTGTTAATTTGCCTTGAGAGGTTGTAAAATAAAATAATTGCCACGTCATGCTATTGTAAATTTTATTGCATGGTGGGTTATAAATTAGTCGCTGCAATGGACGGCTTTCATGGACCAACCTATTAGAGGGGCACGGTAATCCTATTATATTCATACCTCAGTATGAAAGGCGCCGTTGGATAACTCTTGAGGTTAACACTTTAGAGTTCACTTCACGCCAAACCACCACGTGAGGGTGAACTCAGCCAACGCCAAGGAACGACTACATTTTCAAAATAAAAACATGATTTATGCGTACATAACTTTTTAACAGCCTTGACGGTCTCGGTTGGGATAGCCTCGACCAAGGTATCCCTGATAATTGAGTATGAAAATGATTTTGGCACTAGCCAAAGCTTTTAAGAAATTCATAAGCCATGTTGATTACTCGATTTATATGAATTGATTTTATTTGATTGAAATAAGTTGAAAGGTGATGAATTACAGTATGTTAAATTATTTTATCTGTCTCAATTTACTCAGTTTTAGATATTTTAGATGGCATTTGTTTACTCACTGGGATTACATAATCTCACCACCCTCCTTTCCACCCATTTCAAGCTCAGGATAGTCGGTAGATACCTCATTTTGTTGAGGGCTACAGTTGGACCTACATCTTCAAAAACTGTAGGTTTACTGCTTTTAATACTTTTGGTCATTCGTGGGCCCACGTGTCACTGTAAATTAAATTTTATACTTTGGTTAACTGTATTACAGTATGTATGAATTTATTTAGCTTTTACGCTATAAAAATTATTTACGTATAACTTTAAAAATATTGTTTTATAAGAAAATAGAATGTTTTATTGAATATTTCTTTTATTTGTTATTATATCCAAATAATCATAATTTCATTTTAAATGAAGGTTTTAGATGTTTAAACTTATTTTGATTATGAATTATGTGTTTTGTACTCGCATACTACATTTTGAACGGATTTCGAGATTTTTGAGGAAAAATGACCAAAATGCCCCCGTGAGAAAAAATTGTTTTTCTATTGTTTTGATTTGAAAAATGTTTATAATCTCTCAAAACATAATTTTAGTGACTAATACTCACAGGGGAAGCAAGAAAAACTGATGTTAAGCCTTGCAAGGTTTCGATTGATATTTCGGGTAATAAATGTCTATCGGGACGTCGCGACCGTTATCATAGGCTCGATTGGAGTTCCGGGTTGTGACAGTTTAATTTCCAAGCCTAGGAAATAACTCATCAATCCAAGGTCTATCATATGAATCTCTTTTTGCATCTCAGACTTGAATTTGCATAGAGCTCTGTCATCTTTCCTTGTGACTAGCATATCATCAACATACAGGGATACTATCAACACTACTTGCTCACCATATTTGAGTATGTAAAGACTAGCCTCATTGAAGCTTTTTTGTCACGACCCGGAACTCCCATCGAGCCCGTGACAACTGTCGCGATGTCCCGATAGACATTAATTACCCGGAATGTCAATCGAAACCTCGCAAGGCTTAACATCAGTTTTTCTCGCTTCCCTTGTGAGTATTAGTCACTAAAATTATGTTTTGAGAGATTATAACTATTTCCAAATCAAAACAATAGAAAAACAATTTTTTTCTCACAGGGGCATTTTGGTCATTTTTCCTCAAAAATCTCGAAATCCGCTAAAAATGTAGTATGTGAGTGCAAAACACATATTCCATAATCAAAAATAAATTTGGATGTCTAAAAGATTCGTTTAAAATGAAATTATGACTATTAGAATAAAATAAAAATATTGAATAAAATATTCAATTTTCTCATAAAACAATATTTTTTTAGAACACTGCATAAATAATTTTTACAACGTAAAAGAACAATAAATTCATATATATTGTAATACTGGAGTATTTAATTTAATTTATAATAATAAGTGGGCCTTCAAATAACCAAAAGTAAGAAAGATTGTGAACCTACAGTTTAGAGGATGCAAATCCAATGGTGGTCCTCGATGAAATCAGCTATCGATAGAGTATCTTGAGCCTGAAATGGATGGAAAGAAGGGTGGTGAGATTATATAATCCCAGTGAGTAAACAAATACCATCTAAAATATCTAAAGCCAAGTAAATGGAGATTGATAAAATAGTTTAACATACTGTAATTCATCACCTTTCAACTTGTTTCAACGAAATAAAATCAATTCATATAAATCGAGTAATCAACATGGCTTATGAATTTCTTAAAACTTTGGCTCGTGCCAAAATCATTCTCATACCTATTTATCAGGGATGCCTTGATCGAGGGCTATCCCAACCGAGTCTGCCAAAGCTGTTAAAAGTTATATACGCATAAATCATGTTTTCATTTTGAAAACATAGCCGTTCTTTGGCGTTGGCTGAGTTCACCCTCACGTGGTGGTTTTGCGTGGAGTGAAACTCTAAAGTTATACCTCAAAAGTTACCCTACTCGCCTCTCCAACCGAGGTAAAATATAATAGGATTTCGTGCCCCTCTAATAGGCTGGTCCACAGAAAACTCGCCCACTGCAGCAGGTTAAACCCCCAATACAATAAAATTTGCAACAGCATGACATGGCAATTTTATCATTATCCAGCCTATCAAGGCAAACAACAGTTTATACATTTCAACACAAATACCAATTCAGCTATTCATGCCAATATTGTCATAAGCCAATCAATTAGAACCATAAATTCACAATACATCAAATGGTCTCCAATTACTCTATTTGTAAAGCCCTCATTCAATTTTAAAACAATTTATGAAATCATTTCATTAAATCACATTTTGTTTATAAAATCAAAAAATTAATCATTTAATTCATTTTTCATAAAATTCACAAAATCGAATAAAACATACTTTAGATAATTAAGATGATGATAAGGTTACTCACAGTATCAGGAGTTTGAAATACTCATATTCTCAATCCTTTGACACAACGTCTTTACCCTTGTTAGATGGCTCACCACCTATATACAATACACGACACATAACAATATACTGTGTCATACCATTATAAATCTATTTCAGGCTCTTTACTAATGCATGAAATGGAATGCAAATTGTTTGAATTATCGTCTAAACACGATATGCTACACAAATTCAATTGTGTACCTAAATAAAACGATATTGGCCTAATTCGATCCATCTCTCGATTAATTGGCCAATATGTCCAATTTAACTCCAAATAATTTCATTTTCTCCCAATACTCTAAATCATCAAACACAAGTCAAATAGCATAAAATCTAGCAAAATCATTTTCACATTTTCTCTTGGAAAATTCGGCCATGGTGGGTGCATCAATACTATGATTTTTCCTACTTGATTTTCTCACCATAATTCATCATTTCCTAACCAATTCACTTGAAATAAAATCAAAATCATCATCCACACTCTACATGGAAAATTCGGCCAATGAAGAATCCATGAAGAACATGTGATTTTTCTTACTTGTTTTCCTTCCAAACATGATAAATCAACTATAAACACTAAAATATCTCAAAATCTAACCAAATAAATCATCAAATCTTCTCTCTCTGAATTCGGTCAGCCATGAATCCTTCATGACATCTTGTGAGTCAACCATGAAAAATGCAAAATAATGCACGGGAAAGGTAGATCACAAGTCAAAATCAAGAAATTTTACCTTTGCTTGCTTGATTACTTGAATTTTCACACTTTTCCCTTGAATTTTTTCCACCTAGGGTTTGTGTTCTTCTTTTCTTCCTTTTTTCTTGCTTTGCCCAGTCATATGAAGAGAAATAGGCTGGTTTTATGCTGATTTTTAAGCCAAAAAATAAATGGATATAAATTTGACACATGTCACTATTCCATTAGTCCATGTGTCATACTTAGCCATTAAGCAATCTCTCTCCACCACTTAAATTTCCTCAATTATCCATGATAATATTAGGTAAAATTCATGTGCTGGACAAGTGTTGGGTGGTGTAAAATTATAATTTTGCCCCTAGTGTGGCAAAATAACTATTTTACCTCTATACTCGAAAAAAAGTCAAAATTAAAATTTTTCACTTTTCAAACTCAAATTATGTTCTAAATAGTTAATCTTAATCAAAAACTTCTTCCAACATTCCAATTTTAACCTCGGGTGGCAAAATGACTATTTTGCCCTTAGGTCATGAAAATTCCAATTTGACTCTAAATCGGTCCTCGAACTCCGAATCACCATTTTAAGTCATTCTGGGGTTTTAAAATTCTCAATTTCATCTTAAAATCTCTATTTGGACTAGTTTGAGGCTTAATTCAACCTAATTGTACCATTTGGTACAATACCGTTTTTTAACGATTTTCGAGATACCCAAGTAAGCAAACATGCATTCTTATGTAAGAATGGCATAATAAACATATTGTAGAGTTTGACTTGACGTTTTCACAAAGCCGTAATTGGCTAAGTAAGCATCGATTCTATTATACTAGGAGCGTGGGGCTTGTTTCAAGCCATACAAGGCCTTATGTAGCTTATATACTTTGTTCTTTCCTGACATTAACTCAAGTCCTTCTGGTTGGTCAACATATATTTCCTCTTCAAGAACTCCATTGAGGAATGCAGATTTGATATCCAAGTGGTACACATTCCAGCCCATGGCTGCAGACAAAGCCAATAGTAATCTAATTGTATCATAACGAGCTACTAGAGCATATGTCTCCATATAGTCAATTCCTGGCAGTTGGTTATATCCTTTCACCACCAAACGTGCCTTGAATTTGTTAAGAGTTCCATCAAGATTAAGCTTTTTCTTGAATATCCACTTAACCCCAATGATATGTCGATCATTTGGCTTATCCACTAGTGTCCAAGTACCACTTTTTTTTATCATTCGCAACTCATCATGCATTGCAGCAACCCATTCAGGGTATTTTGAGGCTTCACTATAAGAGCTTGGTTCACACAAAGCCACAAGGCTTTTATGATGAATATCCTCCATTGAACGTGTCCTTTTATTGGCAGGTCATTTACATCATCTGTCTCAAGCTCATATGTGGGTGATTCATCAGTTACAACATCATATAATGGACCATAAGTATCATCAGTTTGTTGTGTCTCCTAATCTTGACTTGCTTCTTCATCAAACATTACATTTCTACTTATAGTAATCTTATCAAATTTTGGAAGATAGATTCTATAAGCCTTTGAATGAAAGCTGTAGCCAATAAAGATACCTTTTTTAGCTTTGTGATCAAGCTTGTCACATTGGCCTTGTGGTACATGCTGGTAGCACACTGAACCAAATACGTTGAGATGGTTAACTGATGGTTTTCATCCATGCCAAACCTTATAATGTGTCTTGTCTTTAATGGCTTGAGTTTGAAGTATGTTGAGGAGATAAACTGAGGTATTTGCAGCCTCTGCCCAGAATTTCTTTGGCAAATTCTTCTCAAATAAAAGGCATCTAGACATCTCAAGAATAGTCCTATTCTTCCTCTCGCTAACACCATTCTGCTGAGGGGAATAGGGTGGTGCTAGTTGATGCATTATGCCTTCTTCACTGAGATATCGAGAGAACTCCTTAGAAGTGTACTCTCCTCCCTTTGTCAGTCCTTAAAGCTTTGATCTTGCAACCTGTTTTCAGTTCAATCTTTGCTTTGAAGGACTTGAACAGATTAGACACTTCATATTTACCTTTCATAAAATATATCCAGCACATTCTGGACAAGTCATCAATGAAGAGTAAATAAAATTTGCTGCCATTTAAAGATTCCACACTCATAGGACCCCTTACATCAGAATGAATAAGACCAAGCTTGTCTTTAGCTCTAGTAAAGCTAACAGATGGATATGGTTTCCTAGACATCTTGCCGAGTTGACATGCACCATAAACTGAGATTTTATCAGATAAATTTTACAAGTTTTCAATTAAGCTAGACATACTTACTTGCTAGAGTGAGCAGTAGTTGTAGTGACCAAGATGTTTATGCCACAGGTTTGTCTTGTTTGAGTGACTAATAAGAGCTTGAAGGCATAATTGTTCTGAGCTCACTGAAAAACACTTATTTCTCATAGGAATAGTTATCAAGTAACTATCAGAGGGGTCAAATATTTTGCAAGCATTGTCTTTAAACAATAATGCATAATCATTCTCAACTAATGTCCCACACTCAAGTAATCGAGGGTACTAAGAGAACATTAGAGATATACTTGGCTCCAAAAGAAGTATGTATATAAATAGTGCCTTTGCCAACAACATTGAGATATATTCCATTCCTTATCTTCACCCTTGACAAATAGTTCTTGTTTAAATCAACAAACACAACATCTGTTGGAGTTATATGGTTTGAACAGCCACTGTCCAAAAGCCAATCACTATTGTCAGTTTCAGATTTGGTGTTGCACAATGTCATAAAAAATGTCTCTTCTGCCATTTCGATCTTCTTAGTAGATGAAATGGTCTTCTCAGCTGTAGCAGACTTATTTTTACAAACTTTGTCTACATGTCCTTGCTCATTGCAGATTTTTCACTTCGCATCAAGCTTGAACCAACAATGTTTTTCTGCATGGTTCTGTTTCTTGCAATAAGAACACATTTTAAATTTGCTTTTCTTGCTGAAGGCATGACTTGGTTGGAAAGGCTTTTTATCTTTCTCTTTAGAATTTTTCTTGGATCTAGAATCAAGGTTGGCTTTCCCTTTGTGTCTAGCAACTAATGCACTTTCCACAGTAGCATCCTAACGTGCAATTCTCCTTTGTTCATAAGCTTTCAGTGCATTCACTAACTCAGTAATAGTGAGTTGAGACAAATCTTTAGTTTGCTCTGAAGAGGACGCTGTTGCTTCAAATGTTTCTAGAACACTATTAAGAATTTTCTCAACAACCTATACCTCTTGCAAGTCTTCACCTAGCATGCGAATCTGATTTACCAGGCTCATCACTCGATCATCATAATCCATGACAGATTGAGTGTCTTTCATTTTGAGAAGCTCAAACTTTCTTCGAAGATTTTGAACTTGCATTTGTCTAATTCTTGCAGATCCTTGAAACTCTTATTGAAGTTTGTTCCACGCTTCATTTGCAGTCTTGCAACCCATGATTCTACTAAATATAGTTTCAGACACAGCTGCATGAATGAAGGAAAAAGCTCTATATCGCTTTGCAATCTCTTCAGAGTACTGCTTAATTTGAGTGATTATTGCATTATCTCTCAACGCAGGCGGCTCATCCTCAAGTTCTATGGCATTCCAGAGGTCATATCCTCTAAGATAGGCCTCCATCTTGACAGCCCATACTGTGTAATTTTTGCCATCAAAGATGGGTGGAGTTGGGTGAGGTGCTGTAGGAGTCGACATGTTGCTGAAGGTTGAGAAATTTGAAGGGTGGTGGCTTGACTTCAGATGTATGGTGAGTTTACTAGTATTTCAGGTCCAACTGAGATCTTGCTCTTGCAAGGTCTCTGATACCATGTTATTGATATCAAGCAAGAGCATTAGCCTCTGTTAAAGGTTAAGAATAGAGGCAAGAAAGGAACTTGCTGGGATTTTTATATATTCTGCTGTATCAAAGTACATGAAGATGACAGTTTATATATGACCAGCAAGAACACTTGTATGAACTTAATCACGAAGTGTAAAAACATAAACATTAACATACATGCAGCCTTGCACGTACACTAGACACTTAGCTTGCTATAAGTTGATTTAATTTACATCAAAATAGGACAAGTGTCACAAGCCATGCAAGAGTTACTCTTAACAGAGTCGTTCTGTCGAACTGGTGTTATCAATCAGAATTAAGTTAGGCTTCGTCGATGGCATGGTCGAAAAGCCAAAATCAACTTATGATCTTTTTGTTTCGTGGATCAAGTGCAACAATCTTATTGTTGCTTGGTTGTTGGAATCAATTTCACCACCAATTGCCACAAATATGTTCTACATGAAGAATGCTATTGAAAAATTTTGGGAGATGCGATTTGCACAACCTGACGAGGCAATGATTTGTAACTTATAGTATTTGCTTAGCAATCTCAACCAAGGTTCTAGGTCAGTGGATGAATATTATATTGAGCTTAATGGTTTGTGTGAGGACCTGAAAATCATATGCCATTGCCTCATTTTTCTTGCAAAAATTGTTTTAAAAAGTTTATGGATTTGCATCAAAAGAATAGTGTGTTTAAGTTCTTGAATGGCTTTAATGATTCTTCCTCTTGTCTGAGGTCACACATTATCATGTGAAAACCTTTTCCAAGTTTGGATGAGGTCTATACTCTAGTTTAGAGAGAGGAGACTCAAAGGTCCATTCATATTCAGAATCATCGTTTACATGAGGCGTCTGCAATGTCAGTCTTGAATATTGATGGCAAAAAAAGGAACATGAATGATCTGATTTATAGTTATTGTGGGAAAATAGGTCACTCGAAGGATAACTTTTATAGGATCATTGGCTTCCCTGTAGATTTTAAATTCACTAGGAACAAGAATTCTTTAAGAAAGAGCAATGCATATGTTAATAGTACACTATTGAATCAAGATCAGAATGAGGAGTATTTGTATAGTTCAGTGCCTCAATTTTCACTCATCAAACATCAATATTAGAAGCTCATGACCTTAATCAATGATCATGGCTCAAACAGTGAGGAAGAGGATTGATCAGCTATAAACAACACTTAGCCTAAGACATTCTATCAACCAGTTTCAAATAATCATCAACCTAAGGCATTTTGCCCAACAACCTAAATTAACCCTCTGCCCAAGCCATCCTTCGTTAATTGTACCGTAGCAGATATTATTTCTCTGTCTTTTTGTCCTGACACTTCAAATTTTCCTATTCATAAACCTCTATTTGATATCATGAAAATAATAACCCATGATTCTCAGATAGTTGATATTGGAGCTATGGGTCGTGTAACTTGTTCACTTGATTTGTTCATATCTGCTAGGAACGTTAGTAACTTGTATGTGCACCTACCTAATTATTTCAAAGCAATGGTAACATATTTAGGGTCTGTTAGGTTGGCAACAACTTTAATTCTAAATGATGTTTTTTTGTTCCATGCTTTACATTCAATTTAGTAAGTTGTCACCAGTCTTACTTAAAAATAAAAAGATATTTGTTTGATATTTTCTGACACACGTTGTGTAAATCAGGATCTTACTAAATGGAAAGTGATTTGGCTTGCTAAAGTACAAGCCGGATTATACTTCATGCAAAGGCTATTGAAGAAAACTAGTCATTTTGATAATTCATGTTTTCTGTCTTTTCCTATTAATAATACTTCTATTAAAAATAAGTTTCTTGATGATTTTTTTATCTATTAGGGAAATTAGTTCTACCAAAATTGTAAATTCTGTTTTAAAGACAACTAGATTTGTGGCGTTCTAGATTAGGACATATTTTGTTTAATAAAATACAATTGATAAAACAACATTGTTCTAAAGTGTTTTGTATTGAAAATTTCAATGTCAAATTTGCCCTTTAGCCAAACAAAAGACGCTTCCGTTTCCTATCCATCATCAAGTTGAAAATTCTGCTTTTGATCTTATTCATGCTGATATTTGGGGACCATATGCCATTTCTACTATTAATAAACAACATTGTTTTCCTCCTATAGTGGATGGTCATAACAAACTTACATGAATTTTCTAATGAGAGCAAAATAAGAAGTTATAGTCATTTTGCCCTTATTATAAAATATGGTCTACAATCAATCCCATAAATCAATAAAGCAAATTAGGTTAGATAATGGACTAGAATTTAAACTTTGAAGAAATTTTTTTCTTCCAAGGGTATTCTATATCAATTGTCTTGTGATGATACTCCACAACAAATTGGAGTTGTAGAATGAAAACATCAAACTCTATTAATGATGGCTTAATCACTTATGTTTCAGGCTTTATTACCCACAAAATTTTGGAGTGATGCAATTCTCATTGCCACTTATATCATTAATAGAGTTCCTTATCCATTGTTGAAAAATAAAACACTATTTGAGATCTTGTTTCAAAATGTCCTCCTTATTCTCACTTAAGTGTCTTTAGATCACTTTGCATTGTTTGAACATTTAGTCACAATAGGAAGAAATTTGACCTTAGGGCATCTAAATATATTTTTCTTGGATATCCCTTAGGGACAAAAAGGTAAAAGGCATACGATCTGCAGCAACAAAAATCTTTTATTTCAAGGGCATCTAAATACTCTCACCTTCCTAAGTTTTAATTGAAATTTCAAACAAGTCCATTAGTTTTCGAAATGAACACTTCGTCCCAAAAAAAATCTTCCATTGGACACATAGGTCTAGCTCTTAGTCAACTGTTAGTGTTTCCATTAGTTTGATGACGTGACAATATTGAAATGACAATTTTACCCTTTATTAATTTTAAAAATTACTATTATATAATTTTTATTAATTTGTTATTTATTTTTAATTAATTAAAAAAGGGAGCATCGATTAGTGCTCCCTAAGAGAGGGAAGCACCTTGTTCCCCAAGAAAGTCCTCAAGAGAAGGGAGTAGTGTTCCCTTCCTTTAGGGAGCACCCTCTTTCTTAGGGAGTTGAAGAGCACCAATTGGTGTTCTTTTTTTTTTTTTTTTCTAATTTTTTTAAAATATAATAATAATTTTTTAATTTAATAAAAAAGGGTATTTTAGTCTTTTCATAACATCTATTAACGGTATTTACATTTTTGTGATGGAGTGTCCATTTCGAAAACTAATGGACTCGTTTGGCATTTTGATTAAAACTTAGGAAGGTGAAGGTATTTTACTCTAATTTGTAGTATGACACTACACTCCTTAGTTACCATAACCATTCCATATTCCTCAAGCTTCTTTTTGTTGGATAAGATTTCCTTCAAAAACTTAGCACAACTAGGCATTGGTGGCAAAGCTTCAGTAATGGGAATGCTTATATGCAACTTTTGAACACTTCCAAAAAATTTAGAAAATTGCTTATCTAGCTTGTCTTGCTTAAGTCTTAGAGGATAAGCAAGATAAGGCATGTATTTCTTAGAATCAAAGCTAGGAATGATCAAACCTTTAGCTTTGGATGTTTTGCTCACTTTCGCTCTTTCCTCTTAAGTAAACTCTATAGGTTTGTTTTCTTCAAAGAAGTTGGTTGATTGTTTCTTCTTGCTTGGTTCGACCAAGCTTGATGTGGGCTCTTTCAATTCCTTTCCATTCGTCAATATAACAGCCTTGACTTGCTTCTTAGGGGTTTTTTTAGTGTTGCTTGGAAGAGATCTTTGTGTTCATCCCAAAATAAGGTTTGCAAGTTGCCTTACTTGAACTTCAAGGTTTTAGACTAAGGTTTCTTGATTTTGGAATCTTGTTCCACCTATGTTCAAGAATTTAGCCATCATGTCTTCCAAATTTGATTTTTTCTCTTAAGATGTGAAAATAGGAAGTGGTTGCTTCACATTGTTTTGATTATAAGCAAAATTTGGGTGATTTCTCCATCCCGGATTATACGGGTTCCTATATGGATTGTTTTGCCTATGGAAATTGGAAAAAAAGTGAGCTTGTTCAAAAGAAGAAATAGAAGGGTATGAGTTACCTGCTTGACACTCATAATTCAAATGGTTGCCACCATAAAAATCACAGGTAATAGGCTTGTGAACTTGCATCCCATTTATCTTCTTGTTAGGAGCCTCCATTTGTGTTGCCAAAGCTATTATGGCATTTACATTATGTAAGCCTGCAACTCTCCTAATAGATTGTCTCTCAAATGACCATTAATAGTAATTTGAGGCCAGCTCCTCAAGCAACTGGTATGCCTTTTTGGGAGTCTTTCTCATAATTGTTCCACCTATAGCTGCATCAATCATATTATGGGCCATGCCATTCAAACCATTATAAAAAGTTTGTACTTGAAGCCAAATGGGCAACCCATGATGTGGACATTTTCTAAGTAAATTTTTAAAGTGTTCCCATGCCTCATAAAGTGACTTCATGTCAACCTGCAAAAACACAGTAATTTCATTACGTAACTTAGCAGTTTTACAAGTGGAAAATACTTACTTAAGAACTTTTGAGCCATTTCATCCCATGTGGTGATGGTACCCTTATGTAAAGAGAGTAATCAACTCTTTGCTTTATCTCTTAATGAAAATGGGAAAAGTCTTAAACGTGTAGCATATTCTGAAACAACATTGTTCTTGAAATTGTCACAAAATTTCAATAAGTTTATTAAGTGTGAGTTTGAGTCTTCTTGTGCCAAACCACCAAATTGCACTGAATGTCAAATCATCTAGATGATAACTAGCTAGCTTGATCTCAAAACTATTTACTTGTATGGTTTGTAACACCCCCAATTTTTGATGTAAATTAAGTTAATTGATGATATGTTGTGTATGCCAAGTGCCTGAGGATATACATGTAGATAGATGGACACTTAGGCAAAAATTTTGACGAAATATGCGATAAATCCCTAGCTTGAAGTTTTGATCAAAGTTTGATGTTATATTTGTGAATTTATGTGTATGGGATTAAGTTAAATGAATGATTTGAGGTGTGATCTTAACAAGAAATGATTTTGGGGTGTTAAACTTAAATTTTTTTGAAAGTTTTGAATACTTAAAACTACCTACAAGGGAAGATGTATCGATACATCCTTTCATGTATCGATACATGTTGGTCCCGATAATATGTGCTAGAGAGGGGGTAAATAGCACAAATCGGCTTTTAACAAAATGAAGAACTAATTTTCAAAAAAAAGAAAATAAAAACAGAGTATACAATGTACAACAATTTATAGTGGTTCGGTCTAAGACCTACATCCACTACCTTGATTGTTCAACCAAGGATTTTCCAAACCAAATCACTAAAAATAGTGGAATTCACAAGCTTCCACCAAGCTTTTACAATGGCTTTTCCCAGGCTCAGCCACAACCTTTAGCAATGGTTTTTCACGGGATCAACCAAAACCCAAAGTGGTTTTTTAAGGCTCAACCACAACCTTTTACACTTGTTTTTCATGGGCTAAACTAAAACCCAAGGTGGTTTTTCAAGGCTCAACCTCAACCTACAATAATGGTTTTTACCGGGATCAACCAAAACCCAACAACTAACTTTTCTAGGCTAAGTTGGAACCTTTACACTCAATCAAGCAATCCAAGCTTGAATAAATCCCTTATAGTGGCTCGCTCACTCTAAGTGTACAAGAAGAGAAGAAATAAAGAAGTACCTATGATCACTTACTTGATCTAGATGGTACAAGATGAAGTGCTGAACACAATTACAAAAGATGGGTGTTTAAGTGTAGTAAGGTGCAGAGAAGATTTTCTGGTTTTTTAGCTTTATATCATTTAGAAGTCTTCAATTCTCTCAAAAACTAATTTCTAACCATTTGAAGACCCTTTTATACTTGGAGAAACAACTCTGATGGCAATTTGATAGTTTATGGCCGTTGAAAACAGTTGAGGATGAGTTCTAGTCATTAATTTGTCTTGTAGTGCTCTGGTTCAAATTGCAGACAGAGAGCTCTTAGTCGACTAACTTGGTTGACTAAGTTGGTTCTGTTTCTGGTTTACAGATTTTGGTAGAGAGCAGTTAGTTGACTATCTTGGTTGACTAAGTTGATTCTGTTTCTCAAACTCTTCAACATGCCAGTTCTCCAATTTGAAACTTTGATCAACCAACATTCTTCCTTGTTTCACCAATATGCTTCCTCCATGTTATTCAGTTACATCTTGTTGATTTTATCCTTCTTTTTCTATCAGAAATACTCTTTGAAGAGTTAATAAATTAATTTCATATATTAATTTCCTGCACACTCAAGTAAGGGCATTAGATACAAATGAATGAGAATATTTTGCTATCATAAAAAATATATAGAGTCAACATTCTCTTTCTCTTATTTTTTATGATGACAAAACACTCTTAGATTAAAAGTGCAATGTCTATGTTCAATATGAATGCTTCAAATCTTTATGCTTAATGAGTTGCT
Organism: Theobroma cacao; assembly: GCF_053813885.1. NCBI lineage: Eukaryota > Viridiplantae > Streptophyta > Magnoliopsida > Malvales > Malvaceae > Theobroma > Theobroma cacao. Next base: position 17,020,310 of record NC_142639.1, on the reverse strand, counting down.
CCCCCTTAGTTAATGCATCTAGTTTTCTTTAAAGATTTGCAATAAACTATTTATCATATCCATAACAGCTAAACAAGATATACAATGCCCACAGTAGCTAAGCAAGATATATTGAATATCTATAATAACTATCACATAATATTCAATAAAATCCTAACTAAGCATCACACACATAAATTAAACATGAAGACCTATTTAACTCTATTTGATTTAGTCTTCTTTTTCTCCTTTTTCTTTTTCATCATTAAACAAGATATTCAAAACTCCCCCTTAATGAGTGCATCAAGATTTTCCTTTAATCTTTAAATCAAACTTTAATGAATGAGAATCATAAGCACTCATACACTTAAGTCATACAAACTTATAGATATAGTTCAATAACTTCAAGAGTCAAGCTTGTGTCTATGTAAGAACAAATGTATGGGAGTTAAATCATTTCAAGAATTTGTCAAAGATTACTCAAATAATAGTCAAGCAAATTTCATCATTTTGTCATAATCAAAACTATAATAATTTTAAAGCTAATAATAAATTCTTGGCAAGAAGAACAATATAAGGTGTTCTAGAGAAATTCTATTAACACATTTAAGGATGTATTGGTAGATTTGGAAATTTGATGAACATGTATCGATACGTTCTCCCAATATATCGATACATTTGAAGCAGAGAGCCTCAAGGACCATTCTGCTTGAAATGTATTGATACATTACCTCAATGTATCGATACATTTGCTCAAAATTAGGGTAGATGTATCGATATATTTGTCAATGTATCGATACATCACTAAGGAAAGATAAAAATAAAAAGAGGTTTCAGGCCATTTCCACCCCATCTTTCTCTCAACTTTTTTTCTCCCTTTCTCTCTCTAGAAAACTTGATGAAGGATTTAAGCTTAAATAGTTGAATTGCTAAGATTTGGTTAATTGTGGAAAGTTTGCATTTTTCGAAAGCTAAGATTTAATTAACAATTAGATGTTTTGATATGTTCTAAGGAGGAAATGAAGTAATTGGACGTGTTGGTGAGCTAGAGGATGATTAGAGGCTAATGGTGAGCTCGACGGTGGGATTACGTCCAATTTGTCACTGTTAGTAGGTTTGATTAGCATGCATGTGATGCATGACTACTTGATAAAAACACTGCCATGGTATTAAAATGTGTGTGTGTGTGTGTGTGTGTGTGTTTGTGTGTATGATTGCCTAGATGTAAGTGCCTAAGTTAGAAAACCAAATTGTGGAATGGGTGTTTGTGTGATGTCATATGAGCCACATGGGTGGCTTACGATGTGTGTGCCTAGACTAGGATGTCTAGAGGTTATATTGAACCTTATGAGTAGATTTTCTTAGGTGAAGGATATGTTAAGAGAATATGATCTAATGATGCCTTGGAGATTTAGAGGCATTTAGAACCTAACTGAGCTTAAAGACGATTAAAGTTTGATAAATGTGGATTGAAGTTCGATAAGGAAAATGTGAATGATAAAGGCGTGATGGCCTTATTTGTGGATTTTTATTTCCATTCGAGGGATGAATTTCAGATGTTGATCTGATTTGTGGATGAGTGGAGTTCCTATTCCCCTTTTATTATGTGTGTGTTTGTACGGATGGTGATAAGTAGGGACGGTGGTATTAGTCCCCCCTATGATTCCGGCTGGCAGCGCTTTGATGCCACCCATCTGAGAGTACTCCAGGTGATGCCGATGTCGAGAGATTTCTCCGGTTGATGATTTTGATTCTCTACCAACTAGTTTGACACTGTGCATGATTTGATTCTCCACTTGTTGCTTCTGCATGAGCGTGATCTATTTCTCCACCAGTGGCTTTGCCTTGAGTGTGATTTGTTTCTCCGTCGATTAGCCATCGAGCATGATTTCACTATGTCTAGGGGAGGACCACTCATTGATTTGATTTGCATATGACGTGAAATAGCCATGGAGAGGCTTAGATAAATATGATATGAATATGATGTGATACTTTGATGACTCTAGTGTGTTATGGAGAATGATTTGAATAAATTGATAAGCTTCAAGGGTAAGCCTACTGATATGTGATATGAAAATTTTGAGACATTGAGGATGATGATATGTTTTCACATTGGAGATTTTAGGGATAATGATATGCCCTATGTTTGAAGATGTTTGTTGGATTATGTGGCTGCATCGAGAGTACAATATTTATTTTGTGTTTATATATATGTATGATTTTGTCTATCTGTACCACTCACTAAGTATTATAGTACTCACCAATTTATGTACCATGTGCAGATAAATAAGCCACAGATTTGTGTGGTAAAAGTCTCCCCGTGATAAACCAATTTTGGCATCTGATAGGTCTCTGTTTTGATGTTCACTCTGCTAAGTCCATCATAATTTTCTACATAGGGTTGGCTTTGGTTATGTATGTAGGCACGATGTGCCATATGAGCCTATGGAACCACCATGAGTGTCCACGTCAAGGAGCTATTGTAGGAGTAGAGGAACGAGACAAACTCGAAATGCGGAACCAAGTTTTATGTACACCAATGATAAGAATGTGGGAGTCGGGGATGATTGCCCTACAAGAAGAAGTGTCACCTTAAAAGATTTGGCAGCAGGGCTGTAAAGTTTGGCTAATGAATTTGCTGAGTTTCGTAATAGAAGTGAGGCACCATCTGAAGAATGGGTTGATTCTAGTTCACAAGATTCGGACTATGTACCTCAGTGTGAACACCAGAAAAAGGCTATAGAGGTCACTTTGACGAATTTTATGAAACTAAAGCCCTCATCATTTACTGGTTTAGATGCGAAGGAAGATTCGTAAAGATTTTTGGAAGACATGAAGTGTATTTATTCGGCATTGGGATGTTCACACATCAATTGGTAGAATTAGTGGGTTTTAGATTGAAAGATGTGGCCAGAGTATGTTTCATCACAGAGTATGTTTTAGACCATCATGGTCATCTCCAATAACAGGAGAGGAATTTGTCCAAGCTTTTCTGGACTGCTTCTTACCTGAGAGCGTGAAAGACACAAAGGGACAAGAGTTTGAGACTTTGAGACATACCCCAGACATGACAGTGATGGAGTATAATGTCCGTTTCACTCAATTGTCAAGATATGCTTCTAACTTGGTCCTAACTAAGAAAAAGAGGATCAAAAGATTTATTCAGAGACTAATTGTGCCATTGTTAAGAGTTTTAGCCACCTAGAGGTTTTCCTCATATGTGGTAGTGGTGGATACGGCTAGAATGATTGAAACCATGAGATTGGAATCTAGAATAGAAAGAGGTAGAGGTCAAAGAGCTCGACATAGGGCCATCTAGGCCAAAGAGATTCTAAGGTGACTAAAGGTCCTACATTCATACATCATCAAAGTCATGAGGGAACTACTCCTACACACAGGCCATCGAGAAATAGTGATTTGTTAGCCCACCAACTAGACGAGAGTTATCTAATGGAGCATCTAATTTGGGCCCCAAACAGAGAGGTGTTTTATGTAATTATTATGGTAAGGCACATGGTGGACCATGCCACAAGTAGGGGGATTGTGTTTTGGATGTGGTTAGCTCAAGCATTTGATGAAAGATTACTCCATGCAGAGGTAAACAATAGAGGATGACCACAATTATACAAGACATTGGGCAACTACCTCGCTTAAAACAACACAAATTGGGAGGAATGTTAGAGGTACAAAGGCAAAGGAATAGCCTCATTATTTCGTGGTAGATCGACACAACCAAGTAATGAAAGTAGAGGTCAAGAATGTGTATTTTCTTTGACACCATAAGATGCTCAAACTTCTAATGCAATGGTCATAAGTACACTTCCTATATGTGGTACCGAAGCATTAGTTTTATTTGTTCCATGATCAACAAATTCCTTTGTGTCCCCACACTTTGTGCCCAAATTATATCGATATGGTAGTAACATAGAGGAACCTCTAATTGTGACTACTCCCTTGGAGGAGATATTTATGGTAGAGTATGTACATAAATCTTGTGTAGTCCACATAAGGGATAACGACATGTTAGCATATCTGGTGTTGTTGCTAACTTTGGACTTTGATGTGATTTTGGGCATGGACTGGTTAGTGCCTTGTCTTGCCAAGGTAAACTGCTACTGCAAATTGGTGAAGTTTAAGCTCTTAGGGGAATCCTCATTTGTGATATAAAGGCATGGTAGCCTAATGTCTGTGGAAGTTGTATAAGATGTTGCTGCCAGATCAATGCCAAGGCAAGAAGGCCAAGGCTACTTGGTGATGACTAGAAATATTTCAATGGAAGAAATGAGTGTGAATTTCGTACCGGTAGTGGGTGAGTATCTGGATGTATTTTCAAAGGAATAGCCTAGATTGCCTCCCAAGAGGGAAATTGAATTTTGTATTGATTTGATTTCAAGTACGCAACCAATTTTCATACCTCCTTATCGAATAGCACCAGCTGAGTTAAAGACATTAAAAGGGCAACTAGAGGATTTACTAAATAAGAGTTTTATTCGTCCCAATGTGTTGCCTTAGGGAAGCCCAATGCTATTCGTGAAAAAAAAAGATGGTAGCCTTCGGTTTTGCATTGATTATCGGTAATTGAATAAGGTTATTATGAAAGAAATCCACTCCAAGGATTGATGATTTGTTTGATCAGTTGCAGGGTGTCGTGTGCTTCGTTAAGATTATTCTATGCTCGAGGTATCACCAGTTAAGAATAAGGGAGTCTGATGTACCCAAGGCAGCGTTTCACACACAATATGGACATTATGAGTTTTAAGTGATGTCGTTTGGACTCATTAATGCACCTGCAGTGTTTATGGATTTAATAAATAGGGTCTTTTCGGTATATTTGGGTAAATTTGTGGTTGTATTCATAGACGACATAATGCATTCTAATAGTTTGGAAGAACATACATAACATATAAGAATTGTACTACAGATCCTAAAAGAGCATAAATTGTATGCTAAGCTTTCAAAATGTGAGTTTTGACTGAGTAAAGTCAGTTTCTTAGGATATGTAGTGTCTAAACAAGGGGTGAAAATAGATCCCAACAAGGTAGAAGCTATGGAGAATTGGCCAAGGCCAACGCCTGTAACGAAAGTTAGAATTTTTCTAGGCTTAGCCGAATATTACAGATGATTTGTGAAAAATTTATCTAAAATCTCATCTATTTTGACAAGACAGACTAGGAAAGGAGTTAAGTTTGATTGGTCTAATGCTTATGAAGCCAGTTTTCAAAGGCTTAAAGCCTGCCTCCTTTCTGCACCTATGTTAAGCCTGTCGTGTGGATCCGGAGGCTACACCGTGTATTACGATGCATCACTAGTTGGATTAGGTTGTGTGTTGATGCAACACGGGAGGTCATAGCATACGCCTCACGATAATTAAAGAGGCATGAGTAGAATTACCTTATGCACGATCTAGAGATGGCAGCGATCGTATTTGCCTTAAATATTTGAAGACATTATTTGTATGAAAAGACTTGCGAAATATATATAGATCACAAGAGCTTGAAGTATATATTTTGGCAGAGGGATTTGAATTGAAGGTAGCATAGGTGGTTAGAGCTATTGAAGGATTATGATTCCACCATGCTTTACCATCCTGGCAAGGTGAATGTGGTAGTGAATGCTCTAAGTCGAAAGTTGATGGGGAGTTTGGTACATGTAAATGTGGAGCGACAATCTTTGGTGCAAAATTTGTATGATTTAGGCAATATGGGAATGCACTTGGATATTAATCACTTAATGCCCTGTTGGTGCATTTCAAACTTCAACTTATGATATTGGATCGGATTAAAGATGCCTAGGATCATAATGACTATATGATAAAGATATTTGGAGATATGAACGAAGATAAAGCTCAAGACTTTGTATACGACATAGATGGTTTGATGAGATGTAGATCATGAGTCTATGTGCCGAATATGGATAATTTGAGAAATGAGATTTTGGATAAGGTGCACGTGGTAGCCTATGCGATACACCCTAGAGCCACCAAGATGTATCATGATTTGAAATCTGTGTATTGGTGACCAACATTAAAGAGTGATGTGGCCGAATATGTCTCTAAGTGTCTAACTTAACAGCAAGTGAAAGTTGAGTATTAGAGACCATCGAGACTACTGCAACCATTACCTATACTCTAGTGGAAGTGGGAACATGTAGCCATGGACTTTGTGATGGGTTTATCATAAGCTAAAGGTGGCTATGATGCCATATGGGTGATAACTAATCAGCTAACTAAGTCAACTCACTTTTTACCGATCAACATTAAATATGGAGTAGCTTTGTATGGCCAAATTTATATTAATGAGATTGTGAAGCTACATGGTGTCCTGATAACGATAGTATCCGACAGAGGATTGCAGTTTACGAGTCGATTTTGGGGCAAATTCCAAGATGCCTTAGGCATAAGATTTGATTTCAGTATAGCTTTCCACCCACAGAAGAATGGCCAATCTGGGCGCACAATTCGGGCGCTCAAGGATATGTTGAGAGTGATTATGCTCGACTTTGGAGTTTCGTGAAACTATTATTTGCCTTTGGTCAAGTTTTTATATAACAACAACTACCAAGCCACGATCGGTATGGCTTCTTATGAGGCTTTGTATAGACAAAGATGTAGATCGCCTATTGTTTGGTTTGAAGTTCGGGAACGAAAGCTCTTAAGGCCGGAGATGGTCCAAGAAATGGAGCGATGCATCTAAGTGATACAAGGAATGATGTTAACTGCTCAAAGTCGCCAAAAGTCTTGCCAAAAGTCTTACACTGATAATTGGCGAAAACCTTTAGAGTTTTAAGTTGGAGACTTTGTGTTTCTAACAGTCTTGCCAACCAAAGGAATTAAGGGGTTTGGAAAGAAAAGGAAATTGAGCCTTAGGTATATTGGACCATTTTGAGGTACTAAGGTGCGTGAGCGTAGTTGCTTATCATTTGGCATTATCGCTTAATTTGTTCGATGTTCATCTTGTTTTCCATATACCAATGCTTAGGAAATATGTTCCCGATCCTTCACATGTGATACAATATGAGAAAGTCCAGTTGCAAGATAGACTTAGTTATTAGAAGTAATTCGTAGCAGTATTGGATCGGTAAATGAAATGACTTCTCTCCAAAGATATTGCTATAGTGAAAGTTGTCAAGCCTGACTCTACAATATGTTTATTATGCCATTCTTACATAAAAATGCATGTTTGCTTACTTGGGTACCTCGAAAATCGTTAAAGGACGGTATTGCACCAAATGGTACAATTAAGTTGAATTAAGTCTTGAACTAGTCCAAATAGAGATTTTAAGATGAAATTAAGAATTTTAAAACCCCAGAATGACTTAAAATGGTGATTCGGAATTCGAGGACCGATTTGGAGTCAAATTGGAATTTTCATGACTTAGGGGCAAAATGGTCATTTTACCACCAGAGGTTAAAAATTGGAATGTTGGATGAAATATTTGACTAAGATTGATCATTTGGAGTATAGTTTGAGTTTGAGAAGTGAAAAATTTTAATTCCGACATTTTTTTGAGCATAGAGGTAAAATAGTCATTTTGCCACCCTAGGGGTAAAATTGTAATTTTACACACCCAACACTTGTCCAGCACATGGATTTTACCCAATATTATCATGGATAATTAAAGGATTTTACGTGGTGGAGAAAGAAAACTTAATAGTTAAGAATTTAAAAATGGACCTATAACATGGTGACAAGTGTCAAGCTTAGATTATTTTATTGTTTGGTTTTAAAAATCAGCCTACAACTCTTCCACATTCGTTCTTATGGCCAGCCATAGCAAGAACAAAGGGAGAAAAGAAAGAACAAGAACCCTAGGGTGAAAAATTCAAGGGAAAAATGTGAAAATTCAAGTAATCAAGCAATCAAAGGTAAAATTTCTTGATTTTGAATTGTGATCTACCTTTCCCATGCATTATTTTGCATTTTCCATGGTTGAATCGCAAGATATCATGAAGGATTCATAGTTGACTGAATTTAGAGAGAGAAGATCTGATGGTTGTTTTAGTTAGATTTTAAGATATTCTAGTGTTTTTAGTTAGTTGGTGATGTGTAGCATGAAAATCAAACAAGAAAAATTCATTTTCTCCCACCACCCATCATTGGCCAAATTTTTTATGTAGAGTGTGGATGATGATTTTGATTTTATTTCAAGTGAATTGGTTAGAAATGATGAATTACGGTGAGAAAATCAAGTAGGAAGAATCATAGTATTGATGCACCAACTATGGTCGAAATTCCCCAGAGAAAATGTGAGGATGATTTTTTGCCATATTTCAAGTTATTTAATTTGTGTTTGTTGATTTGGAGTATTGGGAGAAAAATAGAATTTTTTTGGAGTTAAATTGGACATATTGGCTAATTAATCGAGTGATAGATAGAATTAGGCCAATACCGTTTAATTTAGGTACACAATTGAATTTGTGTAGAACACCGTGTTTAGACAATAATCAGAACAATTTGCATCCCATTTCATACATTAGTATAAAGCCTAAATTGGTTTTATAACAATTTAGCACAAATGTAGTAAATGGCTTATTGTGCATTATGTCTAAGTGGTGAGTATTTTGGCGAAAGTAAAGAGATAGTACCCGAGGATCAAGAATTGGAGTACTTGGAATTCGACTCTCAAAATAGTGAATAACCTTACTATCATCTTAATTATCTGAAGTGGTTTTTATCCGATTTTGTGATTTTATGGAAAATGAGTTTAAATGGTAAATCTTTATGTTTAATAAGCAAAATGTGTTTAAATGAAATGATTTTATAAAATTGTCTTGAAATTGAATAATGGCTTTGAAAATAGAGTAATTGGAGACCATTTGATGTATTGTGAATTTATGGTTCTAATTGATGGGCTTATGACAATATTGGCATGAATGGCTGAATTGGTATTTGTGTTGAAATGTATAAACAGTTGTTTGTCTTGATAAGCTGGATAATGATAAAATTGCCATGTCATGCTGTTGAATTTTTATTGTATGGTGGGTTTAGGTTGCTGCAGTGGGTTGGTTCTGTGGACTAGCCTATTAGAGGGGCACAGAAACTAGTCATATTCATACCTCAGTATGAGAGGCGCGGATAGATAACTCCTGAGGTTAACACTTTAGAGTTCACTTCATGCCAAACCACCACGTGAGGGTGAACTCGGTCAATGCCAATGAATGGCTATGTTTTCAAAATAAAAACATGATTTATGCGTACATAACTTTTTAACAGCCTTGGCGGATTCGGTTGGGATAGCCCTCGATCAAGGCATCCCTGATAACTGGGTATGAGAATGATTTTTGCACGAGCCAAAGCTTTTAAGAAATTCATAAGCCATGTTGATTACTCGATTTATATGAATTGATTTTATTTGGTTGAAACAAGTTGAAAGGTGATGAATTACAGTATGTTAAACTATTTTATCTGTCTTCATTTGCTTGGCTTTAGATATTTTAGATGGTATTTGTTTACCCACCACCCTCCTTTCCACCCATTTCAAGCTCAGGATAGTCTATAGATAGCTGATTTCATCGAGGACCACCATTGGATTTGCATCCTCCAAACTGTAGGTTCACAATTTTTCTTACTTTTGGTTATTCGAGGGCCCACTTGTTACTGTAAATTAAATTAAATACTCTGGCTTACTATATTACAATATATATGAATTCATTTTGCTTTTACGCTGTAAAAATTATTTATGCAGTGTTCCAAAAATATTATTTTATGAGAAAATTGAATATTTTATTTAATATTTTTATTTTATTCTAATAGTCATAATTTCATTTTAAACGAATGTTTTAGACATCCAAATTTATTTTGATTATAAAATATATGTTTTGCACTCGTATACTACATTATTAGTTGGTTTCGAAATTTTTAAGAAAAAATGACTAAAATACCCCTGTGAGACAAAAATTATTTTTTTATTGTTTTAAGTTGAAAATAGTGTAAAATCTTTTAGAACGTGATATTTGGCAACGGTTACTCACAAGGGAAATGAGAAACTGATGTTAAGCCTTACGAGGTTTTGATTGACATTCCGGGTAATGAATGCCTATCGGGAAGTCGCGGCGGTTGTCATTGGCTCGAGGGGAGGTTCGGGTCATGACAATTAAGTTGGTATTAGAGCTTTTAGTTTGAAAGATAAGAGTTTTTAGTTTTAAAGTTATTTTAAAAATATACAGTGTTAGTGTGGCCCCGAGTTAAGTTAGGTTAGATCAAATAGAATACATGCATATACATTGTGAGAACTCAACCTCTATAGGCTTGTAACTAAGTATAGAGGTAATAATATGAGCCAGGGGTAGTTTCGTTATTTTCTTTAATAAGCTTCCAGAAGAAAGTTTTATGATATTTTAAGGCTTAAATGGGTATAAGACTGCATAAATGATGTGTGTTGATGAAAACACGAAGAAAACTAGAAGTTTCAACAATTTTCATAATAGGGGAAAATGGTCATTTTTCACCTCGGGTTAAAATTTTAAAGTTTTATGAACCCGAACATGTCTAGACCATTATGGATCTTGTCCTAGTGTTAAAAAAGCAAAAAGATTTCATAAAAGATTGGAGGAGAATAAGTTAATTGGTGGAGGGGTATTTTTGTAATTTTAAGGGAAAGGATAAGATTGCCTATAAATATCTTGAATTTCTAGCAGCTTCTAGAGATTTTCCACTAGCTGGCCTTCTTCTTTTTCTTCTCTCTCACGTTTCTTCAAAACTCCATGGAAGCTTGATTTGAAGCTTGAATGATTTTCTCTCTCTAGCTCTAGTTTTCACACCTTTGAACCCTTTTGACTAGAACCTTTGAATTCTTTCATCCTCTCACTTCAAAACCCTTGATAAAGCTTATTTTCAGACTTTCTCTCACTAGTTGGGCGTTTAAGAGAGAGAAAGAGAGAATTACTCCATTGATTTGGAAGCAATTGAAAGAGAATTTGACTACAAAAGAGCCCTAAGGTAAGTGATGAACTAAGCTCAATTTTTAGCTGCAGAAAATGGCTAGTAATTAGGATTTATGAGCAGTTTTATTGTTGACTATGTTCATTACTTTTTAGTGATTAAGATAGTGAACATAGATAGTCGTTTAATGTGGCAATTGAAAACTAGCTAAGAGATAGCTTTTAGAGTTCATAGTGTATAAATTGATCTATTGTTTATGTTAATGTGATCCTAGGTTTTAAGGAAGCCCCATCATCTCATTTGGACAATTAGGGGAATTGGAGTCATCTAAAGGCTTTACAATCAATTGGTGAGTGGACTGCCTTCAAAACTTATTTTGGGAATATAATGTATTTGACAAACTTTTGAATGATTTTATACGATTTTTCATGAAAATGAATGTCTTGGGAACAAGCTCTTGAGAAATGATTTTTGTTATGATATGTGGTTATTATGGATTTCTATGTGGCTGCATTATGTTGATATACATATATGCTTGAATATAATGTTGTGTAATTATATTGACTTGGCTATGTGCGAGTAGAGAGTGCGCATAAGTCGAGAATGACCCGGTTATGTGCGAGTAGGGAGTTCGCATAACCTGGTGATGACCCAGCCATGTGCGAGTAGGGAGTGCGCATGAGTTGGTGAGGATGATGATGGAATGGTGTGATAATGATGATGGGTATATGCGTATATATAAATACATATGTAAATATGAGTGTTATAGGAAATTGATGGATAATGGTTTATGGTTGTAATGCATGTGAAACTTGACATGTTAAACCTTGAGAAATTATTATGTGTTTCATATTGGTTTTGAACATTTCAAGCAGGGTGGTTTTCTTTGGGAGAAAGGGAAATTTTCATTTGATTCTTGCTACAGCGAGAAACTCTCGGGTTTTGAAAGGGTAGGCTGGCCGAAAACTCGATGCAGTGAGGATGCATTTTCGCTACAGTGAGAATGACACTGTAGCTTCTCGCTGCAGTGAAATACATTCTCGTTGCAGCGAGAAACTTTCTGTTTTTGGGTTGCAATTTTGCTGCAGCGAGATTGAATTTCGCTGCAACGAGAAACATTCTGTTTCTGGGTTACAATTTCGCTGCAGCGAGATTCAATCTCGTTGCAGCAAAAAACTTTCTGTTTTGGTCTCCTATCTTGTTCAATTACTGCCCTATCTTTTACTTCTTTGCTACCATACCGGAGCATGGACTTCCAACATTAAGGATTAAATGAGTTAAGTTTAAAATGAGGAGGTTTAGTGAGAAATCCTTGGTCAGTTGAGAAACCCTCGTTCGGTTAATAACTAAATCCCAACGTCGCTGCAACGAAAATTCATTCTCGTTGTAGCTATGCTGCAGCGAGAATGCCTTTCCGCTGTAATGAAGATTCATTGTTGTATTTGACTTACTTGTGTAATATTGAAGCTTTTATTCTTCAAATGGTTCGTTATGTATGGGTTAATGATTTTCAACTGATTAATCATTTAAAGGCTTGATGAGGGGTTTTTAATAAGAATAGAAACAAATTGCATTGTTTTGAAAAAGAATGCATCATGATTTCATTAAAGATTCCTTATAGTATGCTTGTTCCCTTCCTTGTGCACTCACTTGGTTTATACTCACCATTTTCAAATTCATGTTTTCAGATCACGAAGCAACCGGTAACTAGGACGAGGTGTCCTTGTAGACCTATGTCCATCTTTTGGTAGGTGTCTCGGCATTCAGTAGCTGTACATTCATCCGAGTCCCTCCGCTGGAAGTTGAGTGTTATTTTGTTTTGTATAGACAAACTTAATGTAAATTATTAGAATACATGTTGTAGACATTGTATGTAAATTTTTAAGGAGTAATGCCAGTACGAGTTGGCAATGTATATCACTATTTTGATTCAAAAGTATGAAATATGACTTAGCGATATTTGATGGAATGATGAGTAGGATAAATCGATAGGCTTGGTTGGGCTTAATAGACTACGTTTATTGGGCCCTTGCACCGGTCATGGCTCAGAAATTTGGGTCGTGACATACATGTAGAAGCCTAACTGCCTTTGTGATGCATGAATGATTAAGTAATTATTACTTGGTTGTGTATAGGTTTTGAGGTACGCTGGTGACACACACACAATGTCTAGGAGAGACGGTAGTCCCGACGCCTCTCATAGTATTAGCGAGGGATCGCTAGATTCTACTGCTAGGAGCCGATGGCAGCCCTAATCGAGTAGTCCAGAAAGTGCAGATAGTAATAATATTAATGTAAGCATGAGAGATTCCCTTTTTAGAGAATCTAAGGAATATGCTAAAGAAAGGGGGAAATTAAGGATAGTTGAAGGAGGTATTCGTCCTAAGAAGGGGGTGTCAGTTGTTCGACACTATCCTTCAGGCTGTGGAAAAGGAACAACAAGAAAAGAATAAGGAGAAAGTAACTGTTGCAAATTATCCCCTTAGGAAGGTGAAAGTTGTACGACATTTTCCTCCCAGTTGTGCAAGAAATGCTGCACCGGTGAGTTATGAGGAATGTAGGAGAATACAACAAGCTTGGATTGAGGAACAAAGGAGAAAATCTCAGGAGGAGGAGAACCAAGAAGAGGATCTTAAGAAGGACTTGGAGTAGAATCTTTCGATAAGATCAGATTAAGATGATGATCCCAATGACATGTAATATTTTCATAGGATTTTGTACTACTTTAACTCTAAGTAGATGTAGTGTAAAGGAGATAATAGTTATCTATACAAAGAAGTTAATAGTTTGGCTTTTAAAGTGTATGACAAGAATGGATTATAAAATAGCTGTTTAAATGACTAGATGTATATGGGAATCTTTTAGTATGATAAGGATAAATTGGTAATATAATTATTGAGCAAGGTTATAGGAGGAAGCAATAAGGTTATAAATGACATTCGAAATAGATAACGTGATTAAGTTGATGATTGTAATTTAAGCATGAAGGAGATTACTTAGTGATGCCATGACACTATGAGGTAATAATTGGGCACAAATATAGCCCAATGAAGTTAAATTATGGAATATGGGGAATATAAAAGTTTGATTTAGTAAGGATTGCAAGAATAAAGTGAGGAGAAAGCTGAGCTATTTTCGTAGTTAATTATTCCGAAAGTCAATAAAATTATTGGAGTACAAGACAAGGAAGATAATTAGATAGGGATGACAATAAATTTAAGGAAAGCTGTAGACAGTAAGTAACTTATGTGTGAAGTGGTATATGTGTTATGAATTTATTACACTGTATGGAAAGGATGTTTTGAGGTGGGATTTTATGAAGGATGATGAAAGTCAAAAGATGACATGAGTTGAAAGTATAAACTTGGCTTAGTGCGTATGACAAGCAAAGAGAAGGTACCTATACTTATGGAACTCATGATATATGCCTAGAAGGGAAACCCAATGGTTGAGGATGATTGATGTAGTGACTTTGAATGCAGACAAATAGCTTTGATGAGGAAATTTCTAGTAGTTGCAACGCCACAATACTGACTAACAAACGCTATTGCATTAAGAACCCCTAATGGCTAGAAAGCATGAGCAAACTATGAGCAGCATAAAGATTGGACTCACGAGTCAGAAAAGGGTTATTAGTTTTGATGTCGAGTTTCACTATTGGGAGTCTTAAGTGCATTGGGGGAGTGCTAAAATGAATAATATGTTGACTAAAGTCAAATCTTAAGAAATAAAGTAAACCTTGTAAAAAGTTAAAGAGGAAGTGAGGGAAAGGTTAGATGAATGTATGAGATGTTGATAAGAGATGTCAATACCAAGTGATGAGAGTGTGAATGAAGATTTCAAGAATGATATAGCAAATGAGTTTATATAGAATATTATTATGAGAATACACAAATCTTGTCTTGACTTTGTTGAAAGGAAAGGATTAGTAACAACACAAGTAAACTAGGTGACATGTTAGAAACCCTTAGAGATAAATTGAAGCATGAGTAGTTGGGCATGCCTTTATGAAAATGATATACTTGGTGTATAAAAGAGCAAATAAATGATTAAGTGTTTCAAGAATGTTTAAATGCCTTTGAGAAAGAATTATAAGTTATACATGATGAGCATAAGATGCGTGACTTTGAAACTTGTTAAGAAGCCAAACGGTTAAGTCTTGGGTTAAGTGATCACTTGTTGTGAGACATAAGTTTAAGATAGATATCCCCAAGGAAATACTCAAGAGAAGTTCTGCCATGGATCTCTTGAAAGCAAGCACTAAGTTATGTGGTTATAAAAAGGAAGCTGTAGGCTGAGAGTGATATTAGTATTAATATTGAAAGGTACTTGAGGAGAATCTAGTTTCAAGTTTTGCAATTTCAAGTGCAATTTATAAATTGGCTAAGGGAGAATGATGTTATATTCATATGAAAGAGTGGAACAAAGGATGATTGAAGTTGACCTTGATAATGAAGTCAGATAATGAAACTTTCCTAATATATTATGGAAATTCGAATTCGAAAATGCTTAAGGCATACATGATTCAAATGAGTTTGAGTTTTAAATGACAAATCAATATCGAAATGCAAAAAGGATACAAGGTAATGTAGAGGCATGAAAGATAATCGAGGAATAAGGATGACTCTTAGAAATTATGGTATTGCATAACATGCAATAATCAAGTCAAGATAAATCTTTGAAGTATCAATGGGATTATAAAGCATACACACATAATAGATTATAATTCAATGGAGATGACATTATGATGCAATGATATATAGTACAAGGAAACTTAAGCATATAATTGGAAATGATAAGAAGAGAGTATAAGTATGTAAATGATGTGAAACTATGCACAGGCATGATGAGAATTTCCATGAATTATGAAGATTATTCTATTGAATCTTGGTTATGGATGGAAATGAACAAAGAGAAATTAGTCTGAAGGTATTTGTAAACAGAGACCCATATACATAATGAGGAATATGGACATTTGAATGTGCGTGTATGCGTATGTGTGGAGTTAGTGATGTACTCAATTAAAATGAAGAATGGTTTTAGTGGTTCAAGATTTGAACTCAACATATTTGATGAGTTGTATAGATAATGTAATGATCAAGAATCTTATCAAAAGTCGATTTATGGAAACCTAAGGAATTTTGGGGAAATAGTTAAGGGAATGTAATCTATAGTGCGATTAAGCCATATGAGATGGATTAATAGGATTAAGAATATTGAAATTTCCTAAATGTAAAGTAAACATGAAGTATATGGAAATAATTGAAGCCATTAATCTTCCCTAACGCTGAGGATATGTATAGGAATGCGTATGGCATGTTAATGATGTCGTAAACTACACAATAGTGTATGAGGATAGGATGAATGAATGAAAGTCAAGAAATTTGATATGGAATGAAGTAATAAGATGGTGATTGGTATACATAAATAAGTATAAAATGCGATCAAAATTGATATGATTGAGATGGAGTTATGGTTCAAGTGTAATGATAGTAATAGAAGCATGCTTGGTGTCTCGATATAAAAGATCATAATTGTGAAGGTTACTGTTGATATGATTTTAAAGGCTAATAATAGACATAAGTGAAGTACTCGAGTTAAATTGGAGGTAAGTGAGGTGAACAAATAGAAATTCCCTATAAATGGGAGGACATAAGAAGTCGAGCATTGGATGAGAAAACAATACCCTCACCTTTTCTTTGAGTTCAGTAAATGAAATTTTGAGGTCAAAATTTTATTTTAAGGTCAAAATTTTATTTTAAGGGGGGTAATGCTGTCAAACCCGACTCTACAATATGTTTATTATGCCATTCTTACATAAGAATGCATGTTTGCTTACTTGGTACCTCAAAAATTGTTAAAGGATGGTATTGTATCGAATGATACAATTAAGTTGAATTAAGCCTCGAACTAGTCCAAATAGAGATTTTAAGATGAAATTGAGAATTTTAAAACCCTAGAATGACTTAAAATGGTGATTCGGAGTTCGAGGACTGATTTGGAGTCAAATTGGAATTTTCATGACCCAAGGGTAAAATGGTCATTTTGCTACCCGAGGTTAAAAATTGGAATGTTGGATGAAATGTTTGACTAAGATTGATCATTTGGAGTATAATTTGAGTTTGAAAAGTGAAAAATTTTAATTACGACATTTTTTCGAGCATAAGGGTAAAATAGTCATTTTGCCACCCCAAAGGTAAAATTGTAATTTTACACACCCAACACTTGTCCAGCACATGGATTTTACCCAATATTATCATGGATAATTGAAAGATTTTATGTGGTGGAGAAAAAAAACTTAATAGTTAAGAATTTAAAAATGGACCTATAACATGGTGACAAGTGTCAAGCTTAGATTATTTTATTGTTTGGCTTTAAAAATCAGCCTACAACTCTTCCACAATCATTCTCATGGCCAGCCATAGCAAGAATAAAGGGAGAAAAGAAAGAACAAGAACCCTAGGGTGAAAAATTCAAGGGAAAAGTGTGAAAATTCCAGTAATCAAGCAATCAAAGGTAAAATTTCTTGATTTTGACTTGTGATCTACCTTTCCCATGCATTATTTTGCATTTTTCATGGTTGAATCATAAGATATCATGAAGGATTCATGGCTGATCGAATTTAGAGAGAGAAGATTTGATGGTTGTTTAGGTTAGATTTTAAGATATTCTAGTGTTTTTAGTTAGTTGGTGATGTGTAGCATGAAAATCAAACAAGAAAAATTCATTTTCTCCCATCACCCATCATTGGCCGAATTTTCCATGTAGAGTGTGGATGATGATTTTGATTTTATTTCAAGTGAATTGGTTAGGAAATGATGAATTACGGTGAAAAAATCAAGTAGGAAAAATCATAATATTGATGCACCCACTATGGTCGAAATTCCCAAGAGAAAATGTGAGGATGATTTTTGCCATATTTCAAGTTATTTAATTTGTGTTTGATGATTTGGAGTATTGGGAGAAAAATGGAATTTTTTTAGAGTTAAATTGGACATATTGGCTAATTAATCAAGTGATAGATGAATTAGGCCAATACCGTTTAATTTAGTTACACAATTAAATTTGTGTAGAACACTGTGTTTAGACAATAATTCGAACAATTTACATCCCATTTCATACATTAGTATAAAGCCTGAATTAGTTTTATAACAATTTAGCACAAATGTAGTAAATGGCTTATTGTGCATTATGTCTAGGTGGTGAGGATTTTGGCAAAAGTAAAGAGATAGTACCCGAGGATCAAGAATTGGAGTACTTGGAATTCGACTCCTGAAATAGTGAGTAACCTTACTATCATCTTAATTATCTGAAGTGGTTTTTATTCGATTTTGTGATTTTATGAAAAATGAGTTTAAATGGTAAATCTTTATGTTTTATAAGCAAAATGTGTTTAAATGAAATGATTTTATAAAATTGTCTTGAAATTGAATAATGGCTTTGAAAATAGAGTAATTGGAGACCATTTGATGTATTGTGAATTTATGGTTCTAATTGATTGGCTTATGATAATATTGGCATGAATGGCTGAATTGGTATTTGTGTTGAAATGTATAAACTGTTGTTTGCCTTGATAAGCTGGATGATGATAAAATTGCCATGTCATGCTGTTGAATTTTTATTGTATGGTGGGTTTAGCTTTGTCACGACCCAGAACCTCCCTCGAGCCCATGACAACCGCCGCGATGACCCGATTGACACTCATTACCCGGAATGCCAATCGAAACCTCGCAAGACTTACGTATCAGTTTCTTGTCTTTCTTGTGTACTATCGTTGTTAAACATTCCGTTTTAAACAATTACTATTCAAAATATTGATTAAAATATAGCATTTTTATATAAAACAATATTTATAGAAACACGTGTAAGTAATCTTTTGTAACGTGGAAGTAAAATAAATTCATACATACAAAAATTTACAAAGTTATAATGTACAATAATAATTAGAATGACAAGTGGCCCATAAATACACCAAGTGTTGGTGATAGTAACCTACTGTCTGTGAGATAGAGGGGTCAATTAGAATCCTCGACAAAATCGGGTATCTACAAGCTACCATAGGCCTGAAATATTTAGAAAGGAGGTGGGTGAGATTTTGCAATCCCAATGAGTAAACAGACATTATCATAAATATCTAAAGGCGAGTAAAATGGAGGCAAGTTTAAACAACAAATCACAAACCATTTCATAAGGTTTTCAATTTATTTGTTAAATCATAAAATATTTGTAATTTACCAAAACAGTTGTTAAGGCTTATGACCTTTATTAGAAATAGGGCTCAAGCCAAAAACTAGTCCTCGAGGATACCTTGGTCGAGGCATCTAATCGAGTCTGCCAAGGTTGTTAAGATATTTACATGTTAACACATGTTAGTTTTGAAAACAAGCCGTTCCTTGGCGTTGGCCGAGTTACACATTCACATGGGGATTCGACGTGAAGTGAGCTCTAACACTACCCCAAGAGTTACCCTCCTCGCCTCTACAACCGGAGTAACTATGTAACCGAGTTTATCGTACCCCTCTAATAGGCAGTCCACGAAAACCCATCCTTGCAATGACTAAACCCTCCAATTTTAATTAAATTTCGACAGTATAACGTGGCTTTTATTTATTTACCCAGTCTGCATAGTAAAAGACAGCTTACATAAATTCCCAATGCAATTATAAAATATAGCCACATATACTCATATATCATAAGCCATTCATAGGAAAATATATTTTTTCAAGATAATTGGTAGCCTCCAATTACTTAATTTCATGATCAAAAGTTTCTTATTTCAGATAATCAACACAATATATTTATTTGGCACATTTGTTTCTAAAACATCAAAAGACCCATTTTAATCTCATTTTCGTTTCATAAAATACATAAAGAGCATTTAAAAATAAACTCTAGATAATTTACAATAACAATAGGTTTACTCACTGTTTGTACAAATTAAATACTTTCTAGGTGCCCCGATCATTGTTCGTTGGGTACGACTTCCTTGCCTTTACCGGAAGGCTCTCCTCCTAGACACATTGCAAAAATTACACAATTCACCACATTGATGCTAAATCACTATATAATTGACTTAAATCCTATACTAATGCATGGTACGAAATGCAATAGCCTAAAACGACTTAAATGTGATATTAACCTATTTTTGGCACTTTACACGATAAATTGCTAACACGCTCCATTTTAGCTCTAAATTGTCCCATTTTCTCTCCAACATTTTTAACCATTAAATATCAGCCAATAACCTTCTAAAATCACCAAAATCAGCTCACTTTCCTCCTTGAAAAATTTGGTAAAAAATGGGACATTAACTCGGTTAATTTTTCACTTTGTTTTTCTATCACATTTAACCATTTTTCATCATTTTCTTTTCATTTCTCTTAGAATAAAAATCAGTTCATCATCATTGTACATTATTGAATATTCAGCCAAGGGTGGGTATTGTGAGAATTTCATGCTTTCTTGCCCTATTTGATTTCTATACACATTTAACTAACTAAAACTACCAATTTAACTAAGAATCAAAACATAAAAATTTCAAAATCCTCCCCCTTGAAATTCGTCCAGCCCTTGGTATCACTTTTTGATCTCTCTCCTCAACCATGCTAAATGGAAACAAAGGCATAGGAAAGGTAAAAATCAAGCCAAAGTCGAAAAATCTTACCGTTAGACGCATAAACGGACGAAAAATGCGAATTCCCTTTTGAATTTTCTAGTTTTCCTTTGGTTTTTCTCTTTTCTTCCTTTCCTCACTATTTTCGCTCTTATTTTCTCCTTATGGCCGACCATCACCTGATGTGGGGTTTAAATGGGCTGATTTTCCTTTAAAATAATATTAAATCATTAAAAAGTGACATGTGTCACTTTTTCATTGGCCCGTTTTTAAAATTTCATCCTTTAAACTTCAATTTTTCACCACTTAAAATACCGTAGTTATTCATACCAAAAATAAATAAATCTTATGATTTTGACAAGTTTTGGGTGGTGAAAATTACAGTTTTACCTTGGGGTGACAAAATTATCGTTTTGCCTCTATATTCCGAAAATTACCAGAATTGAAATTTTTCACTTCCTATCATTAAATTATACTCCAAATAGTTAATCTTGGTCAAAAATTTCACTCCATGGTCAAATTATTGTCTTAGGTGGAAAAATGACGATTTTACCCCTGAACATCAAAATTTTCAATTTTTCTCCAAATGAACCTTCGAACTCCGAACAATCATTTTTAGTCATTACTGGACTGTAAAATATTAAATTTCATCCTACGATTCCTATTTGAACTAGTTCGAGGTTAAATTAACTCAAGTGTACTGTTAGGTACAATACCGGGTTTCGTCTATTCTTAGGAGCTTTCCTAGCATAATAACATACTACTCAGTGCATGTATGTCATGCCATGTGTTTATAGGGTCGGGTTTTATAAGCTTGCTGCAGTGGGCTGGTTCTGTGGACCAGTTTGTTAGAGGGGCACTGAACTTGGTCATTTTCATACCTTAGTATGAGAGGCGCGGATGGATAACTCCTGAGGTTAACACTTTAGAGTTCACTTCACGCTAAACCACCACGTGAGGGTGAACTCGGCCAACGCCAAGGAACGACTATGTTTTCAAAATAAAAACATGATTTATGCGTACATAAGTTTTTAACAGCCTTGGCGGACTCGGTTAGGATAGCCCTCGATCAAGGCATCCCTGATAACTGGGTATGAGAATGATTTTGGCACGAGCCAAAGCTTTTAAGAAATTCGTAAGCCATGTTGATTACTCGATTTATATGAATTGATTTTATTTGGTTGAAACAAGTTGAAAGGTGATGAATTACAGCATGTTGAACTATTTTATCTGTCTCCATTTACTCGGTTTTAGATATTTTAGATGGTATTTGCTTACTCACTGGGATTATATAATCTCACCACCCTCATTTCCACCCATTTCAGGCTCATGATAGTCTATAGATAGCTGATTTCATTGAGGACCACCATTGGATTTGCATCCTCCAAACTGTAGGTTCACAATTTTTCTTACTTTTGGTTATTCGAGGGCCCACTTGTTACTGTAAATTAAATTAAATACTCTGACTTACTGTATTACAATATATATGAATTTATTTTATTTTTACGCTGTAAAAATTATTTATGCAGTGTTCTAAAAATATTGTTTTATGAGAAAATTGAATATTTTATTCAATATTTTTATTTTATTCTAATAGTCATAATTTCATTTTAAACGAATGTTTTAGACATCCAAATTTATTTTTGATTATGAAATATGTGTTTTGCACCTGTATATTACATTATTAGCTGGTTTTGAAATTTTTAGGGAAAAATGACTAAAATACCCCTTTCAGACAAAAATTATTTTTTTATTGTTTTAAGTTGGAAATAGTTTAAAATCTTTTAGAACGTGATATTTGGCAACGGTTACTCACAGGGGAAATGAGAAACTGATGTTAAGCCTTGCGAGGTTTCAATTGACATTCCGGGTAATGAATGTCATCGGGACGTCGCGGCAGTTGTCATCGGCTCAAGGGGAGTTTTGGGTCGTGACAAAAGTATTATGTTGAAGCCATGTGGTTGAGGAAGCCACATGGGAACTTGAAGAGGAAATACGAAAGAAATACCCCCACTTATTTAAGGATTAATAATTGTAACTTGTGGAGTATGATTTGAAATCCGAGGATGAATTTCTTATAAGAAAGGGGAAATGTAACACCATCAATTTCTAATGTAAATTAACTTAATTGATGATATGTTGTGTATGCCAAGTGCTTAAGGATATATATGTAGATAAATGGACACTTGTGTAAAAATTTGAGAAAATATGTGATAAATCCCATAGCTTGAGGTTTCGATCTAAGTTTGATGTTATGTTTGTGAATTTATTTGTATGGGATTAAGTTAAATGAATGATTTGAGGTGTGATATTAACAGGGAATGATTTTGGGGTGTTAAACTTAGATTCTTTTAGAAGTTTTAAAAGCTTAAAATTGCCTACAGAGAAAAGTGTATCGATACATCCCCTCATGTATCGATACGTTCTTGGCAAGAAAAACAATATGAGGTATTCTGGAGGAATTCTGTCAATACATTTAAGGATGTATTGATAGATTTGAAATTTTGATGAACATGCATTGATACATTTTTGAAATGTATCGATACATTGCCTCAATGTATTGATACACTTACTTAAAATTACAGCAGATGTATTGATATATTTGGTAATGTATCGATACATCACAAAGGAAAAGCAAAAAAAAAAAAAAAAGGGTTTCAAGCCATTTTCCCCCCATCTCTCTCTTAGCTCTTTTTCTCCTTTTCCTTCTCTTGAAAACTCAAAACCTTAACCCCCAAATTGATTTTTAAGGCCATTTGATGCTATTTGGAGCTTGAAAAACTATCCTAAAGGTAAGATTAAACATTTTTACTGATTATTTCTTAATTTAATCAGTTAGATTCTAAGAAATCTAGTTTTTCCAACTTTAGTGAATCTCCCTTAATTCAATTGGATTTTGGAGCTAAGACTTGTGCAATCCAACTTCTAAGGTATGGGTTTAGCTCGTTAATGAAAGATTTGAGCTTAAATAGTTGGATTGCTAAAATTTGGTTAATTGTGGAAAAGCTAGCATTTTTCAAAAGTTAGGATTTAATTAACTATTGGATGTTTTGATGTGTTCTAAGGAGGAAATGAAGTAATTGGACATGTTGGTGAGCTAGAGGATGATTGGAGGTTAAAGGTGAGCTTAGCGGTGGGATTACCTCCAATTTGTCACTGTTAGTGGTTTTGAATTAACATGCATGTGATGAATGATGCCTTAATGAAGGCGCTGCCATGGTATTAGAATGTTTATATGTATAGATATATATATATATATATATATATATATATATGATTGCCTAGATGTAAGTGCCTAAGCTAGAAAACTAAACATTGGAATGGGTGTTTATGTGCTGTAATGGGAGCCACATAGATGGCCTATGATGTGTGTGCCTAGATTAAGATGTGTAGAGGCTATACTGAACCCTAGGAGTAGATTTCCCTAGGTGAAAGATATGTTAAGAGAATTTGATCTAATGATGCTTGGGAGATTTTTAGGCATTTAGAACCTAACTAAGTTTAAAGATGATTGAAGCTCGATAAATGTGGATTGAGGTTCAACAAGGAAAATGTGAATGATAAAGGCATGATGGCCTTATTTGTGGATTTGTGTTTTCGTCCAAGGGATGAATTTCGAACATTGATATGATTTGTGGATGAGTGGAGTTTCGATCCCCTTGTGACTATGTGTGTACTTGTTAAGATAGTTGTAAGCAAGGATGGTGGTATTAGTCCCCCCTACGATTCCCACCTGTAGTGCTTTGATGCCACCCGTCTGAGATTACTCCGAGTGACGTCGAAATCGGGAGATTTCTCTTATCGATGATTTTGTTTCTCAGCCAGCTACTTCCACACTGTGCATGATTTGATTATCCGCCCATTGTGTTGGCACGCACATGATCTGTTTCTCCGCTAGCAGCTTTCCCATAAGTATGATTTGTTTCTCTACTGGTTGGCCACTAAGCGTGATTTGACTATGTCTAGGGGAAGACCACTCATTGATTTGATTTGCATATGACGTGAGATAGCCAAGGGGAAACTTAGATAAATATGATATGACTATGATGTGATACTGCGGCGACTATAGTGTGTCATGACCCGGAACCTCCCTCGGGCCCATGACAATCACTGCGACATCCCAATTGACAATAATTACCCGAAATGCCAATCAGAACCCTGTAAGGCTTACATATCAATTTCTTGCCTTTTCTGTGAGCAATTGTTTTTAAACATTCCATTTTAAACAATTTTCAGTAGTTTCTTGCTCAAGTAAATCAAAAGACAAAAATATTTTAAAAGGATTTATAGATAAATATCACTATTCAAAATATTGATTAAAATATAGCATTTTTTTATATAAAATAATATTTATAGAAACACATGTAAGAAATCTTTTGTAACGTGTAAGTAAAATAAATTCACACATACAAAAATTTACAAAGTTATAATGTACAATAATGGTTACAATGACAAGTGGCCCAAAATACACCCAGTGTTGGTGCTAGAAACCTACTGTTGTGTGGTAGAGATGTCAACTGAAATCCTCGACAAAATAGGGTATCTACAAGCTACCATAGACCTGAAATGTTTAGAAAGGAGGTGGGTGAGATTTTGCAATCCCAATGAGTAAACAGACATTATCATAAATATCTAAAAGCGAGTAATAGGGAGGCAAGTTTAAACAACATATCACAAAACATTTCATAATGTTTTCAATTTATTTCTTAAACCATAAAATATTTGTAATTTACCAAAACAGTTGTTAAGGCTTATGTCTTTTATAAAAGAAAACAAGGCTCAAGCTAAAACTAATCCTCAGGGATACCTTGGCCGAGGCATCTAATCTAGTCCGCCAAGGTTGTTATAACATTTACATGTCAAACACATTTTTATTTTTAAAACAAGTCATTCCTTGGCGTTGGCCGAGTTACACATTCACGTGGGGGTTCTACGTGAAGTGAGCTCTAATACTACCTCGGGAGTTACCCTCCTCACCTCTATAACCGGAGTAACTATATAACCGTGTTTACCGTGCCCCTTTAATAGGCAGTCCACGGAAACCTGTCACTGCAGTGAGCAACCCATCAATTTTAATAAAATTTCGACAGTATAACGTGGCTTTTATTTATTTATCCAGCCTGCATAGTAAAAACAGCTTACATAAATTTCTCAATACACTTACAAAATATAGCCACATATACTCATATCTCATAAGCCATTCATAGGAAAATATATAATTTTCAAGACAGTTAACAGTCTCCAATTACTCAATTTCATAATCAACTCAATATATCTTTATTTGTCACATTTATTTGTAAAACATCAAAAATCTCGTTTTAATCTCGTTTTCATTTCATAAAATACATAAAGAGCATTTAAAAATAAACTCTAGATAATTTACAATAATAATAAGTTTACTCACCATTTGTACAAACTAATTGCTTTTTAGATTCCCCGATAACTACTCGTTAGGTACGATTTCCTTACCTTTACCGGAAGGCTCTCCTCCTAGACACATTGCAAAAATTTACTCAATTCATCACATTAATGCTAAATCACTATATATTTGACTTAAATCCTATACTAATGCATGGTATGAAATGTAATAGCCAAAAATGGCTTAAACGCGGTATTAACCTATTTTTGGTATTTTACCCGATAAATTGCTAACGCGCTCTATTTTAGCTCTAAATTGTCCCATTCTCTCTCCAACATTTCTAACCATTAAATATCAGCCAATAACCTTCTAAAATCACCAAAATCAGTTCACTTTCCTCCTTGAAAAATTCAGCCAAAAATGGGACATTAACTCGGTAAATTTTCTACTTTGTTTTTCTATCACATTTAACCATTTTTTATCATTTTCTCTTTATTTCTCTTAGAATAAAAATCAGATCATCATCATTGTACCTCATTGCAGATTCGGCCAAGGGTGGGTATTGTGAAAATTTAATGCTTTCTTACCCAATTTAATTTCTAAACACATTTAACTAACTAAAACTATCAATTTAACTAAAAATCAAAACCTAAAAATTTCAATTTCTCCCCCCTTGAAATTCGTTCAGCCCGTGATGTCACTTTTAGATCTCTCTCCTCAAGCATGCTAAATGGAAACAAAGGCACAGGAAAGGTAGAAATCAAGCTAAAGTCAAAAAATCTTACCGTTAGACGCGTAAATGGGCGAAAAACGCGAATTCCCCTTTGAATTTTCTTGTTTCTCTTTGGTTTTTCTTTTTTTCTTCCTTTCCTCTCTATTTTCTCTCTTGTTCTCCCTTATGGCAGGCCAGCACTTAAAATGGGGTTTAAATGGGCTGACTTTTCATTAAAATAATATTATATCATTAAAAAAATACCATGTGTCACTTTCTCATTGGCCCATTTTTAAAATTTCATCCATTTGTTTCCAACTTTTCACCATACACTTGTCCCACATATTCATAGCTTAGATAAAATTCTCAGACTTATCCAAAGTCTTGGTGGAGTAATTTTTGAAATTTACACTTTTGCCCCCGTAAAAGTGAAAAATTACATTTTTGCCCAAAAAACTGAAAAATTGCCCATAGACATATTTTTCATCCCTTATACTCATACCATTCTCCAATTTGTCAAATTTGCTCTAAATTCTCTCAAAATCTCAAATTTTGTCCACGAATGGTAAAATTACGATTTTGCCCCTACACTCCAGAAATCACCAGAATTAAACTTTTTCACTTCCTATCATTAAATTATACTCCAAATAGTTAATCTTGGTCAAAAATTTCACTCCATGATCAAATTATTATCTTAGGTGGTAAAATGACGATTTTTGCCTTTGAACATCAAAATTTTCAATTTTACCCCTAATGAACCTTCGAACTCCGAACAATCATTTTTAGTCATTGCTGGACTATAAAATATTAAATTTCATCATACAATTCCTATTTGAACTAGTTCGAGGTTAAATAAACTCAAGTGTACCGTTAGGTACGATATCGGGTTTCGTCTATTCTTAGATGCTTTCCTAGCATAATAACATGCTACTCAGTGCATGTATGTCATGACATGTGTTTATAGGGTCGAGTTTTGCATAGTGTGTCATGGAGAATGATTTGAATAAATTGGTTAGCTTTAAGGATAAGCCTACTAATATGTGTGGTAAAAATTTGGAGACATTGAGGATGATGGTATGCCTTCACATTAGAGATTTTACAGATAATGATATGCCCAATGTTTGGAGATGTTTGTTGGATTATGTTATTGTACCGATAGTGCAATATTTATTTGTTTATGTATATATATGTATAATTTTATCTATTTGCACCACTCACTGAGTATTATAGTACTCACCCATTTGTATACCATGTGCAGATAAAGAGGTCACAAAGCTATGTGGTCAAGGTCACCTCGTGACAAACCGATTTTAGCATTTGGTAGGTTTCCATTTTGATGTTTTCACTCTGCTCAGTCCGTTACAAGCTTTTGCATTAGGTTGGCTTTGGTTATGTATGTAGGCACAATGTGTCATATGAACTTATGTAAGGGCTGTTATGTAGGAACCCATCTTGGATGGCCAACATATGGCCCTATAAACATTTATATAAACTATGTGCTTGGGATAATATGTTTTATTTGGTTTTATTGTAAACATTTGATTATAGAATCCCTTGGCTTTGTGTTATATAGTTGTGAACTCTTAAGCTTGCTCGAGTCTAGTGGGCTTGCCTGTTGGGCTCGTGCACTGGTCACAAACTCTTTGGTTTGGGTCGTGACATGGTTGGCCTCCAAATGCTAGATCCGACCTCATCAATGGAGGGCATGGCATAATCTTTGAGAGGCCGTGGCTTTACCTCTTCATTGTTTTCTTCTCCTACGTTGCCAATAGGTATGGCTGCCATTCTCTTCAAGGTATGTAGAGTATGCTCAATTTCTGGGACAGATGTTTTGAGTACTTCTTTTCTAGCACGTGTCATGCACTAGGAAAGAAGACATGACATAAATAAAAACAAAATAGAAATTTAAAAGCTCTCAAACGAACAAGTAAAATCAAAATAAATATAAATTTTTAATTCAATCCCTGACAACAACTTTAAAAACTTGATGTGAATAAAATAACACTAGTAAGTGTAGTAATCGTTCACGTAATAAAGAGATAAGTATGATATCGTTCCTAATGAGGATTGATAAAAATATGCAAATAAAATGATCAAACCAATAATGTTATTTGAGAAATTGAATTTTGAAAAGATATGGTGAATTAAATCTAGTAAAGACTAAATAAGAATGAGGAACTAATAAAATTTAACACAAGTGCAAAATATCAAGAAAAATCTTATGAAAAGGTATGTTAGGAGTTTGATAACTCTATTATATAGAGTTATTTTGACACATTTTGGAGGCTTAAGTAGCTAGATCTTTGAGATTTTAGGTTCAGATTATAGGGTTTTGGGCGTGCTTTGTGATGAGGGGGTGTTGTTCAATTTTCTACCCACACAAGTATACGTATCGAAAAGATAATATAATGATGAGTAAAGTATCGTACTAAAATTGACACACTTTAATCTTATCCAAACAATTCAAATTATAATTAAAACTAATAAACTAATAAACTAAAAATAAAACTAATCTCAAATCTATTAGCAAAATTTATTTTATTAAATCTAAGTGACTACCAGACCTAAGATTATGATGTCCCTAAATACTTCATCTGATTATTGTGTCTCTCTCTTAACTTAGTTTAATGGATTAAGCTACTAACCTAGAGTCCTAATTATTTACAAGTCTTTGTTGAGTTTCTCATAAAAATACATCTTTCAATTAATTTACTATATGTCTATGCAAATTAAATTGAAAAACTATTCATTAAGTTTGTGCTCTAATACTAGATATGTATGGCTTGTAGGTGTATGTTTACCCTATATGTAAAAAAAACCACCTAATCAACTAAGTGTATTCGATCATACGCTATTCTATTCAAGGTCTACCCAAATTTCCTTGTTTAAGGTTTAACTTAGATTTCTAATTCAATCTAATTGGCGGCCAATCAACTATAAGCATTAAGAACAAAATAGAATTAACAAAATAGAATAAACAACTAAAATCCATCAAACATAAGCAAAAGAGAGATAAGAAAATTACATTACGTATTGAGTTCAATCATAATCTTAGATTAATAATTTAGTCCCCCATCAAGTCACACATCATCATCAAATAAAGTTTACTCATTAAAAACAAAACCAAGAAAATAAGATAATAACAAAAAGATAGAAAAACCCAAGAATTGTAATCTTGATCTCCAAATCTCCTTGAATCTTTCAAATTCTTCTCAGCTTCAATGACTTTGTGGCTTGATTCTTAGCTTTCGATTCGGTGTTTCGTTATATCCTAAAAGTCCTTCGAAAGGTTGTTTTCATAGGGCTTTGAAGTTAGGCTAAGTTGGGTGAAGAAAGAAGTCAATTCCAATCAGGATTTCCTCATCAGACTACGTGGGCCACGGCCTACCTCCTCCAAAGCCGCAGCCTTGACCATTTAAATAGCAGAAATCGTAATTGCTCTAGGACTACTATGTGCTCTAACTTTGACAAGATTTTTGACATTCTTCGAAGCAAAACTAGGCAAAGTGATAAACACAAAAGTTGTATATTTTTCTCTTATATTTCCAATGGTTTAAGAATCATCTAATTTAGAGCTGTGTGGAAAGAGTTATGGTCAAAATACAAAAACATGTGCAATGGAAGTTTACACCTTGTAATTGTTATTTTTCTTCCATTTAAATTCTTCCTTCATTAAACACCAACAAAAGCATGAATAAATCAACAACAACCTTTCTTAATCACATTAACACTCAATTAAGCATAAAATTAACTAAGATTAGATTGACTCACCTAAATTAACTAATTTAAATTTATTTAAATAAAACCAACTAATTTCTATGCATTACCACAAGAACTAAGGTAAATTACTATCAAAATTAAGCCCAAATAACTCTATATCATAGAGTTATTAGGGGGTTGAATGGAAAATGAATAAAGGCATAGCTATCTTTTTAAGGCCAATACCATAAAGACTAATCACAAACTTCGATATCATTTTTTGGTTGCAAGATTACTTCCTATGAAACATGTCAGTGATGTGACAAGGGATAGAGCTATTTTATTATATGCAATTGTTTCTAGAATGCCAATCAATGTAGGTCAAGTGCTATTTAATAGCACGTTGCTCATCCTCCATGTGATGGACTGTGGTTGCCATCTCTGATCACGACATTATGCAAGAAAGTAGGCGTGAGCTGGAATAAAAATGAAGAAATTATGCATCCAAAGCTCTTTTGGACGCGAGAATTATGAATCAATTTTGTACTTGAGAGTTGTCAATTGTCGAAGGTAGTTCTTATTTTGATCCCCACCATCCACCACCACTTTTGCAAGAACTTCGAATGGATCATCAAGCCGCCTATATGTAGTCCATTGAGTAAATGATGTGCACTTATGTAGAGCATGTTGGTGTGGACATGGCTTCTTTTCTTACTCTACCAGATGACCCCACAGTGGATGACCAGAATAATGAAAATGAGGAAAACGATCTCTAGAGGTTAACTACTTGTCAGGGGAGTATTCCTTTTTCTTACTTTTCATAACATTGGGGACAATGTTATTTTTAAGTTTTGGGGAAATTTTCAATTTTTTAGTTTTGTTTTCTTTATGGGTTTAGTCTTTAAGTTAGTTTAGTTAATTATCATTTAATTTAATGCATGTTTTAAGAATTTGAGCTAGAGTTAATTGTGTGAATTTTCTTTTAATTGACCGAACCAATGATGAGAACCTAGTTATATTCTATCTTAATTCTTTAAAACATGTAAATATTGTTTAAGTGTTATGTAAATTCTTATGATAAGCTTCATTATTAGGATGAGACTTCTACATTTTAAGCACTATGTCTTTTGCTTAGATTCATTATACATATTTAGAGAATGTTTATGTGAATGTGAATTTTTGAATTATGTATTGAGTTCTAAAATTTGTTTGATTCTCTCTCAAGGCGAAATCCTAGGCTATACATAGTTAAGGAAATGATTTAGACCATCTTTGGATCGATTGAGCCTTTTTAAGCCTACCTTTTCATAATTTATCCTTAGTTTCCCCATTTGAGCCTAATGAAACCTTTTCTTTGTTTGAATACTTAATTGTTAGCCTAAACCCTTAAATAAATAATTCCAAGTTTTGCATCCATCATTCCTAAATGCATAAGTCAATTTAGGAAATATTAGAAGCTAAATAAGGAAAGAGGTAGTAAAGATGAAAAATGATGAAAAGTTCAAAAGTATGGTTGTATTCATCTCACTATCTAATAAAATAAACAAGTTTGGATGTGTGAAATTGAGAAAAAGAAAAAGAAATAGATTGAATTGTTTAACAAAAGAAAAATTATGATGCAAAAAGGGCACATTAAGTGAAGGAAAATAAAGCTTGAATAGGTCATAGATTGACTATGTGCTTAGGGTGATTTGAGCTACATACTATTTTATATCTCATCTTGACCTTAGCCATACATTACAAGTTAATTAAAGTCCTATTGATCCTTAACTTAGTGTTAGTCTACATTAGTGGAGAGAGATATGAAAAGCAAACTTATGGAATCCAATTACTAATTTGAATTTTACATGAATATAAATTTATCCAAATTGTATAATGTTCTAGGTGAAAAGATTGCACACACACACGAAAATCCACTTGACGATGAGCTTGCATTTGAATTGAAACATGAACTTGAATAATATTTGTGTGTTGCTTAGAGTTGAGAATTTGGATTAACTTTTAAGGACATTAAAGGTGATTATTGAGTTGGTGCAATTGATTTCTAGTTAATTTGTTTTCTTCATTTAAGTTATTGCATTTTATTTCATGTTTTGCTTGAGCACTAGTAAAATCTTAAGTTTTGGGGTATGATAACTCTATTATATAGAGTTATTTTGACACATTTTGGGGGCTTAAGTAGCTAGATCTTTAAGATTTTAAGTTCAGATCTTAGTAGGTGTTTTTCTAATTTAAATTTGATTACATGTTGAGTAGTTAATTTAAGATATTACAATTTAATTTTACTTTATTTTTCTTTAATTTACTTAAAGAATAATTATTGTTGATTTCTCTCATTGCTTTTGTAGGATATCTGATGAAAAGGGTTGATTTGATGAAAAATCGCACAAGTATGGTGATGTCTTTAATCATACATACTATAGTATTTTGAGAATAACTTGAGCTACAGAAGTTTGATTCATGTGATTCTTGATCCATTGGAAAGCTAAAAGATAGGGCTACAATGTTTATGTTTATCACTTAACCTATTTTGGATCATATCAAGGTGAAAATCACATTGAAATATGATGGACTGCTACAGTTATGCACAAGGTAGCATGTTGAGTGAAGGTCATGGCCTTGAGTTGCTCAAGGCTGCATCACCAAGGAAGCCAAGGCTGTAGCACTGAGGAGAGCATGGCCGTGGTGTTAGAAGAATGGAAAATATCATACATTTTCTTGAGGCTAAAGCGCTGCAGCACTGGAGATAATGCCGCGATGCCACATTACTTTCCAAAAATATTTTTTTATACGAAAATAAGAAAAATAGGTAATTTTGAAATTATTTAAGGGACATTTTTCAGAGTATTCGAAGGAGAGGGTAGCAGCAGCTATTCTAAAGACTTGGAGCCCAAAAAAAGGTAAGAAAACGAGATAGACTAAGAGAGATTCAAGATCAAAAAGCTTCACCATTAGTTTCTTTCTCTATTTTATGTTTCCTTGATTTTCTTTGACTTACACTCATGGCTAAATTTCTTTAGATAATGCTTTACTTAGATATCATGAACAAATTTACTTTTCTAGGATTATGGTGGATTTCAACATGTAATCTGATTATTAGTTTTTCTTTTATTTATCGTGAATATGTGTGTAGTTTTGCTTATTCAATTATGTTCTTAATGCTTTTAATTGCCTGATCAATAATTACCTAATTTGTGAATTTAATTGAGACTCGATATAGAGATTTTAGATTTGACTAAGATTTGAATAGTGTATGTTCACGTCACTTAAGTGATTTGATTCGTGATTCGGCTAGACATACACCAATTGCCATACATAGGCAAATTAGAATAGTAGGTTAATGAACCTTATTTAATTGATTCCTATAGACATATATTGACCTAATTAAGTTAGCTATTTGTGCAAGCATATTGACAAAGACTTGTACATAGCTTTGGATTCTACGTTAGTAAAACCACCCATGAATATAAATAATAAGATAAACTAGTATAAGATGAAGTGTTGATTGAACCCATAATCTTAGGTTTTAGTCTATTACCTTTCTCAAGTAATTTTAATTTCTGTTAGTTAATTTAGTACCTATTTTAATTAATTTTCTAAAAACTTTAGTTACGTAAATAAGATTAATTTGTCATAAATTTTAGTACTTAGTAAAAATTTAGCAACAAATCTCAGTGGGAACGATACTTTACTTCATCAATATATTACTTCTTTGCGATAGCGTGCATTTGTGTGAAAATTAAACAACAAAGTTTGATTTCACCTACACCTATATAGCCAAAGGAATCAACAAACAAGTTTCAAACTTTATAATTCATGAGAAGATCGAATTCCTTAATGTCTTAATTATCCATATTTCAAGTCTAATTAACTACCTTAAATATCCTTAACTACAAATATCCATATTTCAAGTCTATCTTAGATTAAATCAATTTAAGGTGCATTAGGTATACAAAATCTTTTTTTTTTTTTGTAAGTCTTTCTATTCGATCACAACTTAAACTAACCACATAAATATCCTAAAATCACTATTCAGCTAGTCTTATTTAATTTATGCCATGTACAAGACATTTAAAGTTCAATTTCTTATTCAAAAGTTCATCAAACACAACTTCTCTATTCCATTATAGCTATGTAATAGAATCTCAATCAAAATAATAAAAAGCATTAAGATTAATAGAACATGCTCTTCATGGAAAATAAAGTTTCAAAACTTATTCCTTGTGAAATTCTCAAGACATAGGTTTGGCTAAATCTTCCCTTAACAAATAAAAATCTACTCCATAACAAAATTTAATGAACACCAAAGTGTATTGGAAGACATCACCATAATTGATTACAATTAAGAAAAAGAAAAGAAGGAATAAATTTTCTTGATGAAATAATTCTCAAAGCTTTGGTTGCCTCTATTTCTTTTTCTTTGAGCAACAACTAAGGCTCTCTCTTCTAACTCCCTCCTTTTTTCCTTCCTTAGGGTTTTTTCTTAAATTCGGCTTCCTTCTTCTCTTCTAGCAATAGCTACTAAATAAACAACGAAAGTTGTTTATCGCCATATGAACTCTATCCTAATTAAGAGTTTTAATTTAAATTAACTTCTAACTTGTGAAACCTCCTTTAGATAATTACAACACAAATTAATCCAACTTAATCACTTCAGCTCATAAGTCTTCATGAAATTTAAATTCCCAACATGCACATGATTTGACTCTTTTAAAATTTAAAACATCAAGCTCATCCGAGTAGAAATCCACTGTTCCTCAAATTCTATTTACATTGTCCAAAAGCTTATGACACATTTTTCTCCCTAATCTCATTTAACTAGGCAAAATGATAAACATAAGAATTGTAGCCCTGTTTCTTAACTTTCTAATGCCTCTTGAATCATGTTATTTTGACCTCCAGAGCAAAAGTTATGCACTAATTATTGAAACAGGTTTGGATGCATGTCTTTTTCTGCAATAATGGTCGAATGACCCTAATCTCCTTTGGAAAAATTGCTTCTTGGTAAATGTAATTATGTCCAATACTTCTCCATCAACTTGGCTTAACTCCTACTGTTATTGAGCTCACATAATCAAACAAGTATCTAATTCACATTCAGTAGACAAAATTATTCCATAAATCTTATAAAAATATGTGGTAAAATATGAATATAAATAGGACTTATCAAGCTACCTAGCTGGGATTCCATTTATGCCCAATTCATGTACACCACTATGGGCTCTCCAATCCATATCAACGTGTGGCCCAATACTCCTATAGTCATCCAAGCATAAAGAACTTGAGGGTCGATCTCCAAATGAATATATATATATATATATATAAATTTTTGATATCTCGATGATTAAAGCTTCAATTGTTCAAATAAAAAAATTATAAATTTAAAATTGACATAGATTAAAAAGATTTGAAACTTATAAAATCAGAAATAATTTACTCTTCAATAGTTTTCATTATGTAATTCATGGTTTAGTAAATCTATATATTTTTTATATGAAAGTGTCAACTTCAAAAGTATTAAAAATAATTGACTTAAATACCCCTAACAATTTAATTAAGACTTTATTTATTATTCATTTAATTATTGTTTTACAATGCAATTTTCAATTTAACTATTATTTCTTTATTAAACTCCTATTGAAACACAATATTTATTTTATTAATATATATAATTAATTAAAAGTGTCAACTCCAAAACTACTAAAATTGATTAACTTAAATACTTCTAATAATTTAACCAAGTAATATTATTATTTATTTTAGGATAAGCTCCATATAAACCCAATATGATATTTTCTCACATAACACTCTGAGGTTCTTTTTTCTCAAATTAAACCTTTGTTCCCATAAGGTTGTAAAAACAGGGAATGACAAGCAAGGAATGATAGAGAATAATCTTGTATCAGTTAAAATTCTACTACGCAAGTATACGTATCAAGTAGATAATATGTAAGCAAGCAGAGTATCAATCGCACAGAAAATTGATCCAAAATTTTACTAAGTACTAAAATTAAAACAATATAATCTTATCCAAACAATCAAATTCACATAACTAAATTAATTAACTAAAACTAATTAACCAAAATTTATATTAAAAAGAGAAATCAAAGTGTGAGACCTTAACCTATATAGACTCGTAAAGGGAAGTCTACGCGATATCCCTGATCAGGGGTAATTATCATTTCCTTAGTAAGCCGATAAAAGTAAGATTTTTAAACAATATTATGGTCTAAGTAGGCCTAAGGCATAAATGGATGGTGAAATTAAGGGTAAAATGGAAAGGAAACCAAAATTTTGATGATTTTCACGGTAGGGGCAAAATGGTCATTTTTCACCTCGGGTTAAAATTTTATGTTTTCATGAACCCGAGTATATTTAGACCATTATGGACTTTGTCCCAGTGTCAAAAGAACAAAAAGATTACATAAAAGATTAGAGGAGAGTAAGTTAATTGATGGATGGGTAATTTAGTAATTTTAAGGGAATGGATAAGTTTGGCCTATAAATACTTTCTTCCAGCAGCTTCTTCTCCCATTTTCCAGCAGCTTGTCTTCTTCTTCTTCTTCTCTCTCACGTTTCTTCAAAACCTCCATGGAAGCTTGATATGTAGCTTGCAAAATTTGCTCTCTCTAGCTCTAGTTTTCATACTTTTGAGCCCTTTTGACTAGAACCCTAGTATTCTTTCACTCTCTCACTTCAAAACCCTTGGTAAAGTTTATTTCCATACTTTCTCTCACTAGTTGGGCATTTTAGAGAGAGAGAGAGAGAATTATCCCATTGATTTGGAAGCAATTGAAAGAGAATTTGACTACAAAGAAGCCCTAGGGTAAGTGATGAATTAAGCTTGGTTTTTAGCTATGAATAATGGCTGGTAATTGGGAGTATGAGCGATTTTATTATTGAGTATGTTCATTACTTTTTAGTGATTAAGATAGTGAACATAGATAGCCATTTAATGTGGTAATTGAAAGCTAGCTAAGAGATAGCTTTTAGGGTTCATAGTTTGTGAATTGACCTATTGCTTATACTAATGTGATCCTAGGTTCTAAGGAAGCCCCATAATCTCATTTGGACAATTAGGGGAATTGGAGTCATCTAAAGGCTCTATAATCAATCGGTGAGTGGACTGCCTATCAAAATTATTTTGGGAATATGATTGTTTTGTACAAAGTGTTTGAATGATTTTATACAACTTTTCTAAAAACTGAATGCCTTGGGAACAAGCTCTTGAGAAATGGTTTATGTTATGATATGTGGTTATTATGGATTTCTATGTGGCTGCATTATGTTGATATACATATATGTTTGAATATAATGTTGTGTAATTATATTGACTCGGCTATGTACGAGTAGGGAGTGCGCATAACCTGGTGATGACCCAGCCATGTGTGAGTAGGGAGTGAGCATGAGCTGGTGATGATGATGATGGGTATATACGTATACATATATACATATGTAAATATAAGTGTTATAGGAAATTCATGGATAATGGTTTATGGTTGTAATGCATGTGAAACTTGACATGTTAAACCTTGGGAAATTGTTATGTGTTTCATGTTGGTTTGGACATTTTAGCATGGTGGTTTTTCCTTTGGAAGAAGGGTAAATTTTGCATTAGTGCCCTATTTCTCACTACAGCAAAAATCAAACTCGCTGCAGCTAGAATGCTTTTTCGCTACAGCGAAGATTCGTTGTCGTATTTGACTTGCTTGCGTATTATTAAAGCTTTCATTCTTCAAATGGTTCGTTATGTATGGGTTCATGATTTTCAAATGATTAATCATTTAAGGGCTTGATGAGGGGTTTTTAATAAGAACAGAAACAAATTGCATTGTTTTTGAAAAAGAATGCATCATGATTTCGTTAAAGATTTCTTATGGTATGCTTGTTCCCTTTCTTGTTCACTCACTGGGTTTATACTCACTGTTTTCAACTTCATGTTTTCAGATCACGAGGCAGCCGGTAACTAGGACGACGTGTCCTTGTAGATTATATCCATCTTTTGGTATGTGTCTTGGCATTCAGTAGCTGTACATTCGTCCGAGTCCCTCCACTGAAAATCGAGTATTATTTTGTTGTGTATAGACGAACCTAATGTAAATTTTTAAGATACATGTTGTAGACAATGTATATACACTTAATTGGTATGCCAGTATGAGTTGGCATTGTTTAATATTACTTGGATCCTGAGTTATGAAATGTGACTTAGTAGTTTATGATGGAATGATAACCATGTCAGATTGATAGGCTTGCTTGGGCTTAGTGGACTATGTCCATTGGGCCAATGTGCCGGTCATGGCCCGGAATTTGGGTCGTGACACAAAATAACAAGATAATTAGGTAAAAATCAAATCAAATCAAACAAGCCTAGGATTACAATATCCCTCACTCTTTATCTAAGTCTTATCTATCTTCCTTAACTTATTTCAATGAGATAAATTGCTAACCTAGAGTCCTCAATTATTTATAAGGGTCTTCTAACTCATCTTATAAAAATATCTATTTTAACCAAAACACTATATCCCTATGTGAATTGAAATTAAAACAAACTCATTAAGTTTAGGCTCTAATCTGGCTACATAAGGCCTATAGGTGTATCCCTATCTTATACGCAAATCAATTAATATGATCATATGCTATCTCAATTTTAGTCTACACTAAACTCCTTTTCCCAAGTTTGTTTAGGTTCTTAAATCAATTTAATTGGTGATCAAGCAATTAAAAGCATTAATAACAAATTGGAATAAACAATTCAAATCCCATTAAAGATAAGCAAGAAAGAGGTTAAAAGTTTAGATTACATGTGAAGTGAGTTCAATTGCAATCCTAGAAAAATAAATTTAGCTCATAATATCTAATAAAAACTTCATCCAAAGAAAATTAGCCATTAATCCAAGTCAAAGAAAATAAGAAAAACATAAAAGTAAAGAGAGAAAACTAATAGTTGGAGCTTTGTGATCTTGATTCTCCCTCTAATTCTCTTCTTTTCTTGCTTTGTTCTTGGCTTCAAATCTCCAGAGTAGTTGTTTGTTGCCTTACCCCTTAAAACCTGTGAAAAAAGGTTCCTTAAATAGGCTCCAAGTAACCTAATTTCCAAAATCCAGTGAAATTTTTATTTTTGGAAAATCACCCAGCGTTGCGACCTTGATTTCTTGGAGCTGAGGTGTTGGATTCTTGCCACAGTAGTACTGCAATGCTGCAGTGCTGTGTTCTTGGGAAAATTGTATGGTGGGCTTCCTTTCACCAGCACTGTAGCCTTATTCTTCTAGTGTTGCGACGGTTTATCAACTTCGAATATGATTTTCACCCTGATTTGATCTGAACTGGGAAAGGTGATAAACATAAACGTTGTAGCCCTATATCTTAACTTTCTAATGGCCTAGAATCATGTTAATTTGACTTCGGGATTGAAAGATATGCTCCAAATACTGCATCATACTCAGTCCATGTGTACTGCTACAGTGCTTGAAATTAGACAAACATTTTGACTATGATCCGATCAGAACTGGGAAAACTGGTAAACTTAAAAGTTGTAGTCTTTCTTCTTATAATTCTATTGGTCCAATAATGACCTTATTTGAGTTTTGTAGAGAGAGATATGGTCAAAATACCAAAACATATATGAATGAAGATATCACCATACTTGCATTGATGTTCATCGAATGAGCCTTTTTCATCAAATTTCCTACAAAACTGATAAGAGAAATTAGCAATAACTACTCTTAAATTAAGTTAAAACAAAATAATATAAAATTTAACTAAAATAACTTAAATTAACTACTCAACATGTAATCAAACTTAAACTAGAAAAATGCCTAAACTGCTACGATTTGAACCTAAAATCTCAAAGATCTAACAACTTAAGCCCCCAAAATGTGTCAAAATAATCTATATAATAGAGTTAGCAACTTGCAAAGAGTTGAGTTGTTTATTGATGTGGTATGTACATACACTTATACTAGATACAAGATAAACTAATAAAAACTAATCTATGTTTTTAATAAAAAATAGTGATGATCATTAGTTGATAAACTATTATTTAAATCTTAAACAAATTCAATGGATAAGCTAATATGATAAGCTTGGTTTTGAATCTTGGCTCTTTGAAATGGATAGGCTATTTTATCCTTCATATGCCCCCGTAAGATGGTGGAGCCATCTGCTATACCCATCTTGGACTTTAACATGATGAATTTGTGTTTGGGTAATGGTATTGTTAGTTCGTCGACTAACTGATTAATAGTTGGCATATAGGTGACTTTGAGAATATCGATAGAGACATGTTACTTGGCAAAGTGGCAATCTGATGCAAGAAATTTCATTCAAGAATGAAATATGGGATTGGCACTCAAATATGTAGCTCCTACATTATCATAGTGAAAACGTGAAGGTTGAGGTGATGGGATTTTCAATTTTGCTAATAGGTTCTGCAACTAGATCAATTCAACTATAGTGTGGTCAATGGCTTTGTACTCAGCTTTTATTGAGGATCGTGCAACTTTATTTGTTTAGAAGACTTCCAGAAGATTGTGTTGCCTCTAATATAAATTATGAAAGCAGATGAGAAGCTTCTGTCATCTAAATTACTTGCCAATCTGCGTCACTAAAAGCATATAATTGTAAAGAAGAAGGTTTCTTCAAGAATAGACCATGATGTAGTTTGCCTTTAAGGTATCCAAAAACTCTTTTTAAGCTTGACCAGTGGACTTGAGTGGGATAGTGCATGTATGTAACAATTTGTTAATGGAGCGAACAATGTCTGATTGTGTAAGAGATAAATATTGAAGTGAGCCAATGAGTTTTCTATAATCTATTACATTAGCAAGACTCGATCTATAATTTTATGTTGCTGGCCAGTAGTGTTGGTGATAGTTTTTGCATTCTCCATGTCAAACTTGGCTAGGATATCTCGAAATATTTGTGTTGAGATAGAAATAAACTATTGGAGATGAATATATCATTTCAATTTCAAGAAAGTAATTGAGATTTCGTAGATACTTTAAATAAATTATGTTAGCCAAATGTTGAAGGAATTGATGTAGAGCCTTTAAATTGTTACTCGTCACTGATAGATCATCCATATAAACTAAGAAATATATTAAAGTTGAATCTTTGGAAAAGATGAATAAAGAGGCATTTGAGACTAAATTCTTAAAACCATATGAAAGTAAAAAAGAGCTCAATTCTTAATACTAAACTCTTAGAGCTTGTTTGAGGCCATATATTGCCTTGTTCAATTTGAGAACATGTAAAAGCTTATCTTTATCGACAAAGCTTGTGGGTTGAGCCACTTGGACATCATCATTCAATGTGCCTTGGAAAAAAACGTTATAAACTTCCAATTGCTTGATTGGCCATCCCTAAGCTAACACAATGAACAATATAGTTTTAATAGTTATAGGTTTGATTACAAGACTAAAAGTTTCTTTGTAAGCAAGACTTGGTCTTTGGTGTAAACCTTTTGCAATTAATCTAGTTTAGTATCTCTTTGGAGAACCGTCAAACTTTCTTTTAACTTTGAAATTCTATTTGTAGCCTATAATGTTCTTAGCAGATGAAGGTGGCATAAGGGACCAAGTTTTGTTTTAAATTAGTGCATTAAATTCCTTTATCATTTTATTCTACCAATTTTGATCACTTAAGGCTTTTCTTATTGTAATTGGTTCCAAGGGAGGAGTTAGTACATGTTTGGTTGTAATGTAAGCCTTTTTTGGTTTAAATATATTATTTTGTGACTGTGTCATCATTGGATTAGTCATTTGTGTCTATAAAGTGTTATGAGAAAGGGTGTTTGAATTATGTGTAAAAAGGAGATAGGTAACATTTGAAGAAGGAATTAAGCAGAAGGCAATTGATTGAATGGTTTGAGAAGTGCTTGTGCATGCCAACTCCTTTGAACTTGTGTTGATGGTTGGTATTGTTAAAAAGGTACAATTGGATGGCTGTAAGGTTGCAATGGAATTGTTATCATGAGATAGTTTCGTGTTCTTAAAGGATGCGATATTAGTAGATGCAAAAGGGAAAAAAGTTTCATGGAAAATGGCATGTCAAGATACACATACACTTTTGGTAGCCAAATCAAAACATTTGAAGGCACTTTGTTTTGTGGAATATCTTGAAAATGTGCATTG
The DNA here is from genome assembly GCF_053813885.1 of Theobroma cacao. NCBI lineage: Eukaryota > Viridiplantae > Streptophyta > Magnoliopsida > Malvales > Malvaceae > Theobroma > Theobroma cacao. Next base: position 16,977,937 of record NC_142639.1, on the reverse strand, counting down.
TTTGGATTTCAATTGCAACTTATGTTGATTATAAGGCTTGAGTGTGACTTGAATTTATTATAGTTAGGAAGGGACTTGAATAAGGCCTCAAAGGGTTCCTCGTGATGTAAAAGAGGAGTGGGAAGTCTATTAATTAGATAAGTTGCAATTTAGAAAGCATGTGATTAAAAACTTAAGAGCATGGAAACAACCTAAAGTAATGTTAGTCCAGTTTCTACAATGTGCCTATGTCTTCTTTTAGCTGAGCTATTATGTTAAGGTGTGTGAGGAAGTGTGGTTAAGTGTAAAATACCATGTTGGCTTAGTAGGTGAGACAACTTCTTATATACACCTCCATTATCAAAATATATGGTCATAAGATTAACGTCAAATTGCTTTTCATTGAATTGCTAGAAGAATGGAAATAATGTAAAGACATCAAATTTATGCTTTAGTGGAATTAACCATATGTATTTTGTGAAATGGTCAATGAATATGACATAATATAAGAATCCTTCAATGGACTTAGTATGTGGAGACCCCCATACATCATTGTAAATCAATTCAAAAGGTTTTGAACTCTTGAGACTTGATTTATTAAAAGGAAATTCATGGCTTTTATTGTAGTGACATGAATCACAAATTGACAATTTTTGGGAGGAAGATAAAGGTAATCGAAAAGATTTTAGCATAAAATTCAATATTCTAAGAGAAGGATGACCAAGTCTGTTATGCTAAATATTAATTGAACCTGTTGTTTTGAGGAAAACAGTAATAGATTGTGGAGAAAATGGCATGCAGTTAGAAGGATGGTAAATGTTATCTTTATTAAGACCTTTCAAAACTGATGCCCCATGCTTAAGTCCTCTATCAGAATGCCGAGGAAAATGTTAGCTTTAAAATGATTATATAGTTTTGATTAAGACAAAATGATCCTAATTTGCTTGAATATTATTTGAGCGATTATTGACAAGTCCTTGAAATAATTTAATTCTCATACACTTGTTTTTATATGATGGCAAACTTGTTTATCTTAGTTCTGTAAATTCTTTAAGTCATTGAATTTTCACTTGCATAACAAATGTCTACAAGCTTAAATGACTTAATTGCATGAGTGTTAGAATTACTTAAAAGATTTCTATTTATAATCCCTCTAACATTCATCTTTGAGATCTTGAAGTTGCAAGATAGGTTCACAAGTGCTGAAGTTTATCTCAAAGCATTCAAATATGGTTGATCTTCACAACACCAAGGTTGTTTCAAGCCATGAAGTTCACTCTCAACTCAACATTTGATCACAACAAAGATATGGCCAAAGCTATGTGGTAAAATGCTAAAGAATCTTAAAGAAACAAAGCTTCAATCAATCCTAGAGCAAGGCAAGTCAATCTTATGGAAGAACGAACAAGGAAACTTAAAAAGAGACAACCATAGTCGACCTTGGAACAATGCCTATAATCGACCTTGGAATAGTCCCAGTTAACCCTCCAAGCTTTGATGAGAAAAATAGAAGCTTTCTGGAAGAGGATTGACTAGAGAACTTCCATAGTCGACTACAAATGATCGCTAGACACAAAATTCGAAAAGAAAACAACTAGTTTTTTACTCTAATCATCTCCAACGGCTCCAAGACCTTTCCAACTATAAAAAGGACCATTTGACAGCATTTCAACATGAGAAAGAAGAAAAGAAAAAGGCTAAACTTTTGAAAATCAAATCTTGAGAGAAAATGAAAGAAACCGAGCTTTCTTGAGCTAAAATTTCTTTGTGCTTTCACTCTCATCTTTACGTCCTATCTTTTTACCCAATGTTAAGCATTCTTCCTTTATTATATCAAACTAGCAAAATCCACTTTTTAGAGGCAATATTGCTATTCTTGTAAAGTTCTTAACTTAGCCTTGAAAAGTTAGTAAAAGGGTTAGGTTGATCCCGAAAAAAATCCATTGTATGGGTTTATGGTGATCCCATTAAAAACCATGGATTTGTGGTGAACCCATTAAAATTATGGGTTTATGGTGAACCCGTTGAAAACTATTGGTTTGTGGTTGAACCCGTTAAAAATCAAGGGTTTTCACTTAAACTCCTAAAAAAGCCATTGTGAAGGTTACCACTTTAACCTCATTAAAAACAAAGAATCCTTTTTAGTAGATTGGAAATTCCTTGGTGAACCAAAGGAGTGGATGTAGGCACTTGAAAAGCTAAACCACTATAAATCTTTTTGTCTTGATTTACTTTTATGCTTTGTGATTTATTATTGAAACTCTATTTTAGAAAAAAATCATTTGCTTTGATTTTAACACAAGTAGAAAATCCATTTTGAAAAAAGTTTTATTTTTACCTAGTGGCTTCTTTTATCATTGTTTTGTTTTGTTATAATTCATTTCAAGAGAACCCATTTCATAAAGTGCTTGTAGTTTGATTCATACTTTTCACATTTGGTTGGTTTTTTGCTAAATCTTTTTCAACCATCACAAATTGTCCATTCCTTGTTGAAAAGATTTCTTGAAATGTTTTTCTCAAAGGTACCTTTATTTGATTTACATTTAAAGAATGTTTAGGCATTTCAAAGTAACCATTTATCTATGTTTGATTAAGTAGCTTTGATTAAAACTTGCATATACATTAAGGTTTTTGTTGAAATTCCTCTTACAAGTTTTCAAAATGACTTTCCTAGTCCAGGATTGATTTTTGAGTCTTTATAGTCGACCACAATTTTGTTTGAAAGACATTGGAGTTGGTTTGTGACAAAAACCACAACCATTGTCAACTAGAGTTTCTTTATAGTCAACTATAGCTAATTGTTCTGACACTTTCCAAATTTTTTAAAATCCAATTCACCTCTTTCTTGGATATTTTCATTGAGCTATCTTTTTTAACAAAAAGAATTCAACGGAAACATTATTAGTCTTGCATACTTTGGAGATAGATATCAAGTTATTGTTTATATGTGGAACATGTAAAACATTGGTTAAATGAAGCGATTTATTATTGGAATGAATAACAAAGGAACCTATATGCTTGATGGGAAAACTTGTTCCATCCCCTATGAAAATTTCATCAAGTCCTCCATAATTAGTATATAAGGAAATATTGTTCAAATTGAAGGTGACATGGTGGGAAGCTCTTGAATCTGCAATCCAACTTGGATAATAGTTGATTTGGATGAGGTTGTGACATTTGCAACTAGTTCTTTGAAGGCTCTCCTCATAGTTCTGCATGTTTTTGTTATATGACCTATTATGTCACAAATCTGACATACTAGTTTCATAGTGTTATTCTCATGTGAAATGAATTTCTTTCTTTGATAATTAAAGTTACCTTTAATTTAATAATTGCCATTAGAGTTATCTCCTCTTAATTGAAATGAAAATTTGGTTTGTCTGACATGATTGACCCTTACAACATGGATGGAAAGTGCTGCATCCTACTTGATTACATTTTCAAAATCAATGAGCTTATCATATAAAGCTCCTAAATGATATGGTGGATTCTCGAGCTTTAATGGCAGTTGAGATCTTCTTGCAGTCTACCCCTAAGGCATTTAAAATGAATGTCACGAGGTCATCATTTAGCATTGGTGCTTGTGCCAGTGCTAGTTCATCTGTAATTCCTTTCATATATTATAGATACTCAGCAATTCTTTTATTGTCTTGAGAAAAGACAACAAGTTTCTTTTTAAGAGGCATAATCCTCGATCTTGTTTTGCTAGCAAATATGTTTCAGAGTTTTTGTCATACATCTTGAGAGGTTTTGGAAGTGGCTATGAGTGGAACAATGGACTCTAAACATAAGGCTACAATGGCATTAAGGATGAATTTATCTTGCCAATACCATTGGTGATAGATTCGATTTAGTGTGGATATACCATTTATGGTGATCATGGGGTCATAGAAATGTGTTGTTTCGTTTTAGATATCTTATGAGATTGTAACCAGTAATGAGTGAATTAAATTGCAACTGCCAACAAGGAAATTGATATTGTTGAGTTTAAAAGGTAGTTGAGCTATAGCATTTATGGATATTAGTTTTGTTGTTTGAGGTTGATATACAGTAAAAGAAGGGGTGGTGGTGGTGGTGATGGTGGTTGATTCACTAGAGGTGGCCATTGAAGTAAGGTTAGGATAGTGTGGCTGCTATGCTTAACTATGCTTAACGAAGCTCTAATACCATTTCAAAAAGGTAACATTGTTAAATTTTTAGTTAAATTTTCATTAAAAAGACAATAAGACCCTCATATTTAAAAGTATACACCTCTTCATGAAATATATTAGCATTTTTTAAAAAAACTAGGTTTTCATTTCTTAAAAATCTACATTCCAACAGCTATAAAAAAAAACAATTGTTTCACATATCTTTACAAAATTCTTAAAAAGAAAAATAAAAAAAATGTCCTTACAATCATCATTGGATGGACAAACTTCCAATCATAATTTTTTTTTTTTACTTTGATACTTTACTCATAGGGCATGTCACCGTCTTTGACATTGAAAATCTCAGCAACAAATTTACATTTTCTTGAAAGCTTTTGTTGGCCAAACATTTTTTTTTTTGGAAAACAACCGATTGCTACATAAATAAAAACTTGTACAAAATCAATGGTCTAGATTCCATTGTTAGTTGGATTACAAGTTTACAACCCTTTCTTCACCTATTTATATATAGAAAACATTAATTTAAAAAGCTATAAAAAACACATAAACAACCAAAATCATTCTTTTAAAAAACTTAGGACAAAAAAAGCAAAAGAAATAGAGAGAGATAAACAAGTAAAAGACTTGCAAATTAAAAATTCAAAAATAAATTATTCAGCATAAATCTCAAGAGCTTTGAGGACAAATATGCAACCAAGGCAAGCCTAGTAAGCAAGTTGGTTTAAGTAAAACCCGACCCTATAAACACATGCCATGACATACATGCACTGAGTCGCATGTTATTATGCTAGGAAAGCACCTAAGAATAGACGAAACCCGGTATCGTACCTAACGATACACTTGAGTTGATTTAACCTCGAACTAGTTCAAATAGGAATTGTATGATGAAATTTAATATTTTATAGTCCAGGAATGACTAAAAATGATTGTTCGAAGTTCAAGGGTTCATAAGGGGTAAAATTAAAAATTTTGATGTTTAGGGGCAAAAATCGTCATTTTGCCACCTAAGATAATAATTTGATCATGGAGTGAACTTTTTGACCAAGATTAACTTTTTGAAGTATAATTTAATGATAGGAAGTGAAAATTTTCAATTTCGGCAATTTTCGGAACATAGGGGTAAAACGGTAATTTTATCATCCGGGGGTAAAAATCGTAATTTTCACCACCCAAAACTTGTCAAAATTATAGGATTTATTTATTTTTGGTATGACCAACTATGGTATGTTAAGTGGTGAAAAATTGAAGTTTAAAAGACGAAATTTTAAAAATAGGCCAATGGGAAAGTGACACATGGCACTTTTTAATGATTTAATATTATTTTAATGAAAAGTCGGCCCATTTAAACCCCATTTTAAGTGATGGCCGGCCATAAGGGAGAACAAGAGAGAAAATAGCGAGGAAATGAAGAAAAAAAGAAAAACGAAAGAGAAACAAGAAAATTCAAAGGGGAATTCACGTTTTTCGCCCGTTTACGCGTCGAACGGTAAGGTTTTTCGACTTTAGCTTTATTTCTACCTTTCCTATGCCTTTGTTTCCATTTAGCATGCTTGAGGAGAGAGATCTAAAAGTGACATCAATGGCTGGCCGAATTTCAAGGGGGGAGAAATTGAAATTTTTAGGTTTTGATTTTTAGTTAAATTGATAGTTTTAGTTAGTTAAATGTGTTTAGAAATTAAATTGGGCAAGAAAGCATTAAATTTTCACAATACCCACCCTTGGCCGAATCTGCAATGAGGTACAATGATGATGATCTGATTTTTATTCTAAGAGAAATGAAGAGAAAATGATGAAAAATGGTTAAATGTGATAGAAAAACAAAGTAGAAAATTTACCGAGTTAATGTCCCATTTTGGGCTGAATTTTCCAAGGAGGAAAGTGAACTGATTTTGGTGATTTTAGAAGGTTATTGGCTGATATTTAATGGTTACAAATGTTGGAGAGAGAATGAGACAATTTAGAGCTAAAATGGAGCACGTTAGCAATTTATCGGGTAAAGTGCCAAAAATAGGTTAATACCGCGTTTAAGCCGTTTTAGGCTATTGCATTTCATACCATGCATTACTATAGGATTTAAGTCAATTATATAGTGATTTAGCATCAATGTGGTGAATTGGGTAAATTTTACAATGTGTCTAGGAGGAAAGCCTTTCGGTAAAGGCAAGGAAGTCGTACTCGACCAACAGTGATCGGGGCACCTAGGAAGCATTTCATCTGTACAAACGGTGAGTAAACCTATTATTATTGTAAATTATCTAGAGTTTATTTTTAAATGCTCTTTATGTATTTTATGAAACGAAAATGAGATTAAAACGAGATTTTTGATGTTTTAGAAATAAATGTGACAAATAAAAATATATTGTGTTGATTATGAAATTGAGTAATTGGAGGCTACCAATTGTCTTGAAAAATATATTTTCTTATGAATGGCTTATGATATATGAGTATATGTGGCTATATTTTATAATTGCATTGGGAATAGAATGTAAGCTATCTTTTACTATGCAGGTTGGATAAAATAAATAAAAGCCACGTTATACTGTCGAAATTTTATCAAAATTGGTGGGTTTAGTCACTGCAGTGACGGGTTTTCGTGGACTGCCTATTAGAGGGGCACGGTAAACCTGGTTTCATAGTTACTCTGGTTGTAGAGGCGATGAGGGTAACTCTCGGGGTAGTGTTAGAGTTCACTTCACGTCGAACCCCCACGTGAATGTGTAACTTGGCCAACGTCAAGGAACGGCTTGTTTTCAAAACTAAAATGTGTTTAACATGTAAATATCTTAACAACCTTGGCGGACTCGGTTAGATGCCTCGGCCAAGGTATCCCCGAGGACTAGATTTTGGCTTGAGCCATGTTTTTAATAAAGGTTATAAGCCTTGACAACTGTTTTGGTAAATTACAAATGTTTTATAGTTTAAGAAAGAAATTGAAAACCTTATGAAATGGTTTGTGATTTGTTGTTTAAACTTGCCTCCATTTTACTCGCCTTTAGATATTTATGTTAACGTCTGTGTACTCATTGGGATTGCAAAATCTCACCCACCTCCTTTCCAAACATTTCAGGCCTGTGGTAGCTTGTAGATATCCGATTTTGTTGAGGATTTCAGTTAACCCCTTTATCCCACAGACAGTAGGTTACTATCACCAATACTGGGTGTATTTATGGGCCACTTGTCATTGTAATTATTATTGTACATTATAACTTTGTAAATTATTGTATGTATGAATTTATTTTATTCTCACGCTACAAAAATTATTTATGTATAGTTCTATAAAAATTATTTTATAAGAAAATGAAATATATTATCAAATATTTTTATTTAGTTTAATTAGCTAATTTTTCACTCTAAATGAATGATTTAGATTACAAAATTTTTTTTTAATCTGCAATGGATATTTTTCTACCATACGTTGTATCTTTATCAAGTTTTGAAATTTTTTGGTAAAAATGACCAAAATACCCTTATGTGGCGAAAATTTTATTTTGATTGTTTTCGATCTAAAATAGTTTATATTTTCTTAAAACTTGATATTTAACAACGATTGCTCACAAGAAAGGCAAGAAATTGATTCGTTAACCTTGCGGGGTTCCGATTGGCATTCTAGACAATGAGTGTCAATCGGGACGTCGCGACGGTTGTCATGGGCCCGAGGGAGGTTCTGGGTCGTGACAGTTTATGTTGAATTATTGATTTACGTAATGCATGTGCCACCTTTTTGTTAGATTGTATCCTTCAACCATCCACAATTTACTGACAAAAACACAAAGGAGGGGATGAAGGCTCTAAAGAATTAAGAAATGAGCAATAGCTCTTTAAGGAATTAGATGAAAGTGGAAATAATTGTTGTCATAAATGATTGCCTTTTTCTTTTTGCTAGGCTACCTTAACATATTGCTTAGCGAATTTCTTTACCTTCTCACCTTCATTGATTAAGAAATTAGCATTCTTGGAATTTAAATGGTATTTCATAATTTTTCTTGTGGTTTTTGCCACAACTCACCTATACTACTTAGTTGTTATCACTTAACTCTTATAAAGTTGCTTGATATGTTCTTTGATGTAGAGCTCCAATCTCTTTCTCTTTCTTTGAAGAAAAATTTGGAAATTTACGTTAAATGCAAAAAAATAAGGTTTTGGATATATGATTACCTTTTTAGTGAAGTTTTAACTGAAAATTTAACATTGTTAACCCTTATAAAAGAAAAGGTTTTATTTAGGAAAAAAATAACCTTTAGATGTTATGTGAGAAAATGACATACCACAAGGGGTTTATATGAAGTTTACCCTTTATTTTATTATTAATTTAGTTATTTTCTATAAACATCAGTTATCAATTCAATTATTAATTTAAACAAAACACATATTTTTATTAATATTATAATATACATAATTAAAAGTGTCAACTTTAAAACTACAGAAAGTGATTAACTTAAATGCCTTTAATAATTTAATTAAGTCATCTAAGATAGTATTTTGATTCTTATCTTTTACACCAACTTTTATTATCACTTATTGATTCTAAGTAAAATAATTATGTCACTATACTTTTAGTTGTTCAGAAAATCATGCTACTAAAAGGTTTGTTATTACATGATCTAAAGCTTGAATTTGAATATTATTAACATTCGAGACTATGATAATTTATTGAAGGATATTAAAAATGTTATATTCAGACATTCCATTAATGTTCTATTCATATACTGCATTTGCATTATATTTATTTTGAAATATAGGTTTTTTTTATGTTTATGTCTAGGGCAATAACTTTTAGATAGTACAATTTTTGCGGTTATTTCCATGCTAATTTGTTAATTTGTCCTTCTCGGTTTGATTTAGACTTTATTTTTTTCATTTATCATGTTTATTAAATTTTGTGTAACACCCCTAACTTTGATAAAAGCTGAGTAGGCCATACATAGCTTAGTTAAACTACCTTATGAGCTGACATAAATATTTGGATATGTGTACAATATTGAGTTTGGAACTTCTATATTTGGTGTGTCTAGAGAATTATAATGGGTAATATGCAAGCATAAGTTGGAAAGTATGTGGGAATACATTAGACATGTATAAATGTTGGAGTATGAATGATTATTAAAGTATTTTGAGACTTAATTGAGAATCTATTATGTTTGATGAGTATATTTTGAAGTATAAGAAGTATGTTTGATGAATTATTGACAATGGTGAAATAGAAATCAGTTGAGGCACTTAGAAAATGAAGTTAGAGGCTGAAAATGGGTGAAAACATGGCTTTAGTATGAAATCTATCGATAAATTCATATATGTATCGATAGATTTAAATGAGAAAGGCATTCTATTCAAATTCTACCAATATATTCAAGGATTTATCGATAGATTTAAGGAAAAACATAAGAATATATCGACAAATCTATCAATACATGCATGTTAAATTGCAAATATATATATATATATATGTAGCATTAGGTAGTTTGCCCATTTGAAGTTAGATGGGAAACACAATTGTATTCCTCTATTTTTAAGTCTTCAAGCCCTCTATTGGTGTTCAAGCTCATTTAAAGTGTTTGGGAACTAGGAAAACAACGATTAAGGTGAGATTAAATTTCTTGCTAGCTTGAATTTCTATTTAATTGATTTATAAATGAGATTTTGTTGTTGCTTTAGCTCGATTGCATTTCCCCTTGAGTTAATGGAAATTTGAAGTTAAATTGGTCCCATTTGGCTACCAAGGTAAGAATTTAACTACCTTGAACATTATAGCCCTTAGCTTAAGAATTTGAAATACTATTAGTTAAGAGTTAAGTTAAGCTATGTTCTAGAAATTTATTTGAAAGCTAAAAAATACTAGAATGTGTGATTTGTTTAAGGGAAAGTTCAAGTTTAGATATCATTGTTGAGTTTGGAGTTTGTTGATGAGCAAATGAGCTCGGTTTAGCTCTTGGTGGAGTGTTGCTTGTCACTTTGAATAGGGCATTGATTTAAAAATTAAATTTTTGTGTGTGTGTGTGTGTGTGCTAGCATGAGCTGTTTATTTCTGAATGGTTAGCCTATAACGAATACACCTAGGCCATTGTCTGATTATGAATTTGAATTTCTAATCCGTTTTGAGCAATGACTTTATTTTTCTAAAAAGGCTCCATGTATATATATAAAAGCTAATACATGTAATTTAAAAATGGGAAACAAGCCCCTTTAAGCATTTAAACCATCAAATGGTTTTCTGTGAATTTATTTGAGTATATGTAAGCCACTTGGTGGCAAATCTGTTAGAACCTCTTTGCATCTGAGGATGTGACCTAGTCACATTATAGTGTCTGATTAGTAAGGGTCAATAAGTTACTAACTTTTGCATAACAAAGTCATGATTATTGATAATCTTGCAATATGAAAACTTGGTGAATCTGTCATGTTTGTGCATAAAGTATGTTAAACTTCATGAATAAATATTCATTTATTATATGAAAATATGATTGGAAATAATGAGATGTTGGTATCCTTGGGTTAGAAATGAAACTAGGAGCTTATTACTCTACCTTGTTAAGGACTATTGAGCTTGCCATGCTATGATAATGTAACATGCATTTTTTAGAATAAAATTCTCTAAGATGGTATAGTTTGCTAAAAAGAATAAGAACTCTGACCGAGGGTTGTATTCTTGGACGATGATCTAATTTTCGTAAAGTGGCATTCTTACTTTATGATCTGTTATGTCGGTTGACTACTTAAGCACCATATGTGATCTATTATCTCCATTGGATGCTTCAGTGCCATATGTGATTTGTTATTCTATTAGCTGGCCATTAGATGATGATATTGCTATTTTCCAAGGAAGACCCCTTTATTGTTTGTGTATAAATTAATATGTTGCTAATAAGCATGCGATATTCTGATAAATTGACTGTTGATGTGTTTTTAAAATTTAAACGATTCCTGTTTTCAAAGAGCATTTGAGGTAAGATTTATGTAGCTCCGATTATATTCGATGATTCTATTAAGCCTTCAAGAGTCGGCATTTGAGGCAGCATTAAAATAAGCTCAAGTCCATTATGAAAGTATGTGGTTTATGTTTGATAAGCTAGCCATGAATCAAAATTTGTAAATATGATTAATGTCCAAGGTACGACTTAATAAGAAACTCTAAAGGAGTAAAGTCTACATATTTGAATTAGAATTAATTTTTGGAGTTTATATATTGGATTTGTATTTGATATGCCGTAAGAATGGCATTTCGTATATTGCTCACCTGTTGGTTAGCAAGGGCAAAGTAAGTTATTGACGTTTTAAATCCTTAGTTCAGAAACATGGATAATTGATATAGCTTTTATGTCAATTTACTATTTAGTTTAACATGTTTTGTTCTACCTTCTGTTTACATTTTATTTGCATTTGTAATGTGCACTTTTAAGCTTGGATGAATATTTGAACCATGTGCCTATGTCAGCATCTGATTCGCCCTAATATGGATTGCACAGGATTTATACACATATTTAGCCACTAACACCTCTTCTAAAGGAGTAGTCACAATCAAAGTTCCTCCATATTACCATAAAACATATCTAACTTCAACACAAAGTATGGTGACACAAAGGAATACATCGATCCGGGATCAAACAAAACTAATGCTTTGATACCATAAATAAGAAATGTACCTATGACCACTATATTGGAAGTTTGAGCATCTTTCGATGTCAGAGCAAACACCTTCACTTGACCTCCAGCTTCATTACCCGGTTGTGTCGATCTACCTCGAGATAATGAGGTTATACTCTTGCCTTTGTCACCTCTCACATTCCTCTCAGTCGATGCCATTCTAAGTGAGGTAGTTGTAACTTGTCTCACATATAAGGGGTCAACTTTTGCTAATTGCCTCTGCCTTGAGCAATCTCTCATCAAATGTCTAGATTGACCACATCTAAGGCATACCCCAACTATTTTGTGCCACAATCCACCATGTGTCTTCCCATAGTAATTACATAAAACACCATTTTGTTTAGGGCCCAAGTTAGATGTTTTGCTCTACTGCTCTTATCTAAAAGGTAGGTTAAATGAATCACTATTCCTTAGTGGCATGCGAGTAAAAGTGGTTCCCTTACGGCTCTAATGTCATATAGATATTGGACTTTTAGTCGCACAAGAGTCCGTTTGGCTCTATTAGCATTATGTTTGAGTTCTGCGACCCCTACTTCTTTTTATTCTAGATTCCATTCTTCTGGTTTTAATCAATTTGGCCACATCCACCACTGTAGCATAAGATGCAAATCTTTGGGTGGCAAAAACTCTAAATAGCAACTCAATCAGTACCCTCACGAATCTCTTAATCCTCTTTTGCTCAGTTATGACAAAGTTAGGAGAATATAAAGATAGTTAGGTGAATCGAACATCATACTCTATCATCGTCATGTCTAGGGTTTGAACCAATGTCTCAAACTCTTGTGCCTTAACGTCTCTCACACTCCCAAGCAAGAAACGATCCAGAAAAGTTTGGACAAATTCCTCCCATGTCATTGGGGTTGACCCTAATGGTTTACTTCTCTTTAGTGATACCATATTTTAGTCACATCTTTGGGTCTAAATCTCACCAATTCCACTGACTGATGTGTGGAGCCTCCTAATGCAGAACAATTACACTCCATATCCTCCAAAAATCTCTATGGATCTTCCTCTGCATTTGAACCAGTAAAAGATAGGGGCTTAAGCTTTATAAAATCTACCAAAGTAACCTTGATAGCCTCTCTTTGATGTTTACATTGAGGCATGTAGTTTGAATCTTGTGAACTTGAGTCAACCCATGCCTCGAATTATGTCTCACCTCTATTGCAAAACTCAGCAAATTCATTAACCAAACTTTGCAGCCCTACTACCAAATCCTCTAGAATGACACCTCTTTCTGTAAGGTAGTCATCCCCAACTCCCACATTCTTATCGCCCGTATACATGTAATTGGCTTCTGCATTTCAAGCACACCTAGCGGCTCTACTTTTGCCATGATTCGTTGATAAGGACACTCGTGGTTGTTTTGTGGGCTTGTCCAGAACAGCTTGTTCACCTTAAGCCCTAAAGGTGACTTTTGTCTTACGCAACATCCTATACCAAGAAGAAGCAATACCATGTTCAAAATCTCATAATTCATGGTCCAAAGGTTAGCTTACTAAAGAACTTAAGTGTTTTGCAGCTTTCTGCTCATAATTTGTGCTGTAGTCATAAACCATGAGCAAGACTCTACATTGATCCCAACACTCCGTTGACAGACATAGAATGACCTAGGATGCTATAGAACCTAAATGCTCTGATACCAACTTTGTTACAATCCAAACCCGAGGGTTCGTGACTGAACACCATGTTGGTCCCAAGTAAAAGTGCTAGAGGGGGTGAATAGCACTTTTTGGCTCTTACAAAATTGACTTCAAATTTCGTGCAAGTTAAGGATTAACAATGAAAAGATTGAAGCAAGATGAGAGAATAATTTAAGAATAAATGAAAACAAAAACAAAAACAAGGTAGACAATGCACCAGAATTTAGAGTGGTTCGGTCAAAAACCTACATCCACTACCTTGATTGTTTAACCAAGGATTTTCAAAATCAACTCACTAAAGCTGTGGAATTCCCAAGCTTCACCAAGCTTTACAATAGCTTTTAGCAACCTCAACCACAACCTTTTACAATGGTTTTTCTTGAGATCAACTAAAACCTAAACTAACTTTTCTAGGCTAAGTTAGAACCTATACACCCAATTAAGCAATCCAAGCTTGAATAAATTCACTTAGAGTGTCTCGCACACTCCAAATATACAAGGAGAAAATAAATAAATGTGTACCTATGATCACTGACTTGATCTAAGTGGTACAAAGTGAAGTACTTGAATCTTTTGCAAGGATAAGAGTAAAATGCAGAAATAATGTAGAGAGTTTTTGTTGGTCTTTGAGCTCTTTCTATTCTTGGAAGCCTTGGATCAGCTTTTTAGCCATTGGGAAGAGTTTTTATACTTGAAGAAACATCTCTGATAGGTGCTTGATAGATTCTGACCATTGAAAAAAGTTTAGAGTTGGTTCTAGCCGTTAATTTGTCTTCTAGCTTCAAATTCAAATTTTCAGACAAAGAGCTCTTAGTTGACTAATATACTTCTTAGTTGATTAAGTTGGTTCTGTCGTCTAATCCCAATTTCAGGTAGTAGGCTCTTAGTCGACTAACGATTCCTCTTAGTCGATTAAGTTAGTTTTATTTTTGAACTCGGCTTCTGGCAGTAAGCACTTAGTCGACTAACAATATCTCTTAGTCGATTAAGTTGGTTTGTTTCTGAACTGGCCATCTCTACTTTTTAGTTTAGTTGACTTACTCCCTCCTCATTCTTATGGGATTTGATGTTTGCTTTTTAATGATTATTTCATTATTACCATACATTTTTCAACCTGCACACTCAAGTAGCATTGTTAAATATAAATGAATGGGAATGTTTTATTATCATCAAAAACTAATGGAGCCAACAATCTCCCCCTTTTTGGTGATGACAAAATATTCCTTGATTAACAGCGCAATGTCCATTAATTCCTTTTTATTTTGCACAGAATGAGGGTTTTCTCCCCCTGAATGTGTGCTCCCCCTTAATGCATAATTTTATTCTTTAATTCAACAAGTTTTTACTACTTCTTAAAAGAATGACAAGTATATATATAAGCATTTGACAGAATATCATCAATATTGTAACTAACTGTCTGTCATCAGTTTATTGTTATCAAACCTTATCCATTTCAAAACTATCCAACAAAAATATCATGAAAGCATAATCAGCATCCATACTTGTTCACAACCAAATTTCATTCACAATTCAACAGAAATACCATGGAAGTTATCAGCAAACAAAGTAATTTAAACAGCTTATCAGCATTTAATTTTCAACACAATGACTTAAACAGCAGAGCCAAATTCAAGTGTTCAACTATCACCAAAACAAAAAAAAAATAGCTTAACTCTTAAATTACTCATAAATTATTCCTACCTTCTATCTCCTCTAAAACAGCTTAATTCCTAAGTTGCCCCTAAATCATTCCTACCTTCTATCTCCCTAATCTTCCTATTTCCCTTAAGCTTTTTTTTACTCCCCCTTTTTGTCATTATCAAAAAGTGAGATCAAAGAGCTGATGAAGATTCTAAGGGAGTTGATTTATCTGTTCCATAGTGAACAGCAAGGGGTTTTGGAGAGGATGCAAGCGAAGCTCTTTGGAATGAGGATTTTGCAAGGGATGTATTTGAGATTTGTACTAGATCCTAAGTGGAAGTTTTGGCAACAGGCTTGGTTTTATCAGTGAGCCTTGAGGATTTTCTTCTTCTGATGGTTTTTGTCTTGGTGGCCATGGTTTTTCTGCCTTTACCAGTCGGTTAGGATTTGGCTTTGGTGGATGTAGCTACTTGTTCTTGCTCTTTATCAGCAAGTTCACTTTTTTTGGTAGTGTGAACCGATTCAGGGGACTTTCTTGCTGATTCTGATGTTTGAGCTTTGGCTTTTACTACTTCTTTCTCTGCTTGTTCTTCTCTGACCATTTGATGAAAAATATCCATGATTGACACTTCCTCAAAGTTAGGAGGAGAAGGCTGTTCTGGTTGAGATTCCTTAAGTGGAGGGTTGTCATCAAAAAATCCAAGCATTTCAATGCCTTCATTGGATTCTTTTTCATTTTGGAGCTTTGGAGAGGGGGATTTCCTTGGTTGATCAGATTGACCTTAAGCTTGAATGACAAGATCTTCAGCAGCTTGTTCAGCTTGTGTTGGACTTCCAATTGCAAAAATGTCTTCAGCTGCAGGGTCAGTAGCAAACTTTCTTTTTTACTTTATCATATTTTCCAGTTCTTTTAATTTCTCTTTAATTTGTTGCATCTTTGCTGACTGATCAGTGAGTTTTCCATCGATCCTCATCAGTAAGTTTAAAATCTTATCGTTAAAGATTTGGGAGGGGACTATCTCTATTTAAGCAAGAATTGCAAACGCCTTGGGGGTTTTAACAAATTTTTCACCTTCAAGTTTTTACCCCATCTTTGGCAGACTTTTCAGCTAAATTGCTTGGTCCTTGCCTTTTACTTGATCATTCTCATACCTTGAGCTCCATATCCCCTTTTTCTTTACCATTGAGGTGATTATATTCCCATAAGGCATATTTACTTTATCAATTTTACAAGTTCCTCTCATCCTCTCAATCATGAATCGACCCAAGTTGAGTGGTGCAGCATTGAAGGCATACTCCATTAGCCACATGTCCTGAAAACTTACATGGCTGAAACTGCCACTTCTCCCATGAATATTTGCAGTAATAAAGTAATGTAGGATTCTAATGTGAGGGCTTTTCATAAGACTGGCATAACTTTTGGAGGAATATCTTTTTTTCTTTACTGTGATTATCTCCCACAAAGATAAGGGATCATAGTTCTCAGGAATTTCATAATCACCCTCTTCATATTCAATCTACAGTAGACTTCCCAAATCTGCAGTAGTCACCACAAACTATTTTTCATTTAAGAAGACATTTAGACCATCATTACTAAAATCCTCAAGTTCCTCAAGTTCACTCTCTTCTTTATCTTTTTAAACCTATCCTCATGAACTTTGTTTCTAAACTTTGAGGACGAAAGATTACCTCTCTTGGAGAGTTATTCATTTTCTTTCTTTTTCTCTGTTTTTTATTCCTTCTCTTTCTGTTTTTTCCCAGTTTTCACAATTGCAAAGGCGACTCAACTTTCTTCTTCTTTTTCTGAATTTTTGTTAGTGGACTCTTTTCCATTGGCCATTTACTCTTCTTCTTTTCTAGGATGTCTTTAGGCAGAGACGATTTTGCCATTTGGTTTTAAGTAGTTTTTGGCTTAGGGTTTCGTAAGTTTGGGAAGGAGGAATTTCAGTTTTAAGAGGGTCAGTTTCTGATGAGAGTAAATGAAGAAAGAATGAGTTAAAAGAGATTAAACTTTCTCAAAAACCGTCAATCTCCCCCTCTTTAAATATGGTTGGTACCCCTTTTTCAAAATTTAAAAATTTGCTTCTCATTTTAATATTTCAGTTAAGCGGTTTTTCTTTCCTTTTTCTTCACCCAGTAGCCTATCTCTGTTTCTTTTTATTATTTTATTCATTATATCTTGGTTCCTTAACTAACTAAGTCCTTTCTCTTTCTAACTGAGTCTTATTATTTAAAGAGACAGAATACTCTTAGCTGATTAAGCGATTCTCTTAATCAACTAAGTGCATATTGTCTTGTGAATAGAAAGCTCAAAAATTTTCTTATAGCTCCTGCACATTAACCATCCCTAAATTTCTTCTAATTTCACAAAATCTTTCCTCATTTAGGGGCTTGGTGAATATATCAGCTAATTGTTGTAATGTGTTAACGAATTCAATCTTAATGTCTATTTTCCTCACATGGGCTCTAACAAAGTGATGCCTAATCTCAATATGTTTGGTCTTAGAGTGCTGGACAGGATTCTTTGAGATGTTTATGGCACTTGCGTTATCACAAAATATTGGTACATTATGCAAGATTATTCCAAAGTCTTTTAATTGTTGTTTAATCCACAAAATTTGAGCACAACAACTACTTAAAGAAATATATTCAACTTTAGTTATGTAGAGTGCAACTGAGTTTTATTTTTTACTCGACTAGGACACGAGCATATCTCCTAGAAACTGACATGTTCCACTATTGCTCTTTCTATCTATTTTGCGTCCAGCAAAGTCTGCATCTAAATATCCAATAAGATTGAAGGATGTTCCTCTAGGATACCACAATCTTAAATTTTGTGTGTTTATAAGGTACCTAAAGATTCTTTTTACAGCAGTCAAGTGTGACCCTTTAGGTTGTGATTGAAACCGTATACACAAACATACACTAAATTGAATATCAGGCCTACTAGCAGTTAAGTATAGCAAGGATCCAATCATACCTCTATAAAGCTTTTGATCAACGTTCTTCCCTTTTTCATCTTTATCAAGCTTGGTAAAGGGACTCATTGGAGTGCTTATTGACTTTAGCTTCAGTATATCAAACCTTTTCAGCATGTCTTGAATGTATCTTTCTTGGTTTAAAAAGATGCCATCCTTGCATTGCTTGATTTGGAGGCCAAGAAAGAATTTCAATTTGCCCATCATGCTCATTTCAAATTCACCCTGCATTTCCTTAGCAATGTTCTAGCACAAATTCTCATTAGTAGCACCAAATATAATATCATTCACATAAATTTGAACAACAATTAAATCATTCATGCATTTCTTAATAAATAATGTTGTGTCAATGCTTCCTCTACTCTATCTTTTCTCAACTAAAAACCTAGAGAGTCTCTCATACCAAGCTCTTAGAGCTTGTTTTAATCCATACAAGGCCTTATGAAGTTTGAAGACATAATCTGGTTTTTCAAAGTCCTCAAATCCGGGGGTTGTTCAACATAGACTTCTTCCTGAATGAAGCCATTTAAAAATGCACTTTTTACATCCATTTGGAATAATTTGAAGTTCATGAAACATGCAAATGCAAGCAATAATCTAATGGCTTTTATCTTAGGAATAGGTGCAAATGTTTCATCATAGTCAATGCCTTCCTCTTAATTATACCCTTGAGCCACTAGCCTAACTTTATTCCTAATAACATTTCCTTGCTCATCTACCTTATTTCTAAACACCCATTTTGTGCCTACAATGGGATGATTTAATGGCCTAGAAACTAGTGTCCATACTTGGTTTCTCTCAAATTTTCAAGCTATTCTTGCATGGCCAAAATTCAGCTTTCTACTTTTTTTACCTTCTCAAAGCTTTTAAGCTCAATTTGTGAGATGAAAGTTGTGAATTCACATGTTTCTCTAGTTCCTCTCCTAGTTCTAACTCCTTGAGAAAGATCACCTATGATTTGTTCTTGTGGATGATCCGTGATATACCTCCAGCTCTTTGAAAGATCATTATGTAGATTTTCAGTCCTTTGCAAGGTTTCTAAGGGTGAAGGTTCTATTTCTCTTCTTGGGAAATTTTCTTCACTGTTTTTCTTGTTATCTAGGATCATTTCTTCCATTTGTCTTTTAAGGTCAGCCGTACCATCTTCATCAGCAGGAATTTCCTTTGCAAGGCATTGGATTCATCAAAAACTACATCGATAGACTCCTCAATGATTAAAGATCTTTTGTTAAAGACTCCATAAGCTTTTAAGTTCAATGCATATCCTAGAAATATAGCCTCATCACTCTTAGCATCAAACTTTCCTAGAGGATGTTTTCCATTGTTTAACACAAAGCATTTACAGCCAAAGCTTCTAAGGTGAGAGATGTTTGGTTTTCTACCTTTGTATAGTTCATATGGGGTTTTTGATATCATGGCCCTTATTAAGACTTTATTGAGGATGTAAGCTGCTATGTTGACAGCTTCTGCCCAAAAGTACTTTGGTATATTGGTTTCACAAAGCATGGTTCAGGCCATTTCTTTCAAGATTCAATTTTTTCTTTCTACAACCCCATTTTGTTGAGGTGTTCTAGGTGTTGAGAAATTATGATCCAATCCTTTTTCATTACAATAGTTTTCAAACTCATCTCCCTTAAATTTACCTCCATGATCACTTCTAATGCTAACTATGAAAAATCCTTTTTCATTTTCAGCTTTCCTATAATGATTGATAAAAGCAGGTAGAGCATCATTCTTATAAGTAAGAAAGCAGACCCAAGTATATCTAGAGTAGTCATCAACTATCACAAATCCATATGATTTGCTTTCTAGGCTAGTTGTGCTATTTGGTCCAAATAAATCAATGTGCAATAGTTCAAGAGGTGTAGAGGTGGAGACAACCTTCTTGGTTTTGAAAGATGTTCTAATTTGTTTACCTAGTTGGCATGCATCACAAATTTGATCATTCTCAAATTTAAGCTTAGGCAATCCTATAACTAGAATTTTTTTCTTAGCAATTTTGAGATGGTATGCATGCTCACATGTCCAAATCTCCTATGCCATAGTTAGCCATCATTTTCAACATTTGCCATAAGACATGTTTCACAATTAATCTCAAGGTCTTCAAGAAATATAACATACACATTCTTAATTCTTTTTCTTATGAATGAAACTTTGTTAGTACTTATATCTATCACTTCACATTTATTTGAGCTGAAGCATACCTTAAAACCTTTATCACACAATTGGCTTATACTTAATCAATTGTGTTTCAATCCTTTAACCAACAACACATGACTAATTTGAGTTTGAGAGTTCTTACCAACCGTTCCTGTGCCATGAATTCTACCTTTCGAATCATCACCAAAGGATACGATACCTCCTTTTTTCTTGTCAAGTTGAGCAAATAGCATTTCGTTTCTAGTCATGTGCCTTGAGCAGCCACTGTCCATATACCAAGGCTGTTTCTCCTTTAGTTGAGCTCTTGAACATGTGTCTTTTAGCTTTAGCTCAACCTGCAAAACAAATTTTTAGTTTTTCTTAATAGATACCCAAACCTTGATGGGTCCTTGAAGGTTAGCTGCAATATAGGATCCTTTTGAAGCCCAAATCTTTCTTGTTTTCTGCATGCTTCCTTTTTTATAGTAATTATACGATAAATGACCAATTCTATCACAAATATAACATCTAGATGATACCTTCTCAGAATTTTTCTTGGAGTATGTATTTCTTCTTGAAGTTCTTTTCTCATATTCTTAAAAGTAGCATTTTCTTCAATTATTTTTTGTAAAGCTTCAGTTTTATTTTCCATTTCCAATTTTAGAATTTCATAATCTGTTTTTGAATGTTCTAGTTCTGTTTGAAGAATGTTTCTTTATTCAAAAATAGAATTAAAGTCATGTCTAATCTTTTCTAAATATGTCTCAAGAGATGTAGTTTTTTTCTTTAAAAACTTGTATTTTGAAGCAAATTTTTTAAATTCATCATAAAGACATTCATACTCTTCTTGAAGTTCATCAATAGAGATATCACAAGGAGTTGAAGATACCTCGGATTCATCATCCCTTGCCATCAGAGATAAATTTGCTCTTTCTTCAACTTTTTCTTTTTCAAAATCAGAACTTGAAATATCACTATCTAACCAAGTTACAACCACCATTGCCTTCTTTAATTTTTTGCTTTTCTTTAGCATTTTTTCCTTCAGCAAGGGGCATTCTGACTTGAAGTGTCTCAGCTTCTTGCATTCCAAGCATATAAGCTCTTCTTTCTGATTGGACTCATTTTTATTTTAGTTCTCCATGAAGAGCCTTGATCTCTTTTATACCTTCTCTTAGCCAATCTTCGGTCTCTTTGGCTCATAAGCTTTCTGAACCTTCTTGCAACCATAGCCAATTCCTCATCATCATCACAAGATAGACTATCCAATTCTTCTTCAAGGATGTTTGCTTTTAAGGCAATGCTTTTCATCTTTTCTTTAGCTTCTCTCTTGTCTTTTTCTTCCTCTTCCTTAAGTTCCAACTCGTGAGTAAGAAGAGGCCCACAAATTTCACCAAGAGTTATGATATTTAAGTCCTTGGCTTCACAAATGGCAATCACCTTTGGCTTTTGATTTTTAGGCAGACTTCTAAGAAGTCTTTTGACAATTTCATGTTCGAGAATTGGTTTGCCTAGTTGATTGAGTTTATTTGTGATGTTTGTGAACCTATCTAGCATGTTGGTGATATCTTCACCAGGTTTCATCTTAAACATCTCTTAGTTGTGGGTTAAGAGAGCTATTTTGGACTCCTTAACTTGTGAAGTCCTTTCATGAATAATCTTAAGTTTGTCCCACACTTGTTTAGCTGTGGTACAACTCGATACTTTGTTGAATTCAGTGGGAGTTAAAGCACAATGCAGTGTATTGATTGCATTAAAATTTGTTTGGACTCTTTTGGTTTTAGCTTCGGTCCATTCAGACCTTAGCTTAGGAATCATCTCGTTGGTCACTACGTTTAAAGTTGAGGGAATGAAAGGTCCATTAATAATGACATCCCATATCTCATAGTCTATTGCCCTTATATATATTGACATTCTAGTACTCCAATAGAGGTAATTTGAGCCATCAAACAGAGGTGGTCTATTTGTTGATTGTCCCTCAGCAACTACTGATTTTTGAAGAGCCATTAGGATCTCCCTTAGGATGTTAAGCCTTCATAAAGAGGGATAGGCTCTGATACCACTTATTGGTCCCAAGTAAATGTGCTAATGGGGGTGAATAGCACTTTTTAGCTTTTACAAAATTGACTTCTAATTTCATGCAAGTTAAGGATTAACAATGAGAAGACTAAAGCAAGATAAAAGAATAATTTAAGAAGAAATGAAAACAAAAACAAAAACAGGGCAGACAATGCATTAGAATTTATAGTGGTTCAGTCAAAAACCTACATCCACTACCTTGATTGTTCAACCAAGGATTTTTGAAGTCAACTCACTAAAACTGTGGAATTCCCAAACTCCCACCAAGCTTTACAATAGCTTTTAGCAGGCTTAGCCACAACCTTTTACAATGGTTTTCCTCTGGGATCAACCAAAACCCAAACTAACTTTTCGAGGCTAAGTTATAACCTACACACCCAATCAAGCAATCCAAGCTTGAATAAATTCACTTACAGTGTCTCGCACACTCTAAGTATACAAGGAGAAGAGAAATAAAAGTGTACCCCCTGATCACTGACTTGATCTAAGTGGTACAAAGTGAAGTGCTTGAATCTTTTACAATGATAGGAGTGAAATGCAGAAAGAATGCAGAGAGTTTTTGCTGGTCTTTGAGCTCTTTTTGTTCTTGAAAGCCTTGAATCAGTTTCTTAGCCATTGAGAAGGGTTTTTATACTCGAAGAAACATCTCTGATGGGTGCTTGACAAATTCTGACTGTTGGAAATAGTTGGAGTTGGTTAATCTGTCTTCTAGTTTCAAATTCAAATTTTCAGACAGAAAGCTCTTAGTCGACTAACATACTTCTTAGTCGATTAAATTGGTTCTATCTTCTGATCCCAGTTTCAGGCAGTAGGCTCTTAGTCGACTAACGATTCCTCTTAGTCGATTAAATTGGTTTTCTTTCTAAACTCAGCTTCTGGTAGTAAGCACTTAGTCGACTAACAATATCTCTTAGTCGATTAAGTTGGTTCTGTTTCTAAACTAGCCATCTTTACTTTTAAGTTTAGTTGACTTACTCCCTCCTCATTCTTATGGGATTTGATGTTTGCTTTTTAATGATTATTTCATTATTACCATACATTTTTCAACTTGCACACTCAAGTAGCATTATTAGACATAAATAAATGAGAATGTTTTATTATCATCAAAAACTAATGAAGTCAACACACGAGTCTGAAAAGTGAAGCCTAGGGGACTCGAGCAAGCTTCAAAATTTCATATTAAAATCATTTCATACATCATTAGCCAAGGGATTTCACATCATAGACAATCATGAACATAAATTAAATCAAAATATATATAAAATTATCCCTGTCACATTGTTTGTACATAAGTTTTAACACAATATTCATAAAGCCGTACATTAGCCTACACACATAACAAGCTAAATCAAACTCTAAAAATGGAAGCTCATGACAGACTCAGCAAAATGGACATGTCAGGATGTGGACCTATCATATGCCAAAATTGGTCTATCAATGGACGACCTTTGCCATGCAGTTCTATGGTCTATTTATTTGCATATGATACAATGAATAAATGAGTCATCTAATACTCAATGAAAGGTGCAGATAAATCAAATATAAATATATATAATTGACAATACATATATTGCATTCTCAGTGCAACCAAAAGTTCTAACAAACATCTCCAATGGTAAGGGCATATCATTCATCCCTAGGAGTCTACACAAGTAGTATATCACTAGGCCTATCCTCAAAGCCATTTAATGTTATTTTCCATTGGCACACTCTAGTTGCCAAAGTATCATATTAATTTCAAACCCCTCCCTTTGCCTATCCAAGGCTATATCATAACAACGATAATTTATATCACAATCGTAGAGTGGTCCTCCCCTAGACATCATCAAATCACACACAATGGCCAATCAACAAAGTCAAATCATGCTCAGTGCTAAATCATTGGCAGAAAGTCAAATCACACGCGTGCCGAAGCAATGGGTGGAGAATCAAAGTTATCATCTGGAGTAATCTCCCAACGGATGGCATCATAAACATAATCATCACCCAGAGTAATATCAACAGATGGCATCATAAACATAATCATCATCTAGAGTAGTCTTAACGGATGGCATCATAACTCTACAGGCAGGAATCACAAGCGAGATTTATACCACAGCCCCTACTTACCACCATCCTTGTAGGCATACACAATGACAAGGTGTAAGACTCCACTCAACCTCAATCAAATCAACATCCGAAATTTTCATTATCGGATGAAATATAAATCCATAAGTGAAGCCATCATGCTTTCAATATCACATATATCCACATTTATATCATAAACCACATTTATCGAGCTTTAATCATTTACAAGCCCAATATAAATCTAAGTGCCCTTAAATCTCTAAGGCATCAAATGATCGTAATCCTCCATGAGGTTCAATGTTTGAAGTAAACTACTTCTAGACGTCCATCATATTTACTAAACCTCCAAGTCTAGGCTCAAACAATTGCCACTAAGGCCACAGCACACAACACGTATAATCACATATATAATTTGTTCTCTAGCCTAAGCACATTCATCTAAGAAATTATATTCAATACAAATTATTCTAGTCCCACAGCAATGCATTAACAATGCAATAAGCATCACATGCTTTCAGATAAAACCCACTCATGGAGACAATCGAAAGTGCTCCCACAGCCAAGCTTAACTTTTAGCCTCTAATGATCCTTTAACTCATAAATACATCAATAGCCTCTATTTCCCCCTTAAAACACATCAAAACATCAAAATAATAATTATTTGCTAACTCTAAAAAATTCTCCAACTTTTCAAAAATAACCTAATTTCTAACAATCCCTTATGAAAGCACAAATTCTTCAACAATGAGCTAAATCCTAACCTTTAGTAGCTGGGTTGCCCAAATCTTAGCGTTAAATCCCGAATAAACTCAATGGAAGGAAATTTCACCTAAGCTAGATCAAATGATTCTAAGTTGTTAACAAACTAAATTGAAAATCAATCGATAAAAACATTTAATCTTACCTCCATAAACGTTTCCTAAGCTCCGATCTACTTCAAATGGCTTTAAAATTTAGTTTAAGGGTTAGGGTTTCAGAGGTTTGATAGAGAGAAAGAGTTTGGGTTTTATTTTAAATGAACGGGCACCCTAAAACTTTTTTTATTTTTACTAATACCTAGGGATGTATCGATAAATTTGGGAATGTATTGATACATTTGCATGGGTTTCATTCAAATCTATCAATAAATGAGGCAATGTATTGATAGAAATCAAGAAAAATGCTTACTACCCAAAATGTATCGATATATGGGGAAATCTATCGATACTTTTTCCATTAAATACCCCTTGTTTCAAATCTATCGATACATTTTGACAATGCATCGATAGATGTTCATCCCAATTCCAATTCTATCGATACATCATTGAATGTATCAATAGAATTGTGAGACCCCAACCTCTATAGGCTTGTAGCTAAGTATATATGTAATAATAAGAGCTAGGGGTAGTTTAGTCATTTTCTCTAATAAGCTTCCAAAAGAAAGTTTTATGATATTTTAAGGCTTAAATAGGCATAAGATAGTATAAATGATGTGTGCTAATGAAAACACGAAGAAAACTAGAAGTTTCAACAATTTTCATAATAGGGGCAAAATGATCATTTTTCACCTTGGGTTAAAATTTTATGTTTTTTTATGAACTCGAGTATGTTTAGACCATTATGGATCTTTTCCTAGTGTTAAAAGAGCAAAAAGATTGCATAAAAGATTAAAGGAGAATAAGTTAATTAGTATAAAGGTATTTTCGTAATTTTATGGGAATGGATAAGTTGGCCTATAAATATTTGGAAATTTCCAGCACCTTCTTGAATTTCCAGCAGCTGGTCTTCTTCTTCTTCTTCTTCTTCTTCTTCTTCTCCTCTCTCACGTTTCTTCAAAACTTCATGGAAGCTTGATTTGAAGCTTGAGTGATTTTCTCTCTCTAGCTATAGTTTTCACACCTTTGAACCCTTTTGACTAGAACCTTTGAATTCTTTCATCCTCTCACTTTAAAACCCTTCAAAAATCTGGTTTTCACACTTTCTCTCACTAGTTGGACATTTTAGAGAGAGAAAGAGAGAATTACACCATTTATTTGGAAGCAATTGGAAGGGAATTTGACTACAAAGGAGCCCTAGGGTAAGTGATGAACTAAGCTCAATTTTTAGCTGCAGAAAATGGCTAGTAATTGGGATTTATGAGCTGTTTTATTGTTGAGTATGTTCATTACTTTTAGTGATTACAATAGTGAACATAGATGGCCATTTAATGTGGCAATTGAAAACTAGCTAAGAGATAGCTTTTAGAGTTCATAGTGTGTAAATTAATCTATTGTTTATGTTAATGTGATCCTAGGTTTTTAAGGAAGCACCATCATTCCAATTAGATCATTAGGGGAATTTGAGTCAATTAAAAGTTCTACAATCAATTGGTGAGTGGACTACCTTCAAAACTGATTTTGGGAATATGATGGATTTGACAAAGTGTTTGAATGATTTTATACAATTTTTCATGAAAATGAATGCCTTGAGAACAAGCTTTTGAGAAAAGGTTTATGTTATGAAATGTGATTATTATGGATTTCTATGTGGCTGCATTATGTTGATATACATATATGCTTGAGTATAATGTTGTGTAATTATATTGACTCGGCTATGTGCGAGTAGGGAGTGCGCATAAGCCGAGGATGACCTGGTTATGTGCGAGTAGGGAGTGCGCATAACCCGATGATGACCCAGCCATGTGCGAGTAGGGAGTGCGCATGAGCTGGTGATGATGATGGGTATATATGTGTGTGTATATATATATATATATATATATATATATATATGTAAATATGTGTGTTATAGGAAATTGATGGATAATGGTTTATGGTTGTAATGCATGTGAAACTTGACATGTTAAACCTTAAGAAATTGTTATGTGTTTCGTATTGGTTTTGAACATTTCAAACAGGGTGGTTTTTCCTTTAGGAGAAAGGTAAGTTTTGCATTGATGCATTGTATTTCGCTGCAGCGAGAATGATTTTCGTTGCAGCGAGAAACTCTCGAGTTTTGAACGGGTAGACTGGCCGAAAACTTGCTGCAGTGAGGATGCATTTTCGCTACAACGAGAATGACACTGTAGCTTCTCGCTGCAGCGAAATGCATTCTCGCTGTAGCGAGAAACTTTCTGTTTGCTGGGTTGCAATTTCGCTGCAACGAGATTGAATCTCGCTGCAGCAAAAAACTTTCTGTTTTGGTCTCTTATCTTGTCCAATTGCTACCCTATCTTTCACTTTTTTGCTACCATATGGGAGCATGGACTTCCAACATTAAGGATTAAAAGAGTTAAGTTTAAAATGAGGAGGTTTAGTGAGAAACCCTCAGCCAGTTGAGAAACCTTCGTTCGGTTAATAACTAAATTCCAACGTCGCTGCAACGAAAATTCATTCTCACTGTAACTAGGCTGCAGCGAGAATGCCTTTCCGCTGCAGCGAAGATTCGTTGTTGTATTTGACTTGCTTGTGTAATATTGAAGCTTTCATTCTCTAAATGATTCGCTATGTATGATTTCATGATTTTCAAATGATTAATC
Source organism: Theobroma cacao (assembly GCF_053813885.1). NCBI lineage: Eukaryota > Viridiplantae > Streptophyta > Magnoliopsida > Malvales > Malvaceae > Theobroma > Theobroma cacao. The sequence continues at coordinate 16,950,132 of NC_142639.1, read as the reverse complement.
ACTTAAGGGCTTAATAAGGGGTTTTATTAGGAATGAACCAAATTGCATTGTTTTGAAACTAGTGCATCATGATTTTAAATTTTCCTTTGTTGTTGCTTGTTCCCTTCCTTGTTCACTCACTGGGTTTATACTCACCATTTCAAATTCATGTTTTCAGATCACGAGGCAGCCGGTAACTAGGACGAGGTGTCCTTATATACCTGTATCCATCTTTTGGTAAGTGTCTCGGCATTCAATAGTTGTACATTCATCCGAGTCCCTCCGTTGGAAGTCAAGTTTTCTTTTTGAGATGTATAGGCGAACTTAATGTACATTATTGGAATACATGTTATAGACAATGTATGTATATAATAAATGAGAAATGCCAATATGAGATGGCAATGTCTATTACTATTTTGATTTTTAGTTTTGAAAAATGACTTAGCAGTTTATGATGGAATGATGAACACGTCGGATTATTAGGTTTGCTTGGGCTTAATGGACTACGTCCATTGGGCCCATGCGTCGGTCATGGCCCGAAATTTGGGTCGTGACAAGAATACTCTTAGAATACCTTATATTGTTCTTGTTGCTAAGAAAATGTCGATACATTAGTGAATGCATGGTTACATTTTCCTTTGTATGCATATTTCAACCCTCCAAACTTCCAAAAATCCAAACTTAACACCCTAAATCACTCATTGTTAAAGTCTCACTTCAAACCAATTATTTTAACTCAAATTCCCCTACATATACAATAATTCTATGAAATAGAATTATTTTTATCTTAAATTGTTCTTAAAAGCTAGCTAAGTTCTTGAGTTTAAGTTAGGATTTAGTTATTTTTAGATATTATTCTATTTAGTTTATTTTTATTAAGTTAATTTAATTTTATATTTATTTATCTTAATTTAATTATTATTTATTAGTTTTTATGTTTTTGTAGGACTTTGGAAAAATAAGCCTTAACGAAGTGAAGAAAGGTGTTTAAGGAGTTCAAGCCTTATTTGCACATATCGTGGTATTTTGAGCATAACTCTTGCTCCAAAACTCCAAATGATGCAATTCTTGGATCATTGGAAAGCCAAGAGATAGAGCTACAACTTTTATAGATATTACTTTGCCGAGCTTTGCATCAAAGATAGAGAAAATTGCAATCAAAATTGATAAAGTGTACTAATCAGCAAGAGAAGGCATGAAACCACTAGAGCGCTGCAACTTAGATGGGGTGTCCAGTGGCGTCAAGATGGAAAATTTGAAAAAATAAAGTGGAAAAAAATAGGCAAACAGGCTAGTTGAGTTCCTATTGGGCTCTACACTTATTCTAAGCCCATATTAAGAGTTTTTAAGCTAAAATAGTTTAGTTTAGGTAAAATTAGGTTAAGTTAGGTTATAAATAGTTAGCTTAAGGAAAAGTTATACACATATACACATTGAGGAGAAATCCTGAGAGGATTCCAAAAGTTAGAAGTTGAGGTCGAAGATTGAAGATCAAGGTTGTCAATATTTATTTTCTTCTTCCTTAGCTTTTATTACTCTTGTTACTCTTGATGGCTAAACTTCATATGTTTTTAATTACTTTCGCAATTATGTCTAGCTAAATTTATTTTTCTAGGATTGCAATTGAACTCACATGTAGGTTAAATTTTTAATCTCTTTTTAGCTTATTTTCAATGGGATTGAATTATTTATTCCAATTTATTATTAATGCTTTTAATTGCCTAATCACCAATTAAATTGGTCTAGAACCCTAAACAAACTTGGAAAAAGGAGTTTAGTGTAGGCTAAAATTGGAATAGCATATAATCATTTTTATTTGATTAATGAATAAATTGATTTGTGTATATGATAAAAATATACCTATATGTTGTATGTAGCCAATATTAGAGCCTGAATTTAATGAGTCTATTTTAATTTCAATTCACATAAGAATATAGTGTTTTGGTTAAAGTAGATATTTTTATAAGAGACTCGAGAGAGCATTATAAATAATTGAGGACTCTAGGTTAGCAATTTAACAAATTGGAATAAGTTAAGGAAAAGAGGTAATATTTAGATGAAGTGTGAGAGATATTGTAATCCTAAACTTGTTTAATTTTATTTATTTTTAATTATATTCTTGTTTTGATTTTTAATTTTTGGTTAGTTAGTTTTGGTTAATTAATTTCTAGTTTAATTAGACCTTTTGATTGTTTATAGAAGATTAAATTGTTTTAATTTTAGTACTTAGTAAAAATTTAGATCAATTCTCTATAAGATTGACACTTTGCTTACCATTGTATTATCTTTTTGATATGTATACTTGCGTAGGTAGAATTTTAATTAACAATATATTCTCAAATATATAAGATCAAACTTAGATCAAAACCTCAAACTTTAAGATTCATTACATATTTTCATAAAAATTGACTAAGTGTCATAATACAAGCTTCATGTATCTAACATATTCTACACATCATCAATGGTCCTCAAATACACAATATATTTCAAAAATCATTCTCTACATACACATAGGCATATTATCAAATCTTTAGACATATAAATCAAAGATTTAATCTAGCTCCGTAATTTACTTGATTCACACCACATAGTTCATATCGAAAATCGGGGGTGTTACAATTTGCTTAGATGAATAAATTGATTTATGTATATGATAGAGATATACCTATATGCCATTTATAGCCAGTATTAGAGTTTGACTTTAATGAGTCAGTTTTAATTTGAATACAAATAGAGATATAGTGTTTTGATTAAAATAAATATTTTTATAAGAGTTTCAAGAGAGCCTTATAAATAATTGAGGACCTTAGATTAGCAATTCAACCCATAGGAATAAGTTAAGAGAGAGAGAGAGGCAAGATTTAGATGAAATGTGAGAGATATTGTAATCTTGTTTTGTTTGAATTGATTTTTCTCTTGTTATATTATTGCTTTGATTTTTAGTTTAGTTTCTTGTTAATTAGATTTAGTTAATTTTCAGTTCAATTAATTATTTGATTTTGATTGTTTGGATAAGACTAAATTATGTTAATTTTAGTATTTAATGAAATTTTAGATCAATTCTCTGTGGGATTAACACCCTACTTACCAATATATTATATGTTCAATACGTATACTTGCATGGGTAGAAAATTACACAACAGATATACATAGGACCTCGTGGTTTGAAGTTGAGTAATTAGATAGTCATGGAACTACCTATCATCCTCAATTCTTCTATAAAGTAATAAATTAAATCAATTAATGATTATGCCTATGAGCTTAAGGAAAGTTGCCTTTATGTACAATAGGATTTTATTTAATGTTATTTAATACAGTGAAACATATGGTGCGTTGTTATAATTTTCTTACAGTTAATTTAAATTTTCATTTCTTTGCTTTCACACATTTTCAATTTAAATTGTCATTCTTTTGTTTCCATGTCCCTATATCTCTTCAATTTCATTTATTTCTAGGTTTCAAAGTAATGAATATGAGAATAATGATGACAACGATCTTAAATGTGACTTCGAAAAAAAATACTATGTTGGTGAACTTGATAACAAAGTGGATGTTGATAATTGTCCCTTGTCCTCTGAATTGTTGAGATTGGTTTAGCAAGAAGAAAAACAAATAAAACATCATCATGATCCTACAAAAACGATTACCTTGGAAATGAAGAGAATAAAAAAGAATTTAAAATCGATACAAGTCTCTCTCCCTCTAAAATACAAGGATTGACCGAGTTGCTTAACAAATATGTAGATGTATTTGCATGGTCCTACCAAGATATGCCAAGATTGAGTACAAATATTATAGTGCACAAGTTGCCTTTGAAGATAAAGTGCAAATCGGTTCAATAGAAATTAAAACGAATGAAACCATAAATGTTATTGAAGATCAAAAAGAAAGTGAAAGAGCAGTTTGAAGCAAAACTCTTAGAGTTGGCTAAGTAGTCTTTGTTCCTAAAAAAGATGGAGTAGTTTGAATGTGTGTGGATTATCGAGATTTTAATAGAACGAGTAGAAAAGACAACTTACCTTTGCCTCATCTTGATACTTTTGTTAATAACACAACCAAACATTCCTTATATTCATTTATGGATGGGATTTCAAGGTACAATAAAAAAAAATGGATTCAGAAGACATGGTGAAGACTATGATTGTGACGATGTGGGGTACTTTTTGCTACAAAGTAATGCCCTTGGCTTAAATAATGTTGGAAGTTACTTTTAAAAGAGCTATGGTGACTTTTTTCATGAGATGATGCACAAGGAAATTAAGGTGTGCGTGGATGATACGATTGTCAAGTTTCAAAGAGTAGAAGATATTTTAACCAATCTCATGCACTTGAAAATGTTATGCACCTTGCATGTCATGCACTTAGGAATTTCATGCACTATGGAACATCACACATTTGTGTGCATCATGCACTTGCACGTGGTAAGCACTTAAAAGCGTCACCTCTGTGTGTTACGCACATGGAAACATCATACACCTGCCACTTACCTAGAAATGTCACACACCTATGTGCGTCACGCAATTGGGAACATCACAAAAGTGCATGTGTATAGACCTTTTGCTTCCTACCTTGTTCGTGGTTTTAATGCTTTTAGGAATCTCCAATCTTTTCTTTCATGGCTAAGACTTGTTTGCTGTGAAATTAAAAATGCACTATGGCGAGCCTAGCAGAGCTGTTCTTAAGAAAAAGAGGAAGAATGTTACTACAACTCCTCCTAAAGAAAGTACAAGTGGTGAAGATTGGTGAAGTTGCTTGTATGCTTGAAAATTAGGAGGATGACGTCATTAGGAAAGGAGGAAAAAATTGCTTTGGGAAGAAATACAAGCAAGGCAAGTGTATAACCATTTATGTGAGCTTGTTGGATATCACTAAAATTGTATTTCTATTGAAGCCACTTCAAATAAAAGGCGCTTCATCATGAGAATGTCAATGTTGAAGTTCAGATTTAAGCATGGTGAATTCCCATTTCTATCACTAAGTTTGATCTAACTCCCAATGGATCCAAGGTTAGGATGAATGGGTGGAGAAAGTGTTGAAGAACTCCATGTATGTGATTATGTTTACCAATCCTAGAGTACTTGTACTTGATGCAATAAAAGTCACCTCCAAACTTTGTATTTGCAGGGATAGAAGAATTGATGTACGACATGCTATTTTTGTAAGGCGGAGTACTTTTTCACACACTATGATTTTGCTTAGGGACAATTTACCTTCACTCTCGAAAATGTACGCATTCTTTTGGAAATTCCTCATTTTAGTTAAGACGATTTTCACTCTCTTATACTTTTTAAGGAAAATGAGAGCATCAAGGAATTCTTTATGGATTTGCTTAAAAGCCAAGTTAGGACTTCCAAAGTTGTATGCTTTTCCAACTAGTTAAGGCTTTTCTATAAGAAGTTTAACTTTAAAGGTAAAAGTAGTCCTTTTGAGTATTTTTATTATGGACGTGAGTTTGTGGCTTTGTTGATCATGTGGTTGACTCAACATGTTCTTCTAGAGTGTCCAGATGATAGAATTTCTTCTTAATTTTTCCTTACGCACTCAAGATTGCTAAAGGGATGAGATTTCCTCTTGCTCCACTATATTTAGGATATTGGTATAGAAGACTAGACTTGTACCAATCGAAAAATATTGAATCAGTTAGCTACTATAGAGTTTTAACATATGTGGATATATCATTCATCCAAAAATGTTTGTGAAAAAGATTTCTTAGCTGTGCCTCCATATATGTTACAGCCTTCTATGTCTTCTTTTATGAATAACACCTTAAGGGATAATTATAGGGCTTTTAAAGTTCTCCAAAAACAACTCCAAAAGCTAATATCGATGCAGCTGCACCCATAACTGTTGCATCAATGATTTTTTTATCCATCTACAAGAAATACATATAATCACATATATATTCAAATTGTAGCAAAACATGTACATTTAGGAAACCATCACAATAATATTCAATAGATTTTTTTTTTAAAGGCAAGAAAGGGATATCATTACTGTAAAAAAAAAAAAAAACTCTACAGAAACTACCAATTCCATGGTAGAAAGTAAGCAACACGAAATAGAAAACAAACAATCCTTATTTAACAGTAAATTGCAAAAAAAAAAAAAGAACAACCAAAACCAGCAAACACAAACTGTTGGTGAGAACAACTAACAAAACAATTACAAAGACTCCTAATTAAGACAAAAAAAAACCTAGGAACCAACAGGAAACGTCCCACCAAAGACCAATTACAAAATCATAAAATGAAACCAACTATTAAGCAGCTACTAAAAATCATAAAAGAAAATCAAGGACAAAAAAACATGAGCAAGCAATAAAAAAACCTAGCAAAAAGAAGCAGAGAATATCACATCTAAAGAAAATGAAGTCAACCAACCAGACAACTAAAAAGTCATATAATCACTTGTGGGATGCTTTTAACAACATATCTGCATCTTTAAAAATAAAAAAAGTTTTAACTTTATGAAAACTACCCAGAAGAAAAAGTGAAGGAAAGAGAGATTCATTTCCAGATCTGAGAGAGAAAAAAGAACATAACATACTTGGCTATTGAGAGAAAGAAAGGCCACCGAAGTAAGCTGACCATGTCACTGATGGAGGAAACTGAAGGTCGAGAAAGGGGTGGCAGAAAAGGAACTCAAGACTCAAGGTTGGAAACCTTTTTTGTAGTTGGGAGGAGATAATTTATTGGATTAATGGGTCTTTGTTTCATTGATTGTTAAATTGTTTTTATTTTGAAAAATGGACCTTTACGACAAAAGACATTCTTGAACAAAATTAAAAAAATAAAAAATAAAAAAAGAACTCAAGGCTCAAGGTTGGAAACCTTTTTTTAAGTTGGGAGGAGACAATTTATAGGATTAATGAAATTCTATTCTAAAAGACATCCTTAAAAACAAAATAAAAAATAATTAAACCGCCGTCTGTGGGAATCGAACCCACGACCACATGGTTAAAAGCCATGCGCTCTACCGGCTGAGCTAAGACGGCTTGTCGTTTAGCGTCTTAAATTTTAGATTTTATTTATTTATGTAACCATGAAAACAAGATCAAGTTCAAATCTCGATCAGCCAGCGACTGCAGAGTGCCGGGGCAGAAGGAACTGCAGCTTCTCCAGCAATGCCTGAAATCTCAGAAGTTCCAGAGCTCGATTCCTCCAAAATATCGGACAATGCTAGTAAAGCACCACCTCGACCCGAGTTCGACCCGAAAATTATGCGCAAAACCAAACCGGGATTGAAGCGCCTCTTCCTTACCCACTCCGTCCTCTTCTCCTTCCTCCTAGGTCCGCCTCTAAATCTCAGACTCAGCTATATAAACTCCCTTTTTATATAGTTAAATTAAATAAACAAAAATTTTCTTCTTCTTCTTCTTATTGTTTCTTTTAAAAATTGAATTTCAGGTTTCCCGTTCTTATGGAAATCCGTTGAAATCTACCGTTCTCCACTACCGTTTCGCGAAATTGACTCGCTCTCGACTCACCTCCGATCCAATACTTTACTCTTTCCGCTCCATTTTCACGCCATTTTCATTGGGTTCGATTCCGATGCCGATCGCCTCCGTTACTCAATCCTCTCCGAAATTTCCAAACTAACCTCTCAAAACCTTAAATGCTTCAACAACTATTCTCTCTCCGTCACTGTCGACTCCGGCTCCCGTTGCCTCCGTGCCCCCATCACGTCGCCTCATTCGTGTCCATACCAGTGCGGATCGATCACCGCCATTGATTTTGATCCGGTCGATGACGTGGCTGTCGATGAGAGGTTGGGGTCAGTTTTTGGCCGGAAAATTAAGGAGTACAGCGTGGTGGTGGTGAAGGGTGAGAATGAGAGAGCTGTTGTCGGCAAGTATAGGCACGCGTGGATGGTTGTTGGAGGTGGCATGGAGGTGGAGATGGCGGCGATGAAGGTGGCAGAGGTGTTGGTGAAGGTGTTTGTGAATGGAGGGAGGGAGGAAGGGTCAATCCGGACTGAGTTTATGCCGGTAGGAGCAGATGGGAACATTGTTCTTTCCTTCAATTTGCTTAATGCGGATCCGCGTGATTGGGTTTATGATTGGTATGAGGCTTTTCGCTGTTAACTTTTGTTTGTTTTGTTTTGAATTTGATAGATTTTAAATTTTTGGTGATTTTGTTTTCATTCTGTTAGTTTGCCTTGAAAATCTTTAGTTGATAAAGTGTTTGATAGAATGATGCTAAACTGAACACGTTAAAATTATCATGTGAAGTTGCCTTTGCATTTTGCTCATCTTACATTTCCTTGTATCTGTTGCAGGGATTTTCAAAAGATTGATGAGACTTTGTTGGCTCCCATGATTGGGGCTTTGGGGCCTGTGGCAAACATCAGTGTAGAGAGTCAGGTCAAGGGTCATCTTCTTTTTTGTTTTGATTCATATCTCTCATATTCTGTTCTTTTCATCTGATTGGTATTTCATTGTTCTCATGTCTAGGTTCTGTACCATACACCAAAGGCCTCATTCTCTTATTGGAATCAAAAGTTGGAGAGCCATGTCTTTAGTACCAAAGATCTTCCTTTCTTTGTATGTTTCTTTAAATTTTTGACTTCTTATGTTTCTGTGGATTAGAATGTCTTGGTGCAGTTCTCTAAACTGCATGTGTTTTTGTTTGGTGTTTTCAGCCACAAGAAATGTCCGATATTTTTTCTAGTGGTCATCTAGTCATGAGTTATTGTACCTCTTATTTGGAAAACAAGGGAACTTGCTATTAATGTTATCTCATAGTTTTAACAGGTAAATTCTAATGAATGGCACTTGGATACTTCAATTGCAGCTGGCGGGCGATCAAAGATATTGCAATTTGTGGTGTATATTCATTTACTCTTTTCTTTTTATATATCTTAACTGTAATGATTGCATTTAGTGAGGTATAGGGTGTGTCATATTAATTACCTTATGGGCATCCTAATCAATGTAGTTTTGGTTTGATGTCCTCTTTTGGAGAAAATGTTGATATAAGATGGAGGCCAACTTTGATCTCCATGCCTTGTTAATCAACTCTATTTTGCACTCATATTTCTTATTTGTTTGTACAACTGTTTCAATTTTTTCAAGCAGAACTCTTTTTCCCCCCAAAGCTCACCTTTCAATTTTCTCTCTGTTGTCAGATATGTACCATCTGCAAAGGAATGCCCTCTTCTTCTCCAGTTGCCAAATGGAGAAATTTCTAAGACTAATGGCTTTATATCTCCAGTTAGTTATCTAACCTTTATTATCTTCATTCCTTTCACCAGTTTATTTTTCTTCTGAAACTTCATTACCTTATTAAATGTTTTTCTCATAAAACCTTTTAGATGTGGGGAGGTGTTATGGTTTGGAACCCCCAAAGCTGTTTAAAGAATTCAGAAAACAAGACCACAGCCAGGCATGCAATTCCCCTGCAGGTTAGGTGATATGTAACAAATTCAACAAAAAATTGCAGTCACCCCCTCCATTCTCCTCTCTCTCTCTCTCTCTCTCTCCCCTACTTGCACACATGCTTGCATTCACATGCAGATGCTATAAATTTCCAGAATTCGATTATTGTACTTTGAGACTGAAGTTTAGAAATCAGTTTCAAACCATTTAGTTTGTGGATTTTTTATTGCCATCCTGCTTGCACTATGGAAATGAAGAGAATAATTGAATGAGTAGAAGTACATATTATATTTTGCAGGTAGCTTCAATTTAATTTTCTCAAGTTTGATGCATGAATGTTCTTAAACAGGATCTTGAGAACATGTTTGAAGTATTCATTGGGCAGTTTCGACAACTTTTTGGTTTCCGGTCTGTCAATGTTTATGCTGGTGGATCAGGCATTTGGAACCTTGTACCTAGTGAAAGAGGTTTTACTGAATGGTAAGATAAAATCCTATGGCACTAGCAAGCTATGTCTGATAGTTAAATTTCTAGTGCCAGACAAGTAATATGACTTTAATAGTAGTATTTATCTGACAGAACTGAACTCAGTTTCATAGTGGTTTGATCAGCATGTTTTCTCTGTTTGGCTGCTTAAATTCCATTAGAATTTTTTAAAATGTAAATATATTTTGTTCTCATTCAATTGCTCTTTCTGTCTTTGGTTAAAGTATTTCTTCCAATTCTTGTCCAGGGAATTGGATGTCTTGTCACGGCAGCACACTTGCTTTAATCTTCATTCATGTGCTACAACACTTGCATCTCTTTCAAGATTGGTATGTGTGGGTATTAGAAAATGAACCATCTGATTCAGGTCAAGATTTTGCTATTAATGACAAACTTTAATGCAGGTTCAATCACTGCCAAGGATGATTATTATGGATGAGATAGGAAAACAGGTGAGTTATCAAGTTGGACTGTAAGTTAATTTATAGGAGCACTTGCTTCTGTAAGCATCCATATGAATATAATCATTGAACTATCAGTTTATAATTTTACCATGGTCTCTTGAGTAGGTAAAGTATTCTCTTGAGGCAGCAAAGCTGGCACAAAGTAATGCTTCTATTGGAGGATATGGATTTTCAACTAGTATGTTCCTAAACTTGTAGATTAGTGTTCAATTCTGCCTTAAAATAATTATTTGCTATTCTAGCCTCTTATCAGCTAGAATACCTAACAAAATATTTACACTTTGTTGTCAGCTTCCTCAAGGCAAGCAAGGTCTCTGGCAGAGGATGCCTTTTTCCACCCATCTATTATGTCTGTCAGCTACTATTCCTTTGAGCACTGTTTTGCTGTCTACTCGGTTAGTTAAATGAAACTTACATGTCTCTTGATAATGATTAATCAGAAACTGAGATTTTCTTCCCAAAACATGCTTTATTACTTTGTATCATGAGACTTTATTTGAGTGCTATTGGAATTTATTGGTCTCTGATAGTTAAATCCTCAATTGAAGATCTGTGAAAAGAAAAAATGCAGTATTTATCGGCTATGGAAGGGAAGGGGGAATTATCTTCTAAACGATTTGGTTTATGTAAATCTAAAGCGGGAAATTAGATACAAAATCCATTGAATTATTTTTCTTTTTCTTTACAATATATAGCATTCTGCATTTTTTTCTTCATAGTTATCTTTCTTGTAATCTCTGGTTGCTGAACTAGTATTTCAGTTCATGAAAACAGATTACTAAAAAGGTTATTATTAGTGGGATTGGTTTACTTGGATTATAAATCTCAATGGCGTTTCTTTTTATTTTTGCAGCCATTCTTTCTGCCAGTTTCAATGCATGTCGTGCTTGCAGCTCTAAGAGAATTGAAAAGATATAAGCAAGAAAAGGCAAAGTATCTAGCTTGGAAGGCTAAAGCAAACGCATCATCTTGATGGTCTCCCTAGAACAAGATTTGGCATCAAGCAAAGGCTCCAACAGTTGGAAAGGATCAGGAAGATAAGAGGAAACTGACAGTTTGGCCACATGAGAAACACAATTTTTGAGTCACGTTATACATTGCTTGTATCTGTAGCAATCACCTCATGTCATATACCATGGAAAATTTATGGACGACGGACAATGCTGAATTTGAGAGTATTTGAACAAGTAAAATTTTCTTGTAGCCGATTTGTTCAAAATTCTGTTGAAGATAAAAGCCCAAATGAAAAGAAAACCACACTCCCTTGAAGATGAAAATAGACTCTGTAGCATAGAATAAACCAGAATTTGGCATATAATTTCGCCTAAGAGACTTGTGCAAATTAGCAATACGCACAAGTTACAACTCTATCTTCCTATCTAGTTCCCTTCCTTCACTGTTGCTGCCTGCCCCTGGGTAGAAAGGATGGCCATGCATTATGTATAAAACATTTTTTTTTTTTTTCAGAATCTCTCTTTACAGTTTACACTTCATTTGGATTTTAGAAATCATCCAAAAATAAGATTAAATCAATGCAGCATATACATTAGTTTAACGTATCTAACCGAAGCCCGTAAGGGGCACGAGAAACAAGGCTCCGACCTACTTGGCATCTAAGGATACTCCATCCTTCCATTTCAATACAAGCTCCGCATGAATCCACATTTTTGTCAATAAAGCTGAACAAAAAGCAAAATAAACAAGTACCCAAAGAATTGTTACAAGCAGTGTCTCATCAGCCAAAACACAGCCCTGCTACCTTGTAGGGATGTCAGCCAATAATACATCTTGAGATCCTACTGGCAACAACCACTTGCTAAAACTCCAAATGTCAGCCTCTAGGTTCCAATGCCAGAAGTATCTTCTTTCTTGGGCCCTGGAAGCAAACCAAAAATCTTGATTAAAACAAGGGGCAGGAAAGAGAAAACACGTAGGAAATTAAGAAAATGCATTACTTTTGATATATGCATGTAACAGACAAAGAGAAAGATAAACAGCAACAGTTTCTTGGTGAAGGAAATGCTGAAGCTACAAGTGAAAGTCACATTATGTTGGACTTGAAGAGATAGTAAAGTGATATATTTTCAAACTACCTTGACACAGGTTACGGATTTTCTACAACAACATTCATTACCTATTACCTGTACATCCCAGAAATTCCAATTTCTTGAAGAGACAAACATTTAAATGCAATTAAACTATTAATTCCAATAATTCACTCAAATGATTATATGCAAGGAAAAAAAAAGAAAGCAATAAGAAAGAGGACATTTTCATAAAGTTAAGAAGGTGTGCTTGACATTTTAAAAAAGAGAAACATTTGAAGCATCTCAAATTGGAAAACTGGACAAAACTATTGAGGTAAAGTAACAGAAGTTCTTGGTTGTGAACAACAATAATAGGATATATCCCTATTTCAAATCCTTCATTGCCCAAGACAAGCATCAAATACAGCTTAAAGCAAATTCATGAATAGAAAACTGTGCATGCATGTATCAAGGTTCAGTTTGAAATTACCATTGGTATTCCTAACGCTTTTAGATCCTCATCAGTCATGTGTACAAGAGCAGTCATGTCAACCTGCAGAAAGAGGTTTATGTCTTATAGTGGAAGCAGAAATTCCTTTATTTTAAGTTATGATTTAAAACAACAAAAGGGCTAATTTACAATCTATAGAAGAAAGCATAAAACTACATACTTCCTCTGCTTGAAAAAGAATTGTGTATTTTTCAATACCCAAAGACTGGAGGAAGCCCTCAACTGATGTATCAGCCTGCATAAGAAACCACAAGGCTTAGACACACACACCAAAAAAAAAAAAACATGTTGGCAAGGTCATGATATCAAATTATGATGGGGGAATGGCTCTTAGATTGCAGCTGAAAAAGCTAACATTTCCAGAGATATGCAGGTGCAAACTCAGGGACACATTTACAATTCCATTAAAGTTAGCACAACAAGCCTTATATTATTTTCATTTTCTATACTCTACGAAATCCATAAGTTAACCATTTGCAAGCAAACCATCTATATCTTACCCTGAAGTGTTATAACACTATTCATTGTCCCACCTATTGGACTTTCAAACTGCCAACACTATGCACATTCTAGTTATAGTTTAGGACAGGTCATAATTCAGAGTTGACAGTTAAAACTTTACTCATTCACTTTATCATGCATTACAAACAAATGTAAACAAACCCTAGTGATATGCATGCCATGCATGACAGGTTTTTGAAACTAGCCTCCAGAACCCCCACCAATGAAAAAAAAAATAAACACACACATCCGCACACCTCTGACAGGAGAAAAACAGAGAAGTTATTTTTTATGCTTGTCCAATAAACAAAAATTTGGGAAGAGCAAGAAAATTGGGGGGAAAGGAGAGGGGTGGAGGAAGGGGGGGGGGGGGGGTTTGAGATAATAATAAGCAAGAAGAGCAGAAGTTCTATGCCTTTTGCTGAACCTTCTTCCTTGCTGCCATATTTGCAGCCCTTTTCGGTTCTGGTTCAGAAGTTTCAACTGCTACACTTTTCCTGGCTGGTTTGGCAGTTTCCACTTTTGGTTTTGGTGGATCAACATTTAGAGGCTGTGTATTCATTGTTCCAGATAACTTTTCACGAAGATCACGCACACCTGAGAAAGCTCCCCTTCCACTTTGAGACACCTGCTGGAGACTTTTCCTTTGGAGCTTCAAACGAAGATCACAGGCATCAACTTTGCGATCTTCACAAGCCATTAACACACAGTCAAAACCAAATAGACATTATTTAGTTGCATCCAACTATGGCAGCAATATTTTAGTTGCATGTGATTGTGTCAGGCAATTCATACTTGAAACTTGAGGTAAGTCATCTTGGTAAAGATCATGTTCCCACTTGTCATCTTCCCTCAGCCTGGAAAAGATTTGGCATGAAAGATGTTCACGGATTAGGGGCATTAACGCGAAAAGTGTAAATAAACCAAATTTGACATTTTTATTTTTTGGGGGTGGGGGATGGAATGAGGGGAAACCAAATTCAACTTACAGCAGCAACTAATATCAGCTGAAAAATCTATCACCACTCGAAATACTGTATTTTACCAAAACCAGCTACCCAAGCAGCAAAATACACCCTTACCAACTCAAACCACAAATTCCTAAGTTCATAAGCAACAAGCATACATAAAAATTAGAGAGGGCCAGAAGAATGGACTAAAGTAAAAGATAATAATCATGTCAATAAACTGCCTTGCTTTTTCTTCTGGGGAAAGAGAGGGAAAGGAAGGGGGGGGGGGGGAGAAGAGGGGGATTTGTAAAGTGACTATAAAGCACCAAATGGAATGAAGGGCGCCCTTATTTTTGAATCAAAAGTAATCAGATGACATTTGTTATACTAAATACAAACTTTGAAAGCTAAACTTTCAAATACACCTTCCCAGTTAGCTACAATCTCCGCCTCCTAACCCTCCCTTCTTTCTATGCATCATACTTGATTTCACCGACTTAGGAACCATCAAGACAAATCTAACATCAGAATTTAGGGAAACTAAATAAAATTTTTTTGAGAGAACACCATGCTCTTCTATTTAAATGATCTTTAAGTCCAATGCACTCGTGCATTCTCTCTCAAAAGCTTGACAGCAAATTAAACTCAAATATTAAAGGCAAAGCCACCGGCAAAATTGAGTCATTATTCCGAAAATATCAACAAAATGGTAAACACAAATTACTGTATCACAGCGAAGAGAAAAAGTGAAAAGAAAGATTCCTATTAAGGCAACCGTCGAAACAAACGGAAAATAAAGGGACACAACGAACCTCTTGCCAGTGATTTGATGCCGGCGAATAGAGTTGTCGGCGGAGTTGCCATTGAGTCGCTCCTTTACCGACCTTTTGCCAACAGCCTCCACTCGATCAGCATACATCTTTATCCACTAAGCAAAAAACCTAACCCTAATCTTATAAATCACAAGAGAAAGAGCCTGAGACGAGGAAAGATTGGTTTTCTAGAGGATTTTAAAATTAAAATTCTAGCTAATGTGACGAAAAAAAAGAAGAAAATAAAATAAAAAACCCTAGCCCTTATTTATAAGTAAATGCATAAAAGAATATATTAATGGAGAATTTGAAGAATTTTGTAGTGAATATTTCCTTTTAACAGCGTGTTGTTCTCACTTCCTCCGGTTTGTAGATTGGCCAAATCTATTTGGATTCTTTTCCTTTTTTTCTTTTTCTTTTTTTTGGCTTTTCGGCTTTCGAATTTTCCAATTCGGTAAGTGATATGAAGCAGAGGGACTGATGGGTTTTGTCAACGGAAAAAGAGGCCCAATGCCTTGCAACCCTTGAGACCAAATTCCTTAACTTGGATTTGTTAAGGTTATTATTGAACCAAGTTGGTGGTGATCACTTCACTTGTCAAATGCTTAAGACCTTGTTTAATATTTCAGGTATGGGGTCTAATATTTCAGCAGGTAGCCTCACATCCATCAAAAATATTCTCTTGGTATAAACCATCAACAGGTGAGTTTAAGTTGAATGTTGATGAGAGTTCCAAGCATAATTTTCAGAATGCTGCAAGAGGTGGACTTCTTCGAGACTATACAAGTACCATGATTTTTAGATTTTCTAAAAATTTTGGACCATGTTACTCATTACAGGCAGAGTTAATGGCACTACACAAGGGTTTACTTTTGTGTTTTGAGTACAATGTTACTAGACTTTGGATAGAAATTGATGCAAAAGTAGTGGTACACATGATAAATGAGGGTCATCAAGGATCCTCTAGGACTCGATATTTGCTTACTTCCATTCGTAGATCCTTGAGTGGTATCTCTTTTCGGATTTCGCACATCCATCGAGAGGAGAATCAGGCAGCAGATCATCTCTCAAATCAAGGGCATACGCACTAGAACCTACAGGTATTTTCAGAAGCAGTAGGGGAACTTAGAGGTATTCTTAGATTAGATAACGTTAGTTTTCCTTATGTTCGTTTTAAATGAATGCAAAGGAGTAGTACTCCTAGTTTATTTTTTTATTTTGTTATTCACATAGATTTTTGTTATATGGGAGTGTTTCAATTTTATGACAATAGTAAAAACTATGGTCATAAAATGAAACACCTCATTCTAGGTGCTTTTCTTATTTACATTTTCTGTTTTAAATTTTACTTTAGTTTATTGTCGCAATATAATAGTAGGGAATATCTGTTTTACTGTAGCATCAAAAGTTATGCACGTAAAATGGTTTTTCTTACTCTAGGTGCTTCTCCAAAATTTTCTCATGATCATGTAATTTGGAGGTACGGTTTAAGTCCCCCTCCTTTGTATTTTATTTCATAATTAATAAAATTTAACAGGGTAGCTGGGCCCTACGTGAATTTTCAGCATAAAAAAAATGATTAAGGCCTTGTTTGGAAAAAGGTTTCTGAATTATTTAAAAAAATTTAAATAAATATTTATTTTTTATGTCATTCAATCAAAACTTTATATTCTTATGTCGAGTTAAATAAACCTTTATTTATCATCAATCAAAATATCACTAATTATTTTTTTTCCATATCGCATTAACATGATGTTAGTATGATGATGACATCAAGGGTAAAAATATCATATAGCCATATCATTATCCACATCATTTATTATAACATGTTAGTATGTCACGTTAACGTTATGTGATATAAATGACAAATAGTCTTTTTGACTAATAATATGTAGTCAACCATTAGTCAGAAGAGTTTATTTGATTCAAAATAAAAATACAAAGTCTTGAATAAAGACTTATTTGAATTTTCTTGTATAATTTAGGGATTTTTTTAAGTATTATACCAATGATTGATCGGCCTTTTCTCCTAGGTTAAATTATGCAATTAGTCCTTATTCCTTATCAAAATGGTGGATTTAGTTCTTGTACAATAATTTGTAAAAATTGAATCTCTATACTTTTCAAAATTGACAATGACAGTCCAATATGTTAAAAAAATTTTGTTATCTATGTTGATATGGCATTTGGTTGCATTAATGTGGCATTTTCTTGTTGATGTGACATTGAATTTGATGACCAGGTAATGATGTGGCATTTCATGAATAATGTAATAATAGTGCCAACATGACATGATCAAACACTAACATGGATCTTATAAGTGTAGACATAGAATTATCCAATATGAGCTAATGGTTTTAAATAGAATTGGAAAAAAATAAAAAAAATAAATAAGTTTATAAAATTTAGGGAAAGAGTGTTGTGAGACTAAAAAAAATTAAATTTTTGTGCTCTATAATTTAAAGTTGTAAAGTAAATAAAAATGATGCATCATGATTAACAAATCATCATATTCATTGCCACATTAACAAGAAAGTACCATGTCAGCATAAATAACAAAAAAATTAATATTATTAATAATTGGACTAACATTGTCAATTTTAAAAAGTATAGAAACTCAATGTTTATAAATTATTGTATAGGGATTAAATTCACTACTTTATTAAAGTATTGGGACAAATTGCATAATTTAACTTTTCTCGACAATAATTATGAGATCTTACATATAATGTTCTAACATACATACCCCTCAAAGCGTGACACATGGTGCTGTCATTTTTTAGTTCTTATGGGGCATTTTTAGGTTTTTATTGCTTAAGGCATTTTTGGCTTTTCCTCTAGAATATTGGATTTGTTTTTATTTTTTGCTTTTAAATGTTAAGGTAATTTCGAGATTTAACTTTTTCTTTTTCTTCCCCTTTCTATTAGCCACCTAGGCTTTTTTGTTTTCTTTTGTTTTTGCTCCCCACGTTTTCTCAACACCAATTGCTATCTTTGGATAGTCTGCCTCCTGTCTGTTTTTATTTTCCACATTCTCGACCTCTTCTTCTAATTTTTTTTTTTTTTGATTATATGATTCTGAGCATTTATTGTTTGATGTCATTAATACATTTTTATGAAATGAATAGGTTTCTTGCTTTTTGGTTCAAAATGTGAGAGGCATTGTTTCAACTTTTTTTTCAATTTTTGCTCTTATCTTTCTATTGAGTTTAACATAGTTTTACGAAATGTTTTATTTTTGTTTTTTCATGCATTAAATTTGTTAATTTTGTTTTTCTTTTAATTTGTTTCTTCCTTGCTTCTCAATGCTGCATAATTTGATCTCATCTTATTTTAGAGGTTCTACTGGGCATTGTTTACACAAAGATTTTCTCTTGTTGATGATGATGTTTCTTTGTGTTCTAATATTTTTCTTGTTTAAGTTTTTCCAAAGTTTGCATATGGTTCTGAGTTGAAATATTTAGCATGCATTAAAAGAGCTATAACTCTATAATTATATAAATTTGGGGTTTGAAGGTTTGAGGTTT
This sequence comes from Theobroma cacao, assembly GCF_053813885.1. Taxonomy (NCBI): domain Eukaryota; kingdom Viridiplantae; phylum Streptophyta; class Magnoliopsida; order Malvales; family Malvaceae; genus Theobroma; species Theobroma cacao. Next base: position 16,931,499 of record NC_142639.1, on the reverse strand, counting down.
AAATGTTGCAGATTGTCATGAGTTTATGAATTTTGTTGTATTAGAACATTCATTTTATGTTGGTTGACTAAAAGTCAGTGTACCTCTATTTTAAGTGAAATTCTTTAGTCTTGTTGATTCATCTATTTTGGCAAATGTTTTTAGATTGCTCAGCTCACAACTTTTGTTCTTACAATTTAATGAACTTTATTCATTTATGTTTATGGTTTTTGTATTATGAATTTTTCAGCAAGGCTTTCAGCAACATCGCCCATTCCCCCTCCACTAAGAAACCCAAGTGCTTCGAGGTCAAGAAGTGGAATGTCATTGCCATTTGGCTCTACGGTACCAAATCCTAACCCTTTTTTGATTTACAAGGACAAGTATATATTATGATTCTAATCCATCAATTGTCCACAGGAAGTGATTCAAAGTTTTATTATTGATAGTCCCAATTTGTATTTTATTTGCTGTTCAATTTTTTTCTTTTTTCTTTTTAGTTATAGTATCTATTTAATTTTGTTAAATGTGGGATTTATTTTTTTGTACTTATGAAGCAGATTTTCCAAGAATCTCTCAAAATACTTTAGCATTGACCTTATATGAAATCATAACTTTGGGTTCACTTTAAAGGTCATCTAAGTGTAACAAGTTGGCATATGGCTTGAAACAAAAAGAAGAGTTATTTAACTTAGTTCATAAAAAGGAATTCGAATTAGTTTAAGTATGTACTTATGATGATTATTTTACCCATTCTAGTTATATATTCATAGTTAATGTGTATAGCTAATCATTACATTTCATCAGATTTTGAAGAGCATCAATTTTGAGCTTTATGTTCGGAGTCTTTCTTCACTCAACTGAAAAGTATTATTCTGTTCCACAAATATTTATGCTAATGATTATGCTTTTCTGTTTCTTCTTCATTTCTTTCTTCACTCAATTAAAGGGTATTATTTTGTTCCACAAATATTTGTGCTAATGGTTATGCTCTTCTATTTCTTCTTTATTTCTTTGGTTTTTAATAAGCAGTTATTACATTCTTTATTTCTTTACATTAGTTGTTTTTCTTTTTAAATAGGTAAGTTGGAGTAGGGGAAATTGAACTTGGGACCCTACCTTTTGGAGCTAAAATGCAACTACAATTTCAATATTTACTCTTTTCTATTACTCCTTTAGAAGTAACGTCTTGTCATCTAGACATTTTCCTTGTATATTCTATTCAAGTGAAGATTTTTTTTTTTTTGAGTAATTTGGTGTTTTTTGTAGATAACGTTAAAACAATAGCAAGAAGGTGTGTTGTTAATGACTACAATAGGTGACTCATTTTAATGCATTTATATGCATATGTGTGTTTTGTTTCTTTCCTTTTTTTTTTGCAATTTATGCCATTTATGATTTATCTTAATTTGCTCTTTACATTTTTCCCATGTACTATAATTCACTACATAGATATCATTATCTAACAGTATAAAACCATGGGAAAACATTGAAAGGAAAAAAAGGTGAAAACATAAATTTTTTATAACATGTTGCTAGCATTAATATTGCATAACGTTTTCTTTTTCATTTGGTGGGATGAGAATTCAAGAGCTTAACATTTTCAAAAGGAACTCAACTAGCTTTATCTCAAATACCAAAACAAAGAGATGTTATAATTTTAATTTGAGAATCACCTTATACCAGTCTCAACAAAAATATTCTATATTATTCAACGTGGATAGGGCAAAGATATATAGATACTGTTTTTATTTTTTTTGGTTATGCTTGCCTCTGAACTTATAATTGATTTGTATTGAATAGTTGAATATATTTTATAAGCTTTTCTTTATATTTTCTGCTTATTGTTGTGAGTTCAGAATTGCATCTACAACTTTGATCCTTTTGGACAAATGCTTGGTACTTAAGGCAAAGGTAATAGGTGTTTTTCAAGTTATCCATAAAAAAATTTTCTCTTATTTAGTTAGTTTCTTTTAATATTTTTGATTGGCGGGATGTTCACCATTATGCTTCATTCGGAAGTGAAAAGTCTGGAAAAGGTCCTTCCGAGCATTAAAACCATTCATAAAGGTAATGAAGGGTTAAAATAAATTACAATATTCTTCATAAAGGTTAAAACTACTAATAAGTTTAGTCCACAACCGCACCTAACCAATATTGTTCACTCTTAGAACAACATGAGGAGGAAACGGATATGCTAGTCCATTAGTACTAAGTTATCTAAAAGTTGAAAGAGTAGTTATTCAGAACACATATACCTTTGTTATTGTAAGTTTCAAGATTTCTGCTTTATCTTTTACATCTTATTCTATTAAATTAGATTTTCAGCTATTTATTAAAATTTTTAGTTAATGAATGTATTATTTTTGAATGATTTGAGTTGATAAGTACACAATTTTGTTGTTTAGAGCCAAAGATAAAACTTTGGACTTATTAGTATAAAGATTAAAATGAAAAACAATTTAAGAAAAAACCCTTAAGAACATAACATGTAGAACACCTGGGGGTGTCTAAACACGAAGGACAAAGGCTAAAACAATCTAAGCCAAAGAATAAAAGGGATCATAACAACTATCAACCCATGTTCGAAAACAAAGTCTGTCCAAACGAGCAACCAAACCATGTCCGAATTCATTAACACATGCAGTAATTAAATCCTAACTGCCTAGGACAAACCACAACATGTCCCCATGATAATTGTCCAAACCCGTTATCTTCAAATCAAGAAAATAACAGTTAATCATCTCCCTTTAAACTGCATCCTCATCAACATTCCAATGGAACCAAAACTCCTACTAATGCTAAAAGTCTAGTTTTCCATTGCAACCTAAACAAATATTTAAATCATCCAGAACTAATCTACTAAGATTTGCAACAAATCTTGGACTCTGTCAACGCCTTCCTTAATTATCTAATAAATCTACTTTATTGTTCCCCTCCCTTTTAATGTGAGTAATTTTCCAATGGAGAATTTCTTTCTATAAATTAGCAATCTGAATCAAAATCTGCCTAAATCTCCATGAACATTCATGAGGAGCCTTAATCCAATTGATTGCATTTTGTGAGTCACTTTCATTCCACAATATTTTTGACTGGTGACCCCACATTCCCAAGAACACTGCAAAGCTTGAATCTCCTACCCCAATCGGTCTAAAAAAATTTAACAAAATTCTACCAGACTATCCCTACCAATCTTGGATTCTTTGAGCTAAGCCATTCAGATTAAACTTGTATCACCCATCTAAAAGTGCACCCTATACAACTTATTGCCTAGTAACCTTCATTTTTCTTTGAAATGGATATTTCTGCAGTTGATACCACAAATGAGGAAAAGGATGCTTCTTTTCTCTTTTCCAAATAATGACTGCTTATTATTTTTATTTAATCTTACTTAGATTGTATGTTTTGACATGTTATACCTTATGGTTCAGCTTATTCTTAAGTGATTATACCATTTCTTTTCTTATCATCTTCTCAAATTTTATAATCACTAAACTTCTATTTCTAATGTTTCATTTTCTTTATCATATGCTATGTAATTGTGTTTGGGTTGTTTTTATGATGTGCAATATTCACAACTCCTAGCATGAATTATTGATAAAATTTTACAAAATATATATATCTATTAAACACATGACATTGTCACAACAAAATCAATCTTTTTTAAAAAATTAACTGAATACTATAGAAGAATTATAGTATTTCACATATTGCAAGATGAGTATGATTCTAGTTTTGTAATATACTAATAAATTTTACAACTAAAAAAATATATTTCTTTAATTAAGATGAATATGTAACAAGTTAAGTAGCTTATGCGAGTGTGTCATAGTTAGTTTAACCAGAAATGTTAACGATCAAATTGGACAATAAAAGTACAATACCATTAGATTTATTTAATAAAATCTTAACAATTCATCTCATATCTAATTTAGATTTTTTGAGAGTGTTGTTATCATAGTAATAAAAAATTGGCAACTTTTATACCTTATGAATTTTTTATGCTCTCTTCTCTACCAAAATTAAAAAAGCCGATTCAATCTAAAGTCTCTAGAGCAGAACCAATGGGAGCTTCTATTTTTGTATAGCATGGGTTCATTTCCAATGTAAGTTTGTCATTATATTTAGATCCGAATCATGGGGCTTCTATTTTTGAAATTATGGCACTGAATTGATGGAGCAACTTTCGTGTTCAGAGCTACCCCTATCAATCTCTGACACGTATAAAATGCCATTCTTTTGGTAGTTGGAGCATAGAAATGACATCCTACATAGTTGGTCTGTCTGATATTGACTTTGGCATGCATAAAGATCTTGGTGAAAGCATCTTAAAGCTTGGGATATAAAACCATTGTCACTTATCTTGCAATGCAGTGACTCCATGCTTTTTTCTCTTATTTATAGCTACTAAGCATTATTTGTGTGTAACATTAATCAATGGGTTAGGTTGAAAAATCAAATATATAATATATTGAGATTAAGGATACTTAACAAATTAGACTAAATTCATAGGGTGATCTTGATTAAAATTGCTACTAAATTTTCGACCATTAAAAAGCTGCAATATCAAAATCCTAAAACTATGTACATCTGATTTCACAAAATAATTGTTGACTCCATATGTTTTTTATGATAACAAAACGTTCCTCATTCATTAATGTCTAACCTCACTATTTAAATGTGCAGGATAGAGCTAGTTCCCTTAATAAGATGAATGATTAAAAATAAAATCATATGATAGATAAGCTAATCAGTTAAAGTGGGAAAAATGGAAAAAGTTAGTGAAGGCAGGGGTTTTGTAACTAATTATTAAAAGGCCTTAATTAGTTAAGGAATAACTAGGCTATAAGTTAAAGAAAACAGAAAAATGTTAATCAGTTAGCACTAGGCTTAACTGATTAAGAAAGTGTTAGACAAAGCAAAATAGAGGCGTGCTAATCGGTTAAGATATGGGGTTAATTGGTTAAAATACAAGGCTTGAAGAATCTCCAAGTGCCAAAAATTTAAGTTTAAAGTGAAGTTGACCGCTAAATGGAGCCAAGATGAAAAAGTGCGAATTAATTTATTAGAGCTTATGTTAATCGGTTAAAGCTAAAAGAGGTGAAGCTCTAAGCAATTAAGGGAAGTTTGTTGAAGTAGAGAAGTCTGAAGATAAAGATCTCTTAATCGGTTAGAGTCTCCTGTAATCAATTAACATAAAGGTAGCGTTTGGTATGAGGGAAGTGAGCGCACATTCCCTGCAATGTGCCCAATTAAATTACATTGCAGTGTTTGTTTTGCAACAGACCACTGCAATGTAAGATTGCAATGCAATCACATTACATTGTACTTTATAATATTCTTAAAGACATTTTTACCCTTCAACTTTATTATCTTATTAAAAATATTTTGTAACGTTTTAATTAAAATAAAATATATAATATAAAAATCAAAAAATTAAAATAAAATAAAATATTAAAAATTAAAATTTTTATAATATAGGTAAAAGAAATTAAAATAAAATATATAATATAAAAAATTATATTAAAAATGAAAATAAAATATATAAGATTATAATAAAAAATAAAAATAAAATATATGATATTAAAAATATATTGAAGAGATGATATTATATAAAAATTAACAATAAAAAATATAAGTATATTAAACTTACATTTTAATAAATAGGGGTAATTTTGAAAATTAACATTACATTCCCAGCAAAGTACTTATAAATCAAACGTTGCAATGTTATCTTCCTTGCATTTTAATCATTATTTTGCTTGTATACCAAACACTGTAATGTTATTTTTCCTGCAATCACATTGCTTGTAATCATATTACTTGCAATCACATTATTTGTAATCACATTGTATTGTAAAGTACCAAACGCCACCAAAGTACACAGCAGCAAGACAGTGCAAGGCAGAGAAGTTGTAATCGGTTAGAGTCTCCTGTAATCGATTAATGCAGAGTATATGAAACCAAGACAGTGCAAGGTAAAGAAGTTGTAATCAATTAGAGCTGCCTGTAACTAGTTAGCCGAACTGTCTGCCTATTTGAATTTAAACACTAAAGGACAAAATAATGGCTAGAATGGCATTAAAGTTCTCTCCAATGGCTAGAAACTGTCTTTAACAGAAAAATCTGACTTTCCAACTATAAATTAAAGTTCCAACAATCAAAGAAAGTAGATTGAATGATATGATAGCCATTTTGAGCAAAAAGCCAAATATCCTTCACCAAAAACACTTGTCCTTCATTCCAGTTCTAGAAAAGTGTTTTAGCTTGATTGTAAATCTTTCTAGATTTGTAAAGAGTTCGAGTTGTACTTCTTTTTCCTTTCTTTCTTGGGAAATTAGAGTGTGGGAAGCATTCTAAAGCTTGTTGTAAAGGGTTAGAGCTTAGGTTAGAAGCTCAGCTTGTAAAAGCATGGTAGAAGCTATTACTTCCACTAGTATAGTGAAATTAGGTTGAAAATTCTTGATTGGGAGATCAAGATAATGGATGTAGGTCAAGGGAACCAAACCACCATAAATACTCTTACATTGTCCACTTCTCTTTACCCTTCCTTACTTGGTGTCTTGTAATTATAACAAGTTCTAGTCATTCCTTTCATCTAATTGATTAAGAGCTCTACAAGCTCTAAAAGGCTAAATAAAAAATTTTTTAGTATTATTCGCCCCCTCTTTAGCACTCCAACAAAATCAACAAAAATTCTCCTTCATAACATATTCAGTTGACATATAACTATTACAATAAAAAATTATGAATGTTACTCATAAAATTTAACAATAATAAAACAATTGTTCAACTAACTGTAAAAGGAGAAAAATTACTATCCACTTATAAGATATCATATGTCTAAAATTAATAAATTGAAACATATTTTCCAAAGACGAATCATGTGTCGTCACGTGGACTTGAGGACATCATTGAAGCTATTCATCTATTGGCTGAATTATCTCAAAGACATATAATTGGACCAATTAAAATTCACCTGATAATTTTAAGGTAAATATTTAAATTGGACCAATTAAAATTTACTTATTGATCATCCAACTTATTTCTAAATAAATTAAGATAATTTAGAGATAACATTTAAATTTGGTCAATTAAAATTTACCAATTGGTCATCTAACATATCTTTAAAAATTATAATAATTTGGAGATAAAATAAAAAACTGGTCATTTAATTTGTCCCTAAATGAATTAAGATAATCTAAAGATAAGACATAAATTCGATCAACCAAAATGCAAAGACTCAGAGTTTGGCCAATCAAAAGACCATCTGTAAGTCATCACGATTTATCTTTAATTAAAGTAAAATAATTTAGAAATAATTCAAAGAGATTAAATCCTCATGAAAGTCTCTTATCTAACATTATAAACACAATGTTCGTCCAAGTCATTTGGGGACCATTCAGAAATTCAAAAGAGGAAGATTTTTGAAGACTCAAAACTTTACTAAAGCTCTCAAGTCTAGATTGTTTTCAAGATCAAGTCCATGTCCAAACCCTTAAAGACGAAGTTCTCAAGTCTAGGTCGTATTCAAGAGTAAGCCCAAGTCCAGACCCTTGAAGACGAAGTTCTCAAGTCTAGCTTGTGTTCAAGATCAAGTCTAAGTCCAAACCCTTGAAGATGAAGTTCTCAAGTCTAGATCATGTTCAAGATCAAATCCAAGTCTTGACCCTTGAAGACGAAGTTTTTAAGTCCAGCTCATGTTCAAGATCAAGTCCAAGTCCAGGCCCTTGAAGACAAAGTTCTCAAGTCTAGATTTGGACTTGATCTTGAACACGATTTGGACTTGAGAACTTCGTCTTCAAGGGTCTAGATTGGGAGTTGATCTTGAACACAATTTGGACTTGAGATCTTCATCTTCAAGGGTCTAGACTTGGACTTGATCTTAAACATGATTTGGACTTTAGAACTTTGTCTTCAACGGTTTGGACTTAAACTTGATCTTGAGTACAATTTGTGTTAGATGAATAAGCTTAAAGTAAAGTAACCAATAAGGAGAGTGAACTGGTTATAAAGTAAAAATTTTCTTTTAAAAATTTTTAAACACAATGGAAGTATAAAGAACAGAGTAGCAAAAGCAAAGTATAAACTTAATGAAAAATAAATGTAGAAAGTAAAGAGTACTCAACCAAGTTTTTATAAAGGTTCAGCCTTTGATGCCTACATCCTTTCCCTTGATAGCAAAAGAAGTTCGAATCCACTATCAACTTGCCTTTTCAACACAAGATCAAGCATAACCTTTACAACCAAATACCTTTTCAGGGATCAAGCACATGCAAACTAATAAATGTAAAATAAATTTGTATTACTTGAACTATGATGCAAACTTAATATATAAAATTTTTATATTAGTTGAACTTTTGAACTAACAAATATAAAATAAATTTATATTATTAAAACTATGATGCAAACTTGAATATATAAAATTTATATATTAATTGAACTTGTAATTTGTAACCTAATAAATGTAAAACAAATTTATATTACTTGAACTATGATGTAAACTTAAATATATAAAATTTTTATATTAGTTGAACTTGTAATTTGTAAACTAATAAATGTAAAATTAATTTATATTACTTTAACTATGATGCAAATTTAATAACATATCATTTTTTTGTTTAATAAACACTTTAACCTTTTGGAAGCAACATATAATATTTTTCCTTAATTTACATTTAATTTTTCTTGAAATAACTTTAATTATCTTTTCAACTATTTTAATTTGATTTGATATCTTATATCTATTTCCTTCCCATTATAACTTATCTAACATATATAAATAAAGACTAGATAATCATATAAGATATAAAAATTTTACATTATATATTATCTTAATTTTTCATTAAAGATAAGATAAGATAACACTAGAAAATAAATATAAGATAACGTAATATAAATATATAATGAAGAATAGATAATACCCTAATTCCCTTAAAAAGCTAAAACGATGTTGTTTTGCACCTTTCCTTCCAACAAGCAGCAACCCAAACCCTAAATATAGTATCTCATTTTCTCTCCACAATTTCCTTTCCCTTTCCCTTTGTCTTTCAGCCTTTCCTCTCTCTAGTCTCTAGCAGCTGTTGCAGTGGGCAGTGGATAGTAGTCTTCAGTGCTTCAATGCCGAAATAATATCCTGTCACTTCAAGTAAATGGCATAGTGTTTTTTTTTAAAAAAAAATTAAGTGAGAATTTTTAGTTGTTTTTCTGAACCTTTCTAGAGTTTTTTCCTAGTTGTTTGCTTTGATTTTTTCATGCTTTGTTTTGATTTTTTCATGCTTTGTTTTGAGTTTTTGGGAAAAAGTATATCTTGTGTGTGGCTCTATTTTTTGTTGGATGTCTGAGTAGGAATTTTGCTAGATGTTTAGAAGCAAAATTAATAGTAATTTTTATTGTTCCAACTTGCAAGTATTATGCATGTTTTTCTAGTTAGAATTCTTTTTAAAGAGTTTCAACGCATTTCTCTCAAGTCTTGTTGTAGTACAATAATACTAGTTTTATTTTTTTTTATTTTCTTACTCAGACAATGGGGCAGAATTTTTGTTGGTATTTAGACTGTTGATGGTAAGAGATTAAATATTGGAATGCTCATGATTTTGCTGGAATTTTTCTTTTTAGTTAAGTGATTGTACACTCACAGAAATGTTGTAGCTAGCTTCATTCTATAGCTTGTAAGAAAGTAAAGGCAAGTAATATACTAGTTAATTTTTTTCATTTGTTTTATAAAAATATTTATTATAGTTCAAGTTACATAATTTTTCATCATTTCAATTTGTGTAAAATCTTCATTTGGAGGTGAACTTTGCACAATTGATGATGAAAAAGAAGAGGAATTCAAATGAAATTTATGATGTGTTCATGTTATTGTATGTTACATTTAAATATTATGTTTGATGCTACACTTGTTTTATTTTTATGTTGTATTGTTGTTGATTTTAATTATGGAATAGTTTGGTAGTTAATTATATATGAATTAATGTAAAGCATTTTTTATTTTGGTTTCAAGTTCCAGTTATTAAACGAGTATCCAAATACTAAAAATTTGCTTTGAATAATTGGGTAATTAACATATTTGGATAATTAACGAGTAGTGATATATTAATAGGATTCAATTTTGGGCAATTATTTTTAATTTTATTCAAGTTTTTATAAGATTCGGGTATCTTAGTATTTAAACAGTTTCGAGGTCAAGTTCCTCAAAAATAGCAAGTACCTTACCCGTTTACATCTCTATCCAAAAGTAGATGCAAAAGCAGAAGCAGAGGCATAGGCTGCTTGTTTCCTCTTCAATCTTCCTTTTGATGTAAACGCAAAGTAATGAGCTATTATTGATGTACCCTTATCCATATCTATTTTCCCCTATTGCTACTATGGCAAAAAAAAAAAAGCTTTATTATTAGGGTTAAGGCAAGCAAAGGAGTTTTTACAATTTTCAAATCCTAAAAAATCAAATTACCTTATTGGTCTTGGAAGGACAAGCTCTTCTGTTGTGCCCTTCACCATGACACAATTGGCATCTCATTGCCATGCCCTTCCTTGACATTTTATGAGCTTGAGTGCTCTTTTTGGGCTCAGCATGATCTTTTCTTCTATTGGTTTTGGGCCTTTCAGGTAGCTTTCTATATGTTAGTGGTTACAATAGGTTATCAATTTGTGATTTCAACCAATCCTTCATACCAAGCACTAGCTGTTGGGCATTATCATAAGCTACCATATAAACATCTTTATGGTACCAACTAGATACAAAATCTTCTACATTTTCCATTAAGTCCTCGATTGCACAGATTGCATGTGCACATGATACTCCAAACAAATTGTACTTCTTACAAGAACAAGTGCTCTCAGCCAAATTCACTTTGAACCTATCCTCACCCAACTATATCTCATAACTAACATCTCCATTGAATGCAACCTCGCACTTAGAAGCAATCGTACCATTTTTCTCAATGATCTTCCATATGTTAGGCTTAAGACTGCCTCTCCACTTATCTTTTCTCTTTTTGACAATTTTGATCATCATTTTTTTCTTAATCTCTTCGAAAAGAGAAACTATTGGTTTCCTTCTAGCTACCAACAATCTCCCATTGAGAGCTTCACATTTGTTATTGTCAACAAAGTCGCATTTACTATAAGTTTGGAAAAACACTTTACACAATTGTTGTGGTGGAGCTCTAAATATGTCTCTTGTTGCCTTGTCATTTATATTAGCTAATTACTTTATGTTATCTTCAAAAACCTTAACAGTTGTCGATTTAGCTATCCTCCCAAACCATTTTCTCATTTCTAAACCTCTATGCCCCCTCTTAACCCAATTCACATATACATGCCTTGCACAATATCTATGCTCAACATTTGGAAACAACTCTTCAATTACTTTGTCAAGACCCTAACAATAAAATAAAATAATTTGAAACAAATACTAATATATATAATTGAATACTAAATTAAATAAACTAAGAAAGTGGTTTACCTTTAGTTGGTCTATCATGATTGTCCAGCCAATGCCATTTCCAATGTTGATATCTAATTTAAGGAGCTCAATAAAAAATCTCCATGAAGGTGTGTTCTCACCCTCAACCAATGCCTAAGCTACTAGAAACATTTGATTGTTTCCATCTGTGCCGACAGCACAAAGTAGCTCACCCTATGTTAAGCTCTTCAACCAGCATCCATCTAACCTCAAAAAACTCTTACAACCATTCTTTATACCCTTTTTCAGTGCCTCAAAACAAATGTAAAGTCTTTGGAATACAAGTAGAGAGGTAGGTGTTGCTTTATCCTCGACCATCTTTACTATACTACCTCTAGTCGTCTGTCTAATGACATTTGCATACTCATATAAATGACCAAACTCCTCCCGATAGTTGTTAACCACCCTATCAAGCACCACCTCTTTTACTCTTCTTATCATGTTGGCATTCACCCTAAAGTCATACTTTGACCTAATCTGATCATGTATATCTGAGACCTTAAAGAAAAGATCTCTTACGGTCTTCTTCGTATATAAATCAACTAAGATAGAATGTGTCATCTTAATATTTTTAAACATTTTGTTACAATCATGTATATCCCTCAAAGTCCTCACTTGAAAGGATTGCAATTTATTATCAAAAGCTCTATCTATTACCCAAGGATAATTGGAAGCAGCACATTTACCTCTAACAAAGTTCTTTTTGTTTTTTACCCAAACAATCTCCCTATTACTCCTAATAGACATTAACGAAACAACATGCTTAACTGTTGAGAATTCTCAAACAACATGCCTAGTTCAATGTAAAAGGTACGTGATGAAAGTTTATACACAAGAAACCTACCTCTTCTTGTAATAGCATCATCAACCATGTCCTCCTCATCACTGACAATGTCTCCAAACTCATCAGAGTCATGATACTCACTATGATTTCCCTCATCCTCATCCCTTTCATTTGATGGACTAAATCCATCCCTAACCACATTTATAAAAATAGGGAGTCTCTCATATACTCCCTAGATCTCCTCTATGATCATTCTAAATTTTCCTTTACCAAAAACCAACTCTTCATCCTCACTGCCACTTAAATGCTCCTTAACATTTACAAAATAAACCTCTCCAGCCTTTTCTTTCTCCTCCTCTTCAACGAATACAAGCTTATCTATAGCATGCTCAATATAAATCTCTACTAGACCATCATCTAGTATATATCTTATCTATCCAAAGCGCTATCATCATCAACAACTGCTCTAAAACCATTAGTAAGTGTGCATCCAAACTTTAAATAATAAATCTTTTTGATGTTTTGATAACCAGTGCCCTTATATGTGCTTAATAACTCAAAATAACTAACCTTGTTTGGGTCAAATGTGAAGTGCTCCATTAAACCATTGACATACTTGAGCCCTCCCCTGATTAAAGCATTGTCGTAATGAAACCTTATGATAGGTAATTGATCAGCCATTCTATTCAAGATATAAAAAAGTCATGATTAGATAATTTTTTAGAACATAGCGTGTAAAAACATCATTTTTTCAACCTAATGTGTAATAACATCATTTTTTCAACATTTCGTGTAACAACAACTTACTACACGCCATTTGCAAAATTTATTACATGCCATTTAGAAGCTACACGCCATTTACAATATTTATTACATGTCATTTAGAACGTACACGCCATTTACAAAATCTATTACACGTCATGTAGAAAAATTGTTCAATGGTAACCTTACTGGTGGCAACTATTAAAGATAAAAAATGAAAATGAAAATGCAAGGCATACCTAACTATTTTTGGTTTAGCAAACGCCAACAAGATGACGATGACAGAAACTCTCAAACAAGTGACACATGAAGAGTTGACGGCGACAGATACCCAGTTGGATGGTGAGACAATGGAGAAGGAAAATAATCGGAGAAAAGAGGTGGATTGAAGAGGAAAAAAGGCAAAGTGTAGGTAATTTGGGTTGATGGTGGGAAAACTAAAATGATGGGAAAATGAAATGGTGAGAAATTTCAACCGATGAGAGTAATCAAATAGAGAAAAACAGAGTTATTTTTTCCAGTACAAAATGACGTCGTTTGTCAAAAATCTAATTCACCTGCCATGTTAGAGGCAAAAATCCAAGTCAACATCTACGTCATGCACATATGTTACATGCATCAGACACCTCTCACCTTAACCTTTAATTGCTAGGAACCAAAAACATTTAACCTTTAATTATTACTATTGAAATATTTAACCCTAAATTCACAAAAACCTAAAAATTTAGACCCCAAATTGAGCATTTAGTCAAAAAAAAAAAAACTAAAACTTACAAGAGACTTTTATTTTTTTATTGCTGGAGTGTCGAAAGTTGCAAAAACATAAGTGTGATAAAACAATCAAGGAAACAATATTTGTAGTACTAGTAAGTAGCTTCCTCTATTTTCCTTTATAATATTATATATATACGTCATATTTAAATCAACCAATAAGAACATTGTCAAAAGATTTCCCTCTTTCAGCTGGTATGTGTTTGCAACGGCTAAAACTAAAACTCTTAACTAGAAAACCAGACAAATGCAGCCTCTTAAATGGCCAAAGCGTCTTAAATCCCTCCTATTAGCCTGCAAAGACAGAAAACCCATAGCTAAAATCCACACCTTGATGATTTTAACCGGTCTTTACATCCATAAAACCTCCGTTGGCAATCTTATAGCAGCTTATGCACGAGCTGGCGATATCCTGTCAGCTCGTAAAGTGTTTGATCAATTGTCTAATAGAGGCGTAGGTTCATGGAATGCAATGATCATTGCCTATTCCCGAAATAATTTTCCAAAACAAGTTCTGGGTTTTTATCATCAGATGATTCTAGAGGGTACTAGGCCTGACAGCTCCACTTTTACCGTGGCTCTTAAGGCGTGTGTTAGCTTAATGGACTTGGAAATGGGGGAGGAAATTTGGCATAAAGCGGTGGATTTTGGATATGAGAATGATGTGTTTGTAGCGTCTTCGGTTTTGAATTTGTATGCAAAGTGTGGGAAAATGGATGAGGCAATGGTGGTGTTTAGTAAGATGCCAAGAAAGGATCTTGTTTGTTGGACTACTATTGTAACAGGGTTTGCACAGAGTGGACTGGCAAGAGAAGCGATTGATTTGTATAGGAATATGCAAGTGGAAGGGATGGAAGGGGACGGTGTTGTGATGTTGGGGTTGATTCAGGCATGCGCAAATCTTGGGGACTCAAAGTTGGGACTTACGATTCATGGATTTATGATTAGAAAAGGTTTTTCCATGGATGTTGTTGTTCAGACTAGCCTTGTCGATATGTATGCTAAGAATGGATATTTGGAATATGCTTCACGTGTCTTCAAGAAGATATCAAGTAAGAATGTTATATCTTGGGGTGCATTGATTTCTGGCTATGCTCAAAATGGTTTTGCTAGAAATGCACTCGAGTTGTTGGTAGAGATGCAGTGTTATGGATTTAAACCAGACTTGGTGTCCCTTGTGAGTACACTTATGGCCTGTTCACAAGTTGGGTTATTGAAATTGGGTAAATCCATACATGGATATATCACTAGAAGGGTTAATTTTGAACAAGTTTCTGCTACTGCAGTGATTGACATGTATGCAAAATGTGGAGCACTTTCTTATGCCCGTGCACTCTTTGATCAAATAGATTCTAGAGATAGAATATCTTGGAATGCAATGATTGCTAGCTATGGAGTACATGGGCATGGAAAGGAAGCTCTATCACTCTTCCTCCAGATGAGGAATACAAACTTAAAACCAGATCACGCAACTTTTGCTGCACTTCTCTCAGCTCTCAGCCACTCAGGACTGGTGAACGAAAGTCAATACTGGTTTAATCTCATGGTTAGTGAATATAAGATCCAACCAACTGAGAAGCATTATGTATGCATGGTTGATCTTTTAGCTCGTTCGGGACTTCTAGAAGAAGCTTATAAACTAATAGATTCTATGAAAAATGAACCAGGGCTGGCTGTTTGGGTTGCTCTCCTGTCTGGCTGCTGTAATCATGGGAAGCCATCAATTGGAGAGACGGCAGCAATGAAGGTTCTTGAGTTAAATCCAGATGACTTGGGAATATATGCATTGGTTTCAAACTTCTTTGCCATGGGAAACATGTGGGATGAAGTAGCTGCTGTAAGGAAGCTCATGAAAGAAACAGGAATGAAGAAAGTACCTGGCTACAGTGTAGTGGATGTGAACGGGAAGCTCCATGCTTTCCTTAAGGGAGATAAAAGCCACAATGAATATGAAGCTATAGCATCTGCCTTGGATAAATTGGACTATGAGATGAGGTTGCATGATCAAAATGCAGGTCTTGCTGTTGCTTTTGGCCTGTAAAACTTAGGGTTAGGATCCTGACTGCTGATTATGAGAAACCTTAGGGTGGGTGAGGATGACCATCAATTAACCAAGTTTTATCACCAGGACGGTGGAGGATTGTAGGAACTAAGAAGAAGGCTGTTCACTCCCAGCTGTAAAATCTGCCTATATACAGTATATGCCAGCTTCAGTGATGACCACCATGACACCTTCAGTGATGCAGTGCAGAATGCCAGCTTGTCTTGTCAAAAATTCTGCCAATTCTCTTCTTCCATATACAGTATATGTACTGCATGCCATCCTCAGTTAATAGGAAGCATAGCCTAGCCTCTCCTTAGCCCACTGAAATTCACTCATCAAATCCCTAGCCGGTGATCTTCCAAGTCCGCACAACTTTAAAACTTGGTTCTATACTTGCCCTCTGAAATCACAAGTAAGAAAGTCCCTGGTCTCCACCTCCTTATCACAGAAAACAGAATTGTTCAATTGAGATATCATGTGATACCCACATGAACTCATTAACGAGAAGTGTCAAGATTTATAAATTATTTTGAAACAAAATGTCCATTCTGAAAACTAATAGACCTGAGTTGAATCAGAGTAATACCTTAAGAACTTGAATGTATTTTACCCTTGAACAAAAGGTTACTGAGATTGGAGAAGCACTCTTTGAACTAACAATAAGGAGGACCACTCGAAAAGAAAACCTCAGCTAAATTGCCACTAAATGTGAAAAAATAATTATCTATCCCTTTTTATGACGGCTATGTTATTGTCATATGCTTGATATTTGAAATGAATAATATTGAATGCTCGTTGCTTTTTCTTTTTCTCATAAGGATGCAACTTAACTCCAATAAAATAATAATGGTGTTGGCTTCTTGTTAATCTCCCTTTTTTTCCTTTTTATTTTCACCACAGCTTATCTCATGGTGAACCAAGGTTCTGCTGTTAAGATGTTTGTTGGCATGTTGTCTTCCGACAAGTCACTGCATGGTTATGATGTAATGATGTTCATCTAATGTTAATGATCTTTCAGTAGGGGCAGAAAACACAAAAGGATGAACAAACTAATCAAAGTCTAGATTCAAGAGAATTACAAAATTTTCAACAGTTCACAGACAAAGCTACTTTCCCTCACTGCACAGACCCCTTTTACCTCCTTAACAAACTCCAACCAACATTCCCCAAACTCTACTTTCTTCAAGTCCGTGGAAATTTCCTCAAGTCTTGTATCCTAGAGCTTGATCTGAAGATTTTGGTTATCTTCTAATAAGCGATCATACTCAAGTAGCAAATCTGCAGCTTGTTTCTGAAGGGAAGCAACATGTGCTTCAGCAGTTTCAATCTTTTTGTCTTTCTCCTCAGATTCCAACTTCAGCTTCTTCAAATTCTCTGATAGAGTAGAAATTTCTTCTTTCAGTAGCTTTATCTCCTTGGAAGCTTTGTCATCCTTCTCTTTAAGCTCAATTCTCTCTTTCTGAAGTCGTTCAACTTCCTCTTTCGAAGATCCCACTTTACTCCTCAACCCAATAAGTTTTCTAAGATAATGGTGCATACGGTCAATTATGAACCCAAGAAATAGGGTAAAACCTACAAGATCAAGTTCAGACAGTCAAACATACACGATACCAATAGAAGAGAGAGCTATAGATAGAACAATCATTCACTTAAATATTATCGGCATGAAGCTAATTCAGTTACCAACCAATGGTTGTGCAATTTTCTTCACTTTCAGATCAGCAATAGCATAGAACCAAAATGGCACAGCTAGCCATGGAATAGATTCAACTTTAAAAGTACTAGTAAAATCACTTACACTGAAATATGTACCATGCTGTAATTTGGTGATGCATAATAACTGAGATGCTCAAATAGGATAATAGTAACAACCAGAAGCTATGAAGGGTGATCCATTAACACATCTTCGTATTTCCAAATACTGGACAAGTCAAAATGATGCACCTGCATCATTTGACCACTCAGCAGGGAGCTAAGCGCACCTCAAAACAATGATGTGTTTAGATTGGTAGTCAGATGGACAGCCTTTTTACTGAAGTTCCATGAAATTGTACAGAGATTTGGAAGAACCAGATGCCAGACACCTCCAGCACATGGTCTCATTATTGCATTGGAGCTGTATAAGATTCTATCCCACTCCAAGCCCTTAAATTGGCAGATATAATAGTGCTATTGCTTCCATATAAATTAAAAAGGCTATGGCTTCCAAAAGTTAAAATGTAGGGTTAGGGATAGAGATTTGGCCTCAGACTCACAATTTAATGAAATACAATTCACCTTATTGTTGACTTCACACTGAAGAACTTCTCAGTTGTTTGGACAAGTAAAAATTAAACAAAAACATGATTGTTTACCATATGTAGCATACAACTATTGCAGAGAAATGAGATGGAAAAAACATTAACCTTCAGTTTTCAGCAGTTGATGCCAAGATAGATTAAACATCATTAGTGTCCATGACATATTTACCTTATTCAGTTTGATTACTTCCAATGTAAGCAAAGTCAGAAGCAACCTTGCCATGGTAATAAAGGACCGCTTGCTAATCAATAAGATATGAAATTCCCATGTTGGCCTCATATAATATTAAATGTACTTCTGATATTGAGAGAAAAGTCATCTCATTTTCAACAACAAAAATAAGTGAAATTTGACCAAATTCTTTCAAACCCTTGCTATCAAGCAGCTTAAATTATGTGAATTGATGATAATAAAGCTTTCAAGTGTTTATTTTTCAAGCAAGGTCTTTATTACGAGACATCATAAACATTAACTTGGTGTCCACTATAGGAAAGGGATCCTCTCCACCGTTAAAAAGTAGTGGAGATGTCCACTACTTTCACTATAGACTAACACATATACTTTCAAACAAATCTAGGATCATTTGTCCACATTATTTTCCTTTTTTTAATTAATTTTCTTTTATCTTCCTACTAAATTGAAGGTCATCAAAATTTCAGCCTCAATGTGTATTAATCACCCTAGGATGACGTAGCGGACATCTCCACTACTTAAAAGTAGTGCAGAGGATCCTTTCCCATCCACTGTAACTACAACCTTTGCATAGTTGACATGAATTAACAATCAGTTTATAAAGCGCTCATGACATGAGAGCCTACTAGTTGCAAGAGCCTGTTACAATTCATAGTCAGAACAGTTTCTCCTGTCAGCTTTGTTATGAACATAAGCATATCTAAGCCAACTGCTTCTATATGCTGCACAAAGAAGAAAACAAGAATGCAGCAACGCGCTTTCTCTCTCTCTCTCTCTCTCTCTCTCTATATATATATATATATATATATATCATGTTACTGTAGAATGTACGAACTGATAATGTTGTTAGGTCTAAAAGTGCAGAATTTTGTTTACCCAATTTTCCACCAGAAAGCCAACAAATAATCACTCCATGAATAACAGAAAAGATATCTGCTACATAATTGTTGTTGCATAGTGGGCGCCAGGGCACAAGGGAGAAAGAGAAGAAGGCCTTATATAAGATTGAAATAACCAAACATTCGCAAGAACAAGCAACAAACTATAAGAATTAAAGAGGCCAAGGCAGTGGCATGATGTAGCCACACCTAACCTCCTAAAGAAGGTCTGGAATTCAAATCCCATCTCCAGCTAATGAATATAAAAAGTCTATTTCATTTGCCAAAATGCCCTCATCAGGCAAAGGGACCATTTGTTAGCACAAATTTCAGAAAGCTATATGCCTTAATACTTGCACACCATATGATATGATGCATCATGCATCAAAATACATACATTTTACCATCACTTGGTAATCATGTCGGCTAAAATCATGAGCATGACATGGTGCATGGGCATCCTTGTAAAGCAGATTAATGAAAATTTATATAAATGTATTATTGCATTAACATAGGCCTGGTGCCTGACTAGGGATAATAGTTAAGGCTGCGATAAACTTATATAACCTCCCGACATTGAACCCCAGTTGAGAAATTTCCCAATTCCCATTATACTGTTGAGTTCACATCCCAACTCTTTTTGAAAAGCCGTTGACAAAAATCACATAAAAAGATTTGAAGCACTCCTAATTTCTCTAGGGGGAAATTGACTTGATGGCAGGTCAATAGATAAATGGAAAATATGATTATTTATAGCATAAGTACTAGATTTTATGCTATGTTAATATATTCACATGGCTTTCCTCTGATACAGAATATTTTTCTCAGTGGAGCAACAACTCAGACTATTCAACAACCACGTCAGGTTAGTCTCGCATATATGCTCTGTGAGTTTCTTTAGCTGAGAAGGTTGTTCTTTTAGTTTCTACATCTACATCTTCAGGGTTTTCTGAGTCCTTTCCAAAGTTCATTTGATTTTACAACTTATTTCCTATTATTTCAATTTTCAGTTTTGTCATCTATTTTGTTTTCTTTCGCAGCTCTACTGTATACTTCTTGGGTACAGAGCTAAACTAATTACCAATAAATTTGTTGCTTACACGAAAAATTTTCTTTGCATCTAATGTCCATAGAGATGCAATTGTTAAATTGTGCACCAGCATTCATTCATTACTACCTTTGGTCAACTGATATGCAATCATACCTACCTTTCCTTCATCTTTTCACCTCCTAGCCTCATAAAATGAAGAATGATATTAAAGGGGTGATTGCGTATATAAAGTTAAAAATTTCAGCACCCAAAGAAAAAGTTAATAAATTTTGTTAGACCAATCTAAAACTTAAGAAATTCATGAAAAAAATAAACTAACTGAATAGTTAATATTTAAAAGAACAATCTCAAAACCAAAGCTACCCAACAAAAAGTTCTTAATTTCTCTGTATTGCAGCTACTACTAGAACTAATAGTCAGAAAGTGCTTGCCTTTCCGTCTCCAACAATGCTAGTAACAAGCAACATTTCAAACGCTAAACAAAGGCAACAATTGAAAACTCAGCAGAAATACTGACAGATAAATGCACATACCAAATAATTCATAGAAAGGAGCAGAATCATACCCATGAGTGAAGCTTCAAGCAAGTGGGTTCTCCACAGAACCTGATCCATAGGTGACATGGTACCAAGCTTTGCCCCCTTGTTCTGGATCTTGACAATACTCATGAGACTTGACAAAAGAATCACTGACATGGTACCAGCAATGGTTTTCATAGTAGCAGGGCCTTTCCCCATCTTCAACTGATCTAAACTCTTTATGACAAGCTCTCTCAGAGGCCCAATCTTTACCAAAAGAAGGAATGCCATAACGCCCTCAGCAAAAAGAACCAAAAACAATAACTGAATCATCCTAGATCCCAACTCTCCAAAAGACTTGATTTTGACTCAATGGCTAACTACTAAGAATGAAAAAAATGAAAAATTCAGCAAGAAACTATTAAGAATCTTTGATTTTGAGTGCAGGCTTTTAGTGTTTCCACAAAAACTCAAAAACCCACTTGAGTAAAGCAAGTTTTATCTTTGGAAAATGAGTGTTTAAAGGCTAAAGATCTGTACATTTAGCCCTAAGTTGAAAGCAAGAAGCTCTTTTGAAGAAACATATGCTTCCTTTTCACAGCCTGAGTTAATTAATCTAAGTTAAGGGATTAGTGGTGTGTGATGTGTTAATGGGATGGGGCTTGCTTTTTGTGAGGGGCAGAAAGTTTATTAACAGAGAGAGTAAAAGGAAAGGGCCAAAAAAAATGGGCACTAGTCAAAAGTTAAACTCAAAAACTGGACGTACAAAAAAGCTACTAGGACTTTGGGAGGCATGGAAAGAAGACATATTTTAGTCCTAAGCAGAAATTATATAAGGCAGTGTTTGGTTGTGGGTAAGATGATTGTCTTGTCTGGTAATTTGCAAGGGAGCTTTTAGGCACTTTCTTTTTAGTTTTGCAGTAACACGAATGGAAGATTGGAAGAAACTGTTGCTGTACTCTTCCACACTATATACGGAGTACATAATGTGTGCGAACTTGCTATATGTACTTTGACAGCTGGGCTCTTCGGCGAAGAACTTGTTGCAAAAGCCTAAAAGCCCGCACGCTTCCCTATCTTCACGCTTGACAAAGCTACCAAGAACAAGAACACACATTGGGAGTGAATTACGCAAATGCCATTCCAGGAATCCAAGTGGACTGACTGTCTTTGCTGTCTTTTTCTTCATCTCCTGGCTTTGATCGTGAAGACTGAGGAAGAGAGAAGAAAATCAATAAGGAAAATAGCCCAATGGTTCTCTGCCTACTGGGCCAACTGACAGTGTGGAGTGGAGCAGTTGCAAGCCTGATTCGCAGGGGTGTAGCCCAATTCACGGAACCATTGACTAATGCAATGATGAAACATGACAATTTGCCATGGTTGATTGCAAGGGCGGAAAATGAATTGTAGGATACATTTGGTTCATTGAAAACCACTTGAAACAGCAACCATGTATGTATTGCATTGGCATTTTTATTGAAGATTAAGCTTGACTTCTCTTGTGGGCAAGACCAATTCTAAAAATCACAAAGTCATGTTGAGAAAATGACAGTGTCAGGACTCAGGCCCAAACATATAAAAAAAAAAGTCACAAAACAAAAAGAGCAATAGTAAACGATGCAAAGCACATAGTAGAGGCACCATCAAAACTATCTCTACTACTGATCTTCCTGAAAACAACGCTCTTTGCTTCTTTTCTTTCCAACACGTAAAGCCTCCCAATACGACATAATTTCACATCATTACATACAACTCCCTTAATTATCTGTTTATAATTACTAATCACAAGTTTTTCACTAATCCACTATGATTATTGTTAGTTTACAATATTGAATAATTGTATAATTTTAAATTTTTTATTCCACGTTGAGTTATAATTTTATTTTATTTTAAATTTTTATATTATAAAACTGAGAATAAGTAATGTTTTAAGATCTTTATAAACGAAAGATGTTGCAATTCTACCTTTTATTTTAGATAAAGTTGAATGTTCTTTTGAAATTATCAAAAGAGAATGTACAAGGTCTTTGCATTGATTTGGGAAATCAAAGTAAATGTTATTGTATTTTGATTTTTTAATAATAAAAAAATTGTTTCACTTTATAAATATAGACAAAAAGATTGAATCATATAAATTTTTATATTTTTATTTTTAGTTGATTTCTCTAAATTTTAATTTTATTAATTTTTTGACAATCTTCGTAACAAATTATGACATTAGAACCGATTTTCACGCTTCAAACTTTTCTTTTTCTTTTATGTTTATTGGTAATTTGGTAGAGTACTTGAATAGTTAGATTTTTTTTTTCTTCTTACAGTTGGAGCATAGTGGCCTCTCATTGAGGCAGTTTTGGGAAAATAAAAATCTGGACCCAAAGCTCAGACGACAAACTTGATGGGAAGGTCCTTACTAAGGACGAGAGTCTTAAAGTCGTTCACCGTGTAATAAAAGTCGAAGCATTAACTTAGTTTTGTCTGAATGTGATGTTGCATCAAATGAAAAGCGGGGCTTCAACACCGAACCATAGGAAGGCCATCTTCGGCCACTTGCGTTAACTTGTACGACAAGTGATTTACTATATCCCCCTGCCGTGCAGCAATCTTATCATCTTTTAAACTACCAAAAAAAAAGTAGAACCCACTATTTTAAGTATTGTGTTATAAGTTATATTAACAAATGTTTTAAAAGCACTTTTTAAATATTAACAGTGAATTATTGTACTTGATCGTACAAAGTAATAATAATATTCTAACCACCCAAATTGTCGAACAACTTTGTTTTTTTTTTGGTACAAATGGTTGTACAAAATATTGATTTACATATATATATATATATATATATATATATGCATTATAGTGGTATTTTCATATTATAAATTGATGGTAAAACTGAACATGACAAGACTGAGAAAAGAAAAAGAATAAAAAAAATGAAGAATATGCATGGATATTTAGAGGAAGCAGATGTGAGTAGGATGGATATGGGTTCTTGTCTTCCCAAATAATGTCACAAGACAAGCGATTCAATTCAATTAATTACTTACCAAAATATAATGTTAACTTATGGCATCAGCATGCCAAAGTTGACACAATTCCAGAAAACTGTATTATATATATATATATATATATGGAATGTGAAAATTATGCTTGTTTTAATGGCGGTTTTGAATGGTTCTCCATCCCCGCGTATGTCCAAATTCAAACTATTCGAGTAACAAGTTGAGAAGAAAATTCATTGACCTCTATTTCTCTTCTCCCATTTTAAATTACAAATACAAAAAAAGGTCGTACTATTTCTTTCATTTTATAAACACAAATGCATCACACCAAGGTACGGGCCTAAAGCAAAGCAAGTGGAATTCTGGTCTGTCAAAGAAGCCGGCCATATACGTATATATAATGTTTATTTCTTGTAATTAAGCTTAATTTGGATGAAATTATTTGAATTTTAACTTGCATGTATATGAGGGGGTATTACATCCCAACTTAAATTCTAAGCTTAATTATCCAAATTAGAGAGGGTCAGCATTGACATTAAAAGACACTATACACCAGTAATCCATAAACATTAATATAGATTAAGGTAAGTATTTTAATTGATTTGGAATTTTTAACATCATTTTAACAAAAACACGGTGAAGTTAAGGCTTGATTTTTACAAGATTATGATGTCGTGTTGCAATAATCTGGTAGCATGATTTTGCTACCGTACCTTTTTTTGTTTTTGTCCTGTAGTGATATTAGTTTATAAGGAGTTTTTGCAATGATAAGGTAAAAAGTAAGAGAAAATGATAGTTGCTTTTGGTGGAAACCATTATCACAACATAAAGCTGATGAAGCATTGCCAACCTCTCGCATGTTGGCAAGGGGTCACATCACCAGCGCTCTGGAAAAAAAGGGTTTGCAGCATAAATGCAAGTTAATAAGCCTTTCTTTTTACAACGTTGAATATGGATAATAATGGCTTAATTATTGTGTGCTACAACAGCCTTGCAAAAGCCCCTCTAATTACCCAATGACATTACGTATCATCTTGAAAATATCAAATACAGATTTAGTGTCTTTTCGTTCAATGTCTCACTCCAAGGAAAACTGAAATTTTACCACTAAAAGGAGTCTCATTTTGATAATTGCTTTCTTTTTCTTAGTAATTTGACTTCCTATAAGTATGTTGCATTGCTTATTGCTTTTCAAAAACCCTGTAAATTAACTCCCAATTGCAAAGAAATAATGTGTTTTTTACTGTAAATTAATTGGCTCCTAATTTATGTTCTATATAGTTAAAAACCAATGTAAAATATGCATCGCATTTCTGATTATAGCCGTTTGATTAAAAATGAATATTGCTAGCCGTTTTAGACGTAAATTAATCGCAACTAACAATTAACTTATTACTAATTGCGGCAAGAAAAACTATATTAAATAATAAGAAGCTTAGCTAAATAGATTGAGTTTTAAGCATTAGTTTTGTATCCAAGATAAATTTAATGTTGCTCTTACTAAAAATGTGTGGTTGCCCAATTTTTTAATATAGTCTTTGGTTTAAAGTTCAAAAAATTTAATTTAATTATCGGAATCTATTGAAGAACCAGCAATACATAATTATGATATGCAAATATATTCTGCAAATCAAACCCTCCATTTTTTTAAAATAAAACCAATATTGTTGCTAAAAATATTATAATAGTGGAAGTGGACAACATGTGCTCATTTTTTTCATTGAAATGTTCTTAAAGAAGAAATAAAACCTTCAACCCATTGGCTAAATTGAATTTTAGTTTGCATAATTGGAAGGGCATCAGAAATGTCCGAACAGTAGCCGACAAACAGAAAATAAAAAAAAAATAAAAAAAACCCTTATTATTAACCGTGGAGAAAGACAAACTCTCAGCTTTTTTGACAAGTCAGCCGCCATTAACAGTAACGGCGTTAAATTTAAGACTCGTAACAGTTAGCCAGCAGAGCCTTAAGACTGCTATCCTCAGCACCAAATTTATTCCTTCCAATCCCCAATGATGAGCGTTTCATAGGATGGGAAGGACGGTACGTTGGCGTGGAAGTAGTGGAAATTCGCCTACGAGGAAATTTGATTGGAAAAAATCCAAGACACGGAACCATATGTCGAGTTGGGTTGACACTTGAGAGGGACATCTGAAACTGAGAAGAAACGGATTTTTACAGAGAGAGAGAGGGTTGGGGGGGGGGGGGGGGGGGGGGGGGGGGGGTGTGAGAGAGAATGGTCAAACATTACCGGTGGCGCCGGTCAATGGTTGATAAACCTCTCTCTCTCTCTCTCTCTTTCTTCTTTGTTTTTCTCTCTAAATTCTATTCTCTCACTAAAGGTCCCTTCATCTCTCTCTGCCTTTCCCTTTTTGTCTTTGATTTTCGGTCGAAGGGTTCTTTATAAAGGTTGTAGATTTTCCTGAGTTTTGTTTATAATTGTCTGAAAAAAAAAGCCGAGTGTTTTTTTTTTCTTTTGGGGATTCTGGGGTACTTTCTCAAGTTGCTGGAGAGAGAAATGGCAGTAAGTTTTTATCTTTTTTTTTGCCGGTTAGTTTGTTGTTGTTTCTTTGTTTTTTTTTTTGGTTTAGTTTACATTGTTCTTCTGTTTTGTTTCCTGAGAAAATTGCAAAACACGAAAAGAAAGATGAGAATTGTGGAATTTTGTGCTTTTGTGTCATGTCATTTTTTGGTTTTTACAAGAGAAATAAACCTAAGCTAAGCCAAGCAAGATTGTTGCTCTTTTTGTTGTTTGTTTGTTTGTTTGTTTGTTTTTTTAGTCCTTCAATTGAGTTTCATATGATCTATTTGAGATTCTGTATTCTGAATTTTGTTTCTCTTTTTTCTTTTTTTTTTGTTCGAGTTAAATGATTTACAGAAATGAGCTTAGAATGATTGGGATTGTGGTCTTTTATTTTGTTGACTTTAATTGATTTATTTTAGGATGAACTATTATATCACATGATTGGCTTGTTTTGCTGATCTGGGTTTATTTTCCCCAGGGGCCTTTCTGTGTTGAGTTGCTTCCAACCTATGGGTCAAATTTCCTTATAGAATTATGTTATGTCAATTTTTGCTTTGATAATACAGAAATTGAAGCAGTTAACAATGTGGGTTAAATAAGATAAGGAAGATGGAGAAAGTTCACACAATTTAAAATTTTAAGTTTCCTCTTGATTGCTAGAGGGGTTTGCTAAGTGTTGAGGGTGTGAGGAGAAATTGTAGAATGAAAGTGAATCCAGAAAAGATATGAATAAATTGAGAACAGGAACAATTCAAATTAGACTTTTTTGTTTGCAATGGATTATGTTGATCATGTGAGCCCTTTGATTAGGACCATTGTTTCATGTCAGCTGCTTATCATATGCCACATGTATTGATTAATACTGGACAGATGGGCTTCTTGTGACAAATATTGGGTAAAAATTTACTGATATACATCCTGTGACGTGGAAATTGCATATTGAATTTTTGTATAGATGGCATACTATGTGCCTTTTTCCACTTGTTTCTTATGATCATAAAAGAAAGATATTAGTCGAAGCACCCTGCCTGAAACAAGGAAATGCCTCAGTATTGTTGTCAAAATTCATAGCCAATAATGACAATTATCTAAAGTTCATATAAAGGTGCAACCCCTGGGTTTAATTCAGTTTTTTCCATCATATTTACATAATTCTAAAATGTCTATCTTCTACTTGATTTGATTCTTTTTATTTGAATGAACTTAGTGTTGTGACTTAAGAGGGGTCAAGCAGATTTGTTTGATTTCTGAGTTGTTTCCATTGATTAAACATGTGCTGTTTACGAAGTTTCATTTAGTTGATAACATATTGCTTGCATTTCAAATGTTTTGGTAGGCATTTTGTTGTTTGGTGATGTAGTGCAATGACCTCTTAGTTGATAATATTACTTTCATTTGTCTTCTTAGCTTGTTTTGGTAAGATGAAAGTGAAGTTCAAATTTAAGAGTTGTCCTTTAATGTTTTGGAGAGATACTTTCTTGTTTTAGAGTTTTTGCTTTAACATGCGGAAGGAGCTTGATTATCATTCTTGGCTGCAAAGCGGGCTGTTAACACTTTAGATGGATCTCGTGTCCCTTCTGTTCATCCTTTCCTTGTCACTTGTTTTGATAAAAGCTACTAAAACAGCTAAGTAAGCATTTGGATTTGGTCAATGGCCAAGTGCATTTCCAGGTCACTTACTGTTATCACCTCTTATTGCAGCAGAATAAATCTTTATTGGATGTTTAATAGTTAGAAGTTTCAGATTTAGCGGCAGTCTCTGCATCCCACCACAAGTGGTTTTAAGCTATCTTCTGTTCACTTACATATGTTTTATCTCCCGAAGTTCTGTAATTTTGTTGTAACTAAAAATCTTTTGGAACCATATTTCAGTTGTACATTTATGGGAAGAAGCATAATTATATTATCTCTTCTTATGCCTAACTGTCCCCAAATTTCATCATTAGAAAAGCTCATATTAGAATGGTAACTTTCTGTAGTGCTCATTTTATTCCTCGACAATTGTAGCCATTCTGAAATGAACTATCTAATGGAATATGAATTAGTTGACCTTGTATTTCTATTCAATGTAAGGTTGCAAGAGAAGAATAGGCCATCTAGATTCAAAATTGATTGAAAACAATAAAAACAAGGATTATAATACGATTGATCACGTTGTGCAATAAGAAAACGTTTTCTCTTATTTACTTCTAGCAAGAAGAATATCTTTACCACCTTCCTCTTCAATTAATATTAAAAATGTTGAAACATCTTTGAAAAATTTGATGGAGGGAAGCTTTTAAGCAGTGTGAAGTGAGAATGCTTAGTATATTAACTTATTTTCCTTCTGAATAGTTTTACTTGTAGTGAAATAGAGTGCATTTTAGTAAGATTGATGCTACTTTTGAATGTGAATTTGGTCAAAGGATGTCAATGTGGCTATAGCAAAAGCCAGAAGTAATACTTGATGAACTGTCAGTTTTATGCATGCTCGTCCTTATGTTTGTTCAGAAGTCAATAAGACGTGTCATCTATTTTCACAAATTTATTGTGTGTATGATTCCTTTTGAGGTGCTAGAGTAGAGTGTTACACCCTGAAATTTGATCTCTGTTGAGAATCTTCTTGCTTTCCTATTTTGAGCCATCTTTAGGTGTAAGGATCTTGGAATTGCTTTTGCTCCATCCATGATTCGCCTAATCTTTGTCCCCATTAATAACAGAGGAGAAATTTGTTTGTGTTTTATCTAATAACATGCTTTTGTTGCCATTGCAGCAACATTCTCATGTACCCAAATTTGGCAATTGGGAGAGTGAAGAGAATGTTCCCTACACAGCTTATTTTGATAAGGCCCGTAAGGGTCGCACTGGAGGAAAGATTGTAAATCCTAATGATCCCCAAGAGAGCCCAGACTTACATTATGATTATGTAGCTCCAACAAGAGCTTCTCCTGCTTCCAGAGCAAAACCAGAACTGGATGAACCAGTAGGACATGGACCCACTAGAAGGGCACATGAGCGTGGAAGGAGCAGGGAAGAAGGGGAACTCAAACAATATGCTGACTCTCCATCACATCATGACAATGTTAACCGTAGAGCTTCTGGGGACTCTACCCCTTCACGTTATGGTCGTGGAGTAAATGTTGGTGAAGCCCCAAAACGACCTGCAAGATCAAGTATTGGATCTGAAAACAGCATAGATAGATCACCACTCCATCACCAGGCTCGGGTCGGGAGAGGTAGCATGGCCTCACCTGCATGGGAAGGAAAGAATTCATATGATAGTAGCCATGGTACTCCTGGGAGATCAAGAATGAGGCCAAGTACTAGAGGCGATGAAAGTGTAAATTCTCTTCCTTCTCCCTGTCATTCTGTCTTAAATCGCATAAACTTGAACATTAGTGTGTTGTGGATCCGCTGGTGGGCTTGAAAAGCCCCTCTATTTCCTTCTTGTTATCTGTTTCTCAATGATTTCCTTCCTTTTTCTTTTTCTTCTTTTTCCTGAAAAGGTCAAACTAAAGCATAGCATATGCATAGCTTGTCTGCATCTTGAAGTCTGCATGACAGGCAGCCTGCTGGGCACCTGCCTCATAGAAAGCCTTCCCTGTCTTAGATCATGTTCCCATGTAGCAGGAAAAAAAAATCTTTTACTTGAATTTTTTTTAATACTTGACAAAGGATCAAAATGCCTTTTTTTTTTTTTGCAACACTGATAAAGCATCAAAATGAATAGCACATTAGCCTGTCTTGCTTGCCTTGGGGTTGATTGTGTGAACTTTTACTTTTGTATCTGCTCTTTGCCGTTTTTCCCCAGGTGGTGACTCCTCTTGAGACAAACTAATCCTACTGTAAAAACTTGTCACTTTATTTAAGCTTGTTATTTTCTTAAAGCTGGTTGCTAATAATCTGGTTTCTGGTGTCACAGCCCGATAAAGGTGCTGCTGTTCCCAAATTTGGTGACTGGGATGAGAATAATCCGGCATCAGCTGATGGTTATACTCACATTTTTAACAAGGTGAGAGAAGAGAGGAACAATGGGGGCAGGGTACCAGGCATGCCAGGTGAGCAATCTCCATACCACACTGGTCAGAATCGGAAGCCAACTAACAGCAGTGCTAAGGTATGTTGTTTGGAACCTGACCAAGAACTTTGGTTGCTGTCCTTGTGGTTTCTAGAAATCTTATAGAATTCCTAATTTTGTATTTGGTTCTGTTTCCTTTCCCCCAGAGTTGCTGCCTTCCATGGTGCAGGAAATGAGGCCTTTGAATCTGTGGATTTGTTATAAGTTGTGTGGAATATATTGTAAATACATTGAAGGTTCCTTCAAAGCAGAGTAATTTCACTGAAGTGCGGTTATTATGTCTACATGTGTGCTTTTTTGTGATGATAAACATGGTATTTTGTTTGGTAAACGTGTTTTGTTTTCTCCCTTTCTCTCTGTTATATGTACTCTTTTTTCACTCTTAGCTTGTCTATTTTGGTATACCACTTTACATTGCAACTATGTTTCGTGAGAAAACACCAGATGCTGATTCTTTAATTTTATTCTAAATGTATGGTGTCCATTTTTGTTGTTTACAAACTGTGGATGAGCTGTGGTAAGTTGTTTAACTTGGTTATCTGCTCAGAGTAGTTTCAATTCTGTTGGGAGTTTACTGTTAACATTCTAGGTTGTTGGCCACAAATTATGTTTGTGGCAATGGGTGGATCAAAGATTATGGTTATGGTTATCGTATGGTACCACTTTGTTGATGACAACAGTAAGTCAAACTTTTAGACAGGCTTTCTATGTGCTAGCAACTATAAACCAGGCATGAATTCATAGAATTAGAATGTAAGAGAGAATCAATATCCCAATTTAACCTTGAAGGCTTTGACCTACTAATAGATGATTACTGATGAACTTTCCTGGTAATGGTTGCGTTCAAGTTTGAAAATTATTTATCTGATTAAAAAATAAAAGGTAATTCTCATTCTCACTTTGTTTGACGTCACATAAATTTTTACTATTGTTACTATTCCGCACGCGAAGTTATTACTAAGCTGATTACTTATTATTTTATTGCAAAGTTATTATTAAGCTGACTTATGATTATTTATTATTTTATTGCCACAAGGATGCTCAATGATGTTATTTTCTGGTCAAAACCATACAATTTTTTGGCTAAACATATTTATCTGTGTTAAGGATGTCAAAGGGTAAAAAAACGCTAGTAATTTTTTAGGTTAAAATACTCCATCATTTTTAATTTTTACTCATAATTATATACGAGTTCACTAGTTCGTAAAATGAATACTCTATTCCAAACAGTTAAACGATGTTAATATTTAAATTAAAATATTTAAAATATTTTTTTAACTTATTTTTTAGATCAGTCGGTATTTTCTACTCCGATTGTAGTAATTTTACTATCTAAATCCGATTGTAGGATATTCTAATATTTCTTAATTAGATCAAATAATATAAAGTATTTGATTTTAGGGTAAAATACCTTTAATTCTTAAATTTTAATCAAAATTTTAAATAGATCCATTAGTTTTTTAAATGAGCACTTAATTTTAAAAAAAATCTTTCGCTAGACACATAAGTGTAGCTATTTTTTATAATTTGATGGCACTGTAATATTGAAATAACAATTGTACTTTTTATTAATTTTAAAAATTATTATTATATAATTTTTATTAATTTAAAAAAAATTAGGTGTTCTTTTTTTTAAAAAAATTAATAAAAAAAAATATTTTAAACCTTTCATCATCTTGATGTTTAATTTTTGAGATGAAATATTTATTTTAAAAATTAACAAATTATTTTTAAATTTTGATTAAAACTTAAAAATATAAAGATATTTTACCCTTAATTTTAAGGAAACCATTGACATCTCGTATAATAACAAATGAAAAAGAAAAAGACAACAAAAAAATAGTCAAACAATTGAGTCTGCCATCTAAAGTCTACGGTGTCACGAGTTGTAGAGATCCCAAACTCCAACACATCCCGTTATCCCACTTGTTCTTGCATTTTTTCAATTTTTTTAATCACACCGTTTCGACACAAAAGCGAATTCAACTCTGACCGTTGATTCCTAAAGCAAACAAACGGATAAGAAAGAAACGAATCTGACGGCGTCACTCAAACTCTAAGGGCGCCAAAATGTCGCGGTAGCTCAAAACAATTCAAATCGCCAAAATTCAAAAACGAAATGAAGCAAACAAAAATAAAGCAAGGGAGCTCCCTCCCCCTCCCCCTCTGTCTCTATCTCTTTGCTCTCAGATCTGACTTTCAATAGAAACAAACGGCACACAGAAGTCTCACCATTCTTTTTTCTTCTTCAAATCCCAGGTACTTAAACAAATCTTCTATTCCATTTTTGTTTCAAGTGAAGTGTTCCTCCTTTTGGATTTGTTGTTGTGTAGTTTTATTATGCCACCAATTTTGTAATTTCTTTTTCTTATATGTTTGGAATTGCTTCAATTCTAAGAATTCTTTGCACCCAATTGAAGTTTTTATGTATCAAATTAAACTATGAGCTACTTCTTTTAGATCTTAGATTCCGGATGCAATCTAGCGAAATTATGCGAGTACAAGAAAAGAGGGTATTTTTTCTTTCTGGGTCTTAAGCTTTCCCCCAAAATCCCCAGTTTTCTTTTACTTACCCAACAAAAGTTTCCAATTTTTCATCAAATTTGAGCACCCAATTAAGGGAAAAGAAACATGGTGAGGGAGGAAAGAGTAGAGTCATTTTACGCCAGGCTTCGACAATCGGTTAGGGCTTCATCTCTCTCTCCTTTACTCATTTTCCCGTCGGCGTCCGATGTGGACTCCCTCTGTGCTCTCAAAATCATTTTCCACATTCTTGAATCTGATTCAATCCGGTACTCGTGTTATCCGGTCTCTTCTTTTCAAGAAATCCGAAAGTATGCTGCTTCTGATTTGAGTTCTTCCTCTGAGGAGCCTGTTACCATACTTTTGATTAATTGGGGATGCCACCGTGACCTCCAGAAGGATCTTAAGTTAGGACCCGCTACGTGTGTTTTTGTTGTTGATAGTCATAGGCCAATTCACTTGCATAATTTGAGTGACGAGAATGATCAGGTGGTTGTTCTCTACACAAATGATGATGAGCGCTTGGCTGATCTGGCCTATGATTTTGAAGTTATGGAGTTGGCAAATGCTAGCTATTGTTTACATAACTCAGAGTTGGATAGTGAAGAAGATGAATATAGTGAAAGCGAGGATGAGGATGGGGATGAAGAGGAGGAAGGGGGAAGTAGGGATGGATCTAGGAAAAGGAGAAGACTGTCTTCAGAAGGAGAGGAAGAGCCAGCATCTCGGCGTTTTAAGAAATTAAAAAGGGAGTATTATCGGATGGGAACTTTCCATGGTAAGCCATCAGGGTGTTTGATGTATGATTTGTCACATTCTTTGAGGAAAAACACAAATGAGTTGCTTTGGCTAGCTTGCGTTTCGCTTACTGATCAGTTTGTTCATGAGAGGCTAACAGATGAGAGGTATGAAGCTGGGGTTATGGAGCTTCAGCAGCATATTACCAGTTTAGGGAATTTGGATGCAGTTACTTCAGTGACTCTTAAAGATGGGACCAAGGTTCGGGCACCTGATTCCTCAAGAATTGCCTATGAAGAAGAACCAAGACTTATGTTGTTAAGAGAGTGGAATTTATTTGATTCGATGCTGTGTTCCTCATACATTGCCCCTAAGTTGAAGACATGGAGTGATAATGGTATGAAAAAGCTTAAGCTTCTTCTTGCACGGATGGGATTTGCACTTGTTGATTGCCAGCAGAAGTTTCAGTACATGAATCATGAAGTAAAGCAGAAGATGAAAGATCAATTTGAACAAATTTTGCCTGAATATGGACTTAATGATTTCTACTACAAAAGTTTCTTGCGTCTTCATGGTTATACTTCAAGGGTTTCAGCTGCAGACATGGTATATGGAGTTGCTGCACTGCTTGAATCATTTCTGCAATCGGATGGCTCTTGTGCTTCAAAGCAGTTTGGGGTGGCATATGATGCACTGTCCTTGAGTAATCTTGATGAGCTGAAAGCTGGAATGCAACAAGCAATAAAGATACAAAGGGCTATTCTTAGGCAAGGAAGTGCTGCAATAACAAAGAGTGGCTGTATCAGGAGCGGAAGAAAGTTTAGGTGGGTGAAGCTTGAAGATTCAGTAGATACAAAGCTGTTGGGTCACCCCCAGGCTCTGACAAAGTTCTGCTACTTTCTAATGGATGCCTTGAAGGAGAAAGGAGCTAGGATGAAGCCTTTGCTTTGTGCCTGCGTATGGCAAGAGCCAGCAAAGGTGTTGATTGTTGGGGTTTGTGGAAAGCCTCGCCTTGGAGCACTTCAAGGGAATGCATTTGGTATTGCATTCAGGAATGCTGCTGAGGAAACTGGAGCTGAATTCTTCCATGAACTCTTTGAATCTTCATGGATTGTGTTGGATGCAGGTGCTGTTAATCCCTTCATGGTCAGATTAACTGAAAAGCTTTGATGTAAAACTTTCAATACGTTGGCAATTGTAACTTTGCGGTGTTGTTCTCAAAAGGAAAAACATTACTTACAGTGAGTAATTTTTTAGTAGCTTGTTTGAAATAACCCATGAATAAAAATCTAACTTGACTTTAATCAATAATGGCTTCTTACTTTCTTCCTTTTATCTCATTTCTCGTCTGATCATTACACAATCAACTGAAGATTGATCATTGAATGGGACCTGCATATGCATGATAGCTCCGGTCACTTAAATTGACAATATTGGTTGTATTTTTGGTAATGATGTCGATGTTACACTATGACAATTAGGTGAATGGAAAGTGCCTTTGGTGTATATAATAATACTAGCACTTACCAACGTGAAGATTTTTGCTTTTAAATGACTGGGTATTCGTCTGATATTGAATTCCAGTGTCCAGAAAAATGTAGTAGAAGATTGGAAAGTGGTGAATATCAGAATTTGGAAGGGATATGTGTAAGCTTCTTTTATTTTTTTCTTGTCACCTGAATTCTTCTTCACAGTTGATCTTAAGGGGTGGATTACTGGCATAAATAAAAACAAAACAAAGACTAATGAAGAGTTAGATTAGAGTTTTTGTGGCGTTGTGGTCAAGTCTGCCTGGGTTTGGCAAATACTGCATGATTTACATTGGTTAGGACAGAGATGGAAGATTGAGGGACCCCAATTTCTCTCAAAAGCTTTATATTTGGTATCAAATTATTCTGCAGCTGTTTCAGTAAAGCAGACTGTGACCGCCTCAATGGTTTAACCTCTTTTACACCATCAGGAAGCACACTTTTCAGGAAATCATGACACGATATTGGCCACGGCAGTGCTAGGTGGCCTAACAACTCAAGCTTGGACAAAATCTTTCCAGGCACCTTTGGGTCCTTCTTCACTACCTGGGAATTTGAGCATTGTTGAGCCCATATTTTTTGAGAAGGTTGACGACTGAATCTGCTTTCTCACAACTGATTTAGCAGATTTTAAAGACAACTCACATGAGTTTATGAGGTAAGACACTGCAAATGATTGATCAAGGTAGTGTTTTGAAGAAAACCCAAATTAGGAACTGTTAGGTGCTAATGGAGTTTAGCTGGAATTTAAAGTTTGTGTAAAAAATTTTCCAAAAAATGTTTTCAAAATTTAGTTTTGCTTGAATGATTGAAATTGAAATTCAAATGAAAAAGATTTTACAAGTCAATGGGTAAATTGTAAATTGCCTTATGCCGTTTAGGGGAGTAAGTAAGATAATTTTCACCTAGCCAAAAATAAACTCCTACCTTTAACTCTTTAGCTCTATGTCTCTTCTTCGTCGTCCCCTACTCTTCCCTTGGGTTCTTCCACCAGCATGGTGGTAAGGTTTCCTTTGCCGGCAAACCACTCCACATTATCTAAGGTCTCTTCAGATGATCAATTGTTTTGCTGTCTTTTTGAAAAATTTGCTCCATCGACATACGCACAAATAAATGCATAAAGGGATAAGTCCTCTCTATCAAATTTCATAGAATAACTTTTCTTTTACTGTATTTTGAAGCATTTTGTTGATGAACCACATTGATGGAGAGACAGAAGTTTTTCCTTCGAATCTACGAGATTTTGGTGTTTTCTTTCACAGTATGTTCTTCTTTTATCTTCCTGATTTGCTTTTTTGCTTGGATCATCAAATCCAACCCTTCAACTCATTGGGAAATCCATTTGTCAATTCAATAAATCATTTGTTAATTTGGTGGTCATAAACCCATAACTGTAGAGAGCTTGAGTACTTCCACCAGTAACGATTCAGCAAAAATCATAAAGCATTCCACTTTGAAAGATACCCCTTTTGTTAAGCTTGAAAATTCATCTGGGTTTGATAAATTTTCAGTTTTAAAGGAGATCTAGAGACAAGAAAATGAGAGTGAAGTGCTAGAAGATGGCGAGAAAGAGGGTGCACTTGGACCTTCAGTAAAAGGTATTGAAGTTGAAAGCAATGAATCAACTGAAAAGGATGAGATCATAGCAAATATTGATAATTTCGTTCTTATAAAAAAGTTGAAGAAATAGATATTTATAAAATTTTTACAATTTGATGACGTGAAAAATATTATTTCATAATATTATTATTTTATTATTATTTTTAGCATAAGAAATATTTTATTTTAAAATAATCTTTTTACCCTTCAACACTTTTAAATACTTTTATTGGCCTCAATTGACTTTCATCTTATCCTTAAGGTTATATTAGGCACCATACCAAAGTACGGGGTGTAACACAAATTCTGTTGTTTTCTTACATTATTCTTGGCTCCAAATCTTAAAAATAGTTATTTGTTACCTCTCTCTTAAAACCTCTAAAAAAAAGTCCCTTAAATAGGCTCCAAGTGACCTAATTACCAAAATCCCGTTAAATTTTTATTTTTGAAAAATCGAGGTTGTGCTTGGCACCATGATAGACTTTGGTAATGCCGCTGCACTACTTCTTCAACACCGTAGCGCTGTGCTCGGGTTTTGTATGATGCCCCTTTCAAACCCAGTGCCATGGTCACAAATTTCTAGCATTGGTTCCTTTAGTGCCATGGCCATGAATAGCTTAGAGCTGCAGCCTCAGTCGCCCTGCTGCCTTGTTTAGAACTGCATCTATCGGCATTGTCCAACGAGTTTTTCACCTTAATATGGTTTGAACTAGGAAAAGTGGTAAACATGAAAGTTTTATTCCTGTTTCTTGAATTTTCAATGGCTCAAGAATAACGTCAATTGAACTTTTGGAGTGAAGGATATGCTCCCAATACCGCATCATGTTCAGTCCATGCTTACTACTGCAGTGCTCCAACTTATACAAATATTTCGACCATGATCCGATTAGAATTGGGTGAAGTGGTGAAAAAAAAAAAGTTGTAGCCCTTCCTCGTAACGTTCTAGTGGTTCAAGAGTCACTTCATTTGGAGTTCTTTATGGAAAGATATGGTCAAAATACTGAAATATATACAAATAAAGCCATTACCATACTTGCACTGATTTTCATCAAATAAGCCTTTTTCATCAAATTTTCTACAAAAGCAATAAGAGAAAAAAAGCAATAACTACTCTTAAAGTAAGTTAAAACAAAATAACATAAAATTTAACTACAATAACTTAAACTAACTACTCAACATGTAATCAAACTTAAACTAGAAAAACACCTAAAATATTGGAATCGAACCTAAAATCTCAAAGATCAAGCTACTTAATCTTCCAAAATGTGTCAAAATAACTCTATCTGATAGAGTTATTAGTCATCCTAAAATAAAAGGAACTTTAACATCCTCTTCCATCTTAAGCACATGAAAGTCTACTAGAATGTAGAGCTTTACAATTTTCACAAAGACATCTTCTGTAATCTCTATGGGGTACTTGATTGATTTGACTGTTAATTGCAAGGTAACTAAAGTAGGTTGTGTCTCCTTAAGTCCAAGTTTCCTAGCAATAGACAAAGGCATAAGTGAAACATTAGCACCCAAATCACACAAAGCTTTAAAAAATTCAACTTTACCAATAGTATAAGGAATTGAAAAACTCCTTAGATCTTTAAGCTTTGGTGGAAGCTTATTTTTGAATTATAGCACTATAC
This sequence comes from Theobroma cacao, assembly GCF_053813885.1. Taxonomy (NCBI): domain Eukaryota; kingdom Viridiplantae; phylum Streptophyta; class Magnoliopsida; order Malvales; family Malvaceae; genus Theobroma; species Theobroma cacao. Next base: position 16,893,145 of record NC_142639.1, on the reverse strand, counting down.
TCTTTAGTAAGTGCAACAGTCTCAAAATGTTTCGATTTCCTCTTTTTGGGCATGATCTCTTGAAGGAACTTTACATAAGAAGGTATTTGTGCCAAAGCATCTGCAAAAGGAATGTTAATGTGAAGTTGCTTGAAAACATTCAAAAACTTTTCTAATTGCTTATCTATTTTATTTTGCTTCAATGCTTGAAGAAAAAGAACGAGAGGCACATATGGCTTGACTTGTGGTGGTGTGGATACTTCCTTCTTTTGCTTAACTTTATCAACTTGAAATTGCTTGCTAGAAGTATCCTCTTGATCAACTCAATCTTCACCATCTACCATTTTCTTACCATTTACCTCATCAAGCTGCTTACTGCTCCTTAAAGTAATTGCATTGCATTGCTCATTTCCTTCTTTTTTGGGATTTGTTTCAGTGTCACTTGGTAAAGTTCCTTGAGGCCTATTATTAATGGCATTGGCATCCTTGAAGCTTGTTATTGATGGCATTGGCAAGTTGACCCACTTGAGTTTCAAGATTTTGGAGTGATGTTGTTTGATTCTGAATGAATAAACCAGTTGTTGCCCTGTATTGCATGAATAACTCTTCCATAGATGGCTTGTTCTCAGGCATAGGGGGTTTAACTTGAGGTGGAAATCTAGGAGGAAAGTTTGGCTAAGGTGCTGATGAAGATTCTTGGTTGTTGCTCCATGAGAAATTAAGATCATTCCTCTAACTAGGATTTTAGTTATTGGAGTAAGGATTATTTAGTTGTCTATTAAAATTTCCAACAAACTATATAGATTCAGCACCAATAGGACACTGATCACTGGAATGCCTATCTTCACATAACTCACATGTCATAAAAAGACTCTGAACAGCACAGACACCCAATGTATTAATTTTCTTAGTGAGAGTATCCATTTGTTCAATAAAGGATTAATTGCATCATGCTTGTGAATATTAGCAATTTTTCTTGGAACCAATATCTTAGACGGCCATTGGTAATTGTTAGAAGCCATTTCCTCTAACAAGTCATATGCCTCATCAATAAATTTACCCATCGGTGCCCCTCTTATTGCGGCATAAATGGTGATTTTAATTGGTCCCAATAAACCATTATAGAAAGCTTGTACTTACAGCCATTTAGGTAACCCATGGTGAGAACATCTTTTAAATAAATCCTTATACCTCTCCCAAGCCTCATACAGTGATTTCGAATCAAATTGCATTAAGGAGGTGATATCATTACGCATTTTTGCTGTTTTATCTAGTGGAAAGAACTTAGCTAAGAATTTTTGAGCCAAATCATCCCAAGTACTAATGTGTGAGACCTTGACCTTTACAGACTCGTAAAAGAAAGTATACGCGATATCCCTGATCAGGGGTAATTTCATCATTTCCTTAGTAAGCCTATAAAAGTAACATTTTAAACAATATTATGGCCTAAGTAGGCCTTAGGCATAAATGGATGATGAAATTAGGGGTAAAATGAAAAGGAAACAAAAATTTTGATGATTTTCACGGTAGGGGCAAAATGGTCATTTTTCACCTTAAGTTAGAATTTTAAGTTTTCATGAACCTGAGCATGTTTGGACCATTATGGACCTTGTCCCAATGTCAAAAGAAGAAAAATAGTGCATAAAAGATTGGAGGAGAATAAGCTAATTTGTGGAGGGGTAATTTGGTAATTTCAAGGGAATGGATGAATTTGAGCTATAAATATCTTTTTTCCAGCAGCTTCTTCTCCCATTTTCCAGCAGCTTTTTCTTATTCTTCCTTCTTCTCTTTCATGTTGCTTCCAACTTCCATGGAAGCTTGATATGGAGCTTGCATAATTTTCTCTCTCTAACTCTAGTTTTCATACCTTTGTGCCCTTTTGACTAGAACCCTTGTATTCTTCCACTCTCTCTCCTTAAAACCCTTGAAAAATCTTATTTCCATACTTTCTCTCACTAGCTGGGCATTCTAGAGAGAGAAAGAGAGAATTACCCCATTTATTTGGAAACTATTAGAAGAGAATTCAACTACAAAGAAACCCTAGGGTGAGTGATGAACTAAGCTTTGTTTTTAGCTGTGGATAATGGCTAGTAATTGTGATTATGAGCTATTTTATTGTTGAGTATGTTCATTCCTTTTATAGTGATTAAGATAGTGAACATAGATAGCCATTCAATGTGGAAATTGAAAGCTAACTAAGAGATAGCTTTTAGGGTTTATAGTGTGTGAATTAACCTATTGCTTATGCTAATGTGATTCTAGGTTCTAACGAAGTCCCATCCTTCCAATTGGATCATTAGGGGAATTAGAGTCAGCTAAAGGCTCAACAATATACCGGTGAGTGGACTTGCATTTCATACTTGTTTTGGGATATGTGAATGATTTTATCCAACTTGTCTTTGAAAATGTACCTTGGGAACAAGCCTTTGGTGAAGTGATTTTATATTGTAAAAATGTGCTATACAATGGGCTATGTGTTATCAAAATATGATAGTATGCATGATATGCATTGGGTGCTTCTTGTATGTTGATGTGGACCCGGCTATGTGCGAGTAGGAGTGCACATAAGACGTTGCTGACCAGGCTATGTGCGAGTGGGAGTACACATAAGCCGTTCCTGACCCGGCTATGTGCGAGTGGGAGTGCGCATAAGCCATTACATATGAGATGATGATGATGGGAGGGTGTATATGATGATTGATATCTATATATATATATGTATATATATGTATATATATATATGTATATATATGTATATATATATACATATATGGTATATGGTTGTAAATGCAAAAATGTGAGCATTTGAATTGATGAAATTTGGGAGTTTGCATGTGTTACATCTTGCTTTTGTTATTTAGCAGGATGGCTTTGTTTTAAGGGAAAAGGAAACCTTTTTCTTGATGTTTTGATTCTCGCTGTAGCGAGAAACTCTCAGGTTTTGAAGGGGTAGGCTGGCCGAAAACTCGCTGCAGCGAGAATCTATTTTTGTTGCAGCGAGAAAGGTACTGTAGCTTCTCACTGCAGCGAGAAACTTTCTGTTTTATGACCAAAATCTCACTGCAGCAAAAAACTTTCTGTTTTTCACCTCATTTTGATTAATTGTTGCCTTATTTTCCACTTCTTTACTACCATATTTGAGCATGGATTTCCAACATTAAGGAATAAGTGAATTAAGCTTAATATGAAGAGGTTTGGTGAGAAACCCTTGGCTAGTAAAAAACCCTCGGTTAGTTGATAATTGAAATCAAGTGTCGCTGTAGCAAAAATTCATTCTCGCTGCAGCGAGAATGCCTTTTCGCTGTAGCGAGAACCCGTCTTTTATTGACTTGATTCGCATGAATGCTATTAAAGTTTTTACTCTCTAAATCCTTTGTTGAGCATGGATTTTTTCCAATAAGTGATTTTTTTCTCATGTGGGGCTTACATGAGGAGTTTAATAAGATCAAAAACAAATTGCATTGTTTTGAAAAAGAATGAATCATGATTTTGTTAAACATTCCTTATGGTATGCTTAATCCCTTTCTTGTTCACTCACTGGGTTTATACTCACCGTTTTTGACTTCATGTTGTCAAATCACGAGGCAGCCGGTAACTAGGACGAGGTGTCATTGTAGACTTGTATCCATCTTTTGGTAGGTGTCTCGGCATTTAGTAGCTGTATATTTGTCTGAGTTCCTCCGCTGGAAGTCGAGTATTCTTTTGTTGTGTATAGATAAACCTAGTGTAAATTATTAAGATACATGTTGTAGACAACATATATACACTTGTTTAGTATGCCAGTATGAAGTGGCAATGTTTAATATTACTTTGATCCTAAGTTAAGAAATGTGACTTAGTAGTTTATGATGGAATGATGAACATGTCAGATTAATAGGCTTGCTTGGGCTTAGTGGACTACGTCCATTGGGCCCATGCGCCGGTTAGGGCTCGAAATTTGGGTCGTGACAATGAAACTAGTTGGATGAGAATTCAACCAACTTTCTGCCTTGTCTCTTAGTGAAAACGAGAAAAGCATCAATCTAATGGCATTATTAGAGTGCCATTGCTCTTGAATGTATCATAAATCTCTAGGAAATTCACAATATGTGCATTAGGATCATCATTTGGTAATCCCCCACACTGAACTGAAATTTGAATAAGTTGAATGATTGCTGTCTTAATCTCAAAGTTATTGGCTTGGATAGTAAGTCTATGATGCTATAATGAAGGCCTTGTACAAGAGGTACAACATATTCTAGCAAGGACTTGTTTTGTTCTTAATAAGCCATTGTGTCACATTAAGTTGAAACTTGTTGATTCTCCCTTTGAAGTCTTCAAAAAGTCTTGTTGATTTTTGAATCAAAAAGAACAATTTCCAAGTCTTTAATTCTTTGCTTACAATGACCAAAAGTACCTTAACACAAAGAAAAAGAAAGTTTGAATTAAGCCTAAGATTGCTTGGTATTAATATTAACAAAAATAAAGAAAACAATTCCCTAAAAATGGTGTCAAAAACTTGTTGTCGGATTTACCATGCAAGTGCATGTATTGCTAACAAGAAGTATAATGACAAGTAGAGTATCAATCCCACGAGGAAATATACCAAAATTTTGCTAAGTACTATTAACACTACTTAATATAATCCAAACAACCAATTTTTACAAATATTGAAAATTAAAATAACTAAAACTAATAACAAGAATTGTAAATTAACTGGATAAACTCAATCAAACAAAGTATAAAATCACAATATCCCCTTAACTTTTCATATGAATTTCTTTTACTTTCTCTTTACTTACTAGACAATTGAGTTGTTAGCCTAAAGTTCTAATGTATTTCTAAGTCTATTATGATGTTCTTATAAAAATATATCCTTCTCAACCAATTCATTATATTCCTATGCAAATTGATATTAAGAAAGACTTATTAAGCTTAGACTCTAATTATGGCTACATATGACATGTAAGTATATTTTCACCTTGCACGTGAATCAAATCAATCATCTCATGCAATTGATATTGAACATATGCTATTTCATCCAAGGCTTACACTAAACTGCCGCTTCCAATTCCGTTTAGGTTACTTTATCTATCTAATTGGTGGCCAATCAATTAGACACATTAATCACAATATTGAAATGAACAACTTAAACACTATCAATCATAGGCGAGAAAGAGTATTAAAAATTCAAACCATATGTTGGGTTCAATTGCAATTTCTAGATAAGAAATTTAGTTCCTCATAACTACTAAAAACATCATCCAAAAAGTTTAACCATCAACACAAAACAAAGAAAGTATAAAAAGAACTAAAGAAGAAAAGAAAACTACGATTTATCATCACATATTTGATCTTGAATCTTCAAGGGTTTTTCCTCACTTTCTTGCTTGCTTGATGCTCTTTTTTTTTAGAGAAAACCTATCTTAATTTAAACATGCCTTTCAATTTCTTTAAAAGTGCCTTTAAATAAGCTCCAAAAAGACCTAATTTGAGTTAAATATTGAATTAGAGTGTTTGAGATATCGTGTCGATGCTGCAGCCCCACTTTTTTGGCCTTATAGTAGCCAACTTTCTAGTTTTTGGGTGCCGCAGCGTCATTTTTTTGCATTGTGACGCCAAACTTGTTGTCTCCTAGTACACTCTACTACACTTAATCAAATTTTGATGAAAATTTCTCCTATATCTGTGTTGAACCTTTCAATGTGGTTAACAGGAAAGTTGTAGCCCTCTTTCTTAACTTTCCAATGGCTTAAGAATCAAGTCAATTGGACTTATATAATGAGAGTTATGCTCAAAATACTAAAACATATATGAGAAAAACACTTGGCCATTCATGCACTCTTCTTCACCAATTAAAGCCGTTTTAATCGGAACTACAAAAGCGTAAAACTAAATCAATACTAAACTAAAATAAAGCAATTTAACATAAACTAAAATAAAACAACTTAAATTAAAATCACTCATCCTGATTTAATCTAAACTAAGGAAAACAACTAAAAATAGCTAATTCCTAGCCTAAGTCTCAAGAACTTATCCAATTTAATGCTCAAAATGTGACAAAATTATTTTATAACATAAAGTTATCAGGAGGCGAACAAAGTGCACGTTGCTTTCTCACCCATTCGATTCATTACTCATAATGATTTACATTTCAATTTCTACATGGTTCATTTCCTTTGCTATTTCTTTTCCATACCCTTATTGTATTGTCAAACCCCATTTTATTTTTTGGTGATTCTTTTTCAAAGCAGTGCAACTGTCTTTTCTTGTTTTTCATGATCTTTTATTAGATATCATTCAAATTTTCATGACAAATGCAATGCATCAATATTTTCTTTATTTACGGAATGAAAGGAAAAACAATAATAACATAATTGGAGAGAAGGATATTTCATTGAAAATATGGGAAAGGTTAACAGTTAGGTATAATGACGAAAAGTTTTTTATAGAGGCAAAATTCAATTAAGAAAAAAGGTACATTTTTTTCCTAATGATTGCTCAAATAGACTCGGATAGTGATATGAGATTTTCTTTTGAAGCAGGCACAAATGTCTGTTACCTTGTTTTTATCTGAATATCTTGGATCATGATTTCACCCTTTGCATGTCAAGTCTTTGTAATTCCTTGATAGTTGTTTCTCCCTCATACCTAGATCGCCTTTTTGGGTTTTTGCCTTAAAACATCTCCCTTGGATACAAATCGCCCTTTTGGGTTTTCAACTTGAATCCCTCCATCTTTTTTTTTCATTTGTTAAACTTTTAGAAATATTACCTTTTAACAGTATCTACATTTACTAGGTTTGAAAGCCCATCCCTATGCATTTTTGCTAAAATCAGTCTTCTTCCTGAACAAGCTTTTTTTACCACATATGGTCCTTCCCAATTTGGTGCCCATTTTCCTCGAGGATCTGATTGGTTAGGGAGGATTCTCTTCAGTACTAACTCTCCTTCCTGAAATTGTCGAGGGTGTACTATCTTGCCATATGCTCTTATCATTCTTCTTTGGTACAACTGACCATGGTAGAACATAATCAACCTTGTTCCTTCAATAAATTTCAATTGCTCATAGCGGGTATTGACCCATTGCACTTCATCTAGCTTTACTTCTTTAAAGACCTTTAAAAAAGAGATCTCTACCTTAATTGGTAACATTACTTCCTTCCCGTACACTAGTAAGAATAGGGTAGTTCTAGTAGATGTTTGCATGACCGTATGATATGTATGTAGGGTAAAAGATAGCTTTTCATGTCAATCCTTGTACACATCAGTAATCTTTTCAATTATCTTTTTGATTTTTTGTTGATTGCTTTTACTACTCCATTCATATTTGGGTGATATGGTGCCAAATTATGATGCTTGATTTTGAACTTAGCATAAACTTCCTTTATGATTGAACCATTTAGATTACTAGCATTGCCTGTGAATATCAGCATATTATCTCTTTCTTGATGAACTTATGTAAAACCCGACCCTATAAACACATGTCATGACATACATGCATTGAGTAGCATGTTATTACGCTAGGAAAGTTCCTAAGAATAGACAAAACCCGGTATTGTACCTAACTGTATATTTGAGTTGATTTAATATCGAACTAGTTCAAATAGGAATCGTAGGATGAAGTTTAATATTTTACGGTCCAGGAATGACTAAAAATGATTGTTCGGAGTTCGAGAGTTCATTTGGGGAAAAATTTAAAATTTTGATGTTCAGGGCCAAAATCGTCATTTTGTCACCTAAGATAATAATTTGATCATGGAGTGAAATTTTTGATCAAGATTAACTATTTGAAGTATAATTTAATGATAGGAAGTGAAAAATTTCAATTCCGGCAATTTTTGAAACATAGGGGCAAAATTGTAATTTTGTCATCTCGGGGTAAAAACTGTAATTTTCACCACCCAAAACTTGTCAAAATTATAGGATTTATTTATTTTTTGTATGAATAACTATGGTATTTCAAGTGGTGAAAAATAGAAGTTTAATGGATGAAATTTTAAAAATGGGCCAATGGAAAAGTGACACATGACACTTTTTAATGTTTTAATATTATTTTAATGAAAAGTCAACCCATTTAAATCCCATATTAAGTGATGGCCGGCCATAAGGAGAGAACAAGAGAGAAAATAGAGAGGAAAGGAAGAAAAGAGAAAAACCAAAGGAAAACTAGAAAATTCAAAAGGGAAATCGCGTTTTTCGACCGTTTACGCGTCTAACGGTAAGTTTTTCGACTTTAGCTTGATTTCTACCTTTCTTATGCCTTTGTTTCCATTTAGCATGCTTGAGGAGAGAGATCAAAAAGTGATATCAAGGGCTGGACGAAATTCAAGGGGGAGGAATTTGAAATTTGTATGTTTTGATTTTTAGTTAAATTGATAGTTTTAGTTAGTTAATCGTGTATAGAAATCAAATTGGGCAAGAAAGCATGAAATTTTTACAATACCCACCCTTGGCTGAATGTTCAATGATGTACAATGATGATGAACTGATTTTTATTCTAAGAGAAATGAAGAGAAAATGATGTAAAATGGTTAAATGTGATAGAAAAACAAAGTGAAAAATTAACCGAGTAAATGTCCCATTTTTGACCGAATTTTCCAAGGAGGAAAGTGAGCTGATTTTGGTGATTTTAGAAGGTTATTGGCTGTTATTTAATGGTTAGAAATGTTGGAGAGGAAATGGGACAATTTAGAGCTAAAATGGAGGGCGTTAGCAATTTATCGGGTAAAGTACCAAAAATAGCTTAATACCGCGTTTAAGCCGTTTTAGGCTATTGCATTTTATGCCATGCATTAGTATAGGATTTAAGTCAATTATATAGTGATTTAGCATCAATGTGGTGAATTGTGTAATTTTTGCAATGTGTCTAGGAGGAGAGCCTTCCGGTAAAGGCAAGGAAGTCGTACCCGACGAACAGTGATCGGGGCACCTAGGAAGCATTTATTTTGTACAAACGGTGAGTAAACCTATTATTATTGTAAATTATCTAGAGTTTATTTTTAAATGCTCTTCATGGATTTTATGAAATGAAAATGAGATTAAAATGAGATTTTTGATGTTTTAGAAATAAATGTGACAAATAAAAATATATTGTGTTGATTATGAAATTGAGTAATTGGAGACTGCCAATTATTTTGAAATATATATTTTCCTATGAATGGCTTATGATATATGAGTATATGTGGCTATATGTTATAATTGCATTGGAAATTTATGTAAGCTGTCTTTTACTATGTAGGCTGGGTAAATAAATGAAAGCCACGTTATACTGTCGAAATTTTATTAAAATTGGTGGATTTAGTCATTGCAGTGACGGGTTTTCGTGGACTGCCTATTAGAGGGGCACGGTAAACCCGGTTATATAGTTACTCCGCTAGTAGAGGTAAGGAGGGTAACTCCCGGGGTAGTATTAGAGCTCACTTCACGTCGAACCCCCACGTGAATGTGTAACTCGGCCAACGCCAAGAACGACTTGTTTTAAAAATAAAAATGTGTTTCACATGTAAATATCTTAACAACCTTGGCGAACTCGGTTCGATGCCTCGGTCAAGGTATCCCCGAGGATTAGTTTTGACTTGAACCTTGTTTTTAATAAAAGTCAGAAGCCTTAACAATTGTTTTGGTAAATTACAAATATTTTATGGTTTAAGAAATAAATTGAAAACCTTATGAAATGGTTTGTAATTTGTTGTTTAAACTTGCCTCCATTTTACTCGCCTTTAGATATTTATGATGATGTCTGTTTACTCATTGGGATTGCAAAATCTCACCCACCTCATTTTCAAATATTTCAGGCCTATGGTAGCTTGTAGATACCGATTTTGTCTAGGATTCCAGTTGACCCCTCTATCTCACAGACAGTAGGTTACTATCACTAACACTTGGTGTATTTAGGGGCCACTTGTCATTGTAATTATTATTGTACATTATAACTTTGTAAATTATTGTATGTATGAATTTATTTTACTTCTAAGTTACAAAAGATTACTTACACGTGTTTCTATAAATATTGTTTTATATAAAAATGCTATATTTTTGTCTTTGATTTACTTGAGCCAAAAACGACTAAAAATTGTTTAAAACTGATATGTAAGCCTTGCGGAGTTCTGATTAGTATTCCGGGTAATGAGTATCAATTGGGAAGTTGTGGCGGTTGTCATGGGCCCGAGGAAGGTTCTGGGTCGTGACAACTTACATGCCACTTTTTGCGTCACATTGGCGTAGCAGGCTATTTCCACCCATTTTGTGAAATAATCAATTGCTACTTGAATGAACCGATGCCCATTTGATGCCTTAGGATTATTAATCTATGAGACCTTGTCAAGCTTGATTAAAAGACGGTATTGTACCGAGTGGTACAACTAAGTTAAATTGAGCCTTGAACTAGTTCAAATAGAAATTCTTAGAGGAATTTGAAAATTTTGAAACCCACAGAATGACTTAGAATAGTGATTCGGAGTTCAAGGTCCAGTTTGGAGTTCATTAGGAAAATTGACCGATTAGGGACAAAACGGTCATTTTAACATTTGATGATAAAATGAAGATTTTTAGCCAAGATTTGATCACATTTGACCAAGAATAATTATATGAAATATAATTATGATTATTGAGGTATAAAATGATGTTTAGCAGTGAAAAATTGTGATTCTCGATATTTTTGGAGCCCAAGGGTAAAATGGTAATATTACCACTAGAGGACTAAACGAAAATTTTTATAAAACGATTTTTGCCCCATTTGTTTAATATTGATCAATGTTAGTGTTATTTGAGGTTGAAAAGTAGAAATAATTTGATTCGGGTACATTTCGGAGTATAGGGGTAAAATCGTAATTTTTTCATCTTGGGGGCAAATTGGTAAATTTGTCGCTGCAGCACTTGTCAAGACCAAGGGATTTTAATTGTGGTAGGATTGGATAAATACCAGAATATTTGTGATGGAAAATTAAGAAGAAAAAGTCAAAAAGTTAAAAAATTGGGCCAATAAGCATGTGACATGTGGCATCTTGATTATTTTATTATTTTATATAGAAATCAGCCCATTAAATCCCCAATTCTCTCACCATATTCGGCTTAGGCAACCAGCAACAAGAACAAAGGAAGAACAAAGGGAAAAACAAGAAAACTTAGGTGAAAATTCAAAGAAAAAGTGAAGAGATCAAGGAAACAAGCTAGGTAAGTTAGAATTTCTTTAATTCTCCTTGATACCTAGCTTCCCCATGCTTTTGTTCTTGATTTTCATGGTTGAATATTAAGTTATCATGATGAATTCAATTCTGAAAAATGGGTATGGAAGAGGAATTGTTGTTGGAATAATTTGATTTTAGACTATGTTAGTGTTTAGGGATAGTTAAGCATGGTTATGAACAAAAAAAAAAGAAGAAATATTCAATTTCTCTAGGGTTCCTTGTTGGTCGAACCATGAGGGCTGAATATCAATGGGGGATTGTTTTTATTTCAAGGAAAATGGCTTGGAAAATGATGAATTAAGGTGAAACGGTTATGTAGAAAAAAATTTCGGTGCTAGTGCACCAAATGACCGAATTTTTCTATAAGGAACTGTGAGGGTTCTAATGTTGAATTTGGCTTTATTTAAATGGTATGTGGTAAATTAAGGTATTAGAGGAGAAATGGATTAATTTGGAGGTGATTTGGACACAATCACCAATTAATCGGTGATCAGTCGAATTTAATCGATACCGCGATTAAGAGGAAATCAGATGTATTTTGCATTTACATATCAAGCATTAGTAGTTTAAATTAGTTTATATCAATTTAGGGACAATATAGTAAATTCCTTGACTTTGTTATTTGTCAAGGTAGTGAGACGTCCGGAAAAGGCAAAGGAATTGCGCCTGAGGACTATTAGTCCGAGTGCACTCGAAATCCAGATTTTTGATACCGGTGAGTGGACTTGCATTTCAAACTTGTTTTTGGGAATTGAAAGATTCTATCCAACTTGTCTTAGAAAATGTACCTTGGGAACAAGTTTTTGTTAAATGGTTTGATGTTTTGATATGTGATTGCTATGGATTCATGCATTATTGCAATATGATGATATATATATATATATGTGTGTTGTGCATGATGAATGATATTGTGTATAATGACTGTAACCGTGTGTGTGCACGATGTGGGGGGATGCACATGCCGGTGATGATGGTAGCGTGAGAGATGGATGATGATAGTGCCCGTGTGCACGATGTGGGGGGATGTACACGATGGCACTGATTGTGCACGATGTGGGGGGATGCACACGATGGTGCCGGCTATGTGCACGATGTGGGGGGATGTACATGAGCCGGGTGTGATTATGATGATATTGATGTTTGTCTATCAAATTATGCATATCTAGACTTATGAAATGAAAGCTCATGAATGTGATATATGGTTAACATATATGTGAAATTTGATACATTGCACTTTGGGAATTTTCATGAGTTTTATGTTGATTTTTTTGGTTTAGTAGGATGGCTTTTTTGTTGAGTAAAGGGAAACTTTTCTCTTATTGCTCTATTTCGCTACAGTGAGAAACTTTCTGTCCATTTTGCTAACTTGTGGGTTTTTACCATATTTCCCATTTCTTTGGTATCATAGTTGAGCATGGATTTTTGTAAAGTGATTTACTCATGTGGGGTTTACATGAGGGGTTTAAAGGAGCTAAAACAATTGCATGGTTTTGAGAAAATGAATGCATCATGATTTCGATAAACATTCCTTATGGTATGCTTGTTCCCTTCTTGTTCGCTCACTGAGTATTGTACTCACATTTTATAAAAATTCATGTTTTCAGATCAGGTGACTGTTGGACCCTAGATCGAGGAGTCCCGGTAGTGCATCTCTTGGGTATGTGTTTAGCATTCGATAGTAATCCTTTTTATTGTAAATGTCTCCGCTAGAAGTCATGGGTCCTTTTGTATTGTGAATACAATTTAACAATGTGAATATGTGTATGCAATGTAAATTGCTAAATACATGACTGGTATAGTGCATGTATGTTATTATAGATAATGCCATTGTGTTTTGGCTATGTTCACACCCGGGAAAAGGTGGGTGTGTGTATGCATGATATGATAAATTTGATAAGCAAAGGTAAATGGATAGGCTTGCTTGGGCTTAGGGAGCTATGCTCATTGAGCTCATGCGCCGGTCATGGCCCGAAAAATTGGGTCGTGAAATAATCCAATCACATCCATTCTCCACCTTGAGAAAGGCCACGTAATGTCAAACATGCAATAGGGCTAAAGGAGTGTGGATTTTGTCTGCATATATGTTGTCGGATTTACCACGCAAATGCACGTATCTTTAATGTCATGACCTTGTCCCGGGTTATGATCGGCATGAGGACTCGATTTAGTTAATCCACCAAGCTCACGGAAGCTTCACTATCTTTCATGATCACTTAGTCCATCATTAGAACATGCATTACTATCACATTAGCCATACTTAACATCATAACCTCTTTACTTATATACACAAAGCACTACATTGTGCAAAACATTTGCCATTACTTAACATAAGCATTTCATATACATTTCTTTGTTTGCCACCCTATGGCCACATTGTCTTACACTAGGCATTTATATAAGGCACTAGTTTGTGCTATAACATGCATCATGAACTCATACATAGGCTATACCACTTATCTATTATTTGCCAACACATGGCTGCATCACTATATGTTGGATGTTACATCTATGTCCCATAACCCACTTACTTTTATACATATAAGGCCCCATGTCCAATAGCATAGCAGAATTAAAGATTGACTACTAGCAGAGTGACTCTTAGGTGTGGAACATACTACCAAATGCCTTTGTCTTTGAGCTTATAAAATAAGTACGTGGATCCCTTGCACATCCCTATGTTGGGTAACACTAAATCTACAAAACATGAGTGTTAAAAACGTTAGTACAATTACTTAATGAGGGATATAGATGGGAATAAGCAATAGCTCTAGAAACTTTGTAAACCGTGTTCATTTTCTTGAAAACATGCATGTTTTCCTATGCAAATCCATGATGCATTTAGGAATCAACCCAATAAAACATACTTGTTTAATCTTAAACTCACCCATTGGTGTCATTCTTAGTGTTTTGGCATCTTACTAGACTTGTCACTTTCATAGAAATGTGAAATAGTATGCTATGAGATGCCAAGAGCATAAATAGGTGGGTTTCCTAAAAGGCTTTGAATCTTACCTAGCTTGTCTCAATGTCTCAGTCTAATGTTCAGGATCTTTTGCACATGTTTCCATTTCAGGGCCATCCAAGCCTTTCCTTATAATTATTTCCTAAACTTTGAGCCTTAGCTACTATTTACCTTTCTTGGATCCCAATTTTTGTACATAAACTTTTGAAACGTACATTGAACAACTCATTCAATTATCATCAATGACATATCACAATGCACACGCAAATTTTCTTTCTTGGGTGGTATTCCTTTGCCCCACCAAGGTAATGCACATATGGGTACTGCAACCTTTTTTTTTGGTGGTATCACTTAACCCTATTTAAGCCATGCAAATTGGATACTCTAACCCTTTGGTATTACTCTGCCCCACCTAGGCCATGCAGATTGGGTATTCTGACCCTTTTTCCAGTGGTATTGCTTCGCCCCACCTAGGTTATGCTATGCACCACAAACATAACAACAACATCACATTTCATTCTCATCAGACAACATAACATAATGCCTACATAACATAATATCTAATCATAAATCATTATATATCTACATGACATTTAGCTCAGCTATCATGCCCCTCATGTACATCAAGTCATAATCTATTCATGCCTTAACCCATTTACTTATGCATATAAACATTCATCTAGTCATAGTTCATTCATAGCTCAGCATATATTTATATGCATAAACATTGCATCTAGTTATAGTCCATAGCTTAACACATTTACTTATGTGTATAAACATGTCATTTAGTCATAATCCATTCATGGCTCAACATATTTACTTACGTGTATAAACATTCACTCTAACCTAGGGTTCACATAATATCTTAGAATTCATTTTAAAACAGCTTGTTCCCATGCACTTTTCTATAACATCATTTTCATAGCATCATATTTTTAAAACCTTATTTGATGCATTTTCTAAAACCATTTGGATGCAACATCCACTCACCTGGTGGCAGCTCAAATCATATCTAGGCAACACAGTTGATCAAACTTCTAATTGCAAGAATTCATGCTTTAAATGTAATCTAGTATTATAATAATGTATAATAATCATCAACGTGCTTAATTCCTCATCATTTTTCTAACTACATTTTGCCTAGCATTTTGTAGCCTAGCATTTTGTAGATCATCTCTACCATACGTTCATTTTCATGTTTTTTTCACATCATTCACAACTTATTTTCAAGCTAAGCTTACCTTATTTCAACTTGCTTCTGTCCTTGGTGACTTTCCTTTCACTAAACCAGCACTTGCAATGATATGAAATTGTGTACAAATCTCATAATTGTGCTAGTATATTAATTTACTTCAAAAGTGAGCTAAGTTGAAGAAGCTTACCTTTACTCAACTTATTCCTAGCTCAATGGCTTCTTTAAATTCTTATTGGCTAAATTTATCTCGATCTTTGAGTTAAACACTCATAAGAGCTCTATATACTACTCCATCTTCCTAGCATTAACAAACATGCATTTGTAAATTTTCCAGCACACTATTTAAGCAATTAACTTTTTTCCCATGCCTTAAATAACAACCTCAAGTGTTCTGCACATTTAGACATCAAATCATTACCTTAATGGCTAGCTTAAAGCCATCAAAGTCTCTAGAATCTTCAAACCATAGAGAGTAAATAGTTGCTAGAACAGTAAAAATTCAAAGATTAAAATCGGTCAAATCTCAAACTCAATCACCAAGGAAGTTTACTCTCACCTTGGTTACTGATTTCCAAGCCTCAAATCACCAATTTGGAAGCTCAAAATCCATGGGGAGCAACATGCATTATGCTGGAAAAGAGAAAACTTCAAAACTAGCTTTAAAAAAATGAATTGGGTGGAATAACCAATGTTGTTGGGTGGTAGTTCCAAAGTAACCCCCTTTTTTTACCCATGGTTTCTACCCCTGGATTTCCTTCCTTTTTTTTTTGTTTAATTCAAGGGTGGATATATATTGGGCTAATTGCTCATTGGCCTTTCAAACTTTTCAATATTTGCAATTTGGTCTTCCAATTTTTTTAATGTTTACAATTGGTCTTCCAAAATTTTCCATATTTACAATTTAGTCCCTCAAACTTTTTAGTATTTGCAATTAGTCCCTTAACATTTTTTTCTTTTTCAATTTAGTCCTTTAAATTTTTCTTTCCTTTTAATTTAGTCCTTCTCCCAAAGTTTGTCCAAGATATACACCATAGCTCAAGGATATTACTTATTATCCTTGGAAACTTAGAATCATAAACCAAGCATATTGAGTCTCAACCTAGGAAGCTACAGCTCAAGGATATTGAGTATTATCTTTGGTAACTTAAAACAACAGGACAAGGATATCGAGTTGTGAGACCTTGACCTTTATAGACTTGTAGATAGAAGTACACGCCATATCCCTGATAAAGGGTAATTTCGTCATTTCCTTAATAAGCCCATAAAAGTAAGTTTTAAAAAATATTAAGGCCTAAGTAGGCCTAAGGTATAAATGAATAATGAAAATATGGGTAAAATGACAAGGAAACAAAAATTTTGACGATTTTCACGGTAGGGGCAAAATGGTCATTTTTCACCTCGGGCTAGAATTTTTAAGTTTTCATGAACCTGAGCATTTCTAGACCATTATGGACCTTGTCTTAGTGTCAAAAGAGTAAAAAGATTGCATAAAAGATTAGAGGAGAATAAGCTAATTTGTGGAAGGGCATTTTGGTAATTGAAGTGGAGTGGATAAGCTTGGGCTATAAATATCTCTTTCTTCTAGCAACTTCTACATTCTCCAGTAGCTTTTCTTCTTCTTCTTCTTCTTCTCTTTCACGTTGCTTCCCAGCCTCCATGAAAGCTTGATAAGAAAGCTCCACAACCTTCCTCAAATAGCTCTAAATTTCATGCTTTTAGTGCACCCTTTCCATATACCCTTGTGTTCTTCCACTCTCTTTCTCCCTAAAACCCTTGAAAAATCTTGTTTCCATACTCTTTCTCACTAGTTAGGTGTTTTAGAGAGATAAAAAGAAGCTTTACAATAGTTTGGAGAATTGTTGGACAAAATTTCAAAGTTTCAAAGCTATTAAGGTGAGTAGTAAATTAAAGTTGAAATTTTAGTGTTGAGAATGATTAGAGAGTTGAATTTGTGAATACCGTGTAGTTGAGATTGTTAATTCACTTTAGAGTGATAGGATAATGAAAATAGATAGCCATTTAATTGGCAATTGAAAGCTAGCTAAGAGATAGCTTTTAGAATTTGTAAGTTTGTGGCTTGAATTAATGGTGATGTTAATGTGATAATAGGTTCCAACGAAGCCACACCGTCCGAATTGGACCATTAGTGAAGTTAGAGTCGGTTAAAGGCTCAACAATACTGGTGAGTGGACTTGCATTTCAAAATCTGTTTTGGGCATGTGAATGCAATTGTATAAACATTTGAAAGATTTTATCCAGTTTTCCTTTGAAAACGTACCTTGGGAACAAGCCTTTGGTGAAGTGATTTTATATTGTGAAAATGTGCTATACAATGGTTTATGTGTTATCACAATATGATAATATGCATGATATGCATTGGGTGCTTCTTTGTATGTTGATGTGGACCTGGCTATGTGCGAGTAGGAGTGTACATAAGCTGATGATGACCCGACTATGTGCGAGTGGGAGTGCACATAAGCCTTTGATGACCCAACCATGTGTTAATGGGGAGTGCACATGAGCTGATGACGATGGGAGAGTGTGCTTGATGATGAATATATATGTATATATATACATGTATAGATATGTGTGTTATAGAAAGTTCATGAATATGTAAATGGTTGAAATGCATGTGAAATTTGACATGTTAAACTTTGGGAAATTATATGAGTTTCATGTTGTGTTGGTCATGTGAACAGGGTGGCCTTTGCTTGAGGGAATGGGGAATTTTTGCTGGTGCCCTGTTTCTCGCTGTAGCGAGATTCAATCTCGCTGTAGCGAAAAACTCTCGGGTTTGGAGGGGTGGTGTTGGCCGAAATCTCGCTGCAGCGAGAATGCATTTTCGCTGTAGCGAGAATGTTATTGTAACTTTTCGCTGCAACGAGATTCATTCTCGCTGCAGCGAAAAACTTTCTGTTTTGCTCCTCATTTGGTTCGGTTGCTACCCTATTTTCCATTTCTTTGATACCATAATTGAGCATGGACTTCCAACATTAAGGAATAAATGAATTAAGTTTAAAAATGAGGAGGTTTGGTGAGAAACCCTCGGCCATTTAAGAAACCCTCGACTAGTTGATAATTTAAGTTAAGTGTCGCTGTAGCAAAAATTCATTCTCCTTTTTCGCTGCAGCGAGGACCCGTCATTTATTTAACCTGATTCACATGAATGCTATTAAAGTTTTCACTCTCCAAATCCTTTGTTGAGCATGGACCCTTTTCATAAAGTGATTTACTCATGTGGGGTTTACATGAAGGGTTTTAATAAGGACTAAAACAAATTGCATTGTTTTGAAAAATGAATGCATCATGATTTCGTTAAACATTCTTTATGGTATGCTTGTTCCCTTTTTGTTCACTCATTGGGTTTATACTCACCGTTTTCAACTTCATGTTATCAAGGGGCAGCCGGTAATTAGGTCAAGGTGCCCTTGTAGATTCGTTTCCTTGGTAGGTATGTCGGCATTTAGTAGCCATACATCACTCGGGTCTCTCCACTGGAAATCGAGTCTTCTTTTTGAGATGTATAGACAAACTTGATTTAAATTATTAAGATACTTGTTGTAGACAATGTACACTTGATTGGTATGCCAGTATGAGTTGGCAATGTTTAGTATCATTTTGATTTAAAGTTATGAAATGAGACTTAATAGCTTTTGATGGAATGATGAACATGTCAGATGAATAGGCTTTCTTGGGCTTAGTGGAATACGTCTAGTGGGCCCATATGCGGTCATGGCTCGAAATTTGGGTCGTGACACGAGTATTATCTTTGGTACCATAGATTTAAGTATTCTACCTATTATCCTTGGTAGCTTAACATTATAAACTCAAGGATTTCAAATGCTAAGAACATTTCCATTTTAGCTTACATAATTTAATCATCAAATATACCTTTAAACTCATCAAAATTCATCTCATGTTCTAATGGCTAGCAACATGCTTTACATTATTTTATCAAGCATATGCATACATATTTACA
The DNA here is from genome assembly GCF_053813885.1 of Theobroma cacao. Classification (NCBI taxonomy): domain Eukaryota; kingdom Viridiplantae; phylum Streptophyta; class Magnoliopsida; order Malvales; family Malvaceae; genus Theobroma; species Theobroma cacao. The sequence continues at coordinate 16,873,863 of NC_142639.1, read as the reverse complement.
TATTCACATATGGTCATTTAATTTCAGCTCTTTTTGCATTAAACATTCTTGTGTTTTACAAGTTTTTATCATATGGTTTCTCATGCACCAAGTCATGTGCACATGTGGCATCATAACATATACTCAATAAATTCAGCATACTTGTATCAAAATTTGCATTAATAGTTCATGACATATATGTATAGATGAAATCACTCATCAACCAAATGTACTTTTGTTTACCTAATTCACTAGGCATACATAGCTTTCTTTTTTAAACTCCTGTACATCGGTTGGGGTGTTATAGTTAATAAGTAATATAATAGAAAGTAAAGTTTGTTCCCACGGAGAATTGCCTAAATCTTTTTGCTGCATACTAAAATTAGAACAATTCAATCTTATCCAAACAATCAAATTTAAAACTACTGAAAGTTAAAAAAACTAAACTAAAACTAGAATTAAAAATATGAATTTAACTAATTAATCAATCAACTAAAAGTCTAGAACTGCAATATCCCCTCAATATTTCATCTAAATATCTTTTATTCCTTCTTTACTTACTAGATAAGCTTGAGTTGTTAACTTAAAGTTCTAATTTATTTATAAGTCTCTTCTTATATTCTTACAAAAATATCTTCTTTAACCAATTTACTATATTCCCATGCAATTTGAAATTAAGAAAGACTCATTAAGCTTAGACTATAATTAGGGCAACGTATGACGTGTAAGTGTATTTTTACCCTAAATGCAAATCAAATCAATCATTTCATGCAATTGATATTAAACATATGCTATTTCATCCATGGCTTACTCTAAACTCCCTTTTCCATTTTTGTTTAGGTTTCCAAATCAATTTAATTGGTGGCCAATAATTCAAATACATTAAGAACAGTATTGAAATAAACAACTCAAACACTATTAATCATAAGCAAGAAAGAATATTAAAAATTCAAACTAAGCATTCAGTTTAATTGCAATTCTAGATTAAAATATTTAGTTCAACATAACTCCTAAAAACATCATCCAAAAAAGAAATTTAACCATCAAAACTAAACAAAAAAGTATAAAGATAACAAGAAAGAAAGAACTCTAATATTTATCAAGTCTGCGATCCCTAATATTTCATGCTTTCCTTACTTTCTTGCTAGCTTCAATGCCTCTTTTCTTTAGAAAAACCTTTCTTAGTTGTTGCTAAATTGTCCTCCAAAAGGTCACTTAAATAGCCTTTAAGACCGAGTTAAAATAAAAGTCAAAAGGCACATAAATCCCTACTTCTCGTTGGGGGCCGCGACCATGGTGATAAGGTGTTATGACCACGAGTCCTTGTTTTATTTTTTTGCACTTTCCTTGTCGATGGCCATGGCCATGGTTAGGTGGCAGCCTCGACCATGAGCCTTCAGGACTCCTGAAGTGTCTTTAAGTGATCAGGGCACCACAGCCATGAAGTGGTGAAGGCCGCGGCCACCAAATGTGTACTTTGAATTTTCAGCCTCTATCGCATTGCTTTGACTTCTGATGATATTTTCTCCTACTTCAAAGCTGAACTAGGCAAAGTGATAAATATAAAAGTTGTAGATATGCCTTTTAGTTTTTCAATGGTCTAAGAAGAATGTCATTTTAACTTCTGTAGTGGGAGATATACTCAAAATACCACAACATGTGCAATAGAAGCCTGCACCTAGAATGCATTCCCGTACTTCAATGAAAAGTCCTTCAACAAAACACACATAAAAAAGCACAATTTAATCAATAGCAACGATAATTAGACAAATCAACAAATAAGTTAGCCTAATATAATTTAAATTCAATTGACCCAATATAATTTTCTTAAATTAAAATAAATAGCTAAAAACACCTAAAAATTTAAGATAAAACTCAAGAACATTGCAAATTATTAACCAAAATTAAGACTAGTAACTCTATTATATAGAGTTATTTTCACACATTTTGGGGGCTTAAACGTCTAGATCTTTGAGGTTTTAGGTTCAGAATTTAGCATTTTAGATGTTTTTCCAATATAAGCTGGATTGCATTTTTTTTGAAAGACAAGTTGGATTACATGTTGCATAGCTAATTTAAGTTATTTTAATTTAATTTTACTTTAATTTAATTTAAGAATAGTTATTGTTGATTTTTCCTATTGCTTTTGTAAGATATTTGATGAAAAATGTTCATTTGATGAAAAACCACACAAGTATGGTTATGGCTTCAATTGTTCATGTTACAGTATTTCAAGGATAACTTGAGCTACAGAAGTCCAATTGATGCGATTCTTGACCCATTGGAAAGTTAGAGAATGGGATACAATTTTGATGTTTACCATTTTCCCATTTCAGATCTGATCAAGGTCAAAATTGCATTGGAAAATGATGGATAGCTGTAGTTTTGCACAAGGCAGCATGTTGATTGGAGGCTGTGGCCTTGAGGTGCTCAAGGTTGCGGCACTGAGGCAGTTAGGGCCACAGTGCTAGGAAAAGCATTTTTGCAGCATTGGATAAATGGAGTACACCATACAAACTCCTGAGGCCAGGGCGCTATGGCGGCACAAACAACATGACACCTTGCAAGCAAGGCAGTGACGCCACACTACTTTCTAAAATAAATTGTTATGGGGGAATTTGGAAATTAGGTTAATTTAAACCTATAAAAAGGATCTTTTTCAGAGGATTGATGGGAGAGAATGGCAGTAACTTTTTTGGAGATTTTGAGCTAAGAATCAAGCAAGAAAACAAGAGCAATTGAGAGAGATTCAAGAACACAAAGCTTCAACATTGGTTTCTTTCTCTATTTTGTGTTAATCTTATTTTTTTTTACTTGAATTTGTGGCTAAATTTCTTTGAATAATATTTTCTTTAGATATCATGAACTAATTTGTTTTTTTAAGATTATGGTAGATTTCAACATGTAGTTTAAATATTAGTTTCTCTTTTATTTATCATGAATGACTATAGTTTTGCTTATTCAAATATATTCTTAATGCTTTTAATTGTCTGATCAATAATTAATTGATTTGTGAATCTAATTGAGATTTGATAGAAAGATTTTAGATTGGACTAAGGTTCGAATAGTGTATGTTCACGTCACTTAGGTGATCTGATTTGCGATTCGGGTAGACATACAGTAATTGCCATATATAGCCAAATTAGGACATTAGCATAATGAACTTAATTTAATTGATTCCTAAAGGCATATAGTGGACTAATTAAGTTAGGTATTTGTGCAAGCATCTTGACGGAGACTTATATGTAGTTTTGGATCCTAGATTTGTAAAACCACTTAGAAAGGTAAATAATTAGAGAAGCTGATAACAAATGAAGTGTTAAATGAATCCATAATCCTAGGTCTTTAGTCTATTGTCTTTCTCAAGTATATTTAATTTTTGTTGGTCAATTTAGTTTTTATTTTAAATTTTGTTTTAATTAATTTTTTATAAATTTTAGTTACTTAAATAAGATTGATTTGTTATAATATTTTATTACTTAGTAAAAATTTAAGAACAAATCCTCATGGGAATGATACACTACTTATTATTATATTACTTGTTTGCGATAACGTGTACTTACGTGAAAATTTAGACAATAAAGACCAAATAACTCAATATCATAAAGTTATCATGCCCTCAAACTAAAGATTTTGTAATTCCTCGAGCAAAATATAAAAGAAAAACTAAAATGAAAACAACTTAAATGATGAAAGCAATCATAAATAAACCAACTAACTAGAGACAAGTAGCACCAAATCAATGATCTCCATAAGTTCTTCAAAAGTATATATATAAGTCTCCAACTTAAGATAAAGTATAGGCATCATTCAAGTTCATGTTTCAATTTAAATGTAAGATTATTTTTGGATTTCCGTTTGCACGTGCAATCTTTTACAAAGAGTATCATACTTATCCGCATAAGTTTATACCAATGCAAAATTTCGAATTAGTACTAAAATTCCAAAGGTTTGCTTTTCATCTCCCTCCACTAATGTAGAGTAATACTAAGTCAAGGATCATTAGCTCTTTATTAACCTTGTCATGTATGGCTAGGGTCAAGGTAGGATAATGGTCATTAATGTGGCTAAATTCTCCCTTAGCACATAATCATTCTAGGACTTTTGTAGACCTCTATATTTATAATTTCTTTCTCCAAATAAACCCTTTTTTTTTTTCAACTTTTGAACTTTTCTTTTGTTAAACACTTTCTCTGTTTTGTTTTCATCACAATTTGACACCCACAAATTTATTTCTTTCTATTGTAGGTAATGGGGTGAATACCAAGCATATTTTTAAACTTTTTCATCAATTCCCCCATTTTAACTTATTCAACATCTAGCTCAATACACATCCTAAAATGATATGCATACTTAGGAGTGAAGGATGCAAAATTAAAATCTTATGTTAGGCTAAACAATTATGTGTTTAAACAAAAAAAAGGTAAAATTAGGTTCAACAAGGAATACTAGGGATAAAATTGAAAAAGGTTAGCTTGGAAGGCTCAAACAGTCCAAAGATATGCACAATGATTCAAAGCAAAAGATAAAGTGCTCAATATGTGTAAATCACATCCTAACAATGATACTTAGCAAAAGAATTTAGCACACAACAAACAATATCCGCATTTATCTAACGCTAAAGATACAAGACAACTAAGTTCTCATCATTGAGTAAGAAAATCATTGAAAAATTTGGCACTAATTACACTATGCTAAAAACTTCAAATAAACATAAAGAAATTAAGTGGCAAGCTTAAATCCTACAAACATAAATGCAAATAAATAAATACATAACTTAGAAGAAATAAACTCAAGTTAATTTTTTTTTTCAAATTCCCCTCAGACTTAAACTTAACATTGTCCTCAATGTTAGAAACAGATAAAGAAAAGGTGAAAGAATACTCCCTTAGTAGTTGGAGGACTCTAGAGAGGTTATACTACTCTTCCTCATCTTCATCATTATCATCAGTGCTTGTGGGAGGCTCTTTTTTTTATTCTAATAAAAAAATAAATAGAGATTAATGCAACAATATAAATAAAATAAAAATAACTAAAAAATGAAAACATGAGTTTTGAAAGCTTGGGTTGCCCCCTAAGAAGTGCTTTTTTATAGTAAATAGCTTGACTATGGCTAGTTTTTATTGTTGTCTACTGGAGTGATTAAGGATCTTTGGCAATCCAATTCACCTCTCAAATAATGCTGGAGATGCTGCCCATTCACTCTGAATGTTCCGGTATCCTTACTACAAATTTCTATTTCACCACAAGGATAGACTTTAACTACCTTGTAAAGACTTGACCATTTTGATTTTTGTTTCCATGGAAAAAGCTTGACTGATTTGGTTAGTAACACTCATTATCCAACCTTAAAATCAAGATTAATTGAAGGTGGTGGATTGTACTCTTTTTTCCTCAAACAAGCTTCAGAGGCTTTGCTTTAATATTTCTTGTTAAAAACCTCCTGAGCCAACTCACCAACTAAATCCAATCTATACTAACTATCTGTGTGAGAAAACTTAGTTGTATCGAACAAATTAAACTCAACTTCCTCATCTTCAACCTTGAATGTTATCTTGCCATTATTCACATTTATGATTGCTCCTATTGAAGCTAAGAATGGTCGTCCCAAAATAAGAGGAATTTCAACATCTTCTTCCATCTTAAGCACAATAAAGTTTACCAGAATGTAGAGTTTCCCAACTTTAACCAAAACATCTTCTATAACCCTTTTGGGGTACACGATTGATCTATCTGCTAATTGCAAGGTAACTGTAATAGGTTGTATCTCCTTAAGTCCAAGTTTCCTAGCAATAAACAAGGGCATATTTTGAAACACTAGCAACCAAATCACACAAACTTTAGAAAATTTAAAACTACTAATGGTACAAGGAATAGAAAAACTCCCTAGATCTTTAAGCATTGGTGGAAACTTATTTTGGATTATAGCACTGCACTTTTTAGTAAGTGTAGTTGTCTCAAAATCTTCTAATTTCCTCTTTTTGGACATGATCTCTTTAAGGAACTTTGCCTAAAAAGGTATTTGTGCCAAAGCATATCGAAAAGGAATGTTAATGTGATGTTGCTTGAAAACATTCAAAACCTTTTCAAATTGCTTATTTATTTTCTTTTGCTTCAATGCTTGAGGAAGAGGAACATGAGGCACATGTGGCTTGACTTGTGATGGTGTGGATACTTCCTCCCTTTTCTTATATCCATCAACTTGCGGTGGTATGGCTTGCTTGCTAGAAGTATCCTTTTGATCAACTCTATCTCCACCATCTACCACTTTTTTACCTTTTACCTCTTCAAGATGCTTACCATTCCTTAGTGTAATCGCATTGCATTACTCTTTTCCTTTTTCTTCTAGGATTTGGTTCAAATTCACTTGGTAAAGTTCCTTGAGGCCTGTTATTGATTGCATTGGTAAGTTAACCCACTTAGGTTTCAAGGTTTCAAAGTGATGCTGCAGAACTTTGAATGAAAGAATCAGTTTTTGCCATGTATTGCATGAATAACTCTTCCATAGTTGGCTTTTTCTTAAGCAAAGGAACTTTAGCTTGTGGTGGAAAACCAAGAAGGAAATTTACCTTTTGCTGCTGAAAAGGATCCTTGATTGTTACCCCATGAGAAGTTAGGATGATTCATCCAACTAGGATTGTAAGTGTTGGAATATGGATTATTCTATTGCCTATTAAAATTTTCAACAAACTATGCAGATTCAGTAGTAATAAGACACTGATCACTAAGATGCCTATTTCTACACATGTCAAAAAAGGACTATAAATAGCATTGACACCCAATGTATCGATTTCCTTGGTTAGAGTAGCCAATTGTGTAATCAAGGCATTAATTACGTCAAGTTTATGATCACCAACAACTTTTCTTGCACTCAATTTTTTAGGTGGCCATTGATAATTGTTGGATGCCATCTCTTTTAGCAAGTCATAAGCCTCATCAATGGATTTACTCATAAGTGCACCTCTAGCTACAACATCAATGGTGGTTCTCATTAGTACTAGGAAACCATTATAGAAAGTCTAAGCTTGCTGCCATTTTGGTAAACTATGGTGAATACGTCTCCTAAGTAGATCCTTATACCTTTCTTAAGCCTCATACAATGATTTAGAATCGAATTGTATAAAAGAGGTTATGTCATTCCTCATCTTAGTTGATGGAAAGAACTTAGCAAATAATTTCTTAGCCAAATCATCCAAAGTACTAATAAAACCAGCTGGAAGTGAATTCAAACCAACTTTTTGCTTTGTCTTTTAGTGAAAATGGGAAAAGCTTCAATCTAATGGCATCATAAAAAATACCATTAGTCCTGAATGTGTTGCAAATCTCCAAGAAATTCACAATATTTGCATTAGGATTATCATTCAGCAATCCCCTAAATTGAACAAAATTCTGAATCATCTAAATGATTACTGGCTTAATCTCAAAGTTATTGGCTTGGATGGTAGGTCTATAGATGTTAGAATGAAAGCCTTGAACAAGAGGTACAACATATTCTCACAAGGATTTGTTTTCTTCTTATTGATTAGCCATTGTTTTGAATTAAGTTGAAGCTTGTGACTTTTGTCTTTGAAGTCTTCGAAGAGTCTTTTCGTTTTCTGGATCAAAAGGAACAATCTCCAAACTTCTTAGTTTTCGCATACAATGACCAAAAGTACCTAAAAACAAAGAAAAAAAAAGTTTGAATTAAAACTAAGATTGCTTGGTATTAATATTAACAAAGAAAATTAGGCACAATTCTCGACAACGACACCAAAAACTTGTTGTTAGATTTACCACACAATTGCACATATCTTTGACAAGTAATACAATAGAAAGTAAAGTTTGTTCCCATGAGGAATAGCCCAAATCGTTTAGCTAAGTACAGAAATTAAAACAATTCAATCATACCCAAGCCATCGAATTTAAAACTACTAAAAATTAAAGAAACTAAAACTAAAGCTAAAAAACTGAAATTAAAAATATCAATATAACTAATTAATCAATCAATCAAAAGTTTAAAACCACAAGATCCCTTCAATGTTTCATCTGAATCTATTCTATTCGCTCTTTACTTACTAGATAGGCTTGAGTTGTTGACCTAGAGTTCTAATTTATTTATAAGTCTCTTCTAATGTTGGCTTATGCAATTTGAAATTAAGAAAGACTCATTAAGCTTAGGCTCTAATTAGGGCTACATATGGCATGTAAGTGTATTCCTACCTTACATGCGAATCAAATCAATCATCTCATGCAATTGATATTGAACATATGCTATTTCATCCATGGCTTACTCTAAACTCCCTCTTCTAATTCCGTTTAGGTTTCCAAATCAATCTAATTGGTGGCCAATCAATGAGACACATTAAGAACAAGATTGCAAAAACAACTCAAATATTGTCAATCATAAGTAAGAAAAAATATTAAAAATTCAAACTACTCTTTGGGTTCAATTGCAATTCTAAATTAAAAAAATTAATTCAACATAACTCCTAAAAACATCATCCAAAAAGAGATTTAAACATAAAAACAAAACAAGAAAGTATAAAGATAATAAGAAAAGAAAGAACTCCAATATTTATCAAGTCTTTGATCTGCAATATTCCTAGCTTTCTTGCTAGCTTCAATGCCTTTTTTTTCTTCTGAAAAACCTTGCTTGATTGTTGTTAAATTATGCTCCAAGAGGTTGCTTAAATAGGTTTTGAGACCGAGTTAAAATAGAAGTCGAAAGGCACATAAATTCCTACTTTTTTGTAGGGGCCGCGGCTGTGGTGGTAGGGTGCTGCGGCCACAAGTCCTTGTTTTATCTTTTTGCAATTTCCTTGTTGAAGGCTATGGCCATGAGTAGGTGGTAGACGTGACCATGAGCCTCTTAGACTCCTGGAGCATCTTCAAGTGATTGGGGCACTACGGCCATGTAGTGGTGAAAGCTATGGCCACCAAATGTGTACTTTCAATTTTCAAGCTCTACTGTAATGCTTTTGATTTCTGATGTAATGTTCTCCTACTTCAAAGCTGAACTAAGTGAGGTGGCAAACATAAAAGTTGTAGCTCTAACTCTTATTGTTTCAATGGTCTTAGAATCACATCATTTGGACTTATGTAGTAAGAGATATGCTTGAAATACCACAACATATGCTATTGGAGTTTGCACCTAGAATGCACTTTTCTACTTCAATCAAAAATCCTTCAACATAACACACATACAAAAGCACAATTTAATCAATAGTTGTCATACTTAGACAAATTAACAACTAACTTAGCCTAAAATAATCTAAATTCAATTGGCCCAACATAATTTAGTTAAATTAAAATAAATTGCTAAAAACACTTAAAAAATTTAGATAAAACTTAAGAACATAGCAAATTATTAACCAAAATTAAGACCTAATAACTTTATATTATAGAGTTACCAATATATTTGGCATTTGTGACATTTTTGAGCAAAATTTATGCAATCTACTTCTAATGTAATCCAATAGTATCTTGTTCTCATGGTTTGTCTAGTCAACATATGCCCACTTGCGTGTGTACGACAAATTCTTTCATGAACTTCCTCAACTATCCTCCGGGCTTCAGCTGAATCCACACATCCCAAAAGTACTTAATCTCTATTTCTCTTGTATAGAATGTCTTTGTCTAAGAAGAAATTCGTTGCCAACCTTTCGATAACTTTCTTGTCATTTTCTGAAATTTACTCCAAGTATTGTTGATATTTGAGGTATTGCACAGTATCATGGTACCATGGTTTTCCATCCATCTCATCTTCCACACTTGAGCAGTGAGCTAGGGATTCTCGAAGATCTATCATAATGGGTTGAATTTTGACATCAATGCCCATTTTGAACATAGACACCAACATGGTTAATGCATCAACCATTTGGTTTTCTTCTTGAGGTAAGTGGGTGAAGTGGATCTCATCAAAATTTTCAATCAGCTTTGTTATATATTTCTGGTACCAGACTAGCTTTAAATCATGCATTTCCCTTTCTCTTCTCAATTGGTATATGAAAATCCCCATACACTCATAATTTGCAAATCTTCCTCTTAATTACAGCTTCAAGACCCATGACACAAGCCTCGTATTCAACCACATTATTAGTACAATTGAAATTAAGCTTAATTGTGGTTGGATAATGGTCTCTTCCTAGTGATATCAATATTACCCCTATATCATGCCCTAAATCATTCAAAGCTCTATGAAAGAACATCTTTTATTTCCTTTTATCATTAGAGTCTTAGTTAATTGCCTGGCATACTAACATCAGGTCCTCATCAGGAAATTCAAATCTCATGGGTTCATAATCATCCTCTGCCCTATCTGCTAATAAATCAACAATCACACTTCCTTTAATGGCTTTTTGAGTTGCATATATAATATCATACTCGAATAACAAAACCTGCCATTTTGCCACTCTCCCTAATGAGGATGGCTTTACAAAGGTGTACTTAATGAAATCCAATTTTGCTACAAGCCAAGTTGTATGATACAACATATATTGTCAGAGCTGATGTGTTGTCCAAGCTAATGCAAAGTTGAGCTCTCAACGCCATGGCATAGACCTTCAATGCCGTGGTGTAGTGCCTAAAAAGGAGCGCTGCAGTGCTGGATGGAAAACCAAAAAAATATTTTATAAGTCAGGAGTGTTGGGATGCCCTTGGAGTAAGGTCGCGGTGCTTTGACGTGGATTAATATTTTACAGCCAATCGAAAAATGAGCTTTTAAGGTTTTTTAGAGGCTATAAATAAGTCTTCTTCTTCAACTAAGAGAGGGTGTTTAGAGAGGCAACGAATGGTAGTTTTTGAGAGAAAAGAGAAGGCTTTTCAAATGAGAAGAAATGGAAGGAATTGAGGATAAAAAATCATCTAAAACAAGCTTCCGTTGAAACTCAGGGATCCTAATAGCTTTACAATACTGAGCACCATTGGAGCATACTATTTTTCCAAGCATTAAGTGATTTGGGAGCTAGTATCAACATGATGCCACTTTTTATTTACAAGAAACTGGGTTTTGGAGAAATCAAGCCCACCACAATGACCTTATAACTCATAGACGACACCATCACATATCCTCATGGCATTGTAGAAGATGTATTAGTACAAGTGGACAAGTTCATGTTTTTAGCTAATTTTGTGGTATTCGATATGGAGGAAGACAAAGAGGTTTTAATCATTTTGGGGAACCTTTATTGCGTACTGCTGGAGCACTCATTGATGTAGAGAAAGGAGAGCTTGCCTTGAGGGTCTAAGAGCAAGAAGTAACCTTCAATATCTTTAATGCTTTAAAATATGCTAACGATCATGATAAGTGTCATGTAATGAATATAGTTGATAGAGTCATAAGAGAAGTATTTGAGGAGACTTGCCTTGTGGACCCATTTGAAGCATCTTTAGTAAATGTTTCAGGGAAAGAAGATGAAGATGTTATTAATTACATAAACTTGTTGAATGCCCCTTCTCGCATCATGAGGATACAGTATGAGACTTTAGATACTTCATCAATGTCTACACCAAGAAAGCCATCAATTAAGGAACCTTCAAAGTTGGAACTAAAACCTTTGCCAAATCATTTGAGGTATACCTATCTTGGTAACGAGTCCATACATCCTGTTATCATTTCATCTAGTCTTAGTACGTGCAGGAGGACAAGTTGTTACGAGTTTTGAGAGTACATAGGAAGGCATTGGGGTGGACAATTGCAAACATAAAAGGGATTAGTCCCTTAATATGCATGCATAAGATTATATTGGAAGAAGGTCATAAAGCCACCATAGAGCATTAGCGAAGACTAAATTTGATCATGAAGGAGGTGGTAGCAAAAGAGATAATCAAATGGTTAGACATTGGCATTATCTATCCCATATTGAATAGTGCTTGGGTAAGTCCAATATAATTTGTACCAAAGAAAGGTGGGATGACCGTAGTAGCTAACGATAATAATGAACTCATTCCCACAAGAACTATAACCAAACGAAGGGTATGCATGGATTACCGGAAACTCAATTAGGCTACAAGGAAAGAGCACTTTCCATTACCATTTATTGATCAAATGTTAGATAGGTTAGCAGGGAAAGAATTTTATTATTTTCTGGATGGGTATTCAGGATAGAACTAGATAATGATAGCTCTAGAAGATAAAAAAGAGATAACATTTACTTGTCTTTATGGCACATTTGCATTTTGGAGGACGCAATTTGGACTCTGCGATGCTCTAGCCACCTTTCAATGATACATATGGCTATATCCTCTGATATGGTGGAGCAATCACCTGAGGTATTTATGGATGAGTTCTTTATTTTTGTTAGTAATTTTGATGATTGTTTTGCTGAATCTTGATAGGGTTTTAAGACGATAACGGGAAACAAACTTGGTTTTAAATTAGGAAAAGTGTCACTTTATGGGACAAGAAGGTATAGTTCTTGGACATAAGGTGTCCTTTAAGGGATTGGAAGTGGACAAGGCTAAAATAGAAACGATCGAGAAACTCCCACCACCAAAAATTGATAAGAGGTATTAAGAGCTTCCTTGGGCACGTTGGGTTTTATCGATGATTTATTAAGGACTTTTCCAAAATCTCTTAACCTTTATGTAATTTATTGGAAAAAGTCGTTCCTTTTAAGCTCAATGATAATTGTCATGTAGCATTTGTAGAATTGAAAAATAGGCTGATATTTGCACCCATTATTGTATTTCTTGATTGGTTACTTCCTTTTGAACTCATGTGTGATGCTAGTGACTCTGTTGTAGGAGAAGTGCTAGGACAAAGAAAAAATAAAATTTTTCACTCTGTATACTAGGTTAGTAAGACTTTGATAGACACACAAATGAGTTACATTACCACTGAGAAAGAACTAATAGATGTTGTATATGCTTTTGATAAATTTTGTTTTTATTTGATTGGTATAAAAGTTGTTGTTTACACTAACCACTCAGCAATTAAGTACTTAATTGCCAAGAAAGATGCCAAGCCAAGATAAATAAGATGGATATTGCTGCTACAAGAATTTGACCTGAAAATTAAAGATCGAAAAGCTATGGAGAATCAAGTGGCAGATCATTTATCAAGGTTGGACAATGCTACCCAAGTATTAATCAAACTTTGACCAATGAGAATTTCTCTGATGAGCTCCTATAATTTGTTGAACAAAAGAAGGTACCTTGGTATGCTAATTACGTCAACTACATTGTAAGTAAATTTCTTCCTCTTAATTTATATTTTCATCAAAAGAAAAAGTTTCTTCATGATGTTAGATTTTTTGTAAGGGATGAATCGTATTTGTTTAAGCAATGTGTAGATAAAGTGTTGAGAAAGAGCATTTTAGAGGAGGAGGTAGAAAGCGTGTTGAAGCATTGCCATTCATCAGATTATGGAGGTCATTTTGGAGAAGAGCATATAATAGAAAAAGTCTTACAATTAGGTTTGTTGCCCACACTTTTTAAGGATGCTAATAATTTTGTCTTGTGTTGTGACAGATGTCAATGTGTAGGGAATATTTCAAGACGAAATGAGATGCCATTTGTCACGACCCAAATTTTCGGGCCATGATCGGCGCAAGGGCCTAATAAACATAGTCTATTAAGCCCAAGCGAGCCTATCGATTTATCCTACTCATCATTCCATCAAATATCGCTAAGTCATATTTCATACTTTTGAATCAAAATAGTGATATACATTGCCAACTCTTACTGGCATTACTCCTTAAAAATTTACATACAATGTCTACAACATGTATTCTAATAATTTACATTAAGTTTGTCTATACAAAACAAAATAACACTCGACTTCCAGCGGAGGGACTCGGATGAATGTATAGCTACTGAATGCCGAGACACTTACCAAAAGATGGACACAGGTCTACAAGGACACCTCGTCCTAGTTATCGATTGCCTCGTGATCTGAAAACATGAATTTGAAAATGGTGAGTATAAACCCAGTGAGTGAACAAGGAAGGGAACAAGCATACCATATGGAATCTTTAATGAAATCATGATGCATTCTTTTTCAAAACAATGCAATTTGTTTCTATTCTTATTAAAAACCCCTCATCAAGCCTTTAAATGATTAATTATTTGAAAATCATTAACCCATACATAACGAACCATTTGAAGAATAAAAGCTTCAATATTACACAAGTAAGTCAAACACGACAACGAATCTTCCTTGTAGCGGAAAGGCATTCTAGCTGCAGTGTAGCTGCAGCGAGAATAAATTTTCGTTGCAGCGACGTTGGGATTTTGTTATTAACCGAACAAGGGTTTCTCAACTGGTCGAGGATTTCTCACTAAATCTCCTTATTTTAAACTTAACTTATTTAATCCTTAATGTTGGAAGTCCATGCTCTGATATGGTAGCAAAGAAGTAAAAGATAAGGTAGCAATTGAACAAGATAGGAGACCAAAACAGAAAGTTTTTCGCTGCAACGAGATTGAATCTCGCTGCAGCGAAATTATAACCCAGAAACAGAAAGTTTCTCGCTGCAGTGAGAAGCTACAGTGTCATTCTCGCTGTAGCAAAAATGCATCCTCGCTGCTGCAAGTTTTCGACCAGCCTACCCTTTCAAAACCCGAGAGTTTCTCGCTACAGCAAGAATGATTCTCGCTGCAGCAAAATACAAGGCATCAAATGAAAATTTCCCTTTCTCCCAAAGAAAACCACCCTGCTTGAAATGTTCAAAACCAATATGAAACATATAACAATTTCTAAAGGTTTAACATGTCAAGTTTCACATGCATTACAACCATAAGCCATTATCCATCAATTTTCTATAACACACATATTTACATATGTATATATATATATATATACGCATATACCCATCATCATCATCACACCATCCTATCATCATCATCACCAGCTCATGCGCACTCCCTACTCGCACATGGCTGGGTCATCATCGGGTTATGCGCACTCCCTACTCGCACATAACCGGGTCATCCTCGACTTATGTGCACTCTCTACTCGCACATAGCCGAGTCAATATAATTACACAACATTATATTCAAGCATATATGTATATCAACATAATGCAGCCACATAGAAATCCATAATAACCACATATCATAACATAAATCATTTCTCAAGAGCTTGTTCCCAAGACATTCATTTTCATGAAAAATCGTATAAAATCATTTAAACGTTTGTCAAATACATTATATTCTCAAAATAAGTTTTGAAGGCAGTCTACTCACCAATTGATTGTAAAGCCTTTAAATGACTCCAATTCCCCTAATTGTCCAAATGAGATGATAGGGCTTCCTTAAAACTTAGGATCACATTAACATAAACAATAGATCAATTTACACACTATGAACTCTAAAAGCTATCTCTTAGCTAATTTTCAATTGCCACATTAAACGGCTATCTATGTTCACTATGTTAATCACTAAAAATTAATGAGCATAGTCAACAATAAAACAACTCATAAATCCTAATTTCTAGCCATTTTCTGCAGCTAAAAATCGAGCTTAGTTCATTACTTACCCTAGGGCTCCTTTATAGTCAAATTCTCTTCCAATTGCTTCCAAATCAATGGAGTAATTCTCTTTTTCTCTCTCTAAAATGCCCAACTAGTGAGAGAAAGTCTGGAAATAAGCTTTATCAAGGGTTTTGAAGTGAGAGGATGAAAGAATTCAAAGGTTCTAGTCAAAAGGGTTCAAAAGTGTGAAAACTAGAGCTAGAGAGAGAAAATCATTTAAGCTTCAAATCAGGCTTCTATGGAGTTTTGAAGAAACATGAGAGAGGAGAAGAAGAAGAAGAAGACCAGCTGTTGGGAAATCTCTAGAAGCTTCTTGAAATTCAAAATATTTATAGGCAATCTTATCTTTTCCCTTAAAATTACAAAAATACCCCTCCACCAATTAACTTATTCTCCTCCAATCTTTTATGCAATCTTTTTACTCTTTTAACACTGGGACAAGATCCATAATGGTCTAGACATGTTCGGATTCATAAAAACTTAAAATTTTAACTCGAGGTGAAAAATAACCATTTTGCCCCTGTTATGAAAATTGTTGAAACTTTTAGTTTTCTTCGTGTTTTCATCAGCACACATCATTTATGTAGTCTTATACCCATTTAAGCCTTAAAATATCATAAAACTTTCTTCTGGAAGCTTATTAGAGAAAATGATGAAACTACCCTTGGTTCGTATTATTACATTTATACTTAGTTACAAGCCTATAGAGGTTGATGTCTCACACCATTAAACAATATCTTAAAGTAGAGTTATTCGACATCTGAGGGATTGATTTTATGGGACCTTTCATCTCATCATTCAACTATCGTTACATTTTGGTAGTTGTGGACTATATATCAAAGTGGGTGGAAGCTTCAACACTACCTAGAAATGATGCAAAGGTTGTATTGAAATTCTTAAGGAATAATATTTTCACAAGATTTGGCACATCAAAAGCGGTAATAAGTGATGACGGCAGCCACTTCTGCATTAAATTCTTCACTGCTTTGCTCACAAAATATGAAGTGACTCACAAGGTGGCAACTGCATATCATCCCAAACAAGTGGACAAGTTGAGGTATCTAATCGGGAAATAAAGTGAATCTTAGAAAAGATCTTATCTCTATCGAGGAAGAATTAGGCCAAAAGACTCGATGATGCATTATGGGCCTATCAGACAACTTATAAAACCCTATCAGTATGTCCCTTTATCATTTGGCCTATGGCAAAGCATGTCATTTGCCAGTGGAATTTGAGCATAAGGCTTTTTAGGCTATCAAAAAGTTAAACTTCAATTTAGAAGCTACGGGGTGAAAAATGATTACTCCAATTAAACAACACAAACGAAATACTGTTGGATGCTTCTAAGAATGCTAGAATTTACAAAGAAAAGACAAAACAATGGCAAGACATGAAGATTGTTGAATGACATTTTGAGCCAGGTCAACATGTCCTGTTGTTCAATTCTCATTTGAAGTGGTTTTTGAGAAAATTGAAGTCGAGGTGGTCATGACCATTTCTCATTTCAACAGTGTTTCTATATAGTGTCATGGAATTAATGGACAGCACAACCAATGCAAAGTTTAAGGTGAATGAGCATTGGTTAAACCATTATTGGGGGGTGACATAGATCGCCAGCACTCTTCCATTAGTCTTTCCAAACTTGATTGAGCTAAAACTAGAATCTAGCTAAAGATGTTAAAGAAAGCACTGCTTGAGAGGCAACCCAAGTTCTATTTACTTAAGAAATTTTTGGCTATTCATTAATTAGTTTTGTTTGTAATTCATTTGTAATTTTATTTTTCATATTACTAATTGCATAGTCTTATTTCCTTTTCGTAGGCAAATAATACTTATAATAATAATAGATTATTCAAAAAAAAAAGGTTGCCAGCATCGCGACGTTGGTAGTGAAAGGTCGCAACCCTCGAGCATCCTTTGGGTTCCACTATGGAACCCGAGGCTGGGGCACTGTAACGCCCCACAACCAAACATTTCACAAGGCATGGTTTAGTGCTGCGATGCCGTGTTAGGCACATGGCTTTATATATACCCCATTTTCCCCCATTTTACAACCCTAGGCAGCATTTTTCACTATTTCTCTAATCTACTTGAAAAAGTTCACTCCCTTTTCACTTACGAACTACAAAATCTCTTCCAAAAACCAATTATTTTGCATCAAACTTTGAGTTTTGAAGATTTAGGGCATTTTTACTTTCTTACAAACATCTAAAAGCATAAAACTGTGGTAAGTGCTATTTTTTCTTTTTCTACTTATTTTTATGGTTAGTATTGTGTTTTGAAGATGCGCTTTGCTTATAATTGATGGCCTTATGCTTAATTTGATAATGTAGAATATGCATGTCATCAACTTTTTAGTTTTATGCTTAGATTACTATTTTTGAATAGTAAGCATACTGAATAAATCTAATTTTTTGCACTTAGAGTTTAAATTGGATGTATGTGGAAAGTAGTGCTATTCTTACTATATTGGAGTTGAATAGTTAGTATCAATTATTTCTTTTTATATGGATCATTTAATTGTAATGTATACTAACTAGTTGTAGTTGAAAACGTGTTACTTGTTGCTTGGGTATTCAGATAATCATCATGGCACCAAAGAAGAGGACATGTGCACATGGAACTGGGTAGAATTTTGATCATAGTAATTTATTTCAGCTAAAGTTGAGAAACGCGACACCTAGTCCCTATTGCACAAAGTTTCAATTTTAGAACATGGTATTGATGTCTAAAGAGCACTTCATCCTGACATCTACAAAATTATCGATGCACGATAGTAGGAGAAATTATGTGCCTAGCTAGATTCTATAGTAATGCTTGTGGTTCAGGAATTCTATGCCAATGTAATTGAACATGAAGACAGGAGAGCTTTCATTCATGGACATCAAGTACCTTTCGATGCTGGGCACAAAATTGGGAACGATGAGTGTGGCCAATTCATGAATGGTGACATCAATTTAGATGAGGTTCTAGGGTCCTTTAGTGTTTTGGGTACTAAATGGAAAGTGCACAATGGTGTTCCAGTTTCGTTCGAAGCTAATGCCATGGATAGCGACTACATGGTGTGGTATCATTTCTTAGCTGCGAAGATACTTATAGTAAAACACTTAAGAGATGTGACCAAGGATCGAGCAGTCCTCTTCTACACAATCGTCATTGAAAAATCCATTGACATTGGGTAATTGATCTTCAACAACCTTATCATGTTAGCCTAGTCGCCACATGATGAATTGTGGTATCCATCTTTGATCACTGCCTTATGCTGTCAAGAAAAGTTGTTTGGTCAACCAATGAAGAGTTGTTGCATCCAAAAATTCCATTGGATGGTGGGATCATCAAGAGATTCTACATGCGGGAGCAAACCACCATTACAGGAAGTTCATTTGCGGCACCTCAGCCATCGAGCCATTCTCAAAATCTCTCTATGCCACAATGAATAAAACAACTTGAGCGTCGTTTGGACCATTGCATAGAGTGTTTCAAAGCCATTGGGGAGATGATAAGGGCATATGCCGAGCATGTTAGCATGGACATGGCTGCCTTCCCTACATTGCCTGTTCATCCACCTTGGATATTGATGATGATGCTATTGCAGAGGACGATGAGCATTGACTGTGTCTACCAATTTAAGAGAGTACTCTCTTTCTTTACTTTTAGGAACATTGGGGACAATGTTCAATTTGAGTTTGGGGGGGAATTTTTATGTTTTCTTTTATTTATCGTATTTATGTTTAAACTAGTAATTTGCATGCTAGGATTAGGAACATGTTGAAATATTAAGCTAGAGTTTGTGCACCAATCAAAATTGATTTATCTATACAATGATGAAAACTATTTGCCTTGTTATTCTTTTTACTTGTAGCAAGCATGAATATTGTTTGTAGTTGTGAGACCTTGACCTTTATAAACTCGTAGTCAGAAGTAGACATGATATCACTTACTAGGGGTAATTTCGTCATTTCCTTAGTGAGCCTCTAGAAGTGAGCTTTCAAACAAAATTAAGGCCTAAGTAGGCCTAAGGCATAAATGAATGATGAAAATAAAGGTAAAATCACGAAGAAAATAAAAATAATGATGATTTCCAAGGTAGGGGCAAAATGGTCATTTTTCATCTCGAGTCAAATTTTAAGTTTTCGTGAACATGAGTATTTCTAGACCATTATGGACCTTGTTCCAGTGTCAAAAGAGTAAAAAGATCGCACAAAAGATTGGAGGAGAATAAGTTAACTTGTTAAGGGCATTTTCGTAATTTAAAAAGAGATTGGATAAGCTTTAGCTATAAATATCATTTGTTCCAGTAGCTTCTTCATTTCTCCAGCAGCTTCTTCTTTTTCCTCCCATCTCATGTTGCTTTCATCCTTCATGGAAGCTTGTTTGGAAATCTCTATAACTTCTCTCAAGCTAGCTCTAATTTTCATGCTTTTGTGCACCATTTCATAAAACCTTTTGTGTTCTTTCACTCTCTCACTTTAAAACCCTTGAAAAGTCTTACTTCCATACTTTCTCTCACTAGCTTGGTGTTTTAGAGAGAGAAAGATAGAGCTTCTATAATAGTTGGGAAATTTTTGGAAAGAATTTCAAATACAAAGCTACCAAGGTGAGTAGTGAATTAGAGTTGATTTTTAAGTGTTGAGAATGGTTAGTGATTAGACTTGTGAGGGTTTTGTAGTTGAGGTTGTTCATTCATTTTAGAATGATTAGGATAGTGAAAATAGATAGTGATAATTCTATTTTATAGAATTATTTTAGTCCAATTTTGTTAGTAAATATTAGCTAAGTCCTCAATTTTTAATTATTATTTATTTATTTTTAGTTGTTTTTATAATGTGAGACCCTGTCAAGCTCGATTAAAAGACGGTATTGTATCGAGTGGTACAACTAAGTTAAATCGAGCCTTGAACTAGTTCAAATAGAAATTCTAAGAGGAATTTGAAAATTTTAAAACCAACAGAATGGTTTAGAATAGTGATTTGGAGTTCAAGGTCCAGTTTGGAGTCCATCAGAAAATTGACCAATTAGGGACAAAACGGTCATTTTACCATTTGATGATTAAATGGAGATTTTTAGCCAAGATTTGATCACATTTGACCAAGAATAATTATATGAAATATAATTATGATTATTGGAGTATAAAATGATGTTTAGTAGTGAAAAATTGTGATTCCCGGTATTTATAGAGTAGAAGGGCAAAATGGTAATTTTGCCACTAGTGGACTAAACGAAAATTTTTTTAAACAATTTTTGCCCCAATTGGTTAATATTGATCAATAGTAGTGTTATTTTAGGTTGAAAAGTAGAAATAATGAGATTCCGGTACATTTCGGAGTATAAGGGCAAAATCGTAATTTTTTTGTCTCGGGGGCAAATCAGTAAAATTTTCGGCCCAGCACTTGTCAAGACCAAGGGATTTTAATTGTGGTAGGATTGGATAAATACCAGAATATTTGTGGTGGAAAATTAAGAAGAAAAAGTCAAAAAGTTAAAATTTTGGCCAATAAGCATGTGACACATGGCATGCTTGATTATTTTATTATTTTCTATAGAAATCAGCCCATTAAATCCCCAATTCCCTCACCATATTCGGCCTAGACATCCAGCAACCAGAAAAAAGGAAGAACAAAAGGAAAAACAAGAAAACCTAGGTGGAAATTCAAAGAAAAAGTGAAGAAATCAAGGAAACAAGCTAGGTAAGTTAAAATTTCTTTAATTCTCCTTGATACCTAGCTTACCCATGCTTTTGTTCTTGATTTCCATGGTTGAATATTGAGTTATCATGATGAATTCAATTCTGAAAAATGGGTATGGAAGAGGAATTGTTGTTGGAATAATTTGATTTTAGACTATGTTAGTGTTTAGAGATAGTTAAGCATGGTTATGAACAAAAACACTAAAGAAATATTTAATTTCTCTAGGGTTCCTTGTTGGCTGAACCATGAGGGCTGAATATCAATGGGGGATTGTTTTTATTTCAAGGAAAATGGCATGGAAAATGATGAAGTAAGGTGAAACAGTTATGTAGAAAAAATTCGATGCTAGTACACCAAATGACCAAATTTTTTTTCTATAAGGAATTGTGAGGGTTCTAATGCTGAATTTGGCTTTATTTAAATGTATGTGGTAAATTAAGGTATTAGAGGAGAAATGAATTAATTTAGAGGTGATTTGGACACAATCGTCGATTAATCGGGTGATCGGTCGAATTTAATCGATACCGTGATTAAGCGGTAATCGGGTATATTTGTGCATTTACATATCAAGCATTAGTAGTTTAAATTAATTTATATCAATTTAGGGACAATATGGTAAATTCCTCGACTTGGTTATTTGTCAAGGTGGTGAGACGTCCGGAAAAGGCAAAGGAATTACGCTTGAGGACTATTAGTCAGAGTTCACCCGGAATCCGAATTTTCGACACCTGTGAGTGGACTGCCTATCAAAATTGTTTTGGGAATATGACTGTTTTGAACAAAGTGTTTGAATGATTTTATGCAATTTTTCATGAAAATGAATGCCTTGGGAACAAGCTTTTGAGAAAAGGTTTATGTTATGAAATGTGGTTATTATGGATTTCTATGTGGCTGCATTATGTTGATATACATATGTGCTTGAATATAATGTTGTGTAATTATGTTGACTCGGCTATGTGCGAGTAGGGAGTGTGCATAAGCCGAGGATGACCCGGTTATGTGCGAGTAGGGAGTGCGCATAATCCGGTGATGACCCAGCCATGTGCGAGTAGGGAGTGCGCATGAGCTGGTGATGATGATGATGGGTTGGTGAGATGATGATGATGGGTATATACGTATATATATATACATATGTAAATGTGTGTGATATAGCAAATTGATGGACAATGATTTATGGTTGTAATGTACGTAAAATTTGACACATTATACTTTGAGAATTTTCATGAATGTTAGGTTGATTTTATTAGTTTAGTAGGATGGCTTTTGTTGAGTGAGGAAAAATGTTTATCTTGTTGCCTTGTTTTCACTGCATCGAAATTCATGCTCGCTGTAGCGAAAAAAAACTCTGGGGTTTGGAGGGGTTTTAAATAGGAATGAACTAAATTGCATTGTTTGAAACAAGTGCATCATGATTTTAAATTTTTCCTAATTGTTGCTTGTTCCCTTCCTTGTTCACTCACTGGGTTTATACTCACCATTTTCAAATTCATGTTTTCAGATCACGAGGTAGCCGATAATTAGGACGAGGTGTCCTTGTAGATCTGTGTACATCTTCTGGTAGGTGTCTCGGCATTCGGTAGCTGTATATCCATCCGAGTCACTCCGCTGGAGGTCGAGTATTATTTTGTTATGTATAGATGAACTTAAATGTAAATTTTAAAAGAGTAATGCCAGTACGAGTTGGCAATGTGTATCACTATTTTGACTCAAAGTCATGAAATACGACTTAGTGATAATAAATAGAATCATAAGTAAAATAAATAATAGGCTTGCTTGGGTTTAGTGGATTACGTCCATTGGACCCATGCGCCGGTCATGACCCGAAATTTGGGTCGTGACATATAATTAGTTTATTTTTAAGTGAGTTATTTTAATTTTATGTTATTCTTTTTAATTTAGTTATTATTTATTAGTTTTTATATTTTTTGTAGGATAAAAAGTGATTGGGCTTAATTTTGGAAAGTAAGGTGTTGAAAAACCCAGAATCTGCTTGAATATACTTCAGTATTTTGGCCATATCTCGAGTTACAGAACTCCAAATGATGCGATTATTATACCTTTGGAAAGCTAAAAGACATAGATACAACTTTCATGAAGATCACTTTGCCAAGTTCTATCTTGGAAATAGAGAAAATCGTAATGGAAAATAGCTAGACGTACTGTGCTGGGAATGGAAACTTGTAAAGATTGATAATTGATTTTTGGGCCTCTCATTACACTTTTAAGCCCAATTAAACCCTAGGTCAGCTTAAGGAACCTTAGGTTAAGCTTATTAGTAAAAATAGGATATGTTTAACAACATTAGAGAACATTTGGAGATTCAAGAAGCTAGGAGTTAAGGCTGAAACTTGGAGATCAAGGTTGCAAATATTGATTTTTTTTTCTTCCTTGGATTTTATTGTTCTTGTTACTTTCAATGGTTGAATTTATTATAATGTTATTTTATTTTGCAATTATGAGTAGCTAATTTTCTTTTTTCTAGGATTGCAATTGAACTCACATGTAATCTAAGTTTTTAATCTCTTTTTACTTATGTTTAATGGGATTTGAATTGTTTATTCTAATTTGTTCTTAATGCTTTTAATTTCTTGGCCACCAATTAAATTGATCTAGGAACCTAAACAAACTTGGGAGAGGGGGTTTAGAGTAAACTAAAATTGGGATAGCATATGATCATATTAATTGATTTGCCTATAGGATAGGGATATACCTATAAGTCATATGTAGCCAGATTAGAGCCTGAACTTAATTAGTCTATTTTAATTTCAATTCACATAGGGATATAGTGGTTTGGTTAAAATAGATAATTTTATAAGATGAGTCGAGAGACCCTTATAAATAATTTAGGACTTTAGGTTAGCAATTCAACCCATTGAAATAAGTTAAGGGAGAAAGGTAAGATTTAGATGAAGTGTGAGGGATATTGTGATCCTAGGCTTGTTTGATTTGCTTTTTACCCAATTATTTTGTTGCTTTAATTTTTAATTGAATTAGTTTTAGTTAATTAATGTAGTTATTTGAGTTTGATTATTTGGATAAGATTAAATTGTTCTAATTTTAGTACTTAGTAAAATTTTAGATAAATTCCGTGTGAGATCGATACTCTGCTTGCTAATATACTATCTATTCGATGCGTATACTTGCGTAGTAGGATTTTAATTGACAAATAGCCACTCAATGGCAATTGGAAGCTAGTTAGGAGGTAGCTTTTAGAAGTTATATGTGAGACCTTGACCTTTATAGACTCGTAGATAAAAATATACGCGATATCCCTAATCAGGGGTAATTTCATCATTTTCTCAATAAGCCCATAAAAGTAAGTTTTAAACAATATTATGGCTTAAGTAGGCCTAAAGCATAAATGAATGATGAAAATATGGGTGAAATGACAAGAAAATAAAAATTTTGATGATTTTTATGTTCTAGGGGTAAAATGGTAACTTTATCATTCGAGGACAAAATGGGAATTTTTGGAATTTTACACCACCTAACACTTGTAATGCCCATGGATTTCAGCCATTAACATTTTACATTGTGGATAATTGAAACATTTTATGTGGTGAAGAGAGATTGCTTAATGGATAAGTATTACACATGGACCAATGGAAACATGTCATGTGTCAAGCTTGGATTATTCTAGAATTTCCTTGTAAAATCTATTTAAAACTCTCTTAGTCTCACCCATATGGCTGGCCAAAGTATGAAGTAAAGAGGAAAGGAAAGAACACAAACCCTAGGTGGGAAAATTAAAAAAAAAGTGTGGGATTTCAAGGATTAAGCTAATTATGGAGGGGCATTTTAGTAATTTCCAAGGGAGTGGATAAACTTGGGCCATAAATATCCTCTCCTTCTAGCAACTTCTTGGGATTTCTAGCAGCTTCTTCTTCTTGTTCTCTTCCCTCTCATGTTTCTTCAATTCTTGCATGGAAGCTTGATGTGAAGCTTTCATAACTTTCTCTCTCTAGTTCTAATTTTCATACCCTGGTGTCCTTTTGACTTGAACCCTTGTATTCTTCCACTCTCTCACTTTAAAACCCTTGAAAATGATGAAAATCTTGTTTCTATAGTCTCTCACTAGTTAGGCATTTTAGAGAAAGAAAGAGGAAGCTTTATTAATAGCTTGAGAGCTTTTGGAAAGAAGTTCAAAGTTACAAAGCTATCAAGTTGAGTAGTAAACTAGAGATTTGATTTGTGAATATTTTGTAGTTGATATTGTTAATTCACTTTGGAGTGATAGGAAAGTGAAAATGGATGGACATTTAAATGGCAATTGAAAGCTAGCTAAAAGATAGCTTTTAGGGTTTACAGTATGTAAATTGACATTATGGAAATGTTAATTTGATGGTAGGTGCTAACGAAGCCCCATCACCCCAATTGGATCATTAGGGGGATTAAGAGTCGGCTAAAGGCTCAACGAATACCGGTGAGTGGACTTGCATTTCAAACTTGTTTTGGGGAATATGAAAGATTCTATCCAACTTGTCTTAGAAAATGTACTTTGGGAACAAGTTTTTAGTAAAATGATTTTATATTGTGAAAATGTGCTATACAATGGTTTATGTGTTATCACAATATGATAAAATGCATGATATGCATTGGATGTTTCTTTGCATGTTGATGTGGACCCGGCTATGTGTGAGTAGGAGTGCACATAAGCCGTTGCTGACCCGGCTATGTGCGAGTGGGAGTGCACATAAGCCATTGCTGACCCGGCTATGTGCGAGTGGGAGTGCACTTAAGCCATTGCTGACCCGGCTATGTGCGAGTGAGAGTGCACATAAGCCGTTGCTGACCCGGCTATGTGCGAGTGGGAGTGCACATAAGCCGTTGCTGACCCGGCTATGTGCGAGTGGGAGTGCACATAAGCCGTTGCTGACCCGACTATGTGCGAGTAGGAGTGCACATAAGCCGTTGCTGACCCGGCTATGTGTGAGTGGGAGTACGCATAAGCCATTGCATATGAGATGATGATGATGGGAGGGTGTATGTGATTATTGATATATATATATATATATATATATATATATATATATATATATATATATACATATATGGTCTATGGTTGTAAATGCAAATATGTGAGCATTTGATTTGTTGAAATTTGGGAGTTTACATGTGTTATATGTTACTGTTGTTATTTTAACAGGATGACTTGTTTTAAAGGAAAATGAGACTTTTTCCTTGATGTTCTGACTCTCGCTGCAGCGAGAAACTCTTAGGTTTGAGGGCCTTCACCAGATCTGGTCCTCGCTGCAGCGATAATGAAGTTCACTCTAACGAGAAACTTTCTGTCCATTTTGGCTAACTTGTGGGTTTTACTATATTTTTCGATTCTTTGGTACCATAGTTGAGTATGGATCTTTTAAGTGATTTACTCATGAAGGGTTTACATGAAGGGTTTTACTAAGAACTAGAACAAATTGCATTGTTTTGAGAAAATGAGTGCATCGTGATTTCGATAAACATTCCTTATGGTATGCTTGTTCCCTTCTTGTTCACTCACTGAGTTTATGCTAACCGTTTTCAACTTCATATTTTCAGATTAAGAGACAGCCGATAACTAGGACAAGGTGTCCTCGTGGGCTTGTATCCATCTTTTGGTAGGTGTCTTGGAATTCAGTAGCTGTACATTCGTCCGAGAGTCTTCTTTTGTTGTGTATAGATGAACCTAATGTGAATTATTAAGATACATGTGTAGACAATGTATATACACTTGTTTGGTATGCCAGTATGAAGTGGCAATGCTTAATATTATTTTGATTCTAAGTTATGATATATGACTTAGTAGTTTATGATGGAATGATAAACATCTCAGATTAATAGGCTTGCTTGGGCTTAGTGGACTACGTCCATTGGGCCCATGCGCCGGTCATGACCCGAAATTTGGGTCATGACATTATAGTTATGTGAATTGAGTTAATTGTGATGCTATTGTGATGATAAGTTCCAACGAAGCCCCACCACCCCATTTGGACCATTAGAGGAAGTTGGAGTTGTGTCACGACCCAATTTCCCGAGCCATGACTGGCACATGAGCTCAATGAGCATAGCTCACTAAACCGAAGCAAGCCTATCCATTTACCTTTACTTAACAAATTTATCATATCATGCATACACACACACCTTTTCTCGGGTGTGAACATAGCCAAAACACAATGGCATTATCAATAATAATATACATGCACTATACCAGTCATGTATTTAGCAATTTACATTGCATACACATATTCACATTGTTAGATTGTATTCACAATACAAAAGGACCCATGACTTCCAGCGGAGACATTTACAATAAAAGAATTACTATCGAATGCCAGACACATACCCAGGAGATGCACTATGGGGACTCTTCGATCTAAGGTCCAACAGTCACCTGATCTGAAAACATGAATTTTTATAAAACGTGAGTACAATACTCAGTGAGTGAACAAGAAGGGAACAAGCATACCATAAGGAATGTTTATCGAAATCATGAGGCATTCATTTTCTCAAAACCATGTAATTGTTTTAGCTCCTTTAAACCCCTCATGTAAACCCCACATGAGTAAATCACTTTACAAAAATCCATGCTCAACTATGGTACCAAAGAAATGGGAAATATGGAAAAAACCCACAAGTTAGCAAAATGGACAGAAAGTTTCTCGCTGTAGCGAACTTCATTCTCGTTGTAGCGAGAACTAGAACATCAAGGAAAAAGTCTCATTTTTCCCTTAAAACAATTCATCCTACTAAAATAACAATAGCAACATGTAACACATGTAAACTTCCAAATTTCAACAAAACAAATGCTTACATACTTGCATTTACAACCATATACCCATCATCAACATGCACACCATCCCATCATCATCATCATGCACACCATCCCATCATCATCATCTCATATGCAACGGCTTATGCGCATATAGCCGGGTCAGCAACGACTTATGTGCACTCCCACTCACACATAGTCGGGTCAGCAACGACTTATGTGCACTCCTACTCACACATAGCCAGGTCCAAATCAACATGCAAAGAAGCATCCAATGCATATCATGCATTTTATCATATTGCGATAACACATAAACCATTGTATAGCACATTTTCACAATATAAAATCATTTTACTAAAAGCTTGTTCCCAAGGTACATTTTTTAAGACAAGTTAGATAGAATCTTTCATATTCCCCAAAACAAGTTTGAAATGCAAGTCCACTCACCAGTATCGAAAATCCAGATTCCGGGTGCACTCGGACTAATAGCCCTCAAGCGCAATTCCTTTGTCTTTTTCGGACGTCTCACTACCTTGACAAATAACAAAGTCGAGGAATTTACTATATTGTCCCTAAATTGATATAAACTAATTTAAATTACTAATGCTTGATACGTAAATGAAAAAATACGTCTGATTATCGCTTAATCGCGGTATCGATTAAATTGGACCAATCACCCGATTAATTGGCGATTATATCCAAATCACCTCCAAATTAATCCATTTCTCCTCTAATACCTTAGTTTACCACATACCATTTAAATAAAACCAAATTCAGCATTAGAACCCTCACAGTTCCTTATAGAAAAATTCAGTCATTTGGTGCACTAGCACCAAAATTTTTCTACATAACCGTTTCACCTTAATTCATCATATTTCCAAGCCATTTTCCTTGAAATAAAAACAATCCCCCATTGATATTCAGCCCTCATGGTTCGACCAACAAGGAACCCTAGAGAAATTGAATATTTCTTTTGTGTTTTTGTTCATAACCATGCTTAACTATCCCTAAACACTAACATAGTTTAAAATCAAATTATTCCAACAACAATTCCTCTTCCATACCCATTTTTCATAATTGAATTCATCATGATAACTCAATATTCAACCATGGAAATCAAGAACAAAAGCATGGGTAAGCTAGGTATCAAGGAGAATTAAAGAAATTTTAACTTACCTAGCTTGTTTCCTTGATTTCTTCACTTTTTCTTTAAATTTTCACCTAGGTTTTCTTGTTTTTCCCTTTGTTCTTCCTTTTTTCTTGTTGCTGGTTGCCTAGGCCGAATATGGTGAGAGAGTTGGGTATTTAATGGGCTAATTTCTATAGAAAATAATAAAATAATCAAGCATGCCACGTGTCACATGCTTATTGGCCCAATTTTTAACTTTTTGACTTTTTCTTCTTAATTTTTCACCACAAATATTCTGGTATTTCTCCAATCCTACCCCATTTAAAATTCCTTGGTCTTGACAAGTGCTGGGGCTAAAAATTTATCGATTTACCCTCGAGAAGAAAAAATTACGATTTTACCCCTATACTCTGAAATGTACCGGAATCACATTATTTCTACTTTTCAACCTCAAATAACGCTAATATTGATCAATATTAACCAAATGGGGCAAAAATCATTTTATAAAAATTCCCGTTTAGTCCTCTAGTGGCAAAATTACCATTTTACCATTGTGCTCCAAAAATATCGGGAATCACAATTTTTCACTGCTAAACATCATTTTATACTCCAATAATCATAATTATTTTTCATATAATTATTCTTGGTCAAATGTGATCAATCTTGGCTAGAAATCTCCATTTAATCATCATATGGTAAAATGACCGTTTTGTCCCTAATCGGTTAATTTTCCTGATGGACTCCAAACTAGACCTTGAACTCCGAATCACTATTCTAAGCAATTCTGTGGGTTTCAAAATTTTCAATTTCCTCTTAGAATTTTTATTTGAATTAGTTCAAGGCTCTATTTAACTTAATTGTACCACTCAGTACAATATCGTCTTTTAATCGAGCTTGACAAGGTCTCACAAGTTGGGTAAAGATTTTACAAATACCGGTGAGTGATCTTGCATTTCAAAATGTTTTGGGAAGTGCCTACATGTTTAAATGAATCATTTAAAAGTTCATTTGTTTTTTCTTTAAAATATACTTGGGGAACAAGCCTTTGGTGAAATGTTTCTATCTTGTGAAAATGTGCCATATAAATGGTTCATGGATTAACACATTTTATTGATATGTATATTATGCATTGGATGCTCCTTTTTGTGTGTTAATGATGACCCAACTATGTGCGTGTGGGAGTGCACATGAGTGAAGTGTGGCAGGATGGTATGCATGGTGACGTATGTATACATATATACATATATGTGTGTTATAGAAAGTTCATGAATATGGTATATGGTTGTAATGCATGTGAAATCTTGAATGTTGAACCTTGGAAATTTCTAAGTATTTTCAAGTTGATTTTGTCATTGCAGCAAAATGTCATTTTCTTGAGAGAATGAAAACTTTTGTTTGGTGTCCTGTTTCTCACTGCAGCGAAAAACTCTCGAGTTTTGGGGGTTACATTGGCCTAGTTCTCACTGCAGCGAGAAAATTGCTGAAGCTTCTCGCTGCAGCGAGAAACATTCTATTTTGCTTGCTACCTTGTTTGGTTGCTGCCCCATTTTCCATTTCTTTAGCACTATAGTTGATCATGAACTCTCAACATTAAGGAATTTATTTAATTAAGTTTAAAATGAGGGGTTTTAGTAAGAAACCCTCGGCCATCTGATAATTTGAGCCCAAATTTCGCTGCAGCGAGAATGAATTTTTGCTGCAGCGAGGACCCGTCGTTTCACTTGACTTGCTTAAATGCTATTAAAGTTTCACTCCTCAAATCCTTTGTTAGTGCATGGATCCTTTATCGTCAAGTGATTAACTCATTAAAGGTTTAAAATAAGGGTTTTAATAAGAACTAAACTAAATTACATTGTTTTGGAAATAAGTGCATCATGATTTCTTTAAACTTTCCTTATCGATTTCTTATTCCCTTCCTTTGTTCACTCATTGTGTTTATACTCACTGTTTTCAACTTCATGTTTTCAGATCAGGAGGTAGTCGGTAACTAGGTCGAGGTGTCCTTATAGATTCGTCTCCTTGGTAGGTATCTCGGCATTCTATAGCATTACATTTGCCCAAGTCACTCCTCTGGAAGTCAAGAATCCCTTTGTTGTGTATAGACAAACCTGATGTAAATTATTAAGACATATGTTCTAGACAATATATGTATATTTTGAATTGAAATTATGAAACGTGACTTTAGTCACTTATGATAGAATGATGAACAAGTTATATAAATAGGCTTGCTTGAGCTTAGTGGGCTACATCTATTGGGCCCACGTGCCGGTCATGGCCCGAAATTTGGGTCGTGACAATAGTATTATGTGGAATTCTTGTGCATAGCATCATTTTGGAAAGTGATTTACAATTTTGAGCACTATGTTTCTTATATTGTTTCATGATATACATTTAGAAAATGAATATGTGAGTGTGAATCTTTAAACTAAGTTTAGAGTTTTAGAATTTGTTTGATCCTTACTTGGGGCAAAATTCTAAGTTATACTTAGTTAGGAAATGATTTAGGCAATCTTTGGATTGATTGGGCCTTTTCGAGCTATTGTAGTCAAATTCTATCCTTAATACACCTCTTTGAGCCTAAATTTATCTTTTTCTTTGTCAGCCAGAAATAAATTATCCTAGCTTGTAAATAAATTTCCAATTCCATTACCCTCATTCCTAAGCATGTATATTGTTTTAGGATTTATATATAGATAAATGTTGAAACAGTAAGAAGAATGAGTTAATAAAAATTTACAACCATGATGTGAAGCATTCATTCTACAAATGTCAAAGAAAACAAGTTTAAAGGGATGTTGAATTGTGAATAAAAAAAATTTATGTTTGATGAATGAAAAGTGAAGAAGAAAGAAAAAAATGTACTTGGTGAAGGAAGATAAAGTTACTTAGATCCTAGAATAATTATATGTTTAGGGTGATTTGAACCTTAATATATCGCATATCATACCTCAACCCTAGCCGAACATTATAAATTGAATAAAGTCCTAAGGATCCTTAGCTAAGTGGTGGCCTACATTAGGTGAGAAGGAGATGAAAAACAAACATATGAAATTCTAAGCTTATTGAGATTTGCATAAACATAATCTTTTCCAAAGTGCATGATGTTCATTGTAAGAAACTTCACACACACACACACTGAAACCCATTTGAAAAAGGAGCATGCATTTGGATGAAACGTGAACTTAAATAATATCCTTGTTTTGTTTTTGAGCTTGGAAGACAAGATAAGATATGAGGAAATTAAAGTTGATCAATGATTTGGTGCATTCTCATAGTTGGTGTTTTCAACCATGCTGTTTCATTTTAGTTTTTGTTCAAGGACTAGCAAAATATTAAGTTTGGTTGTGTGATAACTCTGTTATGTTGAGTTATTTAGCCTCATTTTGGAGTTTTAATGTAGCTAAGTCTTAATGTTTGAATTAGTTTTTAAGCAACTTTTATGTTTTTGGTTGATTAATGTAAAAGATATGAACTTAGTTTAAGTTATATAATTCTAGCTCATTTTCATGTTAAAAGTCCTATTTTAGGCTAATGCTGCTTTAGTTTTTGTGTATGTAGGTTTTCAATTGCATAAAGTTTGAGGGTGATGAACTATGCAATGAAGACCATATGCTGATTGTCACTGAACATGTTGCAGTAATTCAGGCATAATTCGAGATACAAAGATCCAATCACATGATTCTTGGACAATAGGAAAGCTAAGAGGCAACTTACAACTTTTATGTTTACCATTTGGCCAAGATCAGCATCGAGGTAGGTGAAAATCACGTTGTAAGATGAGGAATTGTAGTAGATTGCACCAAGGCAGCACAAGAGCAAGCAGCGTCGCGATCGTGTAAAGCCCAGTACCACAGCACCTAGGAGAAGCATCATGGAATCCATTCAAAAACTCGAGAGTTTAGTGCCCCAATGCCCACGGAGGAGCGCTACGGCATTGGATGGAAAACCTGCAAAAACTTTTATAAGTCAGGAGCATTACGACGCCCTTGGAGCAAGGCCGTTGCTATCTTACGTGGATTAATAATTTGAAGCCAATCGAGAAATTAGCTTTTAGGGATTTCTGGAGGGTATAAATAGGTTTTTTTCTTCAGTTGAGAAAGGGGGTTCATAGAGGCAACGAACGATAGTTTTTGAGAGAAAAGAGAGAAATGAGAAGAAATTGAAAGAATCAAGGATCAAGAATCGAAAGAGGATTTGCTATTTCTTTACTCTTCATTTCTTTCCTGTTATTTTGCTCTAGAAATGGTTTTTTCTCTTGATTTAATTATGTTTGCTATAAAAACAATGATGAACTAATTTTGTTTTCTAGGATTATGGGTTATTTCATTATGTAGTTTGAATGTTTGATTTTTCCTTGCTTGGTATTTGTCACGACCCGGAACCTCCCTCAAGCCCATGACAATCGCCGCGACGTCCCGATTGACACTCATTATCCGGAATGCCAACCGGAACCCCGCAAGGCTTACATATCAGTTTCTTTCCTTTCCTGTGAGCAATCATTATTAAATATCGAGTTTTTAGAGAATATTTACTATTTTAGATCAAAAACAATCAAAATAAAATTTTTGCCACACAGGGGTATTTTGGTCATTTTTTCTCAAAAATTTCAAAACTGGCTAAAACGTAATATACAAGTACAAAATACATAATTCATATTCAAAATGAGTTTAAAAGTAAAAAATCTTCATTTAAAACGAAATTACGGTTATTTGAATATAATAAGAAAATAAAAGAAATATTAAGGGAAATATTCTATTTTCTTATAAAACAATATTTATAGAGTTATACGTGAATAATTTTTTTATAGCGTAAAAGCTAAATAAATTTATACATACTGAAATACAGTAAGTCAAAATATTTAATTTAATTTACAATAACAAGAGGGCCCCCAAATAAACAAAAGTAAAGAGGACTGTGAACCTACGATTTGGAAAATGCAGATCCAATGGTAGTCCTCGATGAGATCAGCTATCTACAGTCTATACTGAACCTGAAATGGGTGGAAAGGAGTTGGGTGAGATTTTGCAATCCCAATGAGTAAACAGACATTATCATAAATATCTAAAGGCGAGTAAAATGGAGGCAAGTTTAAACAATAAATTTCAACCCATTTCATAATGTTTTCAATTTATTTCTTAAACCATAAAATATTTGTAATTTACCAAAACAATTGTTAAGGCTTATGTCTTTTATTAAAACAAGGCTCAAGCCAAAACTAATCCTCGGGGATACCTTGGCCGAGGCATCTAACCGAGTTCGCCAAGGGTGTTAAAATATTCACACGTGAAACACATTTTTATTTTTAAAACCAGCCGTTCCTTGGCGTTGGCCGAGTTACACATTCACGTGGGGGTTCGACGTGAAGTGAGCTCTAATACTACCCCAAGAGTTACCCTCCTCGCCTCTACAACCGGAGTAACTATATAACTGGATTTACCGTGCCCCTCTAATAGGCAGTCCACGGAAACCCGTCACTGTAGTGACTAACCCACCAATTTTAATAAAATTTCGACAGTATAACGTGGCTTTTATTTATTTATCCAGCCTGCATAGTAAAACAACTTACATAAATTTCCCAATGCATTCACAAAATATAGCCACATTTACTCATTTCTCATAAGCCATTCCTAGGAAAATATATATTTTTCAAGTCAATTTGTAGCCTCCAATTACTCAATTTCATAATCAATACAATATATTTTTATTTATCACATTTATTCCTAAAACATCAAAAATCTCGTTTTCATTTCATAAAATACATAAAGGGCATTTAAAAATAAACTCTAGATAATTTACAATAATAATAAGTTTACTCACCGTTTGTACAAACTAAAAGCTTTCTAAGAGCCCCGATCACTACTCGTCGGGTACGACTTCTTTGCCTTTTCCGGAAGGCTCTCCTCCTAGACACATTACAAAAATTTACACAATTCATCACATTGATGCTAAATCACTATATAATTAACTTAAATCCTATACTAATGCATGGTATGAAATGCAATAGCCTAAAACGGCTTAAACGCGGTATTAACCTATTTTTGGCACTTTGCCCGATAAATTGCTAACGTGCTCCATTTTAGCTCTAAATCATCCCATTCTCTCTCCAACATTTCTAACCATTAAATATCAGCCAATAACCTTCTAAAAACAACAAAATCAGCTCACTCCCTTCCTTGGAAAATTCGGCCAAAAATGGGACATTAACTCGGTTAATTTTCTACTTTGTTTTTCTATCACGTTTAATCGTTTTTCATCATTTTCTCTTCATTTCCCTTAGAATAAAATCAATTCATCATCATTGTACAGCATTGAGCATCCAGCCAAGAGTGGGTATTGTGAAAATTTACTGATTTCTTGCCCAATTTAATTTCTAAACACATTTAACTAACTAAAACTATCAATTTAACTAAAAATCAAAACCTAAAAATTTCAATTTCTCTCTCCTAGAATTTCGTCCAGCCCTTGATATCACTTTTTGATCTCTCTCCTCAAGCATGCTAAATGGAAATAAAGGCATAGGAAAGGTAGAAATCAAGCTAAAATCGAAAAATCTTACCGTTAGACGCGTAAACGGTCGAAAACCGCGAATTTCCCTTTGAATTTTCTTGTTTCTCTTTGGTTTTTCTTTTTTTCTTCCTTTCCTATCTATTTCCTCTCTTGTTCTTCCTTATGGCCAGCCAGCACTCAAAATTTGGGTTTAAATGGGCTGACTTTTCATTAAAATAATATTATTTCATTAAAAAATGCCACATGTCACTTTCCCATTGGCCCATTTTTAAAATTTTATCCATTTGTTTCCAAATTTTCACCATACACTTGTCTCATATATTCATAGCTTAGATAAAATTCTCAGACTCATCCAAAGTCTCGGTGGAGTAATTTTTGCAATTTACACTTTTGCCCCCGTAAAAGTGAAAAATTACATTTTTGCCCAAAAAACTGAAAAATTGCCCATAGACATATTTTTCATCCCTTATACTCAAACCATTCTCCAATTTGTCAAATTTGATCTAAATTCTCTCAAAATCTCAAATTTTGTCCGTGGGTGGCAACATTACGATTTTACCCCTACACTCCAAAAATCACCAGAATTAAACTTTTTCACTTCCTATCATTAAATTATACTCCAAATAGTTAATCTTGGTCAAAAATTTCACTCCATGATCAAATTATTATCTTAGGTGGCAAAATGATGATTTTGCCCTTGAATATCAAAATTTCTAATTTTACCCCAAATGAACCCTCAAACTCCGAACAATCATTTTTAGTCATTCCTGGACTATAAAATATTAAATTTCATCCTACAATTCCTATTTGAACTAGTTCGAGGTTCAATCAACTCAAGTGTACCATTAGGTACAATACCGAGTTTCGTCTATTCTTAGGTGCTTTTCCTAGCATAATAACATACTACTCAGTGCATGTATGTCATGACATGTATTTATAGGGTCGGGTTTTACAGTATTAATGGAAATTGCATAATTTATTCAATTCTGTACATATTGCTTTTCACTGCTTGATCACTAGTTGAATTGTGTTAGGTTTCTAAATGGAACTGGATAGAGGGAGTTTAGAATAAACCATAGTTTTTAATAGTCTTTGTTCAATTTAATTTGAAGTTAGGTGATAGTTTCGTATTTAGGATAGACATTTACCTTAATACATTAGGCAACCAAATTAGAACACAAACCTAATGAACTTTTTCTAATTAATTTGCATAGGCATGTGGGATTATTTTTGAAAAAGTATGTGTGCATGATCTCGACAGAGACGTGTACATAATATGGATTCTAGGTTAGCCATGTATTCCATTAATTGAAGTTAAGGAGAATGATTTAATTTAGATGAAGTTTTGAAAAACACCATAATCTTGGGTTTTGAGTAAATATTTCTCTTATTGATATTTTGATTCTTTTTTAATTCTTTAGTTAATTAATTAATTTTAGTTTAATTAATCATTTGAAATCAAGTGCTTAGATAAGATTACTTTGTTATAAATTTAATACTTAGTAAGAATAGGTACAAATCTCTATGGGAAACGATACTCGACTTACCTTTGTTTTACTTATACGGCCACATGCACTTGCGTGTATTAATCCTACCAACAAAAATACAAATAATCTTTAAACTTATGCATCAATTCAAGTGAAAATTCACTTTCAAAGGGACTTCCTATGTGTGTGTGTGTGTGTATGAATAATCTCTTACAAAGAATATCATTCAATTCAAATTGATTTTTGCCAATTCTAAGCATAGATTAGTATTAGGATTCCAGAAGTTTGCTTTTCATCTCTCTATCCACTAATATAGACTAACACTTGTTCAAGGATCAGTAGGTCTTTATTAAGCATATAATATAAGGCTAGGGTCAAGGTATGATAAAAAAAATATTTAAGCTAAAATTCATCCTATTTAATCTATGACCTATTTAAGAGCTCAAAAAAATTTTTTTGTCTTCCTCATAGCAGCCCCAAACTTATGATACACTTGCCTTTTCTTTTCTTCCCTTTTTATTTATTTATTTATATATTTATTTTTTTAACAACGAGTATATTTCTTGCACCAATGAACATATTTTTTTTCAACACCCTTTTCTCCTTATTTTAACTTTAAGCTCAAAATAATTCCTAGATATATCAAAATACTTAAGGATGAAGGGTTCAAAATTGGAAGTATATAAAAAGGCTTAGGTTAACATAAATATGTGCCTAACAAAGAAAACGAAAATTAGGCCCAAAAGGGGTTACTAGGGATAGCTTTATAACAAGGTAGGCTCAAAGAGACCCAAAGCTGGCCTAAATCATTTTCTATCTTAAGTATTATCTAGAATTTCATCTCAAGAGAGTATCAAACAAATTTTAGAATCCTTAACTTCACTATACTTTTATTAACATAAACTTTTTTTAAATCACATAACAATTCTAAGTAAAGGAATAGAGTGTTCAAATTATTGGAAGTCTCATTCTACAATAAAGTTATCACAAGGACGTCAACACAAATGCAAATCATACCCATATTCTTCCTGAAAGCTAAAATCATAAAATAATCAAACTATCATCCTAGGATAGGGAAAAGTCATAAACAAGGTTTTAAAACATTTGAAGCAAATTTTTTATTTTTTATTTAAAATTTTTTTATATAAGTGAAAAATAACAAAATTGCTAAAAATTAAAGCCAATAAAGCATGCAAAAATAGAAGAACAAATTTAAAGCAAATAAAATAAACACAAGCAAATCATAACAATAAAGCCACACACTAAACAAAATTTAAAAACACCCCTCCAAACTTAAAACGAAACTTTGTCCCCAATTTTTAACAAAAATAAAGATAAGGTATACAAAAACTTCCTTGACAGTTGAACAATGATAGAGAGAATCTAGACTTCCTTCTCCTCATCAACGTCATTAGTTCCATCAACATTGGTGGGATCATCTAGCAAAACAAAAAAAGCATTGATAACTCTATTATATAAAGTTATTTTGTCACATTTTGTGGGCTTAAATAGCTAAGTTTTTGAGATTTTATGTTTAGAATTTAAGTATTTTATTTATTTTGCTTAATTTAATTTAATACATGTGATTAGTTTAGTTTAAGTTATTTTAGTTCAATTTTATGTTATTTTGCTTTAAATTACTTTAAGTTTAGTTATTGTTGATTTATTTTATTGTTCTTGTAGGGAATTTGATGAAAAGATCGTAATTGATGAAAATTCATGCAATTTTGAGAATAACTTGTTATTGTTGATTACTGAAGTTTAAGGATAACTTAAATTACTTTAAGTTTAGTTATTGTTGATTTATTTTATTGGCGATGGCTTTATTTGTACATGTAGTATTTTGAGGGTAACATGAGTTATAGAAGTCCAATTGATGAGATTCTTGAGCCATTGGAAAGATAAAAGATATGGCTACAACTTTTATGTTTACCATATCATCCAATTCAGAGCAAATTGAGGTGAAAATCACATTGGAAAAGGTTGGATTGCTGTAATTTTGCACAAGGCAGCACAAGGAATGAAGATTGCAACCTTAAGTTACTCAAGGCTGCAACACCAAGATGCTTCAAGTACATCATGCAAAATCTAGAGAGCACAGCGCTGCGACACTGGCTGGTGAAAGGTGCACTATACATTGGCTCGAGGCCACAATGCCAAGGAAGGCAATGTCGCAGCGCTATATAGGTTTCTTTATTTTGCTTATAGGATTTTTACAACTAAGGCTTTTGGAGATTATTTAAAGGACCTTTTAAAAGTTTTGAGGGAAGGATGGCAAGCAATTATTCTGGAGAAAAAGAGCCAAAAACAAAGCAAGAAGGGAAAAGAATTTGAGGGAGATTTGAAATAAAAAAGCTTCAATTCTTAGTTTTTCTCTCTACTTTTGTTCTTCTTTTAATTTTTTGACTTGGATTAAGGGCTAAGTTTCTTTGGATGATGTTTTTATTAGATGTTATGAGCTAAATTATTTTTCTAGAACTATGGTGGATTTCAACATGTAATTTGAATATTTGTTTCTATTTTATTTATTATGAATGGGTATTATTATGTTTATTCAAACCTGTTCGTAATTCTTTTGATTGTTTGGCCAACAACTGAGTGATTTGTGAATCTAAATGAGACTCAACAGAGTAATTTTAGATTGGATTAAGGTTTGAATAATGCATGTTCATGTCACTTAGAGAATAGGTGATTTAATTTGCAATTAGGGTAGACATACGCCTAAATGCCATACATAGCTAGATTAGAACACTAGCTTAATGAACCTTATATAATTTATTACTATAGACATATAATGACCCAATTAAGTTAAGTATTAGTACAAGCATCTCGACAGAGACTTGTGCATAGGTTGGATTCTAGGTTAGCAAAACCACCCATGAATGTAAATAATGAGAAAACAGATGTTTGATGAAATATTGAATGAACCCATCATTCTAGGCTTTAGTCTATTGCATTTCTCTAGTGAATATTTAGTTTTTGTTAATTAGTTTAGTGTTTGATTGAATTTAGTTTTAATTGGTTTTCTATATAATCGAGTTCCTCGAATAAGATTAGTCTATCATAATTTTAATACTTAATGAAAAATTAGGATCAAATCCTTGTGGGATAAAATTCTAGATTTATTGTCTATATTACTTGTTAGATACATATTCTTGCATGTACTAAATCCACAACAAACATCCATATCTATGCCCACATGTCTTGCATATGCTCTCATCATTTGCTCAATGGCTCGAGTACATTGTGCTTGATGGCCCATGCAAAGCTCAAGTTGCTTCATCCTCTATGCCATGGACAAAGTATGGGGACGAGGTACTCAAGGCTTCACAGTAGACGAACTACCTCCAGTAGTGGATAAATCTTGTTGCATAAATTTCTCAATTATAGCATCATCAATCGAACCTTTGGGATATAGCAACTTTTCCCTAGATCCCCACTTCACACTAACTCTCTTACACAACTCGATGATTAAAGAAGGAAACCATATGCCCTCACGAGGTGTATTAGTAGAAAGAAATATGGTGTTGTATATTAGCCTCCCAATATCAATGGCCTTTCCAATCAAAATACAATAAAGCAATAAAGCTTTATCCTTAGTAATATCACTAACATGTTTCACCGGAAGCATCCTAGATACAACAAAATACAACCAACACTTGTAAGCGCCATGGAGTTGAATGCTCTTGAAAGACACTGGCATCACCTTAGACATCTTCCACTCCCCATTACCCTTACACAAATAATTAATCACCTCATCAAAATCAAGCTCCCCAATAACAAATTCAAAGTAGTCATAAACCACAGCCTCTTGAATATCAAAATAAGCATTAATCGCATCAGCATTAAATGGCACAAATTTCCCTCAAACAAAAGCAGACCCATTATTATGTGCTTGTGCATTAACATAAAACTCCCTAACAATGCACATTGTAGCGGCAAGAGGGTGTTTACAAAATGTGGTCCACTGCTTGGCAATAATAATCTCATGAATTTCTAGGTAGTAACCCTCACTCACATCGAATCCTCTATCAAGTACTAGAGTTTTATAGATCACCAACACTATCCCTAGCTCTTTTGGGTGCCATTGGCAATGACAGAATTAAACTCCAAACAAATATCATAAATTAATCTCTAAATAATATTCAAACAAGTACCTACCTAGCAACTTTCAATGCAACATAGTTAATTCCACAATCATCAATACCAATTAAGCCAAACTTCTTCCATGCAATGTCTTTAAAGTCCACAATATCTCAAAAGCAAAGAAAAGTAGACTTACTTGAATATTTGAAGCACCAATGAGGAATGTTGAAGGCAAAAAGTGATTTTGGTTGATGATTTGCTTGAGAAGTTTTGATGGGTTCATAGAGAGAAGTTGGAGAGAATGGAAGAACAAAAGTATTTAGAGAAAGAGTTTGTGTTAGAGGCTAATGAGGTTGTATGGGGATAAGAGGGTTTAAATAAAGGGTTATGGTTTTCTTTTTTCCAGCTTGGCGTCACAGGGCAAGTCATGCAAAGCTGTGGCATTGAATTCCTTCTCCGATTTAGAGTCAAGGTGGCCTTGGCATACATGGGATGCCAAGGCGTCACGGTGCTATAAGACTCACTCTGTGGCGCTGAATACTTTTTGAAACAACAAACTTTTGATGTTGGGACATCATAGTGCAAATCCTTCAGCGTTGTGGCATCGAATTTTTTTTAAATTAAATGGTACTTGTAAAAATAAAAAAATCAATTAGTAAGTGAAAAATAAATAATTAATAATAGAAAATAATTTTAAAGTTAGTAGATTAAGTTAGAATGCTTGGGTTGCCTCCCAAGAAGCACTTCTTTATAGTCATTAGCTTGACTATCTCAAATTTAGGTAGTGTCAAGGAGAATTATTGAGGACTTTTTGCGATTAATTTTGCTTCCCTAATAACGCTTCAATCTTTGACCATTAACTTTGAATATTTGACCATCTTTCTCTACGACTTTGACTGCTCCATGTGTAAACACCTTAGTGATTACAAATGGCCTAGACCACTTTGATTTAAGCTTGCTTGGAAACAATTTCAAGCAAAAATTATAGAGCAACACATATTGGCCAAGTTCGAAGTGACATTCCATTATTTTCTTATCATTCCAATTTTTTGTTTTCTCCTTATAGATTTTAACGTTCTAGTAGCCTTGAAGTTGAAATTCATCAAGTTCATGTAATTGTAGAAGCCTTTTTTCACCAGCTGTTTGCAAATCAAATTTGTCAAACACAAACTACAACCAAAAGATCTTTTTTTGTTGTTGTGTAATTTTTCTGTGC
This sequence comes from Theobroma cacao, assembly GCF_053813885.1. Taxonomy (NCBI): domain Eukaryota; kingdom Viridiplantae; phylum Streptophyta; class Magnoliopsida; order Malvales; family Malvaceae; genus Theobroma; species Theobroma cacao. Next base: position 16,831,569 of record NC_142639.1, on the reverse strand, counting down.
CTCATTCAAGGTCTTGCTAGCATAGTAAATTGAATAAAAGATTTTGTCTTTCCTTTGACTCAAAATAGCACCCATCGTATAGTCACTTGCATCCCACATTAGTTCAAAAGGAAGAGTCTAGTCTGGACTTATGATGATAGGTGCAGAAATCAATATTTTCTTTAATTCATCAAATGCTTCAAGACAAATATCATCAAATTAAAATGGCACATCTTTTTCCAAAAGATTGCATAGTGGTTTTGAAATCTTAGAAAAATCCTTGATGAATCTCTTATAAAAAGCTAGCATGGCCAAGAAAACTTTTAATAACTTTGTCATTTGTTGGCAGTGGAAGCTTTTCAATGGTTTCAATTTTTGCCTTGTCTACCTCAATACCTTTACTGGAAATTCTGTGCCCAAGAACAATGCCTTTTTACACCATGAAGTGGTAATTTTCTCAATTCAATACCAAATTTGTTTCTTCACATTGCTTGGGTACCTTATCAAAATTCATGAGACAATCTCAAAAGTATTTCCAAAAACAAAAAAATCATCCATAAATACCTCCAAACATTGTTCCACCATGTTTATGAATATGGTCATCATGCATCCTTGAAAAGTGGTAGGGGCATTACATAATCTAAATGGCATTCTTCTAAATGCAAAGGTACCATAAGGACATGTAAAGGTAGGCTTCTCTTGATCTTAAGGAGCTATGGCAATTTGATTGTATCCAGAATAACCATCCAAAAAGCAATAATAGTCTTTACCAACCAATCTATCTAACATTTGATTAATGAAAGAGAGAGAAAAGTGATCCTTCCTTAAAGCATTGTTAAGCTTGTGATAATCCATGCAAACTCTCCACCCAATCATTGTTCTTGTAGGAATCAGTTCATTGTTGTCATTAAAAACCATAGTTATTACCTCCTTCTTTAGTATACATTGTATTAAACTTACGCATATGCTATCAAAGATTGGATAAATAATTCCAACATCCAACCACTTAATGATTTCTTTCTTGACCACTTCTTTCATGATAGGAATGAGTTTTCTTTGATGTTAAATGGTGGCCTTGTGGTTGTCCTTAAGAAAGATCTTATGCATGCATATGGAAGGGCTAATTCCCTTAATATCTGTAATGGTCCATCCTATTGCTTTCTTGAACTCTCCAAATGTCCTCAAAAGCTTATCTTCCTATATTTTAGTGAAGGAAGTAGAAATAATTATTGGAAGAGTGGAAGAGTTTCCAAGAAAGCATACCTTAAGTGTGTTGGCAAAGGTTTAAGTTCCAAGGTAGGTGGTTTTTCAATGAAGGGCTTAGAAGCTAGCATTATAGAAGATGAAACTTCTAAAGACTCAAATTGATGAATAGATTTAAATCTTGGGTAAGCATCCAACAAATTTGAGTATTCAAGAAATTCAGCATCATCTTTATTAGTATTTGCAACTAAGCATGCTTCAAGTGAGTCATTGGGATATTTTGTTGAGAATACCTTATTTGTAAGACTACTTACCACATTCATACAAAAACATTCTTTAGATTCCATAGGAAATTTTAAAGCTCTAAAAATATTGAATGTTACCTATTGATCTTGAACTCTCAAGGTAAGCTCACTTTTTTCCACATCAATTAAAGCTCTAACTATTTCTAAGAAAGGTCTTCCAAGGATGATCGGGATTTGCCTATTTTCCTCCATGTCAAGATTCACAAAATCAACTAGAAAGATAAATTTATCTACCTTGACAAGAACATCTTCAATGATTCCTATTGGATAAACATAGGAACGATCAACAAGTTATAGTTTCACAAAAGTCGACTTCCATTCCCCCAAACTAAGTTTCTCAAAGATCGATAATGGCATCAAATTGACATTTGCACCCAAATCACTTAAAGCTTTAGCAAAGAACAAAATTCCAATTGTGCAAGGAATTGAGAAACTACAAGGACCCTTGAGTTTTAGGGGCAATTTATTTTGAAGAATCCCACTACATTCTTCTGTAAAAAGAACAGTTTCAAACTAACCTAATTTTCTCTTCTTGGAAAGAATGTCTTTTAAGAACTTAACATAGCTTGGTATTTGTTCCAAAGCTTCAACAAAAGGGATATTTATGTGTAAAGACATTGAGAAATTTTTGAAACTACTTATCAAGATTTTAATTTTGTAACCTTTATGGAAATGGTGGTAGAGGATAATTTACTTGAGATTTCAGTTGATTTTCAGTTTTCCCATCATCTTTCTTTTCAGCTTCAACTTCTTTCTCAACATTAACATGCTTTTTTGAAGATCCAATTGCCTTTTTACTTACCCCTTCAGCCTTCTTTTCACTCCTTAAAGTGATTGCCTTGCATTGTTCCTTACCTTTAGGATTGGCTTTAGTGTCACTTGGTAAGGTACCTTAGGGCTTATTATTAATGGAATTAGCAAGTTGGCCCTATTGAGTCTCAAGAGTTCTCAATAAAGTTGCTTGACTTTGAATGGTGGCATCATTTTTTTGTCATGTATTGCATGAGAACATCTTCCACGGTAGGCTTTTTTTTAGGGACAAGAGGTCTAGCTTGTTGTGAAAAGCCATGGGGGATATTTGGCCTTAGATTTGAAGTCCCTGGCTTGTTGTTCCATGAAAAGTTGGGATGGTTCCTCCAACCAGGATTATAGGTGTTGGAATATAGATTATTCTGTTGCCTGTTGAAGTTTCGAACAAATTGTACCAATTCAAGATTAGATAGACATTGCTCACTTGAGTGGTATTCTCCACACAAATCATAAGTTATATAGGAGTTGTGGACAACATTAACCCCCATTATATCAAATTTCTTTGACAATGCAACTACTTGTGCAGTCAAGGCATTAAACGTTTCAATCTCATAAACACTTGCAACTCTTTTAGGGCCAAATCTTTTTAATGGCCATTGGTAATTATTAGATGTCATCTCTTCCAAAAAATTCAATGCCTCATCAGGATTCTTACCCATTAATGCCCCACCAACAACAGCATCAATTGTAGCTTTGATTTAACTCATCAACCCATAGTAAAACGTCTAAACTTATAGCCATTTTGGAAGCCTGTGGTGTGGACATATTCTAAGTAAATCCTTAAATCTCTCCCAAGCTTCATACAAGGACTCACTATCAAATTGTGTAAATGATGTTATATCATTCCTCATGTTTGTAGTGTAGGTTGGTGGAAAAAAATTAGCCACAAAATTTTGAACCAAGTCATCCCATGTAGTGATAAATCTCATAGGAAGTAAATTCAGCTAGATTTTTTTCTTATCCCTTAAAGAATATGGAAAAAGTCTCAATCTGATAGCATCATCAATTACCCCATTGTACTTGAAAGTGTCACAAATTTTCAGGAAATTCACTAGATGAGAATGAGGATCATCACTAGTTAATCCACCAAATTGAATTGATGACTAAACAATCTGAATGTAAGTAGGCTTGATTTCAAAATTATTTGCTTTTATTGGGAGGTCTTTTGATGCTTTAATGCAAGCTTTACAAGAAAGGAATAACATAATTTTGCAAGGCCTTATTCTCTTCAAGAATCTGATTAATGGCTTTGTTGCCATTATTGTTGTTATCTTCAACCATTGTTTGATTAGGAGTTGTAACTTGCAAATTTTCCTTCGAAGTCTGCGAAATGTTCTTTCTATCTTTAGGGTTTAAGGTTTATAAAGATTTGAATATTGTTCCTCTTGAAACATGAAAAGATATTTTCAAGTTTCTTTTCCTTTGCATAGAATGACCAAAGATACTTGAGAACATGAAAATAAAGTTTGAAGTAAGACTAACTTTGCCTCATATTAATATTAACAAAAATTCTAGAAAAGAATTCCCTGGCAACAACACCAAAAACTTGTTGTCTAATTTTCTACCCACACTATTATACCTATCAAACAAATAATATAATGGCAAGTAAAGTGTCGATCCCATAGAGAATTGATCTAAAATTTTGTTTAAGTACTAAAATTATAACAATTTAGTCTTATCCAAACAGTCAAAATAAATTAATTAAACTAAAAATTAAATAAAACTAAATCATAATAAACTAAACTAAAAATCACAACAATAATAATTAGAGAAAAATCAATCTAAATAAGCCTAGGATTACAATATCCCTCACACTTCATCTAAATCTAACCTTACTCTCTTAACTTATTTCAATGGATTGAATTACTAACCTAAAGTCCTCAATTATTTATAAGGCTCTCCCAAAACTCTTATAAAAATATCTATTTTAATCAAAACATTACATTCCTATGTGAATTGAAATTAAAATAGACTCATTAAATTCAAGCTCTAATCTTGGTTACATATGACATATAGGTATATTCCTATTCTATACACAAATCAATTTATTCATCCAAGCAAATAAATATGATCATATGTTATTCCAACCTTGGCCTACACTAATCTCCCTTTTCCAAGTTATGGTTAGGTTTTCAAATCAATTTAATTTGTATCTAAGCAATTAAAAGCATTAAAAATAAATTGAAATAAACAAAACAATGCCATTGAAAATAAGCAAGAAAGAGATTAAAAATTTAGATTACATGTGAGTTTAATTGCAATCCTAGATAAAAGGAATTTAGCTACTCATAATTGAAATAAAAATCATTTGAAGTTCAACCATAAAAAATTGGTCAAAATACTTGAGAAGTCCCTGTACTAGGGTATTTCTTCAATTTAGTCTCTCTACTAAAATTTGTAACATTTTAGTCCCTTAATTTTGGGAATTGCTTCAATTTAGTCCCTTTAACATTTTTTATCCAAATTGACCGTTACGATGATAACGTCGTCATTGACATGGCATCAAATGCTGACGTGGCATATAAAGGTATTTTGGTTGTTAACGTGGTAGTGCCATGTCAGCATGCCAAGGGTGACGTGGGACTGCTATGTCACACTTCAAGGTTGGGCCGATGACGTGGGAATGCAATATCACCAACATGATGATGTTGCACTACCATGTCACCCCATGGATATGGATTGTTGACGTGGCACGTCAAGAGGATACCATGTGGCACTCTTTAGGTGTTAACGCGTGGCACTTTATTCTTCAAAAGAAACACTTTCTGAGATTTGAACCCAAGACGTCTAACAAGTAAACTAATGTCTTTACCATCACACCTTCAAGGGTAACGTGGCATTGCCACGTCACACTTCAAGGTTGGGCCAATGACGTGGTGATGCCACGTCACCAACATGATGAAGTGGCACTACCATGTCACCCCATGGATATGGATTGTTGACGTGGCACATCAAGAGGCAACCACGTGGCACTCTTTATATACCAACATGTGGCACTTTATTCTTCAAAATAAACACTTTCTAAGATTTGAACCCAAGACCTCTAACAAGTAAACGAATGTCTTTACCATCACACCTAAACTCTCACATTTAATAATACTTGCTTGAATTTTTTTTCTTCTTTCTTTTTCTTTTTTATTTGTAATAAGAAAGAAAAAAAAGAAAAGAAATTCAAGCAAGATATTATTAAATGTAAGAGTTTAGGTGTGATGTTAAAGATTTTTGTTTATTTGTTAGAGGTCTTGGGTTCAAATCTCAACAAGTGCTTTTTTTGAAGAATAAAGTACCACGTGGCAACCTCTTGACGTTGCACATCAACAATCCATATTCATACGGTGACGTGGCAGTGCCATGTCATCATGATGCCACATCATTGGCCTAACCTCGAAGTGTGATGTGGCGGTGCCATGTCACCCTTGGCATGTTGACATGGCACTGCCACTCCAACAACCATAATCCCTTTATATGCCATGTCAGCATTTGACACCATGTCAGCGATGACATCATAACCATAATGGTCAATTTGGACAAAAAATATTAGAGTGACTAAATTGAAGCAATTTTCAAAATTAAGGGACTAAAATGTTATAATTTTGAGTAAAGAGACTAAATTGAAGAAAATACCCTAGTACAGGGACTTCTCAAGTATTTTGACCATAAAAAATTACAAGAATAATAAAAAGAATATGGAAAGAAAAAAACAAAGATTGCCAATTTTGATCTCCAGTCTTCCACTTTGGAGGCTTGACTTCTTGAATTTCTAGTGGCTAATTTCTTTAAAAACTAAAACTCCTTATTAATCCTAAACCTAGTATAATTAATTATTTAAAGAGGCTTATATAGGTGTTAAAACCTTATTAGGACTCTTTTGTTTGACAAACCATGCACCAGCCTGCAGTCTTTAACATTTGGGCTGAAAATTCAAAGTTGGGCTCTCGACTTTACAGCATAGACCTTCAATGTCGCAACGTTGGCCTGGCTTTAGGTTTTCATGAAAATTCTAATACACTCTGTCAACTTCTAATATAATTTTCTCCAACTTTAAAGCAAAACTGGGAAAAGTTTGTCATGAAAGTTGTAGCTTTGTCTCTTAGCTTTCCATTGGCTTAAAAATCACTTCATTTGGATATCTGGAGTGGAAGTTATGCTTAAAATATTGCAATATGTATGAACAAAGCTTTGGTCCTTTAAACACCTTTACCAATTTGAAGTCGTATCCCTTATAATCCTACAAAAGCATAAAAGCTAATAAGTAATAACTAAACTAAAGCAAATAACATAAAAATAGTATAAAATAAAATAACTCACTAAAATAAACTTATTTAGAAAAGTTATTAAAAATAACTCAATTCTAATCTAAACTCAAGAACTTAGCTAGCTTTTTAAAAAAATGAGACAAAATAATAAAATTATCAGTTATTGCTTGATCCCTTTGAAAAATCTAGTGTAAGGGTTATCGTTTGATCCCGTTAAAAAGCAAGAATCTCTTTCTAGATTGTGTAAGGGTTATCACTTGATCCCGTGAAAAAGCAGTTGTGAAGGTTACTGTTTCATCTAGTTGAAATTAAAGAATCCTTTCCTTTGTTGCCAAAAGAGTGGATGTAGGTACTTGAAAAGCTGAACCATTATAAATCTTGTGTCTTACTTTTAATTTTTCTACATTGTGATTTATTGCTTGCATTTAGCTTAGGAAAATATTTTACCTTGATTCATTATTTATGCTTTACTTGCATTTGACTTAATGATAGCAACTTGGAGTGACAATGATGAAATACCCCATACTTTGATATGGTGATAAATAAAATTGATCGAATGTATATTGAGGTCAATTAAAATGTTTAGAAGTGATAAAAGACGAAAGGAGTAGTTTAGGATAAAATGTTTCGCAAGTGAGAAAATAATAATAAAATAATAATAATTTTATCAGAGGAGAATTTGTGAGATAAAAGGCGATTTGGAAGTCAAGTGAGGCATAATAAGGTATTTTGGGTACCAAGGAGACAAGATAAAATTTTTAGAATAAAATAATATTTTATTAATAAAATATTATTAAAATATTAATATTTAGCCGGATGTCGAAGTCAATCAAGAAGAAAGATCATGTGGTTGATCCAAGTGGGGGAGAAGATGACAAGCTCGACTCTATAAAAATATTTATCATGACATACATGTGATGGATAGTATGTTTGCATGCTAGGAGAGTTCCGAAAAATTTACAAAAGTCGGTATTGTACCTAGAGGTACAATAAAGTTGATTTAAGCCTCGACTAGATCAAATAGAGAATTTACGATGAAATTAAGAATTTTAAAGTCTCAGAATGGTTTAATATGGTGATTCGGAGTTCGAGGATCAATTTGGAGTCAAACCGGAATTTTCGCTATCTAGGGGCAAAATGGTCATTTGCCACTTGGGGACAAAATGGGAATTTTAGAAAAGATTTTTTTGGCCCCATTTGACTTATTGGAGTATAATTTGACTCATTGGAGTAAGATTTGAGGTTTAAAAGTGAAAAATTTTAATTACGGTATAATTTGGAGTAAAAGGGTAAAATGGTAATTTTACCACTCCAGGGGCAAAATTGTAATTTTTCACCACCAGGACATTTTCCAGCACATGGTCTTCATTTATCCTCATTTTGACCATTGACTAATTGTGTGGTGGAGATAAAAAGGATTAAAATTTTTAAAGTTTTAAAAACGGGCCAATGACATGATGCCATGTGTCATACCTTTATTATTTTATTATTTCTTTATAAAAAGGCATAAAATCAGCCCATCTTCCACCCCATGGCCGGCCAAACCAGCAAGAAGAGAGAGAAAATAAAAACAAAACCCTAGAGAGAGAAAATCAAAGAAAAAGTGTGAATTTTCAAGGAAATTAAGTGAAAAAGGTGAGATTTTTCTATTAAGCTTGAGTTTTCTTATTCCCAAGCATTTCTCTTTATTTTCCATGATTAAATTACATGTTTTCATGATGAATTCAATTCTGAAAAAATGGGTTAGGAGAGAGAAAGTTGTTAGATTAATTTGATTTTAAGTTATGTTAGTGTTTTAAGTTAGTTTAGCATATTTAGGAACAAAACAACAAGGAAAGAATTTATTTTCCTCCATTACCATTATTGGCAAAATTTTCTAGGGGAATATTGGCTGATGATCTTGATGTTTATTTGAGGAATTATGATGAATAATGATGAATTATGAGCCTAGAAAAATAATGGAAATTTTCGGAGCAAAAATACGATTTTTACCCACTAGGGGTATTTTTGTAATTTGCTACCGAGACTGATAAATTGAATCTCATTCACAGTCATGGAGGTAATTTAGTTATAATTGGAGTGTAGAAAGTGAGAAGAATTGATTTGGAGTTAAATTGGAGATAATAGGCCGAATTAGGTCAACACCGCATTTAAGCGGTTGTCGGATAAGTTGTATATCATATCATGCATATATACCGAGCCTGAATTGATTTTATAATAGTCAAGTATTGATGTGGTGAATTATGTATTGTACATTGTGGATAGGTGGTGAGCAAAGTACACTGGTAAAAGTACAGAGATTGTGCTTGGAGACTGGGATTAGGAGTACATCGACTCCTAGAACAGTGAGTGAACTTATTATCGTCTTAGTTATCTAGAGTAGTTTTATACAACTGTGTAATTTTATGAAAAATGGGTTTAAATGGTAAATTATTATGTTTTAAGAGAAATTGTGATTTTATAAAATGATTTTATAAATTTTCTGAAAAATCGAATATTGATTTTGAAAATAGAGTAATTGGAGACTGCCAGTTTGTGTTGCAAATTTATGCTTTTGAATTGGATGGCTTATGACAATAAATGAGCATGAATGGCTAAACTAATTTTGGTGTTAGAATTATTTATACTGTGTATTCAGCCTTGAGAGGTTAGATTGCGATAAATTGCCATGTTATGCTAGAATGAATTTTATTGATTGGTGGATTATATATTAATTATTTACTGCAGAGGGGGTTTCGTGGACCAGCCTATTAGAGGGGCACGGTGAACTTCATTATATTATTACCTCGAACGGAGAGGCGCGTAGGGTATCTCCTGGGGTAAAGCTTAGGGTTCACTTCACGGTAAACCACCACGTGAAGGGGAACTCAGCCAACGCCAAGGAACGACTGTATTTTTCTCAAACTAAAAATATATTTTAAGTGTATACAAAATTTTAACAGCCTTGGCAGACTCGGTTGGATGCCCTGCGCAAGGTATCACCGAGTATGAGTTTTGGCAAGAGCCAAAGTTTTGAGAAATTCATAAGCCAAGTTGATTACTCGATTTATATGGATTGATTTTATTTGGTTGAAATGAACTGAAAGGTAATGAAATTACAGTATGGTGACTTATTTTAATTGTCTCCATTTACTCGGCTTTAGATACTTTAGATGGTATCTGTTTACTCACTGGGATTATAAAATCTCACCCCTTCTTCCTATACATTTTTCAAGCTCAGGACAGTTTGTAGATAGTCGAGTAGGACGAGAACTAAGCTCGGAACTGCATTATAGAAAGTAAGAGTTCACAGTCTTACATCCTCTTGGTCAATTGGAGCCCACGTGTCATTGCAGATCAAAACTTATATTTTGGTTATCTGTATTTCTATTCATACAATTTTTACTTTACTTTCATGTGCGAAAAATTATTTACGAATATTTCTATAAAAATTTTTTTTTATGAGAAAATAGAATATTTTATTGATTATTTTTGAATAGTACTAGTTGTTAACAATTTACTTTCAAATGAACGTTTTAGATACTTATTTTGTTTTTAAATCATTAAATATATATTTTCTACTTACCTACTACATTTTTAGCAAGTTTTGAGATTTTTGACGAAAAATTACGAAAATGCCCCTATGAGCCAAAAAATAATATTTTATTATTCTTATTTGAAAATGACTTATGATTTTTTTAAATGCGAGATTTAATAATTGTTGCTCACCGGGGAGATGCGAAAGTTGATGCTAAGTCTTGCGGTGTTTCGATCGGCATTCAGGGTGAAGAATGTCTGTCGAGGCCTCGTGGCGGTTGTCACGGGCTCGATGGGGAGTTCCGGGTCGTGACAAATGATGACTCTCAAGATGAAGAGAATGATGAGATTGCAAATCTTTTTCTTATGGCACTTGATGATTACAAGGTATACCTTTTTCCTCATAATCTTGATTCCTATGCTCATAATGAAGATGATTACACCTCTTATGAATGCAAGATGCTTATGATGATTTTATGTTTGAGTTCGAAGAAAAAATGTTGAAATATAAAGGCATCATAGCAAAACTTAAGGTTGAAAATAAGAACCTAGTTAAAACTTGGATTAAATTGGAAAATAATATGAAAAGCATACAACTTGAATTGAATGAGATGAAAAAGAAAGATAAAAGCTTGCATGATACATTCTTTAAGTTTCAAGACAACCAACAAATTGAGTGACAAGTTGGTATTGCAAAGGGATTTCTTTAACAAATAGGGGTTAAGTTATGATTTCTCACAAAAAGAAACCCATCTTAAGAATTTCTTTGTTAAAGAAAATGAAAAAAAAATGATTCTGTCAAGCCTAGCCCTATAATGTACTTGCCATGTCATTTATGTATTTAACAACATGCTTGCATACTTGAATACCTCAAAAAAATCGTCAAAAGTCGGTAGTGTACCTAGTGGTACAACTAAGTTGATTTAAGCCTTGAACTAGTTCAAATAAATATTTTAAGATGCAATTGAGAGTTATTGAATCTTAGAATGACTTAATATGGTGATTCGGAGTTCGAGGATTGATTTGGAGTTAGATTGAAATTTTCATAACGTAGGGGTAAAATGGTCATTTTTCCACTTGAGGGCAAATTTGGGATGGTGGATTAAATTTTGATCAAGTTTGACTATCTGGAACATAATTTGAGCTTGAGAAGTGAAAAATTTTAATTCTGACAATTTTTCGAACATAAGGGCAAAAAGGTCATTTCACGTATCCACAAGGACATAATTAGAATTTTTGGAATTTTACACTGCCTTGACACTTGTCAAACCCAAAAAATTCATTTTATACTTTGGATAATTGAGGGATTTTATGTGGTGTAGAAGAAATGCTTAATTATTAAGTTTTATGCATGGACTAATCACATGGTGACAAGTGTCAAGCTTTAATATTATTATATTTTTCTTTATAAACACAACTAAAACTCTCCCATCTCATTTCTCTTGGCTTGCCAAGGCAAGAACAAAAGGGACAAAGCATAGAACAAACCCTAGAGAAGAAAATCAAGAGAAAATTCATTGAATTTCAAGGAATTAAGCAAGTAAAGGTAAAATTTCTTAATTCTAGCTTGTGATCTACCTTTCTTATGCATTCTTTTTCAATGACCATGGTTAAAATTCAAGATCTCATGAAGGATTCATGGCTGACCGAATTTAGGGAGAGAAGATTTGATGATTTATTTGGTTAGATTTCAAGGTATCTTAGTGTTTTTAGTTGTTTAGTGATGTTTAGCATGAAAAACAAGCAAGAAATTTCATGCCCTTCACCCACACTCCTTGGCTGAAAATTTCAAGAGAGAAATTGGATAATGGACTTTGATGAATTTCATGCTATTTAGGTGTTTTTAGTTGTTTTATGATGTAAGGTGTAAAAATCAAGCATGAAAATTACATGTTCTACACTAAACCTTCAATGGCCGAATTTTACAAGGAAGATATTGATGATGGATTGTTGTGATATTACATATTATTTAACTTGTAATTGATGACTTGGAATGTTGGAAGTGGAATCAAGTTAATTGGAGTTGAATTAGATGTATTGGCCAATTAACTAGTGTATAGATCGAATTAGGCCAATACCATTTTATTTCGATACATAATTGAAGCTACGTAGAACACCTTATTTAGATAATAATCCGAACATTTTGCATCCCATTTCATGCATTCATATAGAGCCTAAATTAGTTTTATAACAGTTTAGTACAAATATAGTAAATTGTTTATTGTGCATTATGTTTAGGTGGTGAAACTTTCGATAAGGGTAAGAAGATTGTACCCAAAGATCGGGACTAGAAGTACTTCGACTCCCGATATTGTGAGTAACCTTATTATCGTCTTAATTATCTAAAGTAGTTTTTATTCGTTTTTTTGATTAAATGAGTTTAAATGGTAAATCCTTATGTTTTATAAGTAAAATGTGATTAAATGAAATGAGTTTATAAATCATTTTGAAATTGAATGATGATTTTTGAAATTGAGTGATTGAAGACTGTTTGATTGTGTTGTAAATTTATGGTTTGAATTGAATGGCTGAATTGGAAATTGTGTTGAAATTGTATGAATTGTTTGTTTTGCCTTAACAGACTAGGTAGTTATATAATTGCCATGTCATGCTATCAAAACTTTTATTGATTTGGTGGGATATTGATTAGTCACTGCAGTGACGGGTTTCCGTGTACCAGCCTATTAGAGAGAGGCACGGTAAACCCGGTTATATTTTACCTCGGTACGAGAGGCGCAGAGGGTATCTCCTGAGGTAAATCTTTAGAGTTCACTACACATTAAACCACCACGTGAGGGTGAACTCAGCCAATGCCAAGGAACGACTATGCTTTTAAACGTAAAAATGTGTTTTATGCGTATATAAACTTTTCTTTAACAGTCTTGGTGGACTCGATTGGATGGCCCTACCAAGGTATCCTCGAGAATGAGTTTTGGTACGAGCCAAATTCTTAAGAAATTCATAAGCCATGTTGATTATTTGAGTGAAATGAAATTATTTTAGTTAGTTGAAATGAGTTTGAAACGTTATGAATCATAGTACGATGAATTATTTTAAGTTGTCTCCATTTACTCGACTTTAGATATTTTAGATAATGTTTGTTTATTCATTGAGTTTATATAAACTCACCACCTTCCTTTCCACTCATTCTAGGATCAGAATAGTCCGTAAATAGCTTATTAAGTCGAGGGTTATTATTCGACTCGCCTCCTCAGAAATTGTAAGTCCACAACCTTTGTTACCTTTGGTCATTCGGGGGTCCACACGTCATTGTAAATTAAATTACATACTCTGATTATCTGTGTTACTATATGTATGGATTTATTTTGCTTTTGCGCTACAAAAATTATTTACGCAAAGTTCTATAAATATTGTTTTATAAGAAAATGGAATATTTCATTTAATATTTTTATTTTATTCTATTAGCTACAATTTCACAATAAATGAATGTTTTAGACATAAAAACTTGTTTTTAGTTATGAAATGTGTATTTTCCCCTATATATTATATTTTCAGCAAGTTTCAAAATTTTTGAGAAAAATGACCAAAATGCCCTTGTGAGACAGAAAATATTTTTATTATTGTTTTGATTTGGAAATAGCTTATAATCTTTTAAAGTATGATATTTAGTAATTATTGCTCACAAAGGAGGTGCGAAAACTGATATTAAGCCTTGCGAGGTTTCGGTTGGCATTTAGGGTAATGAATGTCTATCGGGACATTGCGACGGTTGTCACGGGCTCGGAAAGAGTACCAGGTTGTGACAGATTGGTTTTGAAAATGCACTTGTTGCTTTAAATTTGGACATTTTACTTTATCTTGCCTTCTGAAAGTTATCTCACAAAGAGACAAAGTTGTGAAATATGTATGGGTTCCAAAAGGAATTAATCCTTCACATGGTAAAGTGATAAAGATTGATAAGGTTCAAAAGGGAATCAAGGTAAATTACTTTAAAGGACCCAAGTGTTGGTCCCATTAATATGTGCTAGAGGGGGGGGGGGGGGTGAATAGCACAATTTGGTTCTTGACAAGATATGGAACTAATTTTCAAATCTTAGGAAAGTAAAAACAGAGTATAAGGTGCACAACAATTTAGAGTGGTTCGGTCCAAGACCTACATCCACTACCTTGATTATCCAACCAAGGATTTTCCCAACGATTCATTAAAAATTTGATGAAATTCACAAGCTTTCACCAAGCTTTTACAATGGCTTTTCACAAGCTCAGCCAAAACCTTTACACTAGTTTTTCATGGGCTCAACTAAAACCCAAAGTGGTTTTCCAAGGCTCAACCACAACCTATAACATTCAAGCTTTCCCAAGCTTGAACAACCCCTTAGAGTGACTCCCTCACTCTAAGTATACAAGAAGATAAGTTAAAGAAAGTACCTATGATCACAAGTTGATCTGATTAGTACAAGATTGAGTGCTAAATACAATGACAAAGAGTAAGCATTTAAGTGCAGACAAGTGCAGTGAAGTTTTTCTGGTTTTTCTTCTTTCTAAAGCTCAAATCTTACTCAAGGCTACAAAAAACTTGTTTCTCATTGTTGGAAGACCCTTTTATACTTGGAGATGCAACTTTGATGGCAGTTTGGCAGTTTATATTCATTGGAAACAGTTGAGGATGAGTTCTAGCCGGTAATTTGTCACGACCCGGAACCTCCCTCAGGCCCATGACAATCGTCTCGACGTCCCGATTGACACTCATTATCCGGAATGCCAACCGGAACCCCGCAAGGCTTACATATCAGTTTCTTTCCTTTCCTGTGAGCAATCATTGTTAAATATCGAGTTTTTAGAGAATATTTACTATTTTAGATCAAAAACAATCAAAATAAAATTTTCGCCACACAGGGGTATTTTGGTCATTTTTTTTTCTCAAAAATTTCAAAACTGGCTAAAACGTAATATACAAGTACAAAATACATAATTCATATTCAAAATGAGTTTAAAAGTCAAAAATCTTCATTTAAAACGAAATTACGGTTATTTGAATATAATAAGAAAATAAAAGAAATATTAAGGGAAATATTCTATTTTCTTATAAAACAATATTTATAGAGTTATACGTGAATAATTTTTTTATAGCGTAAAAGCTAAATAAATTTATACATACTGAAATACAGTAAGCCAAAATATTTAATTTAATTTACAATAACAAGAGGGCCCTCGAATAAACAAAAGTAAAGAGGACTGTGAACCTACGATTTGGAAAATGCAGATCCAATGGTAGTCCTCGATGAGATCAGCTATCTACAGTCTATACTGAACCTGAAATGGGTGGAAAGGAGTTGGGTGAGATTTTGCAATCCCAATGAGTAAACAGACATTATCATAAATATCTAAAGGCGAGTAAAATGGAGGCAAGTTTAAACAATAAATTTCAACCCATTTCATAATGTTTTCAATTTATTTCTTAAACCATAAAATATTTGTAATTTACCAAAACAATTGTTAGGGCTTATGTCTTTTATTAAAATAAGGCTCAAGCCAAAACTAATCCTCGGGGATACCTTGGCCGAGGCATCTAACCGAGTCCGCCAAGGGTGTTAAAATATTCACACGTGAAACACATTTTTATTTTTAAAACCAGCCGTTCCTTGGCGTTGGCCGAGTTACACATTCACGTGGGGGTTCGATGTGAAGTGAGCTCTAATACTACCCCAGAAGTTACCCTCCTCGCCTCTACAACCGGAGTAACTATATAACTGGGTTTACCGTGCCCCTCTAATAGGCAGTCCACGGAAACCCGTCACTGCAGTGACTAACACACCAATTTTAATAAAATTTCGACAGTATAACGTGGCTTTTATTTATTTATCCAGCCTGCATAGTAAAACAACTTACATAAATTTCCCAATGCATTCACAAAATATAGCCACATATACTCATTTCTCATAAGCCATTCCTAGGAAAATATATATTTTTCAAGTCAATTTGTAGCCTCCAATTACTCAATTTCATAATCAATACAATATATTTTTATTTGTCACATTTATTCCTAAAACATCAAAAATCCCGTTTTAATCTCGTTCTCATTTCATAAAATACATAAAGGGCGTTTAAAATAAACTCTATATAATTTACAATAATAATAAGTTTACTCACTATTTGTAAAAACTAAAAGCTTTCTAAGCGCCCCAATCACTACTCGTCGGGTACGACTTCTTTGCCTTTTCCGGAAAGCTCTCCTCCTAGACACATTACAAAAATTTACACAATTCATCACATTGATGCTAAATCACTATATAATTAACTTAAATCCTATACTAATGCATGGTATGAAATGCAATAGCCTAAAACGGCTTAAACGCGGTATTAACCTATTTTTGGCACTTTGCCCGATAAATTGCTAACGCGCTCCATTTTAGCTCTAAATCATCCCATTCTCTCTCCAACATTTCTAACCATTAAATATCAGCCAATAACCTTCTAAAAACAACAAAATCAGCTCACTCCCTTCCTTAGAAAATTCGGCCAAAAATGGGACATTAACTCGGTTAATTTTCTACTTTGTTTTTCTATCACGTTTAATCGTTTTTCATCATTTCTCTTCATTTTCCTTAGAATAAAATCAATTCATCATCATTGTACAGCATTGAGCATCCAGCCAAGAGTGGGTATTGTGAAAATTTACTGATTTCTTGCCCAATTTAATTTCTAAACACATTTAACTAACTAAAACTATCAATTTAACTAAAAATCAAAACCTAAAAATTTCAATTTCTCTCTCCTAGAATTTCATCCAGCCCTTGATATCACTTTTTGATCTCTCTCCTCAAGCATGCTAAATGGAAATAAAGGCATAGGAAAGGTAGAAATCAAGCTAAAATCGAAAAATCTTACCGTTAGACGCGTAAACGGTCGAAAACCGTGAATTTCCCTTTGAATTTTCTTGTTTCTCTTTGGTTTTTTCTTTTTTTCTTCCTTTCCTCTCTATTTCCTCTCTTGTTCTTCCTTATGGCCGGCCAGCACTCAAAATTTGGGTTTAAATGGCTGACTTTTCATTAAAATAATATTATTTCATTAAAAAAATGCCACTGTCACTTTCCCATTGGCCCATTTTTAAAATTTCATCCATTTGTTTCCAAATTTTCACCATACACTTGTCTCATATATTCATAGCTTAGATAAAATTCTCAGACTCATCCAAAGTCTCGGTGGAGTAATTTTTGTAATTTACACTTTTGCCCCCTTAAAAGTCAAAAATTACATTTTTGCCCCAAAAATTGAAAAATTGCCCATAGACATATTTTTCACCCCTTATACTCATACCATTCTCCAATTTGTCAAATTTGACCTAAATTCTCTCAAAATCTCAAATTTTGTCCGTGGGTGGCAACATTACGATTTTGCCCCTACACTCTAAAAATCACCAGAATTAAACTTTTTCACTTCCTATCATTAAATTATACTCCAAATAGTTAATCTTGGTCAAAAATTTCACTCCATGATCAAATTATTATCTTAGGTGGCAAAATGACGATTTTGCCCTTGAACATCAAAATTTCCAATTTTACCCCAAATGAACCCTCGAACTCCGAACAATCATTTTTTTCATTCCTGGACTATAAATATTAAATTTCATCCTACAATTCCTATTTGAACTAGTTCGAGGTTAAATCAACTCAAGTGTACCGTTAGGTACGATATCGGGTTTTGTCTTTTCTTATGTGCTTTCCTAGCATAATAACATGCTACTCAGTGCATGTATGTCATGACATGTATTTATAGGGTTGGGTTTTACAATTCTACCCCCCTTAAAATAAAATTTTGACCTCAAAATTTCACTTACCAGATTCGACAAATAGATGCGGGTATTGGTTCCTCATCTGATGCTTTACTTCCTATGTCATTTCCTCCATTCGAGCATTTTTCCACAATACTTTGACCATTGAAATACTCTTGTTTCTCAGTACTCGATCCTTTCGGTCCAAGATACTCACAGGTTGTACCTCGAACTTCAAATCGTCATGCAACTCGATCGGAGGTGCTTCGAGGACGTGAGAGGGATCTGGTACATATTTCTTAAGCATGGAGACATGGAAAACGTTGTGGATCCGATCTAACTCTGGAGGTAATTCTAACCGATAAGCCACTGGTCCAATCCTTTCAATTATTCGGAATGGTCCAATATATCTCGGGTTGAGCTTTCCCCTCTTCGCAAATCGAATCACACCTTTCATTATCCAATAAAACACCATAATTTATCATGATAGTATAATCAATAAGATTTAATACTTCAAAGTATTCAAATTATTACCTTTCCAAGGAGAAACCTTAAGAAAAACTTTATCATCGATCTCAAACTCCAAGTCTTTTCTCCGTTTATCTGCATAGCTCTTCTGCCTATCCTGGGCTACCTTTAGCCTCTCTCGTATAACCTTGATCTTGTCATTAGTTAGCTCGATCAAT
Organism: Theobroma cacao; assembly: GCF_053813885.1. Lineage (NCBI taxonomy): Eukaryota > Viridiplantae > Streptophyta > Magnoliopsida > Malvales > Malvaceae > Theobroma > Theobroma cacao. Next base: position 16,813,082 of record NC_142639.1, on the reverse strand, counting down.
TCCACACTCACTAACTTCCTTTCACCTACTTCATCCCAAAAGAGTGGAGTACGACATTTTCTTCCATATAAAGCTTCGTACGGTGCCATACCAATGCTAGACTGAAAGCTATTGTTGTAAGCAAATTCCACCAATGGCAAATGTCTGTCCCAACTCCCAATAAAGTCAATGACATAAGCCCGTAACATATCCTCCAAGGTCTGGATAGTCCTTTCTGACTGACCATCCGTCTGTGGGTGAAAAGCAGTGCTAAATTTCAATTTGGTTCCAAGAGCTTCTTGAAATTTCGGCCAAAATCGAGAAGTGAATCGAAGATCTCGGTATGATACTATAGAAACAGGAACTCCATGTAGCCTCACAATCTCATCTATATAGAGCTGAGCCAGCTTCTCAATAGAGTATGTACTATGGACAGCTAAAAAGTGAGCGGACTTAGTCAACCGATCTACGATCACCCAAATCGCATCCTTTCCCCTCTGTGTCCGCGGCAATCCCAAAACCAAATCCATAGTTACATGCTCCCATTTCCACTCGGGAACAGGTAAAGACTGAAGTGTACCTGCTGGCTTCTGATGCTCCGCCTTAACTTGCTGACATACGAGACACTTTGCTACGAATTCTGCTACGTCTCGCTTCATACCCGGCCACCAATAATTCTCCCTGATAGTCCTATACATCTTGGTTCTTCCGGGATGCAATGCATAGGCAGATGAATGGGCTTTTTCCATGATCGCTTGTCTCAACTGGTTTCCCTCAGGAACACAAACTCGATCTTTAAACATCAAGACGTTATCCTCTCCAAATCTGAACTCACTGACTCCCCCATCGGTCAGTTTTTGAATTTCTTTTCTTAACTCATCATCAGACCTCTGAATGTCCTTGATCTGATTAAGTAACGAAGGTCGCACAATGAAGTTTGCCAATAAGGATCCATCCTCACCATTTCTCAACTGGACCCCAAGAGATTTCATCTCTATTAATGCTGAAAAATAACAACTCTGAAGTGCTGCTAAAGACGATGAAGACTTACGACTTAAGGCATCAGCTACAACGTTCGCCTTCCCCGGATGATAGTCTATCACCAAGTCATAATCTTTTATCAACTCCAACCATCGCCTTTGCCTCAAATTAAGCTCCTTTTGGGTGAGCAAATATTTTAAACTCTTATGATCCGTAAATATCCGACAATGCTCACCATACAAGTAATGCCTCTAGATTTTTAAAGCAAACACCACTGCTGCTAACTCTAAATCATGGGTAGGGTAATTTGCTTCATGCCTCTTTAGCTGTCTAGAAGCATAAGCCACAACTTTTTCATCCTGCATCAATACGCACCCCAACCCTAACTTTGAAGCATCACTATATACTACAAATCCCTTACCATTAACAGGAAGTGTTAAAACGGGAGCGGAGGTTAACCGGTTCTTTAGCTCCTGAAATCGATTCTCACAAACATCATCCCACACAAACTTAACTCCCTTACGAGTTAGACGGGTCAAAGGAGCTGCTATTAAGGAAAACCCCTGAACAAACCTCCGATAATAACTGGCTAATCCGAGGAAACTACGAATCTCCGTCACTGTCTTAGGTTGCTCCCATTGTAAAATTGCCTCTACTTTCTTAGGATCAACATATATTCCAGTTCTCGATACTACGTGTCCCAAGAATACCACTTCCTGTAACCAAAACTCACACTTCGAAAACTTTGCATACAACTGTCTTTCCCTCAAAGTTTGTAATACTATACGCAAGTGGGCAGCGTGCTCATCATTATCTCTCGAGTAAACCAGTATGTCATCAATGAACACAATAACAAACTTGTCCAGGTAAGGGTGGAACACCCTATTCATGAGATCCATAAAAGCTGCCGGTGCGTTAGTTAACCTGAAAGGCATGACCAAGAACTCATAATGACCGTACTGAGTCCTGAATGCTGTCTTGGGTACATCTTGTTCTTTAATCCTCAACTGATGATACCCAGACCTTAGATCAACCTTGGAAAACACTATAGCTCCCTGTAATTGATCGAAAAGATCATCAATCCTTGGTAACGGATAGTTGTTCTTAATGGTCATTTTGTTAAGCTGTCGGTAATCGATACATAACCGAAGTGTACCATCTTTTTTTTTCACAAATAAAATCGGTGCTCCCCATGGAGATATACTAGGGCGTATAAAACCCTTGTCCACCAACTCTTGCAATTGTACTTTCAACTCCTTCAACTCTGCTGGAGCCATTCTATATGGAGGGATAGAAATAGGTGCGGTACCTGGAAGTAAATCAATAGGGAACTCAAGCTCTCTATCAGGAGGCAGTCCCGGTAAATCATCAGGAAATACATCAGGAAACTCACTTACTATCGGGACATCCTCTAACTTAGGTTCCCCCTTTGAAGTATCAATCACGTATGCCAAATAAGTCGGATACCCTTTCTGCACTAATTTTGAAGCTTTGATGGCCGAGATTACACAGGACGGTAATACTCGACGTTTCCCTACAAACACAATCTCTGCTCCCTCCGAATTTCGAAGAACAACTTCCTTTCGGAAACAATCCACGTTCGCTCGATGTGCAGTTAACCAGTCCATACCCAATATTAGATCAAAATCTAGGATCTCTAGAGGAATTAAGTCACCCCTAAATTCTTCCTCGCCTACCCTTACCCCACAGTCTCTATAACAACTGTTTCTAACTAGCTTTTCTCCTAAAGGGGTGTGAATTACAATTTCTTCCTCTAATGGTGACAGGTTTCTATCAGCAATTGATGCAAATGTGGTGCTCACATAAGACCTATCTGAGCCAGAATCTATCAAAACATAAGCATTTTTATCAAATAAAAACATAGTACCTGTCACTGCTCTAGGTCGGACTTGTGCCTCATCTTCCGTCACAGCGAAAACTCTTGTCGAGGTACGAGTCTGTGGTCTCGAAGGTGGATGTGCCGGGGTATTACTCTCCACACCGGATCGTATGGCCACTCCTTGTCTCGGTGGCAACCCAGAAGAATCTCTCCTCTGTATATCAGTGCGAGCTGGTGAAAATGATGCAACTACCGTGGCTCGTCCTAACCGTGGGCAATTACTCCTAATATGACCCGTCTGTCCACATTGGAAACATCTTGTTGGCTCTCTACATAGCCCACTATGATAATTCCCACAATTTCTGCATCTGTCAGAACCTGCGAAACTCTTCCTAGAACCAGTCATAGCAGATCTGCTAAACCTCGAAGGTCTCTGTTGTGATGGTGGAAATGGAGGTCGAGGAGATGTCACGAAAACAGAAGTAGTACTCCCTGAAATCGCTGAGTCCTTGCCTCTTTTTACTGGCTGACTAGAAGACATACCAGGATTCCTCCTTTTTGCAAACTCAGTCCGAATCCTCCTATTCTCAGTCACGAGCTTCTCAGCTCGTAAAGCCATCTGTACCACCTTCTTATGCGGCTCCCTACCAGTCACTGTCATCCGCTCTCTAATCTCATTACGGAGCCCTTCCTCGAAATAACTGGCCTGATCCTGCTTAGATTTCACCAGATCCGGCACATATAACATTAACTCGTTAAAACGAGTCTCGTACTCCTCTACAGTTAGATTTCCCTGTTTCAAACTCAGAAATTCTCTCTTCTTTTCTTTCTGATGGAAATAAGTGAAATACTGACCATCGAATTCCCTGAGAAAATCGGACCATGTCTGAGGAGTAGCGGAACGGGACTTCACCGAATTCCACCAAGTACGAGCCCTCTTCTCTAATAATCTCGTAGCCACCATCAGCTTCATGTCGTCGTCTAATCTCATATCAGAAAGAGTCTTTGAAACCTGATTAATCCAGTCCTTTGCCACTGTGGCATCCAACTCACCCGTGAAAGATACACAACCCAATTGCCTAGCCTCCTTCAGCTTCTTGGAAATGGATACATCCTGTACTGGTGGTGGAACTAAAAGAGTAGTTGGAGGCACTACAGGTGGAACTTGACCAGTCTGAGCTTGACCAGCCATTGCTGCAAAGAAAGCTGCCAATGCTTGTGCTGCCTCAGTAGGCATGGCGGGAATACCCGTAGGTGGCTGAGGAGATGGAGGATGTGGAGGACTATCGGCCTGCTCAGCAGCAGGTGCTGCCCGAAGGGTAGATGCAGCTGATTCCTCCTCTACTGTATTTGGCTGATGACGTTGGGAACGACCTTTTCCCCTCCCAACCGATCTAGTGAGAGGTGGGCGTCCGCGTCGAGGAGGCATAATAATCTATAAGAGAAAACGAGCAAGCTTAGGGAACCTTAGGCTCTATATGAAAATGCATGCATTCTATTCAACCTAACTTAACTTAATCCGGGGCCACACTGATATTGTAATTTTTTAAAACCACTTTAAAACCAAAAACTCTTATCTTTAAAACCAAAAGCTCTTATCTTTAAAACCAAAAGCTCTGATACCAATCGAATTGTCACGACCCGGAACCTCCCTCAGGCCCATGACAATCGTCGCGACGTCCCGATTGACACTCATTATCCGAAATGCCAACCGGAACCCCGCAAGGCTTACATATCAGTTTCTTTCCTTTCCTGTGAGCAATCATTGTTAAATATCGAGTTTTTAGAGAATATTTACTATTTTAGATCAAAAATAATCAAAATAAAATTTTCGCCACACAGGGGTATTTTGGTCATTTTTTTTCTCAAAAATTTCAAAACTGGCTAAAACGTAATATACAAGTACAAAATACATAATTCATATTCAAAATGAGTTTAAAAGTCAAAAATCTTCATTTAAAACGAAATTACGGTTATTTGAATATAATAAGAAAATAAAAGAAATATTAAGGGAAATATTCTATTTTCTTATAAAACAATATTTATAGAGTTATACGTGAATAATTTTTTTATAGCGTAAAAGCTAAATAAATTTATACATACTGAAATACAGTAAGCCAAAATATTTAATTTAATTTACAATAACAGGAGGGCCCCCGAATAAACAAAAGTAAAGAGGACTGTGAACCTACGATTTGGAAAATGCAGATCCAATGGTAGTCCTCGATGAGATCAGCTATCTACAGTCTATACTGAACCTGAAATGGGTGGAAAGGAGTTGGGTGAGATTTTGCAATCCCAATGAGTAAACAGACATTATCATAAATATCTAAAGGCGAGTAAAATGGAGGCAAGTTTAAACAATAAATTTCAACCCATTTCATAATGTTTTCAATTTATTTCTTAAACCATAAAATATTTGTAATTTACCAAAACAATTGTTAAGGCTTATGTCTTTTATTAAAACAAGGCTCAAGCCAAAACTAATCCTTGGGGATACCTTGGCCGAGGCATCTAACCGAGTCCGCCAAGGGTGTTAAAATATTCACACGTGAAACACATTTTTATTTTTAAAACCAGTCGTTCCTTGGCGTTGGCCGAGTTACACATTCACGTGGGGGTTCGACGTGAAGTAAGCTCTAATACTACCCCAGGAGTTACCCTCCTCGCCTCTACAACCAGAGTAACTATATAACTGGGTTTACCGTACCCCTCTAATAGGCAGTCCACGGAAACCCGTCACTGCAGTGACTAACCCACCAATTTTAATAAAATTTCGACAGTATAACGTGGCTTTTATTTATTTATCCAGCCTGCATAGTAAAACAACTTACATAAATTTTCCAATGCATTCACAAAATATAGCCACATATACTCATTTCTCATAAGCCATTCCTAGGAAAATATATATTTTTCAAGTCAATTTGTAGCCTCCAATTACTCAATTTCATAATCAATACAATATATTTTTATTTGTCACATTTATTCCTAAAACATCAAAAATCTCGTTTTAATCTCGTTCTCATTTCATAAAATACATAAAGGGCATTTAAAATAAACTCTAGATAATTTACAATAATAATAAGTTTACTCACTGTTTGTAAAAACTAAAAGCTTTCTAAGCGCCCCGATCACTATTCGTCGGGTACGACTTCTTTGCCTTTTCCGGAAGGCTCTCCTCCTAGACACATTACAAAAATTTACACAATTCATCACATTGATGCTAAATCACTATATAATTAACTTAAATCCTATACTAATGCATGGTATGAAATGCAATAGCCTAAAACGGCTTAAACGCGGTATTAACCTATTTTTGGCACTTTGCCCGATAAATTGCTAACGCGCTCCATTTTAGCTCTAAATCATCCCATTCTCTCTCCAACATTTCTAACCATTAAATATCAGCCAATAACCTTCTAAAAACAACAAAATCAGCTCACTCCCTTCCTTGGAAAATTCGGCCAAAAATGGGACATTAACTCGGTTAATTTTCTACTTTGTTTTTCTATCACGTTTAATCGTTTTTCATCATTTCTCTTCATTTTCCTTAGAATAAAATCAATTCATCATCATTGTACAGCATTGAGCATCCAGCCAAGAGTGGGTATTGTGAAAATTTACTGATTTCTTGCCCAATTTAATTTCTAAACACATTTAACTAACTAAAACTATCAATTTAACTAAAAATCAAAACCTAAAAATTTCAATTTCTCTCTCCTAGAATTTCGTCCAGCCCTTGATATCACTTTTTGATCTCTCTCCTCAAGCATGCTAAATGGAAATAAAGGCATAGGAAAGGTAGAAATCAAGCTAAAATCGAAAAATCTTACCGTTAGACGCATAAACGGTCGAAAACCGTGAATTTCTCTTTGAATTTTCTTGTTTCTCTTTGGTTTTTCTTTTTTTCTTCCTTTCCTCTCTATTTCCTCTCTTGTTCTTCCTTATGGCCGGCCAGCACTCAAAATTTGGGTTTAAATGGCTGACTTTTCATTAAAATAATATTATTTCATTAAAAAAATGCCACTGTCACTTTCCCATTGGCCCATTTTTAAAATTTCATCCATTTGTTTCCAAATTTTCACCATACACTTGTCTCATATATTCATAGCTTAGATAAAATTCTCAGACTCATCCAAAGTCTCGGTGGAGTAATTTTTGCAATTTACACTTTTGCCCCCGTAAAAGTCAAAAATTACATTTTTGCCCCAAAAATTGAAAAATTGCCCATAGACATATTTTTCACCCCTTATACTCATACCATTCTCCAATTTGTCAAATTTGACCTAAATTCTCTCAAAATCTCAAATTTTGTCCGTGGGTGGCAACATTACGATTTTGCCCCTACACTCTAAAAATCACCAGAATTAAACTTTTTCACTTCCTATCATTAAATTATACTCCAAATAGTTAATCTTGGTCAAAAATTTCACTCCATGATCAAATTATTATCTTAGGTGGCAAAATGACGATTTTGCCCTTGAACATCAAAATTTCCAATTTTACCCCAAATGAACCCTCGAACTCCGAACAATCATTTTTTTCATTCCTGGACTATAAAATATTAAATTTCATCCTACAATTCCTATTTGAACTAGTTCGAGGTTAAATCAACTCAAGTGTACCGTTAGGTACGATATCGGGTTTCGTCTTTTCTTATGTGCTTTCCTAGCATAATAACATGATACTCAGTGCATGTATGTCATGACATGTATTTATAGGGTTGGGTTTTACATAATTTGTCTTGTAGTGATTTGGTTCAAATTGTAGACAGAGAGCTCTTAGTAGACTAACTTGGTTGACTAAGTTGATTATGCTTCTGATTTGCAGATTCTGTTAGAAGGCACTTAGTCGACTGACTTGGTTGACTAAGTTGGTTCTGTTTCTCAAACTCTTCAGCCTGTCATTGCTCCAATTTGAATTTTTGGTCAACCAGTGTTCTTTCTTGTTTAACCAATAAGCTTCCTCCTTATTATTCAGTTACATCCTGTTGATTTTATCCCTCTTTTTCTTTCAAAAATACTCTTCGAAGATTTAAGAAATTAAATTCATATATTAATTTCCTGCACACTCAAATAAAGGAATTAGACACAAATAAATGGGAATGTTTTATTATCATCAAAAACTAATGGAGCCAACACCAAGAAAATTTAGGTACCAAGAACAAAAGTTTGAGTTTCTTTGTTGTAAGAGGAGTTTACATGCTTAAAGTCAAAAGCGTAAGAAAGAGGTAAATTGTATCATTTGTGGCTCAAGAAGATTATTGAGGTAAACATATGCAATATTAATTCTCAATATTCATATATTTTAAATTAAGTGCTTATCATTGTGAAATTGAGAACATGCATGACAAAAGTGCATAATGATGACATTATATTTAATGATAGTGCTTGAACATGCTTTGAAATTTATAACTAAATTTGTAACACCTTTGATTTTTTATATGGCCTAAATGTGATTTTGGCCAAGGGATTTGATGAGTAAACTTGAATACTTGATGTATATGCTTGTGGAACATGCATATTAGCTATTATGGTCTATAAAGAAAGACTTTGAATTTCAATGTACATCAAGGATTCTAATAATAAGATGAACTAGCTAAGCCAATTGATGACCTACATTGAACTTTGGTGAATATGACTACACTTATAGGTGTATGACTATGAATATTGGTATAAATGAGAGTTTTCAAAGGAATTGTGCATATTTTTGGCACTTTGACACCAAGATAAGACGTTAAGGCAAATACTGATAAGGAATGATGAATTAATCCTCTAGCTTGAGGATTTGATTTAATTTGATGTATATTTGAGAATATATGTTTGAGGATTTGAATTATATGAGATATTTGAGGTATGAGATTAACAAGGAATAGATTTAGGGTGTTAAGTTGGATTTTTGGAAGTTTTGGAAGACTTAAACCGCCTATAGGGGAAAATGTATCGATACGTCCCCTCATGTAGCGATACATTCTTGGTAGGAAGAATAATATGAGTTGTTCTAGACAAATGCTATTGATACATTTAAGGATGTATCACTAGATTTGGTAAAAATGAACATATATCGATACATTTGAAGTAGGGAGCACTCGGGACAATTCTGTCCAAAATGTATCAATACATTGCCTCAATGTATTGATACATACATTCAAAATTAGGGCAAATGTATCGATATATCACTGAAGAAAGGTAAAAATAAGAAAGGGTTTCAAGCCATTTCACCCCATTTTTCTCTCTCAACTCTCTCTTTCTCCCTTTCTTTCTCTAAAACCTAAAATTGTAACTTCCCAAACAAATTCTTGGACCTATTTGGAGCTAATCCAAGCTAGGAAAATAGATCTAGAAGTAAGATTACATGTTTTTACTGATTGATTTTTGATTTAATTTGTTAATAACCTCAGATCTAAATACTTTTAGATTTGGTGAAACTCTTTTCCCTTGGGTTTATTACAGATTTGGGTTACCCAGCTTCTAATGTAAGGATTTAGTTCATTTTTTGGAAGGATGAGTATGTATATTGAATTTTTTATTTTTGAAAAGTTAGGATATTTTCGAAAGCTAGGAAATAATTATGATTTTAATGTTTTGATGTTTCTAAGGGGAACATTGAGCTATTTTACTAATGGGTGAGTTGAAAGATGGTTGAAGGCTAAGAATTGGAGCTTGGTTATGGATGCACCTTCGATTGTCACTATGAGTGGGATTTAATTAAATGCATGTGATGCATCACGCATAATGTATGCACTGCCATGGTACTTAAATGTTGTGTGTATGCCTAGATGAGAATGCCTAGGCTAATGAAATTGATATGTGCGTGTGTGTGTAATACTCGTTCTTTGATATGGTGGCTAATAAAGCTTATCGGATGCCAATTGAAGTTAATTAAAATGTTTAAAAGTGATGAAAGGTGAAAGGAATATTCTATAGTAAAATATTTCGCACGTGAAGAAATAATAATTAAATAATAATATTTAATTATTGAGGATGAATTAACTAGATAAAAAGTGATTCGAAGTGAATCAGGGCATAATAAGACATTTTGGATACCAAGAAGACAAGTGAAAAATTTTAGAATAAAATAATATTTTATTAATAAAAATAATATTAAAATATTAATATTTTATTTAGTGTCAAAATTTTCCACGAAAAAGGAGTATATGGTCAATCTAAGTGGGAGAGAAGAAGAACGAGGAAATTTTGGAGACAAATGACCTTAATGGGGCCCTCGTGTCTTTATTAAATAAAGCTAGCGCGAGTAAGTAAATATTTAAATATTATGGTGATACCGCGTTGAAGTATAAACTTGATATTTTATTGATACAAGTGTTAAAGAAGAAAAATAGGAAGAAATTGGAATTAAAAGATTGTGGGAGGACTTAATTAAAAAGGTTGAAAACCTTAGAAGGTAAAATGGTAATTTTGCTGGGAAGCTTTGACCCTTCATCCTTATCCCATGGCCAGCCATCATGTCCAAGGCATCATCTTCCATCTTCTTCTCCTCCCAACGCCATTTTCATCCTTCATCAAAAAAAAAAAAAATCAAGCTTTTTCATTTTCTTTTCCATGTTTTCTTTTTCTTTCTTTTCTTTTCTTACTTCTTCCTTCCCCTAACTTATTGGACACCAAAACCACAGCTTCTAACCCCATTTTTTTACACATCTAAACCCTAGGAAAGAGAAAGAAAAATCTTTCTTTCTTTTCTTTCTTTTCTATTTCTACTCCACTTTCATCAATACTTGAATTTTGGCTACAGATCTTCATTTTAAAGCCAATAGGTATATATTTTCAACTCTTGAATTTTAAGATTTATGGGTTTGTAATTTTTAGACTTTATTTTCTAATTTTCTTCAAATTTTCTTACCTTGAAATGGTTAGGTTTTGTTGATCTTCATGCCTTCAAGCACCAAGGTAAAGAAAACGTAAAGCTTGAACAATTAGTTTAAGGGGTTTATGAATTAGACTAAAATTATAAGTTAACTGTTAGGTTAGAGTGTAGATTGTATAATATATATTTATTAGAATTATTAGATTCAAATTATGACTCAATTGAGGTTGTTATGGTTTATTGGTAAATATAGGTTTTAATGGTATTTTAGGACTACCTGGATTAAGATCTTGTGGGCGCTAGTTTCATTAGGTGGCATTGTTAAGGTGAGTGAACTTGCATTTAAAAATGTTTTGGGATAAATGCACATGTGTTCAAATGAATCATTTGAAAACTTTATTTGCCTTTGCTTTAAAATGTGCTTGGGAACAAGCCTTTGATGAAATGTCTTTAAGTTGTGAAATTGTGCAATGCGATTAACTCATGTGTTTTTATATTATGCGATATGTATGATGTGATGAATTACGTATTTGAAATATTATGTTGAATTGCCAATTGATTTGTGGCATGTGATGTATTGTTATTCAAAGATTCTTGTTACATGTTGTTACATGTGCCATGCAGTGAAATGTACTATTGAATGATAATTGTAACCACGCATGTGCAGTGTGGGAGTGCACATGCTGGTAATGACGGGTGATTCCAGCTGTGTGGTGTGGGAGTGCACATGAGCTGATGACCGACGGTTGTATACATGTTTACATATACCATAGAAATGTTAAAGAAAATATTATGTGATTGCATTGAATGTTGAAAGTTGAACTTCCTAAATGTTTTAAAATGAGTTGAAAAACAGCACTGCATCGAGTTTTATTCATAATATACAAAATTGCATTGTTTTTAAATGAGTGCATTATGTTTTCAAAAAACTCTCCGTATCATTTGCTTGTTCCTTTCCTATGTTCACTCACTGGGATTATACTCATCCTTTTTAACTTCATGTTTTAGTTTTTAGGTTCGAAGATAGTTGGATCTTAGGTAGAGGCGCTTCCTCTTGTTCATCTTACGGTAGGTTTACCAGAACACCCCATGATAGTATCCATGCTAGAGTCACTCCGCTGATAGTCAAGGTCTTTTGTATGTGTATATGGCTATTTAAATGTAATTCATGAGATTTATTGTAAACACTGCATGTTTGGCTTGAATAGTAATATCACCACAAGTTAGCAAATGGCAATATTATTTTGTGAACGGTATATGTTTAGTTGCCATGATTTATTCTTGAGAATAAATTATTTTTGATAACTATGAATTAAGAACCTTAGAGGTAAATAAAAGACAGATGGCCTAATGAACAAGTTTTCATAGAAAGGCTTGCTTGGGCCTGATGGGCTATGCCTATTGGGTCCATGCTCCGGTCATGGCTCGGGATTGGGCTGTGACAGTGTGTATGTTTGCCTAGAGGTATGTGCCTAGGCTAGAGAACAATTATGATTGTGTGCCTAGATGAGGATGCCTAGGTTAATTAGTTAGTTGAGTTAGGAAATTTGTGCTTGTGTGATTTGTGGTAAGCCACAAGGTGGCATTGTGTTGGAACCCTTGGTATGTAGGACGTAGAGCAAAAGGCCTACACATGGTTCAATATAAATTATGTATTAAGGATTATGCCAAATTATGATGAATGGTTTGCTCAATTAGACATATGGGCATGATGTGTACTTGGGATAATGGCACAACAATAAAGGTGATATTAAGAATGTGAAGCTGAAAAGCCATGATTGCTTATGGATATGATCTATGCATGAATGCTCACGTACTTGTGGATGATTTGAGGATATGCATAAGGCTGTTAAGCCATGATTAATACGACTAAATATGATGAATACCCATATGGGGTTAAGGGCATGAAGGCCTATATGTTGATTATGTTTTTTTAATGATGCCTTAGAGATTTGAAAGCACTTAAAATTATATTGAGCTTAAGATGATTAAAGCTCATTAAATTTGAAATACGATTTGATATGGACATATGGAATGTCACAGGCATAATGGCCTGATTTATGGATATGTGTTCCATCCGAGGGATGAATTTCGGACGTTGGTTTGACTTAAGGTGGAGTGAAGTCCCATACCCTATGACTATGTGTATGCCTACAGGGATGGTGGTAAACAAGGATGGTGGCTAATCCCGCCTATGATTCCTGCCTGTAGTGTTTTAATGTCATCCGTTGATATTACCTCGGGTGATGCCGACCATTGGGAGATTTCTCCTGTCGATGATTTGATTCTCCACAAACTGCTTTGATACTACGAGTGATTTGTTTTTCGCCAGTTGCTTCGGCACACACACGATCTGTTTCTCCACTAGTGGCTTTGCCCTAAGTGTGATTTGATTCTCAGCCGGTAGGCCATTGAGCATGATTTGACTATGTCTAAGGCAGGACCACTTATTTGATATCATTTGGCTATGATAACATGCACCGAGGATGGCATGATCTGATTTGTAATACAAATATGTGGTGACCATTGTGAATGATATTTGATGAAATGATTCAGAACAAGCAATTATTTGTAAATGGTATTTGAGGTTGTGCTAGGCAACTAAGGTGTGCCTACAAAGCTCAGTTTAATGATAGTGGTTTTAAAGATAAGCCTTGAATTGATATGATTTGATGTGAGGACATAGAATGTAGGAATCTGTGGATATGATACACCACTGAGATGTGATCTGGTAGGACTTGATATGATGAGTTGTGCATGTAGGATATTAGGATGATCCTCGCACCTTTGAATTGGAAATGCTTGAATATGAAAGTTTTACAGCTAGATAGGCCTAAATATATTTTATATGTAAAATATTATGTTGTGATAGTGTCCCTTCACTGAGAAATAGATGACTCACCCCTCTGTTGTACCATGTGCAGATAAGAGAAGCTATGGGCTTACATGGCAAGTGTTGTCAATTAGACGGACATATAATTGGCATCTGGTAGGTTTCCATCCCAACGTATCACTCCATTGAGTCTGTGTGGGCCTTCCACCTTCTTAGTTTGGTTAGTTTGAAAAATATGTCAGGCACGATGTGCCATTTGAATTGTATAAGGGTTGTTATGTATGAACCTGATTTGATGGCTAATGTATGGCACTATGAATGTTGTATGAATTGTAAGCTAGGGATAATGTATTATAATTGAATTTATTATGAATAACTGGTTATGAAATCCCTGGGCTATGTACGTTTGGAAATTCTAAGGCTTGTTAGGGACTCGTGGGCTACGCCTACAAGACTCGTGCACAGCCACGAACTCTTGGGTTTAGGTCGTGACAAAATTGAAAAGTTCAAAATGGTTAAACTTAAGCATGACAATATTTGACTATTTGAATTGATTTCTTCAAAGCAAAATAAGAATTATATGAGAAAATTATTTGCCATCATTTAAGTTTATATTGGCCTTTAGGTTGAACAAGTTTATCACATGATGAGAATACTTAAACTTATTGATCCATTAGAATATACATGTGCTTGCATTGAAATATCTTTTTTTTTAAGAAGTTGAGATGTTCAAATGCTTAGTCTAGGAACAATTCTTGTAAAATGCCTTATGTTTGTGTCTAACTGATTATTTCAAGATTGACTCCTTGATTATGCATATGAAATAGATTATGATGAACTCCTTGAACTTCATGAAAAATATTCTTGGTTCATCTATCATTTTGGTCAAGTCACATGCGTACATGACATCTCATTTTGCTTTACCTTAAGAATTGAAGTCTATAACTTGACTTGAGTTATGCTTTTGAATGTGAATTTATATTGTCAAGCTTGATCATGATATATATTGTGTTGATATAGTTGAAAAATCCTTTGAATGTGCTTTTGAATGTTAACTATGTCTTCCTTGAGCTTAAATGCTTACATTATCTAAAGACTTGTATGCATCCAACTTTAGCTTATAGGCTACCATGAATGACTTAGTTTGAGATAAAAAATAGCCTAAAGCTTGAGTTAGCAATAAATACCTAATGAGCTTTAATTAAATGCTTATTTCTTGAATCTTGACAATTGGTATTCATTAATCTTGGATGCTCACTTTAGATATATTCATGAGTTGAGTGCTTTATTTCCAATATTTCATAACAATTAGTATTACTCATGAATCATGGGTGCCCAAGAAGTTAGGTGAAGGAAGAAGTAAGAAAAGAAAAAAAAGGAAAAGAAAACAAGGAAAAGAAAATGAAAAAGCTTGAATTTTTTTTTTGGTGAAGGATGAAAATGGCGTTGGGAGGAGAAGAAGATGGAAGATGATGCATTGGACATGATGGTCGGCCATGGGACAAGGATGAAGGGTCAAAACTTCCTTTGGAAGCTTTGACCAGGCTAATGGTAAAATTACCATTTTACCCTCTAAGGTTTTCACCTTTTTTAATTAAGTCCTCCCACAATCTTTTAATTCCAATTTCTTCATATTTTTCTTCCTTAACATTTGTACCAATAAAATATCAAGTTTATACTTCAACGTTGTATCATCATAATATTTAAATATTTACTTACCCGAGTTAGCTTTATTTAATAAAGACACGCGGGCCCCATTAACGTCATTTGTCTCCGAAATTTCCTTGTTCTTCTTCTCCCCCACTTAGATTGACCATATATTCCTTCTTCATGGAAAATTTCGATAATGAATAAAATATTAATATTTTCATATTATTTTATTAATAAAATATTATTTTATTCTAAAATTTTTCACTTGTCTCCTTGGTATCCAAAATGTCTTATTATGCCCTGATTCACTTCTGAATCAGTTTTTATCTCATTAATTCATCCTTAATAATTAAATATTTTTATTTAATTGTTATTTCTTCACATGCGAAATATTTTACTCTAGAATATTCCTTTCACCTTTCATCACTTTCAAACATTCTAATTAACCTCAATTGGCATCCGATAAGTTTTATTATCCACCATATCAAAGTATAGATATTACAGTCTCTCCCACTTAAATAGAATGCATCCTCAAATTCACGTCGATGTCGGGTTATTAATCTCACTTTATGATCTTATTCCATTCCTTACTTTATAGGGAATTTTGATTTATCCACCTCATTTACCTCCAGTTTAACTAGAAGACTTCGCTTATGTCTATTATCATCTTTTAGAATCAAATCAGTGATAACCTTCACAAGCATTATCTATTATATTAAAACATCGAGTATGCCTTTATCACCATCGTTGAATTTGAACCATAATTCCATCTCAATCATACCGATTCCAATCACATTTTATACTTACTTATGTATACCTAATCACCATATTATTACCTCATTCCTTGTCGAACTTCTCGACATTCATTCATTCATTTTATCCCCATGCACTATTACATAGCTTACGGCATTATAAACATGCAATATTCATTCTTGTACGGATTCTCAATGTTGGGGGAGGTTAACGGCTTCACTTATTCCCACATACTTCATGGTTATCTTGCATTTATGCAACTTCAATCTTCTTAATCATATTAGTCCATCTTGTATGGCTTCACTACGTTATAGATTACATTTCCTTGATATCATTTCTTTGACTATTTCTTCAAAATTTCTTATATCAACATAGCTCAACTTCTTATGGGATTTCTTATTATTATACTATCTATACGACTCATCGAATATATTGAGTTCAAATCTCAAATTACTAACTCCACACATAAATATGTACATGCACATTTAAATGTCAACATTCCCTATTATGTGTGGGGATCCTTATGTTCAAGTGCCTTCGAACTAAATTTCCCTTTATTCATTCCCATCTATAACCAAGATTCAATATAATAATCCTCATAGTACATGTCAACACTCTCATATTTAATCTACATGCATTGGGGTATAATCAATCTCAAATTGCCCTCTCTAGGTATTTAAATTATCATTCCACTTGCGTCTTACCATAAGTTATCCTTTAGGTAATCCATACGAATTTTCATTATGCCTATACATAGCTTCACATCATTCACATGATTATACTCCTTTCTTATCATTTCCAATCATATTCTTAAGTTTCATTATACTTTATATCCTTGCATCATAATGTCATTAATCACATTTCACTTACTAAATGTCATTTTCATTAAATTGTAATCTAGCATGCGTACATGCTTTATAATCTTATTGATCCTTCAAATATTCATCTTTACTTGATCATTGCATCTTATGCAATACCACAATCCCTAAAAGTCATTCTTATTTCTCAATTATCTTTCATGCCTCTAACATATATATTTTATCCTTATTGCATTTCGATATTAACAAGTCACTTAAAACTTAGACTCGTTCGAATCATGCATGCCTCATGCATTTTTGAATTCCATTTTCCATCATACATTAGGAGGTTTTCATTATCTGACTTCATTATCAAGGCTACCTTCAATCATCTTTTGCACTACTCTTTCACACAAATATAACATCAGTCTCCCTTAGCCAATTGACTGTATGTACTTGAAATTACAGGACTGAAAACAAGGTTCTTCTCAAGTACCTCTCAATGTCAATTTAAGTATCACTCTCGGCTTACAACTTCCCTTTTGTAACCATGTAACTTAATGCTTATTTTCATAAGATTCATAGCAGGATTCCTCTTGAGTATTTCCTTAGGGATACCTATCTTAAAGTTATGTCTCATTGTATATGATCACATAACCCGTGGTTTGGCCATTAGGCTCCTCAACAAGTTTCAAATTTCCAAATGTTATACTTGCCGCGTATGATTGGTAATTCCTTCTCAAGGATCTTTATGCATTCCTGAGACACCTAATCACTTATTGGCTCTTTAACATTCCAAGCATATCATTCCAAAAAGGCATGCACTGATTCACCAAGATATTTAAATACATACTCATCTATTCAGTCCTCAGTTTATATTCATAGGTTTCTAGTATGCCATATAATTGGCCTTGTGTTGTTACTAATCTTTTTCATTCACAATTTCATCATTTGGTATTGTCATCCTTTGTCAATATCTCATACATTCATCTAACTTTTCACTCACTTTTTGCTTAGCCGTTAACAAGGCTTAATCTCTTGTCTTCTTTATTTCTTAGGATTTAACTTTAGTCAACATATTATTCATCCTAATACTTCACATGGTAATTTATCTCAATGTAGCCATCTCAAGACTCTCTAACTTCTCTTTTACTTACATGCCAATATCTAAGGCAATAAAGAAACTTTTCAATTCACTCATATAAACACTTTTCCAACGCACTTAAAACTGCAAATAACAAAGCTTGGCATTAAGATCAATGACCATAATTCAACTTGTGAGTTTCATCTTCATGCCACTCACAATTTGCTCGTGCTTTCTAGCCATGAAGGGTTCTTAACGCGACAATATTAGGCAGTCAGTGCTGTGATGTTGCAGCTGCTGGAATTTACTTTATCAAATTGATTCTTCTACCTTTAAGGCTACCACATTAATCATTCTCAGCCACATGGCTTTCCTTTAGGCCTATACCACAATTTCCATAAGCACCTGTATCTTCTCTTTGCTTATCATATGTACTAGGCCAAGTCAATACTTTCAACTTATTTTATCCTTTAACACTTATCATCAATCATTAAGTCCCACCTTAAGGCATCCTTTTCATATTGTATAATGACTTCACAATATATATAACACCACACACACAATTATTCACTATTTATGGCATCCCACAATTCTTATCATCCATAATTAATTGTCTTTCTTGTCTTGTAACTCAAATAGTTTATTGACATTTCAGTACAAATGGCCGTGAAAATAGTTCATCTTTTCCACACCTTATACTCATAATCTGTCATGACCCGAAACTCCCATCGAGCCGTTGACAACCGCCGCAAAGCCTCGACAGACATTCTTCACCCCGAATGCCGATCGAAACCTCACAAGGCTCTCGTATCAGCTTTCTCACTTCCTCGATGAGCAATAGTTATCAAATATCGTACTTCGAAGGAATTATGATTCATTTCCAAATCAGAACATAACATATTGTTTTCTGGCTCATAGGGGCATTTTCGTCATTTTTTGTTGAAAATCTCAAAACTTGCTAAAAATGTAGTAGGTAAGCAGAAAATATATTTTTAGTGATTTAAAAACAAATTAAGTATCTAAAACGTTCATTCGAAGTGAAAATTTGACCATTTGAATATAATAAAAATATTTAATAAAATAAACTATTTTCTTGTAAAATAATTTTTTTATAAAGCTATCGATAAATAATTCTTATAGCTTAAAAGTTAATTATATTCATATATACTATAAAGCAAATAACCAAAGCATAAAATTACTTTTACAGCAACACGTGGGCCCACATCTAACCAAAATGTATCAGAAGTTAAAAATCTACAGCTTTTGTCGATTCAAGTCCAAATGAAGGTCCTTGTCAAAGTCAGCTAACTATGGAATTCCTCGAGCCTGAAATGTGAGGAAATGAGGGTGGTGAGATTATAAAATCTCAGTGAGTAAACAAACACCATCTAAACTATCTAAAGGCGAGTAAATGGAGACGAATTAAAATAAGTCATCATACTGTAATTTCATTACCTTTCAACTCATTTCAACCAAATAAACAAATAGGCTTATGATTTCCTGAAAAGCTTGGCTCGTGCCAAAAATCATTCTCATACTCAATTATCAGGGATACCTTGATCGAGGGTTATCCCAACCGAGTCCGCCAAGGCTGTTAAATGTCTTTACATCCGAAATTTTAGCCAAGCCTTGGCGTTGGCTAAGTTTCACTCTCACGCGGTGGTCCACGTAAAGTGCACTCAAATCTTTACCTCAGGAGATACTTCATCCAACATCTCCCCCCGGAGGTAAATATATAATTGGGTTATCATGCCCCTCTCATAGGCAGTCTATGAAAACCCCCACCACTGCAGTGACTATGGATTATTTTATCTACCACCTGATTTATAAAATCTTTTTCTGCATGACATGGCAACTTATCGTAACCTAGCCTCTCAAGGCTGAATATACAATACAAATAATTCTAACACCAAAAATCAGTTTAGCCATTCATGCTTATATATTGTCATAAGCCATTCAATTTAAAACCATAAATTTACAACACAAGCAGGCAGTCTCCAATTACTCTATTTTCAAAACCAGTATTCAATTTTCCAAAAAAATTATAAAATCATTTTATAAAATTACAATTTCTCCTAAAACATAGCAATGTATCATTTAAACCCATTTTCTATAAAATCACACAATTGTATAAAACTACTCTAGATAATTAAGACGATAATAAGTTTACTCACAGTTCTAGGAGTCGATGTACTCCTAATCCCAGTCGCCAAGCACAATCTCTGTACTTTTACCAGTGTAATTTACTCACCACCTATCCACAATGTACAATACATAATTCATCACATCAATGCTTGACCATTATAAAATCAATTCAGGTTCGGTGTATATGCATGATATGATATGCAACTTATCCGACTACCGCTTAAATGCGGTGCTAACCTAATTCGGCTTATTACCCGATTAAATGACAATTGTGTCCGATTTGGCTCCAAATTACTCCATTTCATTTCTAATATTGCAATTCACTAAATACAATTCCAATAATAAAAAATTCAGCCTAACAACCCTCACAATTCTTCTTGAAAATTTCGGCCATTCTGGTGCACTATCACTAAAAATTTTCCCATTCCATTTTCTCACCATAAATCATCATTTCATCAATTTTTCAACCAATTCACTTGATTACAAAATCAATTCATTATTTCTACACTTCACATAGGGTTCGACCATTGAAGGTTCATGGGGAAAATGGATTCTTTTCTTGTTATTTTGTTTCTAAACATGCTTAACTAACTAAAAACACTAACATAACTTAGAATTAAATCAATCTAATATCATTCTCTCTCCATACCCATTCCAACCAGCCATGAATTCATCATGAAAACATGTAATTTAACCATGGAAAATGAGAAGAACTGCATGGGAAAGGTAGATCACAAGTCAAAATCAAGAAATTTTACCTTTTGTCACTTGTTTCCTTGAATTTTTACCAATTTTCCCTTGAATTTCTCCACCTAGGGTTTTTGTTTTTCTTTTCTCCCTTTGTTCTTCTTTGCTCTTGGTTTGGCCAGCCATATGAAAGAAATGGGCTGATTTTTATGCCTTTTTTATAAAGAAACAATAAAATAATAAAAGCATGACACATGGCATTTCCTTATTGGTTCGAATTTTAAATATTTGACTTTTAATTCTTTAATTCTCCAGCACACATTTCTCATGTTTATCCATTTCCATGATGAATAAAATCCCTTGGTCTTGACAAGTGTCGGAGGTGAAAATTTACCGATTTGCTCTAGAGATGGTAAAATTACCATTTCACCCCTATACTCCAAATTATACCGAAATTAAAACTTTTCACTTCTAAACCTCAAATCATACTCCAATACTCAAATCATACTCCAATAAGTCAAATGGGGCCAAAAAAATCTTTTCTAAAGTTTTCATTTTGTCCCCAGGTGACAAATGATCATTTTGCCCCTAGATAGTGGAAAATTCGATTTGACTCCAAATTGATCTTCGAACTCCAAATTATCATTCTGAGTCATCCCTGGACTGTGAAACTCTTAATTTCACCTTAAAATCCCTATTTTTATTAGTTCGAGGTATAAATCGACTTACTTGTACTTCTAAGCACAATACCGACTTTTAAATATTCTTCTAGGGTTGTTCAAATATACAATCACTCTATCAATCTCATGTGTAACATGGTAGATAATTTAAGGCTGGGCTTGACACAATCCTTACTAATCAAGAATTCATCTTTCTCAAGTTCCATCATTTACCCTCAATGGTCTATATTTGTGCCAAATCATCGTATTATAATGTCATGGCATCATGTGCCTCCATTCGTACCACCAATCGTACTTTATAAAAAACAATTAAAAGACTTACATACCTTTTTCTTCTTTCATGCATTGCATAACTCTTTAAGACCTACCTACACACTATAGATACTTGACCAACGAATTATCCTTTTTGACCCTTTTCCTATTTATCCAGCATATACCCTTAACATTTCTCATCCACAGGAATATCGGGTTACAATTTCCTCAATACTTAAGTTTACAATCCTTGACTTAATCACATTAACCATTCAAAGTGTCATCTATAATCTCATTAATTTCTCTCATATATTCTTGAATTGTAACTACAATTGAGATTTCAAATTTCATGTTTCCATGATTAATCGATAATCGTTGTCAGGTCTTGTAGTTGCTTGTACCATTAATGACTTTCTACGTCGACCTTTAATAATTATCTAAGGCGACCAACCACACCACTAAGGTGAATATCCTTCCTCAATAATTATATTGCTAGTCCACCTCTTTCATACCAAAAGATTGCCATGTGCACCAAGTCATTTAAACAGCTACTTAATAATCCATTCGAGTCACACGAAAATAAAAGCCAAACTCTTAAGTCCTTTATACAGATAACTATTACTACTTCATTTACACCATGTCGTCCTAGACTTAAAGTAATACATAATTCAACGAAAATATTAAGTGTCATTAGGATCATCGTCACCTTGATCCGAGCACATCGACTGATCTTTTTTCGGGTCCTCTTCTATTTCTTGAGATTTCCCCATTTTATCTTTAATCCAAGCTTGCTACATTCTTATGCATTCCTCCCTGCTCACAGGTGCGGCACCTCTTCCATATCCATGAGGAAAGTGTTGGATAGTGGATACCTTCCTAGGACTAATATCTCCCTTTGCAATTGCCTCTTTCGTCTTTTCCTTATACCATTCCTCAAGTAATTTGTTCACACCTTCCCGAATATCAGAGTTGTCCTTGCTTTCAAGGCTTTCGCTACTTTCGAGACTTTTCTTACTGCGAAACAATTTTTCTAATTTTGATGGAATCCATATAATAGGAATCCAAGACTGGCTACTTCCTTGACTCCTTGGATCAGGATTGGCTTCTAGTAGTGGAATCTAGCAATCCATTGCTAGTACTGTAAGGGGTATCTGGACTACCGTCTCTTCTAGACTTGGCATATGTAACAAGCGCACCTCTAAACCTATACGCAACCAAATGTTAATTACTTAGCCATTTGTACATCATAGGAATAGGTAGGTTTCTAATGAATTAAGGGCCTATGTAGCTTCCCGTCCTTGACTTGTGTTGCGCACCCATAATCCAAGGACAAGACTCTACACGGACTCTAACAACTCCGTTAACAACCACAAGAACCCCTAGGACTGAACTAAACCTAGAGCTCTGATACTAACTTTGTCACAGACCAATCCCGGGCCATGACCAGCGCATGGACCCAATAGGCATAGCCCATCGTGTAATACCCCGTACTTTGATATGGTGACTAATAAAGCTTATCGGATGTCAATTAAGGTTAATTATATTATTTAAAAGTGATGAAAGATGAAAGGAATAGTTTGGGATAAAATATCCCGTATGCGAGGAAATAATAAAATAATAATATTTTTACCGGGGAAGAATATGTGAGATAAAAAGTGATTCGAAAGTGAATTGAGGCATAATAAGGTATTTTGGGCACCAAGGAGACAAGAGGAGTGTGAGACCTCGACCTCTATAGACCCGTAACTAGTAATAGATGCGATAACACGGACCAAGGGCAATTTCGTCATTTCTCATGGTGAGCTTCTGGAAGTAGCTCCCAAATGTTATTAACGTCTAAATAGACCTAAGGAATAAATGAATGATGGTAACATAAATGAAGAAGATAGAAATATTGATAATTTTCATGGTAGGGGCAAAACGGTCATTTTGTATCTCGAGTCGAAATTTTTAAGTTTTCGTGAACCCGAGTATTTCTAGACTATTATGGACTTTGCCTCAGTATCAAAAGAGTAAAAAGCTGAACCAAAGGAAAGAGAGAAGGCATAGTTAACTATTGGATGGCATGTTTGTAAATAAATGAAACTTTAGTCAACC
The DNA here is from genome assembly GCF_053813885.1 of Theobroma cacao. Classification (NCBI taxonomy): domain Eukaryota; kingdom Viridiplantae; phylum Streptophyta; class Magnoliopsida; order Malvales; family Malvaceae; genus Theobroma; species Theobroma cacao. The sequence goes on along the minus strand of NC_142639.1, from coordinate 16,789,480 downwards.
ATAGCATAAATATCTCATTTCTCCAGCAGCTTCCTCATTTTTTCAGTAGCTTCTTCTTCTTCTTCTTCCCATCTCATGTTTCTTTCATCCTCCATGAAAGCTTCTCTCAAAGCTTCCATCACCCTCTCAAACTAACCTTAAATTTCATGCTTTTACATACCCTATTATAGGGTTTTTAATGCTCTTTCACCTTAAAACCCTTAAAAGTCTTACGCCCATACTTTCTCTCACTAGCTAGGTGTTTTAGAGAGAGAGCTTCTATAATAGCTTGAAAATTCGTGAAAAGGAATTTACTTACAAAGCTACCAAGGTGAGTAATGAAGTAGAGTTGATTTTTAAGTGTTGAGAATGGCTAATGATTAGATTTGTGAGTGTTTTGTAGTTGTGGTTGTTTATTCATTATAGAGTGATTAGGATAGTGAAAATAGATGGCCACTTAATGGCAATTGGAAGTTAGTTAGGAGATAACTTTTATAATTTATAGTTATGTGAATTGAGTTAATTGTGATGCTATTGTGATAATAGGTTCCAACGAAGCCCCACCGCCCCATTTGGACCGTTAGAGGAAGTTAGAGTTGGGTAAAGATTTAACAAATACCGGTGAGTGAACTTGCATTTCAAAATGTTTTGGGAAGTGCCTACATGTTTAAATAAATCATTTGAAAGTTTCATTTGTTTTTGCTTTAAAAATATAACTAGGGAACAAGCCCTTGATGAAATGTTTCTATCTTGTGAAATGTGCAATATGAATAGTTCATGCGTTATCACATTATATTGACATGTATATTATGCATTGGATGTTCCTTTTGTGTGATAATGATGACCCAACTATGTGCGATGTGGGAGTGCACATGAGTTGATGATGACCCAGCTATGTACGATGTGGGAGTACACATGAGCTGATGATGACCTGGCTATGTGCGAGTAAGGAGTGCACATGATGATGATATTGCATTGTGCGTGTAGGGAGTGCATATGAGCTGAGTGTGGCGGGATGGTATGCATGATGATGATATTGCATTGTGCGTGTAGGGAGTGCATATGAGCTGAGTGTGGCGGGATGGTATGCATGATGATGTTTGTATATATATATATATATATATGTTATATAAAGTTTATAAAAATATTTGTGATTTTGTTGTATGTTAGCATTGTTAATTGCTCCCAAATTACTTTTAATTTTAGCAAGAAAATAGCCTTTTGATGTAACAAAACCCCTTCAACTAAATTGCTCTGTTTCTCGCCACAGCGAGATTCATTTTTACTACAATGAGAAACTCTCGGGTAGGCAGCCTTAATCCATGCTCTGAATTTTGCTGCAGCAAGGAATTTCGCTACAGCGAGAAACTCTCGGGTGGTTCCAAAATTCTGGTGTAGTGATTTCATTTTGACAAAGATTTTGACCACTTTTCAATCAGAATTGGGCAACATGGTAAACGTCAAAGTTGTAGCCCAGCCTTTTAGATTTCTAATGATCCAAAAATCATGTCAATTGGACTTCTTTCGTGGGAGATATGATTAAAAATCGAAACATATGCAAATCAAGAATGCCTTTTCGCTGCAGCGAGAAAACTCTCTGTTTGCTTGTCTTGCTTGGTCATTACTGAAATTTTCATTCTATTCAACTTCATGGTTTATCATGGATCTTGTAACATTAAGGGATTTAACATTCAAGGTTTGAAATGAGGGGTTTTAACCAAAAATTAGACTAAATTGCATGATTTTATCGTAAGTGCATCATGTTTTCTAAAACATTCCTTATCGTTGCTTGTTCCGTTCTTATGTTCACTCACTAAGTTTTATACTCACTCTTTTAAACTTCATGTTTTCAAATTCAGAGGCAGTTGGGACCTAGATTGAGTTGTCCATGTATGCTTGCCTTCTTGGTAAGTACTATGGCATCTCAATAGCTGTACCTTCACCCACGGTCACTCTGTTGACGGTCAAGAGTCATATGCTTGTGTATACGTATAAGTAATGTAGACCACTAAGATTCATGTTAAAAATAAAATATGTATAATTGATTACTGATGCCATTATAGGTTGGCAAATGGATGACATTATTTTAACATAATACAAATGTGAATATTGGGTTGCTATAAAATGTTACTGAAATATTTATAGTTGAGAATTACAATATGTGGTTTTAGAAATGATGGCTGGGAATGATGATCAGGATTGCATAGAAAGGCTTGCTTGGGCTTAGTGGGCTATGCCTATTGAGCCCATGCGTCGGTCATGGCTTGAGATTTAGGTTGTGACACATCGGGCCCAAGCAAGCCTTTCTATGAAAACTTGTTCATTAGACCATCTGTCCTTCATTTTCCTCTAAGGTTCTTAATTCATAGTTATCAAAAATAATTTATTCTCAAGAATAAATCATGGCAACTGAACATATACCGTTCACAAAATAATATTACCATTTGCTAACCTATGGTGATATTATTATTCAAGCCAAAATGTAGTGTTTACAAAAAAATCTCATGAATTACATATAAATAGCCATATACACATACAAAAGACCTTGACTATCAGCGGAGTGACTCTGGTGTGGATACTATCATGGGGTGTTCTGGCAAACCTACCGTAAGATGAATAGAAAGAAGTGTCTCTACCTAAGATTCAACTATCTTCGAACCTAAAAACTAAAATATGAAGTTGAAAATGATGAGTATAAACCCAGGGAGTGAACATAGGAAAGGAACAAGCAAACGATACGGAGAGTTTTTCAAAAACATGATACACTCGTTTAAAAACAATGCAATTTTGTATATTATGAACAAAACTCGATGCCATGTTGTTTTTCAACTCATTTTAAAACATTTAGGAAGTTCAACTTTCAACATTCAATGCAATCACATAATATTTTCTCTAACATTTCTATGGTATATGTAAACATGTATTCAACCGCCGGTCATCAGCTCATGTGCACTCCCACACCGCACATAGTTGGAATCATCATCCTCCGGTCATCAGCTCATGTGCACTCCCACACTGCACATAGCTAAAATCATCACCCATCGGTCATCAGCTCATGTGCACTCCCACACTGCACATAGCTGGAATCACCAGTCATCACCGACATGTGCACTCTCACATCACACATGCGTGGTTACAATTATCGTTCAACATTACATTTCACTGCATGGCACATGTAACAACATGTAACAAGAATCTTTGCATAACAATACATCACATACCACAAATCAATTGGCAATTCAACATAATATTTCAAATACGTAATTCATCACATCATACTTATCGCATAATATAAGAACACATGAGTTAATCGCATTGCACAATTTCACAACATAAAGACATTTCATCAAAGGCTTGTTCCCAGGCACAATTTAAAGCAAAGACAAATAAAGTTTTCAAATGATTCATTTGAACACATGTGCATTTATCCCAAAACATTTTTAAATGTAAGTTCACTCACCTTAACAATGCCATCTAATGAAACTAGCGCCCACAAGATCTTAATCCAAGTAGTCCCAAAATACCATTAAAATTTATATTTACCAATAAACCATAACAACCTCAATTGAGTCATAATCTGAATCTAATAATTCTAATAAATATATACTATACAATCTACACTCTAACCTAATAGTTAACTTAGAATTTTAGTCTAATTCACAAACCCCTTAAACTAATTGTTCAAGCTTGAAGTTTTCTTTACCTTGGTGCTTGAAGGCATGAAGATCAACAAAACCTAACCATTTCAAGGAAAGAAAATTTGAAGAAAATTAGAAAATAAAGTCTAAAAATTGTAAACCCATAAATCCTAAAATTCAAGAGTTGAAAATATATACCTATTGGCTTTAAAATGAAGATCTGCAACCAAAATTCAAGTATTGATGAAAGTGGAGTAGAAATAAATAGCATACTAAATTAACTTCAATGCTTGCATATCATTGATAAATATATGTTCGTATTTTTAGAAGTTGAAAACTTTATTGCATTTCAATGAACATAATTGAAATCATGAAGATAACCATGTTATTACATGTGATCATGCTTGTGCCTACTTGATCATAATAGCCTCATGTATGATTATAATAAGTGCACAATGACTTAGCAATGCTTCATTGATAATGATATTGTTTTAATGAGAAAACTTCTCCTTGATTTGATAGTTTTATACACAATTAGGAGAACTCTTATTGAAATGCTTGCTTGAAAATATTGTGGAAAAGATATTACCAGAAAGGGCTTAATAATGATAATTCTCATAATATTTGATGATATGCCTTTATTGAGAAAATCCTCCTAAATTGTCATTTCCTTATCATTTAGAGATTTAAAAAAAAAAGTTTGATTGATAGTGCTTGGACAATGCATGATAAAAATTGAAAACGATTCTTAATGCAAAATGATATCTTGGACATGCATTGGAGCTAATGTGCATACACTTATTGAAATTATGAGTATTTGAAGCATATATTGAATATTTATTTAAATACTCATGCTTTACTAGTTCCTTGAATATATGAGTATAAGATTGGCATGTTGAACATTTTATTTAAATGCTCATCTTTAATATGATCATTATTTATCCTCATATTTATCTCATGATCCATCTAAGGGAAGGTAAGATTATGTTTTAATGTGATTAATCTTTTGATTCCTTCCCCTTGTTGGTAAAAAATCTAATGAATGTTTAAAGAGGGAGTTGATCATTGACATTATTGAGCACTTAAAATCTTCAACAATGACCTTGGCAAAATCTCAACAATTGGTGTTCATCTCTATTAGTAATATCTCTTAAACACCATATTAAACTTGAGCTTAATAGTGTCTCGCATTTGTGCTTGAATAATGATTGCCATGCTCCTTATTATACTTGATTATTCTTGTTTTTATGTTTATATGAATAGCCAACTTAAACTTAAAGGATAAAATGCCTACACTTTGCTTATAAATGTATATCTATATGTGGCATTATTGATGATGACATATATTATGCCTTGATTGCAATGGTTGAATATATTTCTTCATATTTTAATTGAATTTTTTGAGTGGAAATATATTATGACCTATTTATATATATTTTTCTTTGAGTATGCTAAATGAGTATATTTTCCTATGCTTTGCTTGATTATATATTGAACGAAAATATATCTTGATTTAATGCTCTCATATTATGATGAAAGAATATATTTCTTGATTTCTTAATTAAATATCTTTGCATAGAAATATATCTCCTTGTTTTGAATTGATGGTTAGAGATTATTATTGGACTTAATGCTCATTTATACTTAATGATTATCACTAACTATTTTTTTTGAGTTTATGTGCTTAAAGCTCACACTTCTATTCCTTTTTTATATTACAAAAAGAGGGAGAAGGTTTATGAGTACATTGAAATGCTCTTATATTAACTGAATTTATTTTGAAAATATTTTTTAAACTTCATGCATAAATTGAATAGGAGAATTTTCAAAGTTCATATTGTTGGCTCCATTAGTTTTTGATGATAATAAAACATTCTCATTCATTTGTGTCTAATATCTTTACTTGAGTGTGCAGAAAAATTAATATATGAAATTAATCATTTAACTCCTCAAAGAGTATATCAAAAGAAAAAGAGGAATAAAAACAACAAGATGTAACTATCTCACAAGGAGGAAGCCTATTGGTGAAATAAGGAAGAATATTGGTTGACCAAGTTTCAAATTGGAGGAATGGCGAGTTGAAAAGTTTGAGAAACAAAATCAACTTAGTCGACCAAGTCAGTTGACTAACTGCTCTCTGCTAGAATCTGCAACCTGAAACAAAACCAACTTAGTCGACCAAGTCAGTCGACTAAGAGCTATCTGTCTGCAATTTGAACCAGAGCACTACAAGACAGATTAACGGTTAGAACTCATCCTCAACTGTTTCCAATGGCTGCAAACTGTCAAACTGTCAACAGAGTTATATCTCCAAGTATAAAAGGGTCTTTCAACAATTAGAAACAAGTTTTTTAGAAGCCTTGAATGAGATTTGAGCTATAGAAAGTTCAAAAACCAAAAAAGCTTCACTGCACTTGTCTACACTTAAACGCCTACTCTTTGCATTTGTATTTTGCACTTAATCTTGTACCACTCAGATCAACCAGTGATCATAAGTACCTTCTTTTACTACTTCTCTTATATTTTTAGAGTAAGGGAGTCACTCTAAGGGTTATTCAAGCTTGGGATCGCTTGATTGTTGTAGGTTGTGGTTGAGCCTTGGAAAAACCACTTTGGGTTTTAGTTTAGCCCATGAAAAACTAGGGTAAAAGGTTGTGGTTGAGCCTTGAAAAACCACTTTAGGTTTTGGTTGATCCCATGAAAAATCATTGATAAAGGTTGTGGCTGAGCCTGTGAAAAGCCATTGTAAAAGTTTGGTGGAAGCTTGTGAATTCCACTATTTTTAGTGATTTGGTTTGGAAAATCCTTGGTTGAACAATCAAGGTAGTGGATGTAGGTCTTGGACCGAACCACTCTAAATTGTTGTGCATCTTATGCTCTGTTTTTACTTTCTTAAGTTCTGGAAATTGTGATATTCACTCCCCCTCTAGCACATATTATAGGGATCAACAATTAATATCAGAGCTAGTTCCTTATTTTTAAGATCTAACACCCTTTTGGAGGATCCAAATGGCTCTCCAAAAATCCATAGTTACTGAGGGACAATCAACAAACATACCATCTCTGTTTGACGGTTAAAATTACTCATATTAGAGTACTAGGATGTCAATATACATTAGGTCAATTGACTATGGATATGGGATGTCATTACCAATGGTCCTTTCATTCCTATGATTAGAAAGTCGGTAAATGGTGAAAAAACTCCCAAACATAGAAATAGGTGGACAGAAGCTGAAATAAGGAAAGTTCAAATCAACTCTAAGGCTATGCATACTCTTATTTGTGCACTTGATTATAGAGAATATGATAAAGTGTTTATGTGTAAAAGTGTCAAGGAAATTTGACAAAAATTAGGAGAGTTACATGGAGAAACAAATATGGAAAAGGAATTGGAAGACAACTCTTGCAAGAATCAATGTTCAACAAGCAACATGACAAATGGAGACAAGGAATCAAGTGAAGATGTATCCTCAAATCGAATTGAATTATGCTTCATGGCTCTTGAAGAGTTAAAGGTAACTTCTTCATCATGTGAACTTAATTCATGTGTTTTCAATGAATTACATGATGCTTTTGAGAATTTAGCTTTTGAGTTTGAGAAAATGAATATAAAGAACAAGAAAATCATTTTCACACTCGATGTTGAAAATGAATTTTTGATGAAAACAAAAATTGATTTGGAAAAAGAAAATGAAAATTTGAAAAAGGATTTTAAAGCTTACCAAGAGCAAATTGATTTTTTGAAAAAAGGAAATTTTGACGTGAAAATAAAATTTGAAGATTTATTAAATGAGAAAGTGGAAGAAAGATCAAACTTGTGCTTGATGGCCAGAGATGATGAATCCGAGGTGTCTTATGCTTCTTGTGATATTTCAATTGATGAGTTGCAAGATGAATATGAATGTCTCTATGATGAGTTTGAAAAGCTTGCATCAAAATATAAATCTTTGAAAAGAAAAGCTGCATCTCTTGAAAATGATTTGGAAAAGATAAGACATGATTTCAACTCTATTTTTGAGCAAAGAAATTTTCTGCAAATTGAATTAGAACATTAAAAAACAGATTTTGAAAATCTACAATTGGAGTTGAAAAACAGAATAGATGCTTTACAAGCTGCAGTTGCTGAAAATGCTACTCTTACGAATTTAAGAAAAGAATCATCAAGAAAGAGCACAAATTTCATAAGAAATGCTAATGATTTCTCCCCTAGATGCTTTGTATGTGATAAAACTAGACATTTATCCTATGATTGTTTTAAAAAAAGAAATGTGTAGAAAATTATAAAAATTTGGGTTCTAAAAGGAACTTTATGCAACGAGACTAACTTTCAAGAATCCAAAGCAATTTGGATACCAAAGATCAAATGAAAAATGTGTCTTGTAGATGTGCTAGAGCAAGGAGGAACAATTCTTGAAGAATTGATGCTCTCTAGTCACACGTAAAGGAAAATGGGTGATTTTTTTGCTAAATTTTTTTTAATGAGAATCGTGATTGCTTATTTATTGAATGTTTCATTCATTTGGCTTGGTTTCTAAAATTGTTTGCTTTTCTACATTGAAAATTTTAGTTGCCTATTCTTGCTTGAATATTAAGTGCAAAATTCTTTGAGCTTTATTGATAAATCTTGGCTATGCAACTTGATTTAATATGATACATGCTATAAGTTGCAAGGAAGTATGAATCTAAAGATGGAGTATGTACTTATATTTGATCTTGAATATGTCATCATCCTTATTTTGAGAAAATTGTTTCTATAAAATTTTCTCATGATTTATGACACTGTTTCTATACCACTTCTTTGAGGAAAAATGATTTTTGTGGATAATTTTGAAACATGAAAGGTTAGATAATGTGATAGAACTATGAGCATACTTGATGACTTACACTCACACCTATTCAAGTAGCCTAAGACAAGGAAAATTGAGTTAAAAAAAAAAAATTTCTTTGATTTTCTTGTGCTTAACATAAGTTGACCATTTGAACAATCTTGATTTATATTCTAGAACTTGCTTGAATAGTTCAAGATGGTTGACAATAAGCTTGAAAGTTTTAACTATTTTGATTGGTACTTTTAAAGCAAAATGAGGTTAATGCAAAAAAAAAGTTACCATCCTTTAAGTTTAGAATGATTTATGAATTGAACAAGTGTGCTTCATAATAAAAATACTCATGACTTGTTCTTATTAGATGTGCATGCTTGCTTGTTAGTTTGAATGGTCATAAGGGCATTTTTAGAACATAATTGTGAGAAATTTGCAAATGACCATTAACATGCACATACATGATTCATGATGCTCATTACATATTTCATAAATCATTTAAAGCATAATGAAACAAAATTAAGTGAGATTGAGCTCATTTTTTCACAAAGCAAGTCTAATCTTGAATGTTTCAAGTTAAAAAGTTTGCAAAGAAAGATTATATCTTTATCAATTGATTTTCTTGTAAAATCTTTTTATCCTCCTCAATTGAAAATGATTTCTTAATTCTTTGTTTTTAATGATATAGCATGGTTGAGCAAACTTGATTCTATATATTTATATAAATTGCTCAAATTTGATGTTGCTTTGTATTTCTCTCATGATTTATGAAATTGATTAAAAAAGATTTCTTAAGCATGATTTTGAGTGTGATAATTTAACATTGATGGCATTTTTCAAGCAAAAGAACATATCTATTTGCAATGTTTGGCATTCTTGAGATTATAATGATTTCAATGATATATAACTTGAACAAGCATACCTTGTATTGAAAATGCCACTATATCTTGTTCTTGTTACAAATGATTGCTTGAATAACCTCAAAAACATTTTTGTCCATATGCTGAAAAATTGTTGAAAATGCTAAATTTGATACTTATTATGCTTAAACATTGTTTAAATGCTTGTTGTAAATGTTATAAGTCATTCTCACGCATCATGATGTAAATAGAATATGTTTGAGCATATTAAAGGCATGATTCTTCAAATGAGCATTTCAACTTTTTAGCACTTGTGAACAAGGAGCAATAAAATCCAAATTTTGAGTTAACATATTTTTTCTTGAAGAATCTTTGATCATACATGTCTAAATTGATGTTTTAACATGGTTGAAATGAAATTCTAAATTGTTCTCACAAAAATCCATGTTTTGAGATCATTATACCTTGGAATACTACATGTTTTGCACCTTTCTTTGGCTTTTCAATATGTAGGAATCAAGCATAATTGACTCTTTAGCATTGCTAGTCGACTATTGTAGAACAAAATGCAAACAATGCTACTGGAATGATAAAAAGTGGACCTAAGGGATATGTAGCCGACTCTTGAGTGCTCTAAAGCCAAAATGGACAGGTTTCGAGTTCCAAAATGTCTTTTTACTTCACATCTTGTCCATTACAATTATTTCTTCCTTGAATTTCCTTTTCAAAGATGATTCTTGGACCTTAAAAACATATATTATGAATACTCTCATGATTATTTGGTGTAAATGCATGTTCTTGAAATTGCAAAACTTGCTGAAAAATGGGAAATCCTATTTGATGACATAAATCTATCTATTCCCAAGCATGACATTCATATTGATTCCATAAATTCTCATGTATTTAAAATGGCAAAAAGCATATATGAGAAATTGTTCATCAATGCTTGAATTTGTTAATCTAATTGGATTTTCATGTGCATATATAGAAAATATTTTCTCATGAAAAATGAAATATTCAAATGCTAATCCAGGAACAATTCTTGAAATATATTTTACGTTTGTGCTCAAATGATTGTTTCCAAATTGATTTCTTGATTATGCATACTTATTCAATTAGGCTGAACTCATTGAACTTAATGAAAATATTCTTGGTTCATCTACTATATTGGTCAAGACACATGTTTATATTATTTTTCTTTATGCTTGACCTTAAAGTTTTGAAGTCTAAAACTTGACTTGAGCTATGAATTTGAACATGAATGTAATTGTCAAGTTTGATCATGGCATATATTGTGAGTTGACATAGTTGAAAGTTATTTTGAATATGCATTTAAATGTTAACTATGTCTTCATTGAGCCTTAATGTTTACATGATCTAAAGATTTTGTGCAAATCCAACTTTGGCTTATAGGTCACCATAAACAACTTGACATGTCAAATAAAATATGGCTTGTAGCTTTAGTTAATAATGAATGCCTAATGTGCTTTGATTAAATATCTCTTTCTTGAATCTTGATAATTGGTATTCATTGATGATTGAATGTTCACTTTGACTATATTCATGAGTTGAGTGCTTTACTTTCAATATTCTATAACAATTGATTTCACTCATGAATCATGAATTATTGAGAAATTGCATGTACTTTGAACTTCAATGGTTGCATTTTTTTTTCAATGGGTATATGTCTATATTGAACTCATGCTTGCATTTTGATGAAAAAAATTGGAATAATGATTAAGGAAGATAGCCATGTTATTTCTTGTAATCATGTTTGTGTTTATTTGATCATAACTTTCATACATGATTGCAATAAATGCAAAATGCTTTAGTCATGCTTCATTAATAATGATATGCCTTTTGTGAAAGTTCTCCTTGAATTGACGAGTTCATATATAATATGGAGAATACATCTTGCAAAGTTTGCTTCAAAATGATTTGGATGAATGACCGCTTGGAATTGATTGGGAAGAATACTCACTAAAAATGCTTAATGATGATTTTTTTTAATTTCTCCTTGAATTGCTATTTTCATGTATGAATTAGGGAATTTCTTGGAAATGCTTGTTTGATATTGCTTGGCTGATTGATATTGATAATAAATAATGAATGTTTGATGATGATTGATAATACTTGATGATAATTAAGAATGATACTTGAAGACTAATGATACCTTAGAAATGCCTAGGAACTACTTTGGAAATACTTCTTGAAAATATGAGTATTTGATGCATATGTTGAACATCTATTCAAATGCTTATACTTTTTTTGTTCCATGATTACTTGAGTATTAGAAAGATAAATTGAAATATCAATTTGAATGCTCATTTATTCTAGGCTCATGATTTCTTTCCTAATATTTAATCTATAGAGAATCTCTAACAATTTGTGTTGAGCTTATGATTTCCTAAGAGGGAGTCAATCATCGTCCTTGATATCATAAGGAATTAAGATCTTCAACAACAAGGCTTGGTGAGAATTCAACATCTGGTGTTCTTTGCTACCGGTAACATCTTTCTAAACACCAAAATTGATATTGTGTCTTATATTGCTTCTCACTTAAACTTGAATGTTGAAATGCATAATTGGTATCAAGCCTTAAGTTTTCTCAATTAGTGTCTAGCTTTAAAATTAGCATCGAGCTTTATAATTGTCTCTTTTCTCTTGAGCTTTAAATTGATCATATCTTTCTTAAATGTTTTGAGCCTTGAAGTTGATATGCTTGAAATGCTTAGTGATATGGGAAGTCTTTACTAGTACTTTACTGATTGATATAATGAGCTTTAAAATGATTCCATCTCTCATAATTGATATTGTGTTTTTACAAAGGGGGGGATTTTACTTATATTGATCAATTGGTATATTAAGCTTTAACAATTTGTATTGGAGTTCAAACATGGCTTATGTGCTTATTGAACATCTTTATGATCATCTTTGTTAGACTTCATAATCATTATGAACACATTTTGCTTATAATATATATTCATGTGGTTAAGTGCATATATATGATGACTTGGCGACTTTATGGTTACATATTCATGGTCTTCATGCTTATATTCTTGATGGATTTTGCTAACTATTATTTCTTGAGCTTAAGTGTTTAATGCTCACTCTTAACCTTTTTGATATAACAAAAAGATGGAGAAGGTTTATGAGCAAATTTAATTTTATGCATATGTTGAGGGGGAGATTTTAAAATCATTTCAAAAGCAAATTATGCTCATAGTTTTGTCATATCAAAAAGGGGGAGTATGGTGGAATCCTAAAGAGAGGAGGAATCAAAAAATAATAAAAAAAATATTAGGGTGGACGAACCAGGAGCAGGAACTTAAGGAAGACAGGAAGCAAAATAATCCAGGGGCAATTTCGAAACATCTTTTTGATTAACTGCTATTTGTGGTATAATGGCACTTGAACACTTGGTTTTAATCTTGTTATCTATATGGTTGTTTAACAAATGGATGCTAATATGATTATGATGTTTGACTGCTGAAAATTGAAGTTTGCTGATATTTTGCTATTCTTGGTATTTTTACTGTTGTTGACAAAATCTGCTACTGCATTAATATTGAATTATATGCTGATAATTGATTTTTGTTGTGGCATTGTGAATAATTTCTGTTTGAAAATAGATATAGATGGTGTATATAATATATCAATTGAAACATGAATAATGTATACAAAATCTGAAATCAATAAGCTGATTAACAGTTGCTGGAACTTTGATGAAAATTTGAAAACACTTATTGTTGAAAATTTAATGAAAAATCTGTTAATACTTACTTGCTAGAAATCACTCTATATTGATGCACATATGTATAATCGAAATGTACAATGTCATTTTCTATGTGACAAGAATAAAATTTGTTGGAATAAAGTAAGCAAACTATGCACACATAAAGGGAGAGCATATACTTAGGGGGAGCAATCCTCATTTTTTACAAAAAACTAAAAAGACTAAAAAGACACTATGCTATCAATCAAGGAATGTTTTGTCATCATCAAAAGGGGGGAGATTGTTGGCTCCATTAGTTTTTTATGATAATAAAACATTTCCATTCATTTGTGTCTAATATCTTTACTTGAGTGTGCAGGAAAATTAATATATGAAATTAATCATTTAACTCTTCAAAGAGTATATCAAAAGAAAAAGAGGAATAAAAACAACAAGATGTAACTATCTAACAAGGAGGAAGCGTATTGGTGAAACAAGGAAGAATATTGGTTGATCAAGTTTCAAATTGGAGGAATGGGGGGTTGAAGAGTTTAAGAAACAAAATCAACTTAGTCGACCAAGTCAATCGACTAACTGCTCTCTGCTAGAATCTGCAACCTGAAACAGAACCAACTTAGTCGACCAAGTTAGTCAACTAAGAGCTCTTTGTCTGCAATTTGAACTAGAGCACTACAAGACAGATTAATGGCTAGAACTCATCCTCAACTATTTCCAATGGCCATAAATTGTCAAACTGCCATAAGAGTTACATCTCCAAGTATAAAAAAGTCTTCCAACAATTAGAAACAAGTTTTTTAGAAGCCTTAAATGAGATTTGAGCTATAAAAAGTTAAAAAACTAGAAAAGCTTCACTGCACTTGTCTGCACTTAAACGCCTACTCTTTGCATTTGAATTTAGCACTCAATCTTATACCACTCAGATCAACTAGTGATCATAGGTACCTTCTTTTACTACTTCTCTTGTATTCTTAGAGTGAGGGAGCACTCTAAGGGTTATTCAAGCTTGGGATAGCTTGATTGTTGTAGGTTGTGGCTGAGCCTTGGAAAAACCACTTTGGGTTTTAGTTTAGCCCGTGAAAAATTAGGGTAAAAGGTTGTGGTTGAGCCTTGAAAAACCACTTTGGGATTTGGTTGATCCCGTGAAAAATCATTGATAAAGGTTGTGGCTGAGCTTGCAAAAAACCATTGTAAAAGCTTGGTGGAAGCTTATGAATTCCACTATTTTTAGTGATTTGGTTTGGAAAATCCTTGGTTGAACAATCAAGGTAATGGATGTAGGTCTTGGACCGAATCACTCTAAATTACTGTGCATCTTATACTCTGTTTTTATTTTCTTAAGTTATAGAAATTAGTTTCCAATATTGTTAAGAGCCAAATTGTGCTATTCACCCCCCCTCTAGCACATATTATAGGGGCCAACACATATTCATCTCTTGTATCCTTCTCACTTATAATTAAATGTTTAACAAGGGCATAGAGACTAATTAAGTTAAGGGGAGGTTTCAAGAAATTTCAAATAAAATATGCTCATGATTTTGTCATATAAAAAAAGGGGAGAGTGTTAGCCTTAAGATACATCATGTTTTGATTTGATAAAAAATTACATGTTATCTTGAACTTAATGTCAAGCATTTGAAATTGTCTCAAATATATTTTTAATCCCCTAAGGCCACATAATTGTTTGAAAAGCCTTGCATTATTAGAAAATATCATAAAAGCTTACAAACAATGCATATTCAACTAAGAAAACAAAAAGCAAACATGCTTTGAATTACTATTTGATTGTAGGAACAAGGCAAGGAAGAACAAGCTGAAAAGATGAGCCAAAAAGCTAAAGAAACCTCAAGAAACAAGTCAAGAGTCGACTCTAGAGAAGTTCAAGTCAATTTAAAGGCAAAAAGAGTGAAAATCTTTAAGTATACAAAGCCACAGTCGGCCTTAAAACAGAAAGCTTGAAAACGTGGAGAACAAGACAACCATAGTCGACCCTAGCTACTCTGATGCATGAAAAAGAGAGAAATCAAGAGACACGATCGACCCTAGCAAAGCCATAGTTGACTATATCAACCCAAAATTACAAAAATCATGCTATCGGGAATTGGATGGAGTAGAAGAAGGTTATACTCGACTATGGAACCCTAATTTAAGAAATTTGAAGAATAAAGTTGACCCTAAGAGCTTTGTAGTCGACCTTCAAGCTTTGACAATAATCAGATTTGATTCAAACTTGTGTTTAATGGTTCCAAACTTCACATTCGCTATAAATAAATGCCTTTAAGTTATTTAGAAGCAAGAAAGAACTAAAATAAAGTTTCAAAACCTAGAGAGACCTTTAAAAGCTTATCCTCACTCTCTAGCTTCATTTTAGTCTTCCACTAAGCTTAAAAAAGCTCTACACTTGCTTCATTTGAGTTAATATTTCTTCTCTTCACACACTCAAGGTAAAACATCTAGCACCCAGCTTTTATAAAAGCATTCTTGCTATACTTTGTAATTTTCTTGTAAAAGTTCTAGCTTAACCTTGAAAAGTTTTTTGTGGGTTTGTGGTTGAGCTTATGAACAACCATTGTTGAAGGGTTTTCGCTTGATCTCGTGTAAAAGCTTTATCAGAGTTTCTCTTGATCTTGCGAAAAGCTAGTGTAAAGGTTATCGTTTAATCCTGTTAAAAAGCAAAAATCTCTTTGTGGATTGTGTAAGGGTTATTGCTTGATCCCGTGAAACAATCGGTATAAAGGTTATCACTTGATCCCATTAAAAAGCAAGAATCTATTTGTGGATTGTGTAAGGTTTATCGCTTGATCTTGTGAAAAAGCCATTGTAAAGGTTACCGCTTCTTCTTGTTAAAAAGCAATAATCCTTTTTTGTAGATTGAAAATTCCTTGGTTGCCAAAGAGTGGATGTAGGCACTTGAAAAGCTGAACCACTATAGATCTTATGTCTTACTTTAATTTTTCCGCATTGTGATTTATTGCTTGCATTTAGCTTAGGAATATATTGTACCTTAATTCAATATTTATGTTTTACTTGCATTTGACTTAAGAAACTGTTTTACCTTGATTTATTATTTGTTCTTTTCAATTTATTATTGAAAACTTAAGAAAATATCACACTTTGTTTTTAATACAAAAATAAATTTTTGGTTGCAAAAGTCTTGATTTTTATACTTAGTTTTCAAAAGTATTTTAAATACCAATTCATCCCCTCTTTCTCTTGGTATATTGCTTTTTGAGACTTCTACACTAACAGAATCCTAATCAAACATAAAGTCTTATAATTTATCAGGAAATTATAATTAATTATAATAAAGAATAAAAAATTAATTTTTTTTTAAGTATAATGAAAATCCTCTACTATTATTTTATCCTAAGACAATATTTATCTTAATAAATATTTCTCATTTTAAGACAACTTTTTTTCTTAAAAATATTTATTTATTGAGACAATTTTTTTACTTATAAAAAATAATGTAATTAAGACAACTTTTATCTCAAAACAACACATATACTCTTGCATAAATTAAGACAACTCTTGTCTTAATTAAGACATCTAAAGTTACCATTTTTTACCATTAATTTAATCAATTAAAACATACACGCATTCCATTTTAAACAAATTGAATTCGACGAAGCTAAGTTGGGAATCTATTTGGACGTAAATATTTCAAGCTCCTATAAATTTAGAATTATTTTTAATCTCATTAAAAAAATTCAAGTTTATTAACCATGGAATCATTCCACCATAGATTCATGATTGCACTCTTGGATTATCTACAATTACGAGAAACGGTTCAATATTAATATTTAATATTGGTTGTACAATTACAAACTTTATGTTGCGAACCCTCATAACCATCTAATGACAAAATGTGAAATTACTATTTTACTTTTATATCAATTTTGTCCCTTTGTCTCAAATTTCATCTAATTGGTGATCCAATACTCTATATCTAATCTTTTGAGTATCAAGATGTGATGAGTAGACAATTCATCAATCCACTAAGCCCAGATTAATCACCAATCTTCCTAAAATCATTAGAAGTGATGTGAACTCCACTTTTTGGATATATGTTCCCTAATGCTTACCTTGATTACAATCCTAACATGTGAAGTCTAGATCAATGCTATATGATGATCATACCCATGGCATATCCGAGATTATAAGGAGATAAAACATAAGTTCACTATCCATCAGGATTACAATTCTACCATAAGCGAATGCATAAGTGTGAGATTAAAGTTTAAGTAACAGTCAAACTTAAACTTAATTCTAACGTGATTCTAGTTCAAATTATAGTGTCATTACTTGAACTCAACTATTTCGATGATTTGAGACTCATCATTCCCTTGAAGTCAATCACATTTTTACTTTGGAAGAATCTAAACACTACAGTTTTAACATAATAAAGTGATAAGGTTTATTATATGACTATGAACAATTTTAAATTCAATTAAAATACATGTCTGCTATGTATGACTCTTCATACAAATGTATTTTATTTTAATGGAATCTTGGTACCTTTATAACTAGATAATAGATGCTTCCTTGAAACAAATTCATCGTCCTATTATCAAAATATATTTTCATTACAAATAACAGAAATGAAAATAAACATAAGAATATACTTGCTTACCAAGGTATGATATTCTCAAATTCCCAACATAAACTCTCACTGTCAACTTTGTTGGTAAAATTTCTTGTTCTCAAAATTGGATTCTAGATAGTGGGGCATCTGATCATGTTGTATTAGATTCAAAGTTGTTAAAATGTAGAAATCCAAATAATTCTACTATAGAAGTTACACTACCAGATGAAAGAAAGTCACAAGTGGATTGTGTTGAACATATTCAACTAAATCCCATTATTAATCTAAAAAAATGTTCTTTTTTACTAAATTTCACCTTAAATTTAGCTTCAATTATTATAATTGCTTAAGATTTAAATTGTTCAATAACATTTTTTTCCAAATGGATGTATTTTATAGGACCTTCTCATTAAGAGGTGATTAGAGTAGGAAAAAAGGAAGGGGGCTTTACTATTTTGAAGAAAGAAATAAGATTTAGGCAAATGTTGTCAAATTGATGAATCAACCAAAATTGCTACATAAAAGGTTGGGACATATCCCATCTTCTAGATTAAAAGGTTTTTTTGATGTTTCATTTGAGAATAAAAGTCTTATCCCATGTGATGCATATCACAAGACTAGACAAACTCAATTATCATTTCCTATTAGTAGGAATAAATCAAGAAACTTATTTGATATAGTCCATGTTGATACTCAATGATCATATGACACTAGCACACAAACTATAGCTAATTATTTTCTTACTATTGTTGATAATCATTCAAAAGGTACTTGGGTTTATCTATTACATGCTTAAAAGGAAACCCCAAAAGGGCTTCCACACTTGGCCACATTTGTGGCTTCTTGTATTGACATGTGACTAATTTAAAATGGTTGATTTAGAAAGAATTTTGAGATGGTTTTTGTGGAGCCGGTTGCATTTAGGATTATCAATAGGGGATTTTTTTTTCTTTAGCTTCAGAAGAGGTTTTTCCTCGCATTAAGTGATGGTGTTTTGGTTCACAAGGAATTGAAGCTAACAATGCTTCCATGTACTAAGAAATATATATTTTTTATAAAATAAAATATAAAAATAAAATTTTTTGGTGAATCTTTGTGGATTTCATCCAAGTTTGTCGTATAACAAATTTTTAATTTTTAATGAGACATGATAGGAATCACAAGGTGGATTAATTCTAAATAATTATAAAGGCATGAGATAAAAAGGTATTAATTAAAATTGATGATCATTTAGAAAATTTCATCATTAAAACTAAAAAAAATTAATAAGTATAATTAATATTCATTTTATTTTGACTTTAAAAAAATATTCATTTATTTTAATAATTTTATTGTATCAATTATGTAGCTTATCAATAATTCCTTTTAAAATATTATATTTTCTCAATATGAATTTGATTTCACTATTAGAATCATGTAATTAACAAAATATGATTATATCAACATTAGCATCTATTAAGATATAAAAAATCAAATGTTTTCAAAAAATTTATTTAAATAAAAAATTTTGCTCAATAAGAGATGAGAAAATATTTAAAAATAATTTTTTAAAATAATTATGTAACACCCCGTATTCTCATATAGTAGTCAATGTAACCATCCCGATAAGACAAATGATTAATTGATGCGAATTTATGTGTTAAAAAACGATAAAGAGCGAAAGGAATGCTCAAGAGTAAAATATTTTACATGCGTGGAATTAATAATTAAATAATAATATCCTTGTCGGTGATGAATTAGCAAGCTAAAAGATGAACTAGAAGTGAATCCGGACATAATAAGACGTTTCGGGACCAGAGGAGACACATGAAAAATTTTGGAATAAAATAATATTTTTTTAATAAAATAATATTAAAATATTCATATTTAATTGGAGGTTGAAATTAGTCATGAAGAACGATTATATGGTCAATTCAAGTGGGGGAGAAGAAGTATGAATGAATTTCGGAGATAAATGACGTAAGTGAGACCCACGTGTTTTTATTAAATCGAGCTAGCGCGTGTAAGTAAATATTTAAATATTATGGTGATACCGCGTTGAAGTGCAACTTTAATATTTTGATTGTATACATGAAAAGGAAGAAAAATAGAAGAAAATTGAAATTTAATAAAAGGTTAAAAGGTTGAATTGATTATTATGTTTATGGTTCAAATCATTATATGAAAGTATATTGTTTTAGGTATCAATATGGAATGGTGATTGTATGTAGTGAACTAATAGGCATTTCGAGTAAGGCTTGTTCAGGGTTTGACGGGTCTTTCTCGGAGGTCTCGGACTTCGGTAGCAACTGGGGAGGGGTCATTACAATATTGGTATTAGAGCAAAGGGTTGTAACCCGATCCTTGAGAACTCTCGCATGTGAACAATGGGCAAAGCATGACTCTCCGTCTAGGGGCTATAGAAGAAAGGGCTACCTCTATCAAAGAGTGTGGAGCCGCCCTATGAGTGCTCTGATAGGTACCCTTTGTTGCCACCGTCGAAAGAGGAAAGGGTTACCTAGAGAAATGGAGCCGCCCCTAGTGACAATGTTGGTATCAAAGCCCTAGGTTTAGCTGAGTCTTAGGATTTCCTGTGTCTGTCAGCAGAGTTGTTAGAGTTGGTGCAGAGTCCTATCCTTGGTTTGTGGGTGCACAACACGAATCAAGGGAAGGAGGCTACATAAACTCTTATTCATCTAGAAACCTACCCTTATCATGATACATAAGAGGTTAAGAATTAATGCATGTTGGTATGCAGGTCTTGAGGTGCCTTTGCGACAACATGAGCGGTAGTGGGAAGAAAGGAAAAGGTTCCCTTAGTGCTAAAGAAGGATCAATGGACTCCATTGCTCGAAGTCGTTATGTGCCCGAAGGTGAAAGCATAACAAGTAACTCGTCCCGACTTCTTATTGGATGGATTCCACCAGAAGTGGAAATAATATTTCGTAGTGGGAAAAGTCTCAAAAGTAGTATACTAAGTGAAGATAATTGACGTAATATACATCATTGGCAGTGATGGTGAAAATAAGGGAAGAATAAATTCTTACTTTTGAAATAATGATATGAGCATAAGGAGGATGATTAAGATGGATAAATTTTATGATAATTTTAAGTTGAAAGGACCCATAGGGTTGTAAAGCATACACGGGTATCGGATTATAACTAGATGAAAATGATATTTAGTGATTAAGATATGGGTGACGACATGGTGATGTAAGGATACATGGTATAATGAAATTTATATATATATATGATTACATTGTCACTAGGGGCGACTCCACCTCTTTGGGTAGCCCTTTCCTCCTTCGACGGTGGCAACAAAGGGTACCTATCAGAGCACTCATAGGGTGGCTCTACACTCTCTGATAGAGGTAGCCCTTTCTTTTATAGCCCTTGGACGGAAAGTCATGCTTCGCCCACTGTTCACATGCGATAGTTCCCAAGGATCAGGTTACAACCCTTTGCTCTGATACCAACATAGTAACGACCCCTCCTCAGTCGCTACTGGCATCCGAGACCTCCGAGAAAGACCCACCAAGCCCTGAACTAGCCTTACTCAAAATGCCCATTAGTTCACTACATACAATCACCATTCCATATTGATACTTAAAACAATATACTTTCATATAATGATTCGAACCATAAACATAATAATCAATTCAACCTTTTAACATTTTGTTAAATTTCAATTTTCTTCTATTTTTCTTCATTTTCACGTATACAATCAAAATATTAAAATTGCACTTCAACGCGATATCATCATAATATTTAAATATTTACTTACCCGAGTTAGCTCGATTTAAGAAAAACACGCGAGTCTCACTTACGTCATTTATCTCCGAAATTCATTCGTACTTCTTCTCCCCCACTTGAATTGACCATATAATCGTTCTTCATGACTAATTTCAACCTTCAATTAAATATTAATATTTTAATATTATTTTATTTTAAAATTTTTCACGTGTCTCCTTTAGTCCCGAAACGTCTTATTATGTCCCAATTCACTTCCAGTTCATCTTTTAGCTTACTAATTCATCCCCAACAAGGATATTATTATTTAATTATTAATTCCACGCGTGCGAAATATTTTACTCTTGAGCATTCCTTTCGCTCTTTATCGCTTTTTAACACATAAATTCGCATCAATTAATCCTTCGTCTTATCGAGACAATTACATTGACTACTATACGAGAATACGGGGTGTTACAAATTATCTTTAAATTATCATAATAACTATTATTTATAGTATTTTAAATTTAAAATTATTTCTCTTTAATTATTATTATTATTATTTATAATATTATGTAATTTTAAATTATTTTTAATAAAAAATTCAGCACCCACGGGAAGTGGGGCACCACTTTAGTGAGAACTAAAAGTAAAGCTCCATCTTTATTTGATCATTTTTTTTAAAATGGTGCAAATTCAATGTGGTATGCAAGTGAAATCAGTTCAATTAGATAATACCCAAGAGATCAAATATGGAGATTTCAAAGGACATTTCCTAGAAAAAGAAATTCTACAACAAACTAGCTACACACACACATCTCAACAAAATGGGATGGTGGAAAGAAAGCACAAGTATATATTAAAAGTTGTAAGAGCACTTTGTTTTCAAGCTAATCTACCTTTAAGATATTGGGGAGAATGTCTAATGATAGCAGCATACTCGATAAATATTCTATCCACACCAATACTTGATGAAAAATCCCCATATGAGTTTTTATTTAAAGAAAAACCTTTATATGATCATCTTAGAGTGTTTAGATGTTTGTGTTATGTCTTTGTTAAACTTAAGCCAAATTATAAGTTTGCTGCAAGACTCAGAAAATATGTATTCTTAGGTTATGTTTTGAGAAAGAATGGCTATAAGGTAATAGAATTCAATACTTCAAAGTTCTTTGAATCCCAAGACGTCATATTTTATGAGGATTCTTTTCCTTTTAAAACTGAACAGCCTTAAAAAACAATAGAAAAGCAATCATCAACAACTGTGATTAAACTTGAAAAAGCGATACATGCACAAAATCAACTTGAAGATCTAGGGGACTTAATTGGTATAGAGGATGAAAACATGAGAGAATTTGATCTTGAAACAAAAAAAAATGAAGCAATTGAAAGATAAGTGATAGTTGAGAACTTAAGGCCACAAAGGGAAAAAAGAATGCCACAAAGATTTAGAGATTATGTAATGACTTGTAAGAGAATTATAAACCCTCAACCAAGTCTACCACTCCAATTAACCGACTGTATGGTAAGAATTCTCAAAATTCATTCTTTTCTAAAATTCTCATAATATCTTCTACTAATAATACAGGATTAAAATAAGTGAATCTTGAGCTAGACACTTATGAAAATGTTGTCAAAAATC
The DNA here is from genome assembly GCF_053813885.1 of Theobroma cacao. Taxonomy (NCBI): domain Eukaryota; kingdom Viridiplantae; phylum Streptophyta; class Magnoliopsida; order Malvales; family Malvaceae; genus Theobroma; species Theobroma cacao. Next base: position 16,766,515 of record NC_142639.1, on the reverse strand, counting down.
CTATGTGGAAAGAAGCAATGAATAAAAAGCTAAAGCTCTTCTTTTGAATAATACATGGAGCCTAGTTTCCGTACCAAAAGGAAAAAAAGCATTTGGAAGCAAAGGGGTATTCAAAATTAAACAAAGAGTTGATGAAACATTGAGAGGTATGAAGCTTGATTAGTTGCATAGGGTTATAGTCAAGTGGAGGGACTCAACTATAATGAAACCTTTTTGCTCTAATGGCCAAATTCACTACAATGCGATGCTTGTTGGCTATTTTAGCAATTAAAAGATGAGAACTACATTAAATGGATGTTGAAAACACCTTTTTACATGGGGAACTTGATGAAAAAGTATTCATAAAACCTCTTCAAGGTATGGAAGTTCCTAATGATTCACTAGTTTGTAAGCTGCATAAATCCTTGTACAGACTTAAACAAGTACCACGACAATGGTTTGGAAAACTCTCCACTTTTTTTCTCAATTATGGGTTTAAACAAAGCCCATGGGATCACTCACTATTCACATTTTCAAATAGGGATTGTTTCTTGGTAGTATTAATCTACTTGGATGATCTTAAACTTGCTTGGAAGAATGGAGATAAGTGTATAAAATTTAAGAAATATTTCCAGACTTGTTTTAAAATAAAAGACTTACGATTTTTGCATTTTTTTTTAGATTATAGGTTAGAAGGAATCAAGATGTAATCTATGTGAATCGACACAAATATATAAGAAATATTATCAAAGAAGTAGGTCTTGAAGATGCAAAGATGGTACAAACACTAATTCCACAACAACACAATCTGTCCAGTGAGAGAGGGGAATTACTTGAGGATGTGATTACATATCAAAAACTTGTAAGGAGACTAATCTATTTGACGGTGACTCAATCAAACATCTCTTATGTTGTACAAGTCTTAAGCCAATTCATGCAAGCACCAGCAACTCTTTATTTTGCTATGGCAAAAAGATTGGTTCGATATAATCAAGAAATCTACTGACCATCACCTTTTTTTATTCCAATATGAACTCACTTGAGTTGAAGGCATACTATGACTTAAATTGGACTACTTGTGCGACTACTAAGTGCTCGATTTCATGAATGCTTATTTTTTTGGGAGATACTCCCATTAGCTGGAAATCGAAAAAACAACAACTAGTATCTAGATCATCAGCTGAAGCTGAATATCGAGCAATGGCAGTGACAACTACAAAATTGGTTTGGTTACACAATGTTTTAAAAGATTTAGCTTTTCTATCACAAAACATATTCCCCTATTCTCTGATAACTAGTCAATAATACACATTGGATCCAATCTAGTCTTTCATGAACAAACTAAACACACCGAACTTGATTGTCTTTTTATCAGAGAACACATTCAACAAAAGCTCTTAGCTCTCAATTTTGTTCCTTCACACAATCAACTCGCAAATGTTAACTAAGGGATTTAGTGCTGAAATATTCAATTTATTACTAAAGTGTATTGGGGTTCACTCTCCACCAACTTGAGGGAAGCACAAGACAGATACCCGCAATATTGACAACAAGCCTGATGGAGCCCCAACTCATCACCCACACTAGTTTGAGGGAGGCTATTACGAAATATACTGGTATCCTCAAATCAAAAAGCAAAATATTTAAATTAAATAAACTAAGGGAGGATTGTTTCTTTATGTAATATTTCCTTATTATCTTTTTACTTTACTTACGCTTTAAGGAAGTATAGAATTAGAATACTTCATTTTATACCATTTACTTTGCTTGCACTCCAACCAAGCTTAGGTTTAGATGGGCTATTACACCATATTATGTGTGTGTGTGTGTGTGTGTGTGTGTCTTCATTTTGTTAATGCAAAATGGGGTTTTTTTATTTTAAAACCAATCCATTGCTAGTTTCTTCACTTTTCTTGATTTTGATTTTCCTCTCTTATTTTGTTTGTTTTTTGGTTTTCAAAATGGTTGATAATAAGTCCTTTATATAAATTTGCAAGTTTCTTTTTTTAAGGATACAACCCTTTCATCATGGTACCCCTATGTCTTAAAAGACACCTTTGCATGTTACAAGATACAACATTTAAATAAAAGTATTGTTTCAATAAGTACTTTATAAAAGGATAACTATTCATACTATAAGACATAACTTTTGAGTTATAATATGAAAAGATGACTTTTCATATATAAACTTTTGAGTAGTAGTGTTTTCCAATTGTTTCATAACTTTTGGATTATAAGTTTTTTTCTAGTATGTCACTTTACTAAGAGATATAACTTTTCACATGAAAACTCACGTAAATCTAATAGTCACATATGTCATATTATGTGATATAAGCTTTCAATTGATTTGACTTACTAGTCATAACTTTTTATATGAAAAAAATATAACTGTTCATTTACAACTTTTGGTACAAAAAGATATAACTTTTCATTTTGAAAATATATCAATAAGAACTATCGGTTGCAATTTTTTAGTACGTAACTGACTCACCTAGTTAGAAGTTAAGCTTGAAACTAAGCTAGACTTTCAAAATGCTTGTGTAATTATTGAATCAACCCTTTTCCAAAATCGAGAAGAGACGAAAACCACAAGAAAAAGCTTGGACTTGGGTTTGGTTTGAAAGAAAACTAGGGTCTACACTAATGATTAGCATTAATTTATTATTAGTAAGTAGATAAAAAAATTACTGTTGTACTAATTTTTTTTCAACTTTAATTTGAGTTATCAAGTTATATAATTTGAGGATGTAACTTAATAGTTACAATCTTCTTCGCATGAAAAAGGCGTCGTGATATTAAAATATTTTTATTTACTTTTTACTTCTCATTACTATTTGATATATATTCAAATCAACTAGGGAATAGTGAATGGTGAATGGTGAATGGATGGAAATATTTGAATTCAAGCTTAATCTATAACAAACGCCAAAATATGGAGATTATACTACCATATACAAATTATTACCAAAAAGATAAAACATAGAAATACTTTAAACTTTAAAAATAAATTATTTTATAAAATTAATTTGTCTTAATTTACCAAAAAAAAAGTAATAGTATATGGAATTATGACTGCAACTCTCGTACGCTCGTTAGGAGATGGACATAACAAGAACAAACTTTCAGTCTCAAAATTACTAACGCGCGCACTAACAAATTTGGAAGCCCCACGCGCTGAATATGTAAGCCAATACGTAACACGTTTACGAATCGAAAGAGATCACGCCACGTGGAGACTGTCAAGCTCACACCGACCGCGCGTGTGAACGAGAACAAACAATTTCCTTGTTGGTGCGTCGTAGTTTCTCTCCATCTCCTCATACCAAGTTGAAATCTTTCCCTGTTTAAAAACCCTAGACAGGGAAGATTTGCCAAAGGTTTCTTCTTGACTTCGCTCCTTTTCTTCGATTTTCTTGTTTTCTTTTTCTTGGGGAGTTTTTTTAATTCTCGAAGCTATTCGATTAGCCTGGATTTTGAGGTACTATTTTTAATCTCTGATACACTCGCTCTCTCTCGCTCTCTCATATTTGTTCTTACTTTTCTCATCTCGTGTTGATTCAATGTATTGGTGTTCTGATCGATCTTCTGTTTTTAAGGTTTGGGGATTTTTTGGGGCTACATTTCATCTATTCCATTGGTGTGTGTCCTTAAGTGAAATTCGATATAAAGTTCTTTAATTTGAAAATTTTAATTAGATTATCGGTTGATCATAGTTGATTGTTTGCATAATTTTTGTCTTGCAAGTATTTCGAGTTTGAATTTTGATTAAATTTATGTCCTTTTTAGAAAATGATTCAAAGTTAAGTGATTGTTCATTATCCCTTAGTTTTTTTTTATTAAAAGAGATTTTAATAATCAAAATCGAACCGGAATATGTGGATTAATAGTTCATCTTATTTGTTGCTGTTTCGCCTTTGAGGGAAGCAAACTTTGTGAAAAAGGTCTTCTTTCTTTATGCTAAAATATTTATTATTATTGCTATTCCTCTCTCTCTCCCTCTCTCTCTATGAATAAAAGTATAAGTGTCTGACTGTGC